>NC_090836.1:10340625-10944687 GCF_028021215.1 Eschrichtius robustus | reverse complement strand
CTGGGGCTGCTCTCCTGTCAGCCCCTGAGGCTGCTGTGTGTGTGTGTGTGTGTGTGTGTGTGTGTGTGTGTGTGTGATTGGTTCTCATGGCTTCTGGAGCATTTTAAAGAGGCTGTGTCACGGCTGGCCTGGCAGACAGGCAGCTTGCTCTAAGGCAACAGCTCATTTTTTTTCCCAGCCTGATCTTGTGCAAGTGGAGAATATCAGGGATGTGGACGCCTCTTCCCTCTTACTTCACGTCCTTCAAGCAGTGAGTTTCTCCCTCCCACTCCACTATCTTCAGCAGTCTTGACAAGAAACGATAGTCTCCTACCTAACATGAATGTCTCACCGTCCTTCTTCATCTCCAAAGACTGTTCCTTCAAGAAAAAGAGCATCCCTTTTTTTTTTTTTTTAACTTGGAAGCAATGGTATAGATTTAACCATGACAATGATGGGGGTTCAGAGCAGCCTCTTTTTACCAAAGGGGAAAGGTGGGGGGAGGGATAAATTAGGAGTTTGGGATTAACATACACACACTACTATATATAAAACAACCAACAAGGACCTACTGTATAGCACAGGGAACTCTACTCAGTACTCTGTAATAACCTATATGGGAAAAGAATCTGAAAAGGGATAGATATACGTATAACTGAATCACTTTGCTGTACACCTGAAACTAACACAACATTGTAAATCAACTATACTCCAATATAAAACAAAACTTAAATTAAAATTTTTAAAAAGAAAGAAAAGAGCATCCTCTTTTATACAAGCTAACCACAACACCTGTTTCATCACTTCCTGAACCCCCCCTCTCTCAATGAGCATAGCAGACCCCACCTTCAATTTCTCCTTTCCACAGACTTTTTCCCCTCTGCCTATGAGCATATCCAGGCTTCTAATAACTTGAGAAATGTTCCTCGATGCTTCCTCCACTATTTTCAATCCGATTCTTATTTTCCTTCCATTGCCACACTTCTTAAATCAGTGATCTATAGGAGCAGTCTCTTCTTTTCCTGAAATTTTGCTCCACCTCATGCCCCATAGAAACTTTTCCCCCAAAGGTCACCAAGGAGTTGTCTAAAGGTCAGTGACTGATTTTCAGGTCAGGCCTCAGTCTTCCTCTGCAATGTTGATGTTCCACTCAGTGGGATTCATTCGCCCCATGGCTCCTGTGAACGACCTTCATCTCTGTTTCTCTGCCGGATCCCATGTCCCCCTGGTCAACTCCTCTTCCTTTTACTGCCTCCTAATATGGACATTTGTTCTCAGGGCCTCTGCTATTCTGTTTATTCTCTTTCCCTTATTAATTTCCTTCACTCTCTTAGATGGATGTTTGTTTCATTCTGAAGACATGTCCAAACCTCCCTGTGGGGGGATGGAGGAGGGATGAAAAAGTAGGAGGCTAGCTAAAAGATGCTGGGCTTCTTGCTAAGGTCATGAAAACCTTCTAAAATTGACTGCTGTGATGGTTGTCTGTATCTTTGAATAGTCTAAAAAACATTAAATTATATACTTTAAATGGATGAATTGTATGATACATGAATTACATCTCAATAAAGCTGCTAAAAAGTCAAAAGATGTCTGTAAGGAATAAACAATTGGAAAACTTAATGGAAAAAAAATCTCATCCATAAAATCAACAGAATCTGGAAAACGAATAAATATTGTACAAAATCTTTATTTAGAAAATTACAGTATTGAAGTACATAAGAAAAGACCTGAATGAATGGAGATATAAAACATGTCTGTGAATGGAAGATTCAATATTGAAAAGACATTAATTTTCCCTGAATAAATCTATAAAAGAGATGCAAGTCCATTCAAGTATTTATTGGATCCTAAAATTCACAAGTAAGGGAAAGGGGTGAAAAATATCCAAGACACTCCTGATAAATAAAGTGAAAAGACAAGGCTTGCTCTACCAGAAATCAAGACTTAACTATAAAGTCGAATTGTTGAGAGTGTATTAGTAGGGGATGGACAAAAAAGCCAATAGAAGAGAATAGAGAACTCAGAAATGGACTCGCATATAAATTAAAACTTGATAAATGAGAGAAATGACCTTAAAAATAATCAATGGAGATTTTTAAAGAAAAGATGGCGTATTTAATCAATCAGTGATCCTCATAGGATTGATTACCCCCAAAATTATGTCTCTGTCTTCCACCAACCACAGAAATAAATTCCAAGTGAAGTAAAACATAAATTTGAAAAGAAAGCTTCACAACTTTTAGAAGAAAATTTGGAGAATTGCAGAAAATAAAATATAAATCATTCATAAACTTCTTAAAACCCGTTATCAAAGAAATTCAAATAAAAGTAAGAAGAAATTTTCACATATTAGGTTATCAAAAATATTTTTCTTGGTAATACTCAATATTGGCAAAAGTATGATTCCATGAACATTGATATGCTGCTGGTAAAAGTATAAATTACAACTAATATTCAGAAAAACGATTTGGCAATTCGGATAAAAATGTCCACAATTTTTTACCTTGTTATTATACTTCTAGTTAACTATCAGGAGCAAAAACAGGAATATGACAAAGATTTGTGTTCAGAGATGTTATTTACTGCATTGTTTATAAGAGAAAAAAAAGAAAGAAAGAAACAGCATAAATATCCAAAATAAGGGAATGTTTAAATAAATTATAGATTATAATTTATTTATAAGATAGACTATTAGCAGTCATTCACTTACAATGATGTTTATAAAGAATTCTTAAAGGCATTGTGAAATAAGTGTGCTGTAGGGTTAAGTAGCAATATAGGGTATAGACCTGTATTACAGTGTTATCTCCACTATGTAAACATACGCAGGGGTCCTCGTTATCTACATAGTCATTATCCAAGTCTCCAGAGTTGCAAGATTTAATGAAATGAGGGGGAGTCTGGAGAGCTGCACAAATCACGTGCGAAGCCACTAGCAAATAATTCAGAGTTAGATCCATAAAAAATTGAAGGTAAAGTTGGCAAGGGTGATGATAAGATGGGCCATGCAGAAGAGAATAATCTGACTAGTAAAGTATTCTGAGAGGCCATTGAGGAAACTGATGAACTCTTCAAATGTTTTTGCAAAATTGGTCCTCTTTATGACTGTGTTACAAAATAATCCAATATGAAGCGAAACGTGTAGTATTAAATTAACTTTCATTTTCTTGGGAAAAATTATCCCCCATCCCCTCTCCTGCCATTTTATTTGTTGGTATTCTCTTCTAAGAATTGGTGTGTAATTGAAAGTTTAACCTAAATTTCATTTCAAGAAGACTTAAAGTTATTTGTATATTTTTTATTGCATTTTCAAGGTAAAAATCATAAGGATTCTTTTTAAGAACTGTTAAAAGATAAACGAGGCATATTAAAAATTTTAAGAGTTTATCTGAGCAGAAATTTGTTGGCATCAGGCAGCACCAAATGGGAAATGGTTAGAAGCACTCCAAAGACAAGAGCCAGGACTAACTAGCCAGTCTCCAAAGGCTAACATAGAGAGTGTTAGGAAGCAAAGAAAGGAAATCATCTGATTGGCTATAACGTAAGCCTAGTTGGCTGTTTGTGACTGGTTGTCCCAAGTGTTTCAATTTGGTAACCTTGGGGCATTTACAGGCTGAGATTTTGATTTCTTTACATAAGCCGCCTTGGCATTAGAGCCACCTAAGTCTAACAACCTCCTTGTTTAATTAATTTAATGCTACTTATGAAATTTTGATTCCCATTTTAATTGATTAACTTCAGATGATTCCTAGTTAACAAAGACTTCCTGATTATTACATACAGAAAATAAAAAGTGGACAGTACCATCAGATGGAGATACAATGCGACCCACTTATGTGATTTCAGTGAAATTAATTTAATAATATATTGTGTTTAACACAATTATCCAAAATATTACAATTTCTACATATAATCAATATAAAATTATTAATGGGGTTTTTTTTTTTTTACTAAAGCTTCAAAATCTAGTGTGTATTTGACACTTAAGAGCATCTCAGTGGGAACAAACCTTATGCCAAGTATTATATAGCTCAGGTCTAGAAGAAAATGCACACAAAATGATTATGTATAAATGGAGGGATTACATGTGAGAAAATATTTTCTTAATTAACATTTTTATTAATTTTGGCTTCAAGTATCACATATTTCTAGCTTTCTTTTTTCACTTACAAAGGATAATATTTTTTCTATATCTCTCATTTATTGGTCAGTATTTAAATAATACATTTTTCCCTTATTTTTTTTCTTCTCTTCTTTGCTACTTGCATTTTATTTCCTGTTTTGGCTTTTCCGGTTTTCTGAGCAAATTATTTCTATTTTTTCCATCCTTTTCTCTGGTAGCTTGGCAAACTTCCACTTCTGAGATCATTTTAAAGCAAGCCTTAGCCCTGCCAAGTTAATTTCTTTCTACCCTTCCCTTCTTTCCCATGGGTCAAGATAGTTTTTTCATATGTTATTGAAACCATATTGTTTTCTTATGAAACAAGCAGGTCTCTTAGACTTCTTTTTTTTTTTTTGATTTTTTTTTTTTAATGTGGACCATTTTTGAAGTCTTTATTAAATTTGTTACAATATTGCTTCTGTTTTATGTTTTGGTTTTTTGGCCCTGAGGCATGTGGGATCTTAGCTCCCCGACCAGGGATTGAACCTGCACCCCCTGCATTGGAAGACAAAGTCTTAACCACTGGACCGCCAGGGAAGTCCCTCTTAGACTTCTTTGTCTTTAAAAAGACCCTTCCCAGCAGACTCTTTAAGCTACTGGAATCCACTTCGTTGATTTTCATTCTTCTACCCTTGCAGGTTTACTCCTTTCTGTCCTTCAGAATCATACATTTTAGAATGTATAAATGCCTGGTCACTTTCAACCAGGTTGCTAAATTTAAAATCTGAAATACTTTTTCCCTGAACACGAGTATCACATCAAGTTCTGTTTTCAATCCAGTGCTTTAACTTCTCCATCTCTTGCCATTAAAGGCTATTTCTCCTTAAAAGAGCCAGAGAAGGACTTCCCTGGTGGTGCAGTGGTTAAGAATCTGCCTGCCAACGCAGGGGGTGCATGTTCGATCCCTGGTCCGGGAAGATCCCACATGCCGCGGAGCAACTAAGCCCATGCACCACAACTACTGAGCCTGCACTCTAGAGCCCGCGAGCCACAGCTACGGAGCCTACACACCACAACTACTGAGCCCATGCTCCGCAACAAGAGAAGCCACCACAATGCCGCTCACCGCAGCAAAGAGTAGCCCCTGCTCGCCACAACTTGAGAAAGCCCGCGCAGCAACAAGGACCCAACGCAGCCAAAACAAATCAATAAATAAAATAAAATAAAAAATAAAATATTAAGAAAAACCAAACAAACAAAAAAAAAGAAAAACAAAGGTGGTGGTCAGTGGATGGAAAAGTATTAAATAAAAATACACAACAGCCCGAGAACTTATTTTGCATCACTTCCCTGCTATCTCCTTTCACAGAGAGAGACGCAGAAATTGTTGGGCTGCACTACTGCATTCTGTATTGAACATTTTGGGCTAAGTTGTACAAAGAAAAATGGAATTTGGTCAAGAGATGGTGTATCCTTTTCTTGAGCGTAACTGCTAAATTTCACTTTTTTTGATGTCCTTAAAATCCCTGAGTTAGGTGAGAAAAGAACTGTCAATATATGTATAAGCTAAATAATGTTGAAATCTTCCTTATATATTAGGAGATATATATATTCATATAATATATACAATATAATAGATTGTATATTAGGAATGATATATTCCTTACATATCATTACTGTAAGACACGACACACTCAGAAAATAGAAGAGTTCATTTAAATAATAGAAATAAACAGAAAGGAAAAAAGTAATAGAGGTGCTGGGGAGGGGTACTCAGGTAGCAGCCTACTGAATACTAACTAATACTACTGAATACTAACAGCTTACCAAAGTGATTCAGACACAAATTTACAGATGAAATCTAATTCTCTGAACATCTGCTCAGGAACCCTCACAGGCCACCCACAAAAAACAAGAGCATCCTTTTTTCTCCCCTCGGGGATGGGGGAGGAAGGCCATGAAAAATAGCTTCTTAATGCAGGAAATGGAAAAATAAAATAGAACAAACGCTTGGATTTGGGGTGGAATGAACTAATGATAATTTATATTTCCTATGTATTGTGGGTAAAAGTGGTGAAACGGACAGATCAAATGAGGTTATTTGAGGGAGGCGCATTATTTGTTTGTATTGTGCCTGTCTCTGTCTAGGGCTTGAGCAGGCTGGTAGTCACTCTGAAAACAGTAACATTCTATATGCATCAATGTTTAGAAGAAGGTAAGAAAAAAAAGAAAAAAGAAAGAAAGAGGGGGAGGGAAGGGAGAAAGACAGGAAGGAATTTCAGTTAAGTGTATTTCATTCGTAGAATCGGTTTCCTGGAGGGGGGAAAATAACAAGACAAAATATTGGTTACCATTGGATTAAATTCAAAAAAACATTTATTGAGTACTTGCCCTGTGCTAACTCGTGCTAGGTGCCAAGGAGTGTCACGAGATAACTGGAGTGAGTAGATCTCTACATAAGGGATAACCGTGTCCTCCTTCCCACTGTCACATGCTCACAAAGGATGGTCCCAATTTTACCCCATCACAAGGCAGGAATCCACATCAGGATGGAGCCCAAACCAATGCCAGTTCCCTTTGAGCGAGACCAATCCAGGGGAGCCTCAGAAGAGAGGAATGAATCCAGAAGTCATCTGCATCTTTCAGAGTCGACCTTAATCTTGAGTTATTATCCCCTCTAAAAGCGGTCTCTGGCCATTCTCACAATTCGCTCTGTCTTCTCACTAACTACTAAACCAGCTAGATAGGAGCTTTGGGGAATGACTCAAACCGGAACAGAATGTTTAGGGAGAATGTATAAAGCGTTATTTATGTCTAGGCGGGTTACTTGCGGCAGGTTACTCTCTTCCCCAAGAAAGAACAAAGGTGCTATAAGTTAAGGGAAATCATAGTGCCTGGGGCTGAAGAAAGGAGGCATAGGGTCTGGGGAAAGCTAGGGACCCCGGGTTTGGGAGCCAGTCACTATCTGTGCACTCACTACTAAATAAATTATTCAACTTTTCGTGTCTCTGTTTTCTCAAACTAGACTCAGAAAGCTGGAAGGAAGCATCTGGCTTGATGCCTCCATGACAGAAGCTATCCAAATAATCAGACTCTGCTCTGTAATTTGGGAACCTGGGACTATATTTGTATAATCGTATTGAGCCTAAATTCTACACGCTGTCTGTGAGAATTATAAGCAAAGAACATCAGAAGGCAGCCTAAAATCCACCGCTATCAAGGGCTTTTGAGGCTGGGGTGTGTTGTGTTCTAGAAGCCCTGAACATGGGCGGGACGTAGCTGGCCACTGACAGAAACCTGGCTATAGTCCCACCCCACCGTCATCTCCATCCTGTCTGAAACTGCCCTCCTGGGGCCAGGCTGAAGCTGGACCAGATTCCAAGTAAATGGGGATGCAAAGTGCCTTTCCCTGGACAATCCAGGGAGACTTGGTGTTACTTCTTGGTTCCCAGTCCTGGGTTTCTTTCCCCCTTGTCTTTGTTTAATTTTGCCTTTTACCCTGTTGCATCTTTTGAGCCCACACAATAAAAGCTGTGAGGAAACCAGTGCTGAACTGACAAAGAGGGCTGCAGAATTGAGCTAAAATGGTCCTTTGAATCTCACTCCTGGTAAATCCTAGAATGACCAGCTTTTCCCTTACATCTGTTTCCTCCTGTCAACTAAACGCCAACAAGGACACATAGTCTCAAAAAACTTACTACTATTTCGCAGACAGCTGCAGAATTCCAAAACACTGTAAGAATTTTGAACAACTAAAGCAGGAATCGTTAATAAGCAAACTGCAATTAGCTTTGGACAATTAATTCAGGTCAATAATCAACTGGTCCTATTTAATGTTTAAATAGCAGGTTAAATTCTCCATGTTAAGTCCAAAGACTTGAGCCGAACTGTGGTACTCATGTTCCCCGGGCATCTCTGGACCCCAGAACCTTACCACTCCCTCCACCCATCCTGCAGCATTCACACTATCTTCCAGCCCACGATGTCTGACCTGGAAGCCCCCGGGCATGCTGCGGCTGAGAGCACTGGAGGTGTGGCCAGTCCTAATTAAAACGTGCTCCGAGGGCAAACGCACAGCAGATTTTGAAGACTTGGGACAGAAATAAGGTAAAACGTATTAATAATTTAAAAATACTGATCACAATTTGGATATACAGAGTTAAATAAAATACACTATAAATATAATAAATAAATAGCAGGTTAAAGTTTACAAAATCTTTTACATCCATTGTCTCATTTTTTAAACATTAATTAACTTATTTATTTTTGGCTACATTGGGTCTTTTTTTGCTGTGTGCGGACTTTCTCTAGTTGCAGCGAGCAGGGCCTACTCTTCGTTGCGGTGCGTGGGCTTCTCATTGCGGTGGCTTCTCTTGTTGCGGAGCACAGGCTCTAGGTGAGTGGGCTTCAGTAGCTGTGGCTTGCGGGCTCTAGAGCGCAGCCTCAGTAGTTGTGGCGCACGGGTTTAGTTGCTCCGCGGCATGTGGGATCTTCCCGGACCAGGGCTCGAACCCGTGTCCCCTGCGTTAGCAGGTGGATTCTTAACCACTGCACCACCAAGGAAGTCCCCCATTGTCTCATTTGATGAAAGCTCCCCAGGTGAGGCATGTATTTGTGGTAGGTACCCCCAGAAGGCTCCAAGTGATTCTGGCCTCCTAGTATTCATGCCTTTCTGTAGCCGCTTCCATATGGAATGGGGCTGACCTGCAGAGCTGTTAGAATATTGCAGAAATGACGGAGTGTCACACTTCACCACGACATTGCAGCTTTCACCTTACTTCACTCGTGGGTCACTCTCTCTGGGAGGAGCCAGCTGCCATCTTGCGAGGACACTCAACGGCTCTGATGGCTAATTTTATGTTGTTAATTTGACCTGGCTAAGGGATGCCCAGATAGCCGGTAAAACATTATTTCTGGGTGTATCTGTAAGAGTGAAGGAGATCAGCATTTGAATCAACAGACTGAGGAAAGAAGATTGCCCTCACCAATGCAGGTGGGCATCAAGCAATCCATCAAGGGCCCAAATAAAAGAAAAAAGTAGAGGAAGTGCAAATTTGCTTTTTCTGCTTAAGCTGAGACACCCATCTTCTCCTGCCTGTGGACACTGGCGCTCCTGGTTATTGGGCTTTCAGGCTCAGACTGGGACTTACATGGTTGGCTCCCCGAATTCTCAAGCCTTCAGACTCTGAATTACATCATGGGCTTTCTTGGTTTTCCAGCTTGCAGGCAGCAGATATTGGGACTTCTCAGTCTCCATAAATGCATGAGTCAGTTCCTATATTAAAATAAATTATCTACCTATCTATATCTATATATCCTATTTGTTCTGTTTCTCTGGAGAATGCTGGCTAATTCAGCAGCCCGATGCAGAAGTCTACATAATAGGGAACAGAGACCTTCTGACAACAGCCAGGAGCAACTTGGAACTGGATCTTTCAGTCCCCATCAAGAATTCAGATAATTGCAGCCTCTCCCAACATCTTTTTTTTAAATAACAGCTATATTGAAATATAATTTACATATCATACAACTCACCCATTTAAAGTGTACAATTCATTTAAAGTGTACAAGTGTTTTTTTAAGTATATTCACGTACATGTGTAACCATCACCACTGTCAGTTTTAGAACATTTTCATCACCTCAAAAGAAATCTCGTATCTTTCAGCTGTTAACTCCCTATGACCCCATACTCCCCAGCCCTAAGCAACTTCTAATCTACTTTCGGTTTCTATAAATTTGCCTCTTCTGGACATTTTACATAAATGTAATCATCTAGTATGTGGTCTTTTGTGACTGGCTTTCTTCACTTAGCATAGTGTTTTCAAGGTTCATCCATGTTGTAGCAGGTATCATTACACCATTCATTTTTATGGACAAATAATATTCCATTGTATGGATATACCACATTTGTTTATCCATCCATCAGTTCATGGACATTTGGGTTATTTTCAGGTTTTTGTCTACTATGAATAATGCTGCTGTAAATATTCATATACAACTTTTCCTGTGGACATATGTTTTCATTTCTTTTTGGTATATACCTAAGAGTAGAATTCTTGGGTCATATAGTAACTTTGTGTTTAACCATTTGGGGAACGGACAGACTGTTTTCCAAAGTAGCCGAACCAGTGTATGTCCGGAACAGCAGTACATGAAGATTCTGATTTCTGTACATATTCACCAACGTTTGTTATAGCTGACTTTTTGGTTCTAGCTACCCTAGTGACTGTGAAGTGGCATTTCTCTGTTTTGATTTGCATTTCCCTGGTGACTAATTGTGTTGAGCATCTTTTCATGTGCTAAGTGGACATTTATACACCTTGTTTAGAGAAATGTCTGTCTGTTCAGTTACTTTGCACTTTTTTAACCGGGTCATATGTCTTTTAATATTGAGTTGTAAGATGTCTTTACATATTCTAGACACAATTCTCTTAACAAATATATAAATTGCAAACACTGTCTTCCATTCTGTGGCTTGTCATTTTACTTTCTTGATAGTGTTTTCTGAGGTACAAAATATTTTAATTTTGATGAAGCCCAATTTACTTATTCTTTTCCTTTATGGATTGTGCTTTTGATATTATATGTAGGAATCCATTGCCAAATTCAAGATCATGAAGTTTTACCCCTGTGTTTTCTTCTAAGAGTTTTATAGTTTTAACTCTTACAATTAAATCTTTGATCTATTTTGAGTTAATTTTTTTAATTAATTAATTTATTTATTTATTTATTTATTTATTTATTTTTGGCTGTGTTGGGTCTTCATTGTTGTGCGCGGGTTTCTCTAGTTGCGGCAAGTGGGGGTTACTCTTTGTTGCGGTGCGCGGGCTTCTCATTGCGATGGCTTCTCCTGTTGCGGAGCATGGGCTCTAGGTGTGCGGCCTGCAGTAGTTGTGGCATGCGGGCTCAGTAGTTGTGGCTCACAGGCTCCAGAACATAAGCTCAGTAGTTGTGGCTCACAGGCTTAGTTGCTCCGTGACATGTGGGATCTTCCCCGACCAGGGCTCGAACCCATGTCTCCTGCATTGGCAGGCAGACTCCTAACCACTGCACAACCAGGGAAGTCCCTTGAGTTAATTTTTTATGTGGTGTGAAATGAGTCCAATTTCATTATTTTGCATGTGGATATCCAGTTGGCTCAGCACAATTAATTGGAAAGACTATTCTTTCCCCCAGTGAAGGGTCTTGGCACCCTTGTCAAAAACCAGTTGACTACAGACACGAAGATTTGTTTCTGGACTTTCAATTCTATTCCATTTATGTATATGTCTATCATTATGCCAGTACCACATCTTGACTACTGTTGCTTTATAATAAGTTTTGAGATATGTTGTTCTTCTTTTTCAGGATTGTTTGTTTATTCTGAGTCCCTTGTAATTCCATATGAATCTTAGTGTCAGCTTGTCTAAGAAGCCAGATGATATTCTAAGAAGGATTACATTGAATTTGTAGAAACATTTGAGGAATATTTCTATCTTAACAGTATTAAGTTTTCTGACCCATGAACATAGAATGATTTCTATTTATTTGAACTTTATTTAATTGTTTCAATTTTTAGTTTTCACAGTATAAACTTTGCACTTCTTTTGTTAAATGTATTTCTGTTTTATTTTTTGATACTATTGTAAATAGAATTGATACCTTAATTTCATTTTCATTGCAAATATATCCTGCAACCTAGCTGAACTCATTTATTAGTTCTAATAGTTTTTGTGGATTCCTTAGAATTATCTATATACAAGATCATGTCATCTAAAAATACAGATGGTTTTACTTCTTTCTTTCCAATCTGGATGGCTCTTTATCTCTTTTTCTTGTCTAACTGCGCTGGCTATATTCTCTAATACAATGTTGAATAGAAGTGGTGTGAGTGACATCCTTATCTTGTTCCCGATTTGCAGGGAAAAGCATCTAGTCTTTCAGCATTAGGTAGATGTTAGCTATGAGTTTTTCATAGATTTCTTTTACCAAGCTAAAGAAGTTCCCTTCTATCCCTACTTTATTGAGTGTTTTTATCATGAAAGGGTGTTAGATTTGTCAAATGCTTTTTCTGTATCCATAAACACGATCATGTGGGTTTTGTTTTTCATTCTATTGATATAACATATTATGTTGATTGACCTACCAAAATCTTGATCAAGACCTCACAAGAGACCCTAGGCAAGAACCAGCTAATCTGCTCCTGAATTCCCAACACACAGAAACTGTATGAGATAATAAATGTTAATTCTTCTCAAAGCTGCAAAGTTATGGGATAATTTGTCATGCAGCAATTGATAACTAATACAATATAGTTATAACTATTTTATAAATGAAGAAACTGAGGTTTGGAGTGTTTGTCTGCTTCATAATTCTGGCCTGGGTTACAGAATTAGAAGTAGAAGTGATTTGAACCAAGTCTTCTGCTTCAAATAACAGGGCTTCCTCCACAAAGTTCTACTATGTTTGGTGACCGAGACCCAGCTTACGGCAGACTGCTGTCTCTGGTTGGCAAGCCCATTTCATATGATCGAGCAGGTAGTTCACTGCAAAGGGGCAACCAGCTGAGGGGGCAGATAGGGACTAATATCTGGCCTGTGCTTTTTCTACCAAGCTGTGCACCCCGACTCAGGGCTGCATCTGCCCAGAGGAAATGGCCCCTTTTCAAATGTGTCTGGAGGCATAGTCTGGTTGTCAAGCCTCATGCCCAGAGGGTTGATACCCACGTGTTGGCACTTTTTTCTAATTTGCACAAAGGTATTGTACAAGCCAGTTAGTTTGTTCCAATAAAATTTATATAACTGGAAAAAGTTTCATATTTCCCTGTTTACTAGTTTTGCATGCCAGTTAGGCAATATTAGTCAATGGGACTGGTGCCAGACAAATTTTTTAAATCTGTGACAAGATTTGTACTCACCACCCTCCCTTACCCCCTTCCCCACCAACACCTCTTCCCTAGGACCTGGCATTTAGGAAGGAGAAGCACAGGAAAAAGACCTCATATTATCTGAGTGTCTCCTGTGTGCCAACATGTGGCTGGTCACCTTCTATGTTCAATATCATTTAATGTTCATAATTATGAGAGGAAGATATTATTATCCCCATTTTACAGATAAGGAAAGCCCGAGAGAGGTCAAATAATGTATCCAAGTCCCACAGATGGTAAACGGTGGCAATGAAGTTAGAACTCAGGCTCATCTGGCTCCAGAACCCATGATCCACCCACACAGCTTGCGGGTCCACAAATTTACAAAGAAATCTAAAGGAGGTGTCCCACCAGGAATACTAAAATTCTCATAGAGAACTTCTGCTGAATAAATAACACTCAAGACTCAAATAAATTCATCTAAAATGGTAGACTGTCGAGCCTTGAATTATAGGATTGTTTTGGGCATTAAGAACTCCCAACACCCTTCAAAACATACCACATAAGTTACCTCCTTGACTTGAAGTTTGCCCTACTGACCAGTTTCCATGGATCCAGACAATCCACTGAAGTACATATCCTGGATCTCAGAGGCTAAGGTACTTTTTAAGTCTGAAACAGAAGAGAAGATCTACTGATACAGGAAGACAGATGCTCATTCATTCTTTCAACCAATCTTTATTGAGTGTTTACTATGTACCAGGTATGTGGCAGGGGCAGAAGAAACAGCACAACCAAGGCAGATATGTTCCCTGCCCTCCCGGAGCTTAGAAGATAATGGGGCCCCTTGAACTTGCCCTTTCCCCTTTTCACTGAAACACACACACACACACGGCTAACCGAGTAGGAGAGAAACTACACACTTAACTCTCCTTATAACCCCTACAGTGGAAGGCTCAATTGCTAGGGCAGACACTGATGGTTTAAAAAATAAGCAATAGCCCAGAAAGCTGAGATAACGCTTCCAAAAAATCTTCCTCTTACTTCTCAAGTGAACAACCAGACCGTACATACAGATGCCACCAAGCAGACGTTCACAGGGTCAGAGGGAAAGGCTCAGACTATACCCGTCCCCCCACCTCCCATGACCTGAAGGTAAAGAGAAGGCTGAGAGAAGGGCCACAGTGGAGAAACAACCTTTAGGAAAACTTGGCTTCAGAATCAGGAGTGTCAGCTTCTCATTGCCACGATTTGACCAGGGATTCTCAGAAGGTGACAGAGTTTGGGTTCATTTCAGAACAACATGTAGAAAGAACTGACTGGCCACCCAAAACCTTATCTGAACCTAAAATGTCTGCAGAGTTGGGCAATAAAGTTAAAAGAAACAGCCTTTTCCTTGCAGACTTTTAGTGCCAAGACTCCTTCTGGTCCCCTTGTAACTGAGTGAATATAGAAGCCAAAAATTTAAATGGAATTTTTGAACTCGAGACTGGGTGTGCTGCAAGCTGAGGACAGAAATATTCAGGTTGATGAAAGTGGGGTGTAGGCTTGTTTTCTTTAGGGTCCTTCCCATCCTCTAGAACTTTGGCCCATGTTAATGGAGTCAGGCTGGCTTCCAGGCTCCTTGCAACGACCAAAGTTCAAGGTAATCTGCTCCCAAACTTCTCCATTTACAGTATATTATATGGAGAGTATTAGCTAACAACCCCCTTTTAAGACAGAATAGGTTCCATAACTCCATATACCAGAAAAACTGGTTTGAAAAATGGAATGTGACACCATGTCAAAGAAACAGATGCACAAGTACTGATAAGATAGAGATGTGGGCAGACTCAAGGCTGCTGCAGCAGGCAAAGGAAAAGCCAGTGTGCAGGGTCCAGGTCCTACATCTCCCTTCAGCCGAGCACACAGCTTTCCCTCTTCATAAACGTGGGCTCAGGAAAAGATGTAATTTGAGGGGAAATGATTCAGATAAATGAAATGGATGGATGGATAGATAGATAGATAGATAGATAGATAGATAGATAGATAGATAGATAGATAGATAGATAGATATAGATGAAATCTATAAAACATGAAAAGCCCTCTTGTGTAGAGAGAACACTGCATTGGGAGTTAAGAGACCAGGCTTCTAGCCCAGGCTGCCACTAGGTCCCAGCTGACCTTAGGCAAGTGATCATAACTTCTAAGTCTCATCTTTGTTTCAACTGAGAAATGCCCAATGTGGGCTAAAATTTCTCTAAGGACCTTCAGCTCCAACATGAGTTGATTCTCTGATTGCAAGGAAGCTCTAGAAGAAGCCGACAGCTGCCTTTAATGACCAGAGCTGGAACCCTACTCTAGTCTCCCCTTCTTGAGAAGATGGAGTTTTATATGGAGATAAGCCTGAGAACTAAGTCATCTCTTTGCTTAGAAGATCCCTGTAACTGAGCACAGAACTCAGTTTACAGATGGAATCAGCACACTGTACTCTAAAGAGCACTATACTGTACCCTGGGCCATAATAATAACCCCAACATGGTAATGATGTAAGCATACTGTTATTGAGAACACGTAATGGGTCAAACCTGGGGCCCAGAATCTTATACATATTGACTCCTTCAATCCCCACAACAGTCCTACAAAATTAGGACGATTAGCATTCCCATTTTACAGATGAGAAAACTAAGGCTCCGAGTGGTTAAGTGGCTTATCCAAGATCACATTGATGCTAACAGCAGGAGCAGACTTCAACGCCAGGCAGTCTGATATCAGCGCTCTTGACAACTGTGCTGTTCAAAGTGGAAACCAACATGGCGACCCTGTTGACATTTGAAGACTCATCAGAGAAGGGAGGAGACATTGTGAACGCAACGAAATACATTTTCTAGCAAAGAGGTAGCTACTCAGTAAAAATTGGAATCCTTGTGGGGATGCCTCAGAGATAACTTCAGTATAGGCTGGCCAGACATACTGAGTTATTAAAGAACAGTGGCTCCAAGGAGCAGAGGAGAGACAGACTGAAAAGGAGTTCTCCAGGGAAATGATGAAATCAGGTCACTGACAATTGGCAGAATGAGGGAAAGATAAATAGGCAGGTGCCGGCAGACAGGGTGAGGGAGGCATGCTGGCATGTTGGCAAGGGGAATTGCCAGAAATCCACACCAAGTGTCCAAGAGTCTGTCTGCATTGCTTAATGGTTCTAGGACTATTTGAATGGAACTTGTACACTACTGAATTCCCAGTTTAGATCTAAAACAGGGTCAGTTCTGGATCAACTGAGCTGAGAGAGGGCTCTCTCTTCACCTGCTGTGGTAGCTTTTCCTCCGCATGTGTGCTGATTTCTTGTGGAGAGGGAGAAAGGAAAGTGACACGAGTTAGCATTTAAAGGCGATCCCTCTATAAGACTGAACTTCCAAGACATTCCCTTCCCTGTTGCCCCACAGCCTTCACCTTCTAGTTCAGAATTTCCAGAGTCCCAATCTTTCCCTCCACTCCTCTGTCCATGCTTGAACTTAAATACATATTCCACATGGCTTATTCCTTATGAAAAAGTTTCATCTCTTGCTTCTTTCCAACCTTAGCAACAATGAAGCATCACTGTCTCTCAAAAAGGGTCTGGAAAAGCTAGTCTGCAGGAGAGAGAGGAAGGGTCCGTGATGACAAAGAGCCACCCCAGAGCTGATACCAACCGGAAGCAGATGCCTAACATGGTGCCCGCCACGTGCCAAGGACTCAGTATTTGTTGGAAGGAAGGAAGGAAGGAAGGAAGGAAGGAAGGAAGGAAGGAAGGAAGGAAGGAAGGAAGGAAGGAAAGAAGGAAGGAAAGAAGGAAGGAAGGAAGGAAAGAAGGAAAGAAGGAAGGAAAGAAGGAAGGAAGGAAGGAAGGAAGGAAGGAAGGAAAGAAGGAAGGAAGGAAGGAAGGAAGGAAGGAAAGAAGGGAGGAAGGAAGGGAGGAAGGAAGGAAGGAAAGAAGGAAGGGAGGAAGGAAGGGAGGAAGGAAGGAAGGGAGGGAGGAAGGAAGGAAGGAAGGAAGGGACGGAGAAAAGACGGGTTATTCTGATTAATATTTATAGCTGATTTGAGGATTTGAGGATTTCCAGACTGTACTAAGGGACTGACAGAAACCCCTGAAAAGTATAAAATGAGTCAAATAATACATTCTATTTATGACCTTGATGGCTGCTCTGTACTGTTTTGTTTCTTCAACCTTAAGTCTAGAAATTCTCCACCAAGTGATCCTAATAACAATCCAACTTTATCTTCCTTAGCTCCTACAGGGAACCCTCTTCCCCAGCAAAGGCACCAGGTCAGATCTGTCTAATTAGAATTATGTGCACACCAGTCTCCTGCACTAAAGTATAAGCTTCCAGAGGCTAATGTGCTAAAACATTTTCTATCTGCCCCTCCAGGTCCACTTTCCATCTTTCTCCACCCTGCCTTTGAGAGGCTGAACTCTTCAGACTATTACCCAGACTCCCTTGCACCTTTGGCTTCCGGTGGGTTTGGCCAATGGGAGGCGCAGGTGAGAGATTGGGGGGTGGGAAGAGAGAGGTCTGGGGATTCATTCCCTCCTGCCGAGCCATGTTCAGGCAGTGGCTGTGGTCTTCTACCCAACGCCACAACTCCTGTCAAACAGCCCTTCTCTGAAAGTCATGACTCTCTCCGGGGCGGCTAGCCACCCTTTTCCCCTGCGCCATCAGGCTGAGAGGTTGCATGGGTTTTCCACCGTGTTTATCCTCGTGGTTCTCTCAATCTCCTCCCACAGCTTCGCAAATTGTCCATTCATGAAATCTCCACTTGCGTATCTATTCATTACAGATCACTCACGGTGTGGACTGACACAGGCCCCAGAGCCCCAGCCCTAGTCCCACAGGGTCACCTCCTAATTCCTTTCGCTTTACTAGCATTCTTTTGAAGGTGATAAATGTATCACTGAGTTCAGGCTTAGAAATCTCTCTTACAATGTAAATATGGCTTCTGGGAGGAACACACTCCTACTGTGATCATTCTGGCAGTGAATAAGCTTATCAGACTTACAGGAGAGAGTGAATAAATATAACGTATTTTGAAAGCCTGTGATTTATTAGCCATTAGTTAAGTGCTATCGCTTATGGGACTCCCTAAAGACGTAGTGCAGCAGATGTTGCTTTGGAGTGGGACAAAGGGAGGGAGAGACTGGTCAAGGCAGAGCAAAGGAGGACCTGAGGGTGGGTGACTAGAGGGGAGTGAGGACATGGAGAACAAAGGAAGGGGATCGTGTCCAAAGATAGGGACGGACCCTGGAAAGAAACTGGATTCATTCACATATTTGTACAGGGCTGGGCTGGCCCACCCTTTCCTTCCTCCTCTTCGCCCACCATCCCTTCTCCACTTGAACCGCTACTTCCTCTTCCCTCCTGTGTCCTCAGTCGCCACTCATATATGTATTGTCTAGGTGACAGAGGAAATGCACATTCACGATTGCTCAGAAAGAGGCTGGGTACCTCTTGCGTAGCATTCAAACAGCTGAAGGTCTGGGGAAAAGTTAGGAACATCCATACTGATGTTCTCAAGAAACTTGGAGGGCTAGGGTGGTAGCACATGGGGTGACCCCGCCTTTCCCTGGCATTTAATTAAGACCAGTGCTAAAAATATCACACAGATGTGAGGCTTAGTGACTCTCTGGAGGGCCCCTACAGCTGTTACATGATTCTCTGAGGCACAGGCCTCTTTGTTAAGAAGCAGAGGGGAGAGGCGAGGGTGTGTTCACTCTCTGAACACATGTACAGTGCTGGTTTCTTGCTTGTGGGATTTGTGGCAGAGGCTGCTAGTTGCCTACTGTAGCATCTATTCTCACCTTGTCAACTAGAGAAATGACATTTCCCAGGCTCCACTAAGTTCTGGCTCATGTGTTATAAGCAGAAGTGATGTGTGACAGCTTCCAGGAAATCTCTATATAGGACAGCTGTCAGGTGCCACTTAACCCCCTTCTTAATTGTCCCTTCCTTATTTCTGCTGTTGGGAGTATGGATGTGATAGCTGGAGCTTGAGCAGCCACCCAGGGCCATGAGATGGAAACCACATGCAGAGGATAACAGAGTATTAACACCGAAGTCTGAGTCCCTGACACTGTGCATGATTGTATCAACCTTAGACAGCTTACCCCTAGACTTCTTATATAGAAGAAAATATAGAAAATAAATTTCTATTTTGTTTAAAACACTGTTATTTTGGTTTCTTTGTTATATGTGACCTGATCTGATTCTAATTGATAAAGCCTCCCTCCAGGCTTTAGCTAGAACACCTAAGTTATCTTGAATAAATTCTAGTCCAAAAATTCCATTGTTGTTTCCTTAATTTCTCCAGAGGCTCTAAATATGAAACTCACTTCCCTTTTTTTCCAGGGAAGTGAAAAAGGCAATATTTCCATGATTCCAGAAGATGCCCATCTCACGGTCTGAATGACAAAGTGGAAAGTAGTGTATCATCTAGGCTCCCATCCAGGCCAAAGTCTAGTCCATGGATTCCCCGAGAGCAGCTGTGCCACAGTCTAACTACTACATAAGCAAACAACACCCACCTACATTTAGGGTCATGAGTGAGCTTAGTAGTGATTCAAAGTCTCCAGGTGACTTGATGATCCTTAGATGACAAGAGGCTTAGGAAATAGAAACGCATCCTTTTCAGCTAGAAAGCAACACTCTGTGAGTCAGAACTGGCACAGCAGGACTGAGGCCTAGAATGGTCTCTCTGGCCACTTCGGGAAGTAGTTAACACTGGAGGGAAGTGGCCAGTGATGAGAAGGGAGGGTGGAGACTGCGGGGCTGCTAGGGAGTGAACACAGTGTTCCCTCCGGCTACGCCAGCCACATGGTGTGTTTCGGTCCTTTATGGTTGAAACCGAGCGGGGCCTGTGGGGCTCCCAGGCACGGAGGCCTTTTTGTCCCCCCTTTCTTGTAGGCAAGACTCCAGCCTCCATGACCTTCCCTGAGTTCCAAAGGGCAGATGTGAACAGTTGCTAATCAAGGGAGGAGCAGCCAGGAAACCACCTGAGGCGAGATTAAAGGGACCAGAGAAGCTCATCAAGATTAGGAGACCCGACCACCTGAGACCCTGCTCACACCCTCATCTTGTCAGCAACCCCACCCTTTTGAAACTTTGCAGAAGAAAGAAGAATGCGAGACTGTTACTGTCTAGATCCGTATCTCATACCCCTGACCACAAGCCCCGACTATAACACCTCTCCCTATGCCCCAGGGAGGGGGGCACAGTTCTTGAGGTGCTAGCCTGCTGTGTTCCCCTCTCTGCCTGGCAAAGAATAAAGCCACCCTTTCTCCTCCAAAACTCCGTCACCGTATCTTATTTAAGCATCGGTGTACAGGGAGCCAATATTTTGGCATCATGGTCTTGCCCTAATGAACTTCTCTTTTCCCATCACTCCCCATGGTCTCCACTACCATCCTCCCTGCCCTAACCATAAACTCTAGATCATTCCCTGAAGAAACTCTGCTCTCCCACATCTACAGGCCTCTGTTCATGCTGTTCTCTGTGTTTAGAATGCTCTTAACCCTCCACCAGTTTGAATGACACCTCCTCAGTGCAGCCTTCCTAGATTTCCTAGGATAAAGTTAGAACCTTTTCCCTCTGTGCTTTCAGAGCACTTAGTACATTCATACAAACTTCCATCTTAGGGATAATGCAGGGCTGTCTCATATGCACATTTAACTTGCATGGATTTAACTGCACATGCTCAGTAAACAAAAAGAGGGAAAGGAAGAGAAAAGAAAGAGAAAGACATCTTTTTTTTTTTAATTCCCCTCCCCCTGCAAAATATACCTTAGCTTCAAAAAGTTAAAAAAATTTTTAAAAAAAAGGAAGTTCTAGCTGAAATGCAAAGAAAAATGAAGGAAGTTTCTTAGAGTTGATTTCGGGGGTTTTTGCAGGCGTGATTTCCCTTTGTCATTTCACTTTATATGCTGACTTTGGACTGAATCTCTGAATAAGATGTGACACTTGTGCACAGCAACATGTGGTGGTGTCTCTGACTGTCCCCAGACAGAATGCTCCAGGCTGTGAGCTTTTGAAGGGCAGCAATTTGTGTTATTCATTTTGGGGTCTCCTGGGCTTAGCACAGTGTCTGGTAGATAGTTGGTGCTCAATAAACATTTGTTGGAAGAAAAGTTGAAGGATTCCAGTGCTTCACATTGGCTACACCATAGTCAGGATCTGAGGGAGACTGTCTCACCCCACTCAGCTCTCCTCACTCTTTTCAAACTGTCATCCGGTCCCTTTTTGAAGACACCTGACCATGACCTTTCCAAAGCAGCACATGTCACTTCTTTGTTAGCAAATGTCTACCAGGTCCAGTTGTTAGAAAATGAAGACTGTGGCGCCGTGAGCTTCATTAAGTGAATCCTGCTGCTGTCACCACTGCCAGTGGGATTCACTCCAGGAATCAGAAGCCTTCCATTACTGAACTCACAACACTGGCTTTTGGCTTTCAGGGTTTGAGGAGTTGAGGGTCCGTTCCATTCTCGACAATGATCTGAGATCTGCCTTTAACATCTCAGTTATCCAGAGATCAGCCTTTTGGAATCCTCAGAATGGCTATGACTGTGGAAGTAAGAATGGAAATATAGATAGACAGATAGATAGATAGATAGATAGATAGATAGATAGATATAACTGAATTACTTTGCTGTACACCTGAAACTAACACAACATTGTAAATCAACTATACCCCAATATAAAATAAAAATTAAATTAAAAAAAAAAAGACTTTGGGGTGCATAAATCAACTCTTGATCACCCATCATGATGGATCAAAGAAAGATGAGGACCTGAAGGTGACAGCTGATGTCTGCTTGGCTGAGCCAAGAAGAAAATAAGCCCCAACTGCTGGTGGTGCAGAGGAGAGTGTGTCTTTGGTAAGGAGAGGCATAAAGCTGTCTTAACAGTGTTTTGGTTGGTTTTTTTCTTTTTTTTCAATTTTTTTCTCCTCTTCTCCTTCTACTTCATTTTACAGGGAATTGAAAATCCTTGCTTTGTATTCATCCATTTATTCAAGAAATGTCTTTTGAACATCTGCTCTGCACCAGGCACTGTGCTGGGCATTTGCGTTCAATAAAGGAAAAGCTCACAGTCTCACAGGGAGACAAGTAAAGATTAAACAACCTAGTGTGGGAAGTGCTAGGATCAGGTAACAGTCAGCATAACAGAAGCATATATGAGCGGCACCTACTCCCATACTGGAAGAGAAAATAACAATAACAATGACAACAATTAGATGACGAAAGCATAGTCAGTGTTTGCTGTGTGTCCAATGCTATTCTATGTATTTCATATATATTAACTTCTTCAACCTTCACAACTTTATGAGGGAGGTAAGTTTATTATTCCCATTTTCAAAAAAAAAAAAAGAGAGAGAAAAAGAAACAGAGCCCCAGAGAGGGTACGTAACTTATACAAAGTCATGCAGCAAGTAAATGGCAAAGCTGGGAATTGAACAGTCGGTGGACTTCAGAGCTGTGCTCCTATCAGCTCCCCTGTTCTGCTCCCTAGAGCAGAGGAGAAGGTCATCCATGAGAATGACTCTGATCTGGGAAGGACGAGTGGGCGAGGGCACAGGCAAAAGCAAGGTAAGTGTGGGAAGGTGCTGGGAGTAGTGAGTGGTGAGTCTGGGAAGGTAACCAAGGGGCAGATGAGGAATGGCTCAGAAATCTGACCATTAACCTGAAAAAGATGAATAACCACTGAAGGGTCAGAACTGCATTGTAGAAAGGTCCCTCTGGCTACCGTGGAGATTATGAATTACTCAGGTTCAAACTGGAGCCAAGAAGACCAGAGAGGAGGGAGTTGTTACAGTAATCCAACTCAGAGCTGACGGCCACCTGAATGAAAGTGGCAGCAGGAGGAAAGGAAGTAGATATTAAGGCTGGTGATGACAAGACTCGATGGTGGAAATGAGCAGGTGAGGGACAGGGAGTTATCCAGGGGGCACCTTGGTTTCTGGCTCGAGTGATGGGTTCATGGTGGTGCCAATCACTGACAACAATCCCGTGGAGGAGTTTATCTTCCATCCAAAGCGTCGCACCGTTGGGAGGAGAAGGGCAGAAGACACAGCCTCCCTCACCCTCTCTTACCCAGTTCTCTGTCATGGTCAGGTGCATGATGCCATTCTACCGATGTCCACAATCCAGGTTCTCTGGGAGATTCCTGTAGGACCCACAAAAGTCTGGGAGGCAGAGTGGTCACCTCAAAGAAGATAGGGCGGATATGGGAACAGTGGAGGAAAGACCCACTCAGAGACAGAAGACAGACTTGATCAGAGTGCAGCTGGCCAAGGGCCACACGACTCCTCTGGAGCCTCACTACTGCCTATTCTCAGAGTGCCTTTGCCTAGCTACGAGAAATCATGGGCTGGGGTGATGGATCTGTACAGTTGTCAGCCTAAAAAATTTATAGACTATACACCAGGTACCAGGTACTAGCTCGAATCTTTAAATTCAAGGTTAAAACAGAAAAGCTAGCCTCTGCCAACCCAGTGAGGGGTGGCTGGCTCCTGGAAAAAACTATGGTTCACTGTATTGATTGTGAGAGTAAAGAACAAAGATCCAGGGCTTCCCTGGTGGCGCAGTGGTTGAGAATCTGCCTGCCAATGCAGGGGACACGGGTTCGAGCCCTGGTCTGGGAAGATCCCACATGCCGCGGAGCAGCTGGGCCCGTGAGCCACAATTACTGAGCCTGTGCGTCTGGAGCCTGTGCTCCACAACAAGAGAGGCCGCGATAGTGAGAGGCCCGCGCACCGCGATGAAGAGTGGCCCCCGCTTGCCGCAACTGGAGAAAGCCCTCACACAGAAACGAAGACCCAACACAGCCATAAATAAATAAATAAATAAATAATTTAAAAGAAAAGAAAAAAAAAAAAGAACAAAGATCCAACGTCAAGGAACCTGAATGGGACAAGAAAGAGACAGGAAGGGCCAATTAGGTAACTTTTCATACAGAGAAAACATTGGTGTTTCTTGACAGCAACTCAGAAGAAAAGATCAAGAGGTCAGGGGAGCAGTTTAGGAAATGATCGAGGTGAACTCAGATGGAAACTAGATGGAGAAGGAGAGAAACATTCATCATTAAGACGCATAGCACAGAAACTTACTCTTGGAGGATAGGGTCTTATTGACAACAAATGCAAGGAAGTCTTTAAGAACTAGCGTCCAGAGAAGCAAGAGGTAGAAGACTTAATAGCATAGAGCTCCAGAGGGAGGATCTGGACATCTAAACAAGAAGAAATACGACCAAAAAAGCCTGGCCTTGACCATTTTGCGACTACAAGTGGGAAAAAGAGGATCTGCCTTACTAGATATTCGTAGAAGCAGCACTATTGGTGGCAGAGAGTGGAAGTTGGAATAACTGACCCCAAACTAGGTTAACCAGAGCAGAGAACTAGAAGTGAGAGAGAGGCAAGAAGGTGGGGAGTAGTGCAGAAGGAGACTGAGAAGGAGACTGGGGAAAAGGGGGTGGGCATTTACTAAGTGAAGTTATAAGAATTGGCAATGGTGCTAAAGCCATGGATGAGTTTGGAGAAAAGGCAGGGTGGCCAAAGGGTAGATGTTTCCTCTGATCAGAAAGGAGACAACATCTTTGTCCGTGGTCTCCCCAGCAACAGGTGGATGGGCCCTGGGATCCTGCCTCGTGTGGCCTCCACATGTTGTAGTCCAGCAGCATTCAAGGTGAGGAACTCACACCAGAATGTAACCACGAACAGCCTCCTTCGTCTAGAGCAGAGGTTGGCCAGCTGCAGCCCCTCCCCCACCCCCCAAGCCACATCCAACCCACTGGCCACTTCCTGCTTGTGCCAGTTTTTGTTTATTTTCATTTTTTTTTAATCACCCTTTTTTTTTTTTTAAGTCTTTATTGAATTTGTTACAATATGGCTTCTGTTTTATGTTTTGGTTTTTTGGCCGCAAGGCATGTGGGATCTTAGCTCCCCAAACGGGGATTGAACCAGCACCCCCTACATTGGAAGGCGAAGTCCTAACCACTGGACCGCCAGGGAAGTCCCCCAATTTTTGTTTAAAAAAAAAAAAAGTTGGGACTTCCCTGGTGGCACAGTGGTTAAGAATCCACCCGCCAGTGCAGGGGACACGGGTTCGAGCCCTGGTCTGGGAAGATCCCACGTGCCACGGAGCAACCAAGCCTGTGTGCCACAACTACTGAGCCTGAGCTCTAGAGCCCGTGAGCCACAACTGCTGAAGCCCACGTGCCACAACTACTGAAGCCCATGAGCCTAGAGCCCGTGCTCCGCAACAAGAGGAGCCACCACCATGAGAAGCCTGCGCACCGCAATGAAGAGTAGACCCCGCTCGCCGCAACTAGAGAAAGCCCATGCACAGCAACGAAGACCCAACACAGCCAAAAATAAATAAATAAATAAATAAATAAAATTTATTTTTTTAAAAAAATTGTATTAGAACACAGTCACACCCATTCGAGGTGCGTTGCCTATGGCTCTTTTAGTGCTACCAAACAGCAGCATTGACTACTTGTGATAGAGACTGTCCAGCAAAGCCTAGAATATTTTCTATCTGGCCCTTTACAGAGAAAGCTGGCCAACCTTTGATCAAGAAGTCTTACTCTAAAATGGCAGTAGAACCTAACAGTGTGCTTAGTGGCATGGGTGGTCGACATTTTGGTGCAAGCTCCTTCACTGGCGGTAGACCTAGACCACTAAGGGTATGTGGACTGGCCACTGTGGATGCTTTGAGTAGTGCTGTCAACTGAGCAGTGGGCAAGGGTCGCTACTGCCCACGTGTGGGTTCAAAGCTCAGGCTCCAAGGAGGCAGAACACCATTTTAACCCCATAAATGCAGTCACCCAGCACTACAGATGCCTAGAACACCCTGCCATCCTAGACGCCATATTTAAAAGAGTGGGGTGTTCAGAAGCCACAGAGCAGAGGCCCTGCCTGGAGGTTATTTTGATGAGAGGAGCACTTACGTGTATTTATGCTTGTTTGTCTTCATTATAATTAGACTGCTGACTCCTCAGGGTAAAACTTGTCTAACCATAAACTTCTGAGTGTATACTTCATTACTAAGGGTAAATAAGTTAACAACAGGAAACCACCAAACTCTTTACTAGGAAAAAAATATTTATTTTTATTCTATGGAAACTTTTGTGAAGTGATGGCCAATAATAATAATATGGGGATAATTTACCCAATTTTTCCCAATTTTAGTATCTAATTGATTTCTTGGATTTGACTGTGTGAGGAGTACTAGAACAGGTGGGGTGTTGTTTGCTTTGCTTCGGTGTGCGTGTGTGTGTGTGTGTGTGTGTGTGTGTGTGTGTGTGTGTGTGTTTTAAATCAGGAATGGCAAGTAGTTTCAGAAACATAGTTTAGATTGATTCTGGCTCTGGTTCTAATGCTGGCTCCACGCTAGCTGTTCAATTCAACCATCTCTGGCCTGCTGGGCCCAGGGTTCCCTGACACAGAAATGACCCCGCCGGAATGCTGTCCCATTCCGAAATGATCCCTCTGCTGGGCCAGACTCATCTAGCTGCCCTGACACCACTGGAGTACTTGACTCATTCCCCCAGCCAGGCTGCAGCAGGGTGTGGATGCCCAAAGGAGCTCTCCCACAGCCTCGCCTCCTCCAGCCCTTCCAGAAAGGCCCCTCAAGGATTCCAGCATTCCAGCAACCAGCCCTTCCAGTTGGGCAGAAATTTCCTGCCTTGGCAACCGAGAGGCATTAGGTTTCCTTTCATTTTAAATGCACGGTACATCCCCAGGCCCCCCCACCCTCTGTTCTAATTCCATTCAGTCGATTCCTTTTGGCCCTTTATTTTCAGGCATTAGAAAGGGGGCTTAGATAGCTAGTGGGAAGCAGCTGCATAGCACAGGGAGATCAGCTCCGTGCTTTGTGATCACCTAGAGGGGTGGGATAGGGAGGGTGGGAGGGAGACGCAAGAGGGAAGAGATATGGGGATATATGTATATGTATAGCTGACTCACTTTGGGTTTTGTTTTTTTTTTAATTCTTGAATTTTATTTTATTTATTTTTTTATACAGCAGGTTCTTATTAGTCATCAATTTTATGCACATCAGTGTATACATGTCAATCCCAATCTCCCAATTCATCACACCACCACCACCACCCCTCCACTGCTTTCCCCCTTGGTGTCCATATGTTTGTTCTCTACATCTGTGTCTCAACTTCTGCCCTGAAAACCAGTTCACCTGTACCATTTTTCTAGGTTCCACATATATGCATTAATACACGATATTTGTTTTTCTCTTTCTGACTTACTTCACTCTGTATGACAGTCTCTAGATCCATCCACGTCTCAACAAATGACCCAATTTGGTTCCTTTTTATGGCTGAGTAATATTCCATTGTATATATGTACTACATCTTCTTTATCCATTTGTCTGTTGATGGGCATTTAGGTTGCTTCCATGACCTGGCTATTGTAAATAGTGCTGCAGTGAACATTGGGGTGCATGTATCTTTTTGAATTATGGTTTTCTCTGGGTATATGCCCAGTAGTGGGATTGATGGATCATATGGTAATTCTATTTTTAGTTTTTTAAGGAACCTCCATACTGTTCTCCATAGTGGCTGTATCAGTTTACATTCCCACCAACAGTGCAAGAGGGTTCCCCTTTTTCCACACCCTCTCCAGCATTTGTTGTTTGTAGATTTTCTGATGATGCCCATTTTAACTGGTGTGAGGTGATACCTCTTGTAGTTTTGATTTGCATTTCTCTAATAATCAGTGATGTTGAGCAGCTTTTCACGTGCTTCTTGGCCATCTGTATGTCTTCTTTGGAGAAATGTCTATTTAGGTCTTCTGCCCATTTTTGGATTGGATTGTTTGTTTTTTTAATATTGAGCTGCATGAGCTGTTTATATATTTTGGAGATTAATCCTTTGTCCACTGATTTGTTTGCAAATATTTTCTCCCATTCTGAGGGTTGTCTTTTCATCTTGTTTATGGTTTCCTTTGCTGTGCAAAAGCTTTGAAGTTTCATTAGGTCCCATTTGTTTATTTTTGTTTTTATTTCCATTACTCTAGGAGATGGATCAAAAAAGATCTTGCTGTGATTTATGTCAAAGAGTGTTCTTCCTATGTTTTCCTCTAAGAGTTTTATAGTGTCCAGTCTTACATTTAGGTCTCTAATCCATTCTGAGTTTATTTTTGTGTATGGTGTTAGGGAACGTTCTAATTTCATTCTTTTACATGTAGCTGTCCAGTTTTCCCAGCACCACTTATTGAAGAGGCTGTCTTTTCTCCAATGTATATCCTTGCCTCCTTTGTCATAGATTAGTTGACCATAGGTGCGTGGGTTTATCTCTGGGCTTTCTATCTTGTTCCATTGATCTATGATTCTGTTTTTGTGCCACTACCATATTGTCTTGATTACTGTAGCTTTGTAGTATAGTCTGAAGTTAGGGAGTCTGATTCCTCCAGCTCCGTTTTTTTCCCTCAAGACTGCTTTGGCTGTTCGGGGTCTTTTGTGTCTCCGTACAAATTTTAAGATTTTTTGTTCTAGTTCTGTAAAAACTGCCATTGGTAATTTGATAGGAATTGCATTGAATCTGTAGATTGCTTTGAGTAGTATAGTCATTTTCACAATATTGATTCTTCCAATCCAAGAACATGGTATATCTCTCCATCTGTTGGTATCATCTTTCATTTCTTTCATCAGTGTCTTATAGTTTTCTGCATACAGGTCTTTTGTCTCCCTAGGTAGGTTTATTCCTAGGTATTTTATTCTTTTTGTTGCAATGGTAAATGGGAGTGTTTCCTTAATTTCTCTTTCAGATTTTTCATCATTAATGTATAGGAATGCAAGAGATTTCTATGCATTAATTGTGTATCCTGCAACTTTACCAAATTAATTGATTAGCTCTAGTAGTTTTCTGGTGGCATCTTTAGGATTCTCTATGTATAGTATCATGTCATCTGCAAACAGTGACAGTTTTACCTATTCTTTTCCAATTTGTATTCCTTTTATTTCTTTTTCGTCTCTGATTGCCATGGCTAGGACTTCCAAAACTATGTTGAATAATAGTGGTGAGAGTGGACGTCCTTGTCTTGTTCCTGATCTTAGAGGAAATGCTTTCAGTTTTTCACCATTGAGAATGATGTTTGCTGTGGGTTTGTCGTATATGGCCTTTATTATGTTGAGGTAGGTTCCCTCTATGCCCACTTTCTGGAGAGTTTTTATCATAAATGGGTGTTGAATTTTGTCAAAAGCTTTTTCTGCATCTATTGAGGTGATCATATGGTTTTTCCTCTTCAGTTTGTTAATATGGTGTATCACATTGATTGATTTGCATATATTGAAGAATCCTTGCATCCCTGGGATAAATCTCACTTGATCATGGTGTATGATCATTTTAATGTGCTGTTGGATTCTGTTTGCTAGTATCTTGCTCAGGATTTTTGCATCTATGTTCATCAGTGATATTGGTCTATAATTTTCTTTTTTTGTGGTATCTTTTTCTGGTTCGGGTATCGGGGTGATGGTGGCTTCATAGAATGAATTTGGGAGAGTTTCTCCCTCTGCAATTTTTTGGAAGAGTTTGAGAAGGATGGGTGTTAGCTCTTCTCTAAATGTTTGACAGAATTCACCTGTGAAGCCATCTGGTCCTGGACTTTTGTTTGTTGGAAGATTTTTAATCACAGTTTCAATTTCATTACTTGTGATTGGTCTGTTCATATTTTCTGTTTCTTCCTGGTTCAGTCTTGGAAGGTTATACCTTTCTAAGAGTTTGTCCATTTCTTCCAGTTTGTCCATTTTATTGGCATAGAGTTGCTTGTAGTAGTCTTTTAGGATGCTTTGTATTTCTGCGGTGTCTGTTGTAACTTCTCCTTTTTCATTTCTAATTTTATTGATTTGAGTCCTCTCCCTCTTTTTCTTGATGAGTCTGGCTAATGGTTTATCAATTTTGTTTATCTTCTCAAAGAACCAGCTTTTAGTTTTATTGATCTTTGCTATCGTTTTCTTTGTTTCTATTTCATTTATTTCTGCTCTCATCTTTATGATTTCTTTCCTTCTGCTAACTTTGGGTTTTGTTTGTTCTTCTTTCTCTAGTTCCTTTAGGTGTAAGGTTAGATTGTTTATTTGAGATTTTTCTTGTTTCTTGAGGTAGGCTTGTATTGCTATAAACTTCCCTCTTAGAACTGCTTTTGCTGCATCCCATAGGTTTTTGGATCATTGTGTTTTCATTGTCATTTGTCTCTAGGTATTTTTTGATTTCCTCTTTGATTTCTTCAGTGATCTCTTGGTTATTTTGTAATGTACTGTTTAGACTCCATGTGTCTGTGTTTTTTCCCTTTTTTTCTCTGTAATTGATTTCTAATCTCATAGCGTTGTGGTCAGAAAAGATGCTTGATATGATTTCAATTTTCTTAAATTTACTGAGGCTTGATTTGTGACCCAAGATGTGATCTATCCTGGAGAATGTTCCCTGCGCACTTGAGAAGAAAGTGTAATCTGCTGTTTTTCGATGGAATGTCCTATAAATATCAATTAAATCTATCTGGTCTATTGTGTCATTTAAAGCTTCTGTTTCCTTATTTATTTTCATTTTGGATGATCTGATACCGTCTTGGTTCCAAAGCAAACTGGTCAAGGCATGAGTTTTCTTCCCCCTCCATGGTCTGGTTTAGGGCCAGAGAATTTCTTGTTGTTTGGAGAATGTAAGGGAAGGGCCAGGATGCAGAACTCAAGCTTCTGCCCTGTGTCAGCAGCTGCCCCACCAGGGGACCCTGAGCTGGCTGTCTTAGCACTTTTGGAGTCCAATTCTCAGTCTATAAAGGGAGTGACGATTGTACCACTCTGCTTCTAGGATGGTGTGAGACTTTGTTAATTGGTGTTTGGAAAAGCTTATATCGTTGGATGAAAGCATTTACAAGTTTTGAGCTCTGTTCTTAGCTGAGTCTCTGTACAGTTGGATTTTCTTGACTATGGTAAATGGGACTTCTATAATTTCCCTCTGGAGAACTAATTCTATAACCCTAAGAGTGTCATGGTGAACAGATGCATTTACAAACCTCTTATGTTTCCCTCGGACTCATTTTTCATCTCATAGATGATCACAAACTCCTTAAACTCTAAGAAAAATTCTTTAAAAGATTTTAATTCTAAAAATATGTGGTATAAACTGGATTTTTCTGAATCAAACCGTGGATTGAATGCAGGAGCAAATTGTGCTTGCTAAACATTTTTAATTTTGAATCTTTTAGAAATGATTATGTTTTTCAAAGTGAATAGCTACCTTCTGATATTATCTTTTTTTAAACAGCTTTATTAAGGTATAAATGACATGCAATAAAGTACACTGTTTAAACTGTACAATTTGAAAAGTTTTAACAAGGATATACGTCCGTGAAACCATCACCCCAATCAAGATAATGAACATACCCATCAACCCCCAAACTTTCCTTGTTCCCTTTTGTAATCCCTCACTGTCTCCCCTTCCCCCATAGTTTGCATTTTCTAGACTTTTATATTAACAGAATCAAAAGGCATGTGCTCTCTTTTGCCTGGATTCTTTCATTCAGTGTAACTGTTTTGAAATTTATTCCATGTTGTTGGGTCTACCATAGTTCATTCCTTTTTATTGCTGAATAGTATTCCATTGTATGCGTATAACACATTTGCTTATCTCTTCACATATTGATGGACGTTTGGGTTGTTTCCACTTTGGGGCTATTATGAATAAAGCTGTTATGGACATTCATGTACAAGTTGTTGTCTGGGTATATCCTTTCACTTCTCTTGGGCAAATGCCGAGGTGGAGAATGGCTAGGTCATATGGTACAATATTATCTTCTGAGTAGATCCTAAATAAATAGAGATTGTGTTTGGAGAAAAGCATGATATATGTGAACCCCTACATATAGTTCTCTTGATGCCTGTAAGTGTTTATCATGGAACCAAAAAAAAAAAAAATCATACCTCCTTTTTCTTTCCTTGTATTATAATAATAGAAAGCATTTGCTTTTGTGTTACACAAGGGAATTTACAAAATGCCTTTGCATATATTATCTTAACATATCCTCTTAACAAATAATTTATTCTTCTGTTTCTCCAATTCACTCCAATTGATTATCTCTCCCTACACAACAGTAACACCTCCAGGACTGAATAAAATATTCTAGATGTGTTCTCAAAAGAACTACATGTTCCTATGACTAAGTCGCTTTGCTGTGCACCTGAAACTATCACAACATTGATAATCGGCTATACCCCAATACATAATAAAAAGTTAAAAAAAAAAAAAAAAAAGAACTACATGTTCAAATTGCTTTTGCTCCCTTGTTTCTCAAACCCTAGGTCATGCACCCTTACAAAGGCTACATTGTCCCCACCTCAAAAGTGGATCAGCAAGATGTAGACCAGATCCCCCATATGCCTGCTCTTGGCTGCTGTCTTCTTTCTCTCTCTCATTTCCATGTCTGTAGAGACTCATCAATCGTTAACGCTGCAGTTTTTATCTTCCAAACTTCATATCTGGGCTCTAACTCATTCACAGATATCTCCACTAAGAAGATACAGAAACTGCAATTCCCAAACCCTGAATCATCTTACCATGTTGTTTAAGTTAGAAAATAGTATTATTTGGGAGATGCTGTCAAAAACTAGCCTTGCATGTTCACTGTTTTATGCCAGAAATCATTCCACTCAGTTGTTGTAGAAAATTTTAGTGACACCTTTAAAATCATCACTCCAGCAATCTCATCCACTCTCTCTCCATCCCCTTCTGCCCTACCTTCTGCTTTTTTGCTGCCTTTTCTCTCTTCACTCTTCCAATTTCTTCTAAGGTTTGGAGAAAACTCAAAGACTATAGGAGAGGATTCTAAAAAGAGTGTTTGGCTTTGGGACAACTGGTTTCCCCACTGCAAAAGCTATATTATATTCCTCCCTACACAAAAATACAATTTAATGTGGATTTTAAATTTTTTAAATAGAACTACCAAAGCACTGAAAATATGGAAGTCAAAAAGTAATATTAGGGGACTTCCCTGGTGGCCCAGTGGTTAAGAATCTGCCTGCCAATGCAGGGGACACGGGTTCGAGCCCTGCTCGGGGCAGATCCCACATGCCACAGAGCAGCTGAGCCCGTGCGCCACAACTACTGAACCTGCGCTCTAGAGCCCACGAGCCACAACTACTGAGCCCGCATGCCACAACTACTGAAGCCCGCGTGCCTAGAGCCCGTGCTCCGCAACAAAAGAAGCCACCCCAATGAGAAGCCCATGCACTGCAATGAAGAGTAGCCCTCGCTCACCACAACTAGAGAAAGCCTGCACACAGCAACAATGACCCAACGCAGCCAAATAAATAAATAAAATAAATTTTTTTTAAAAAGTGAAAATATTTCTGCTTTATAAAGAAAAGGTAATATTAGGTTGGGAGACATCTTCCTAAGCAAACATAACACTTAGAATGAAAAAAGAAAATTATTGATAGATCGACTATGGACATTTTCCATTTCTGTATGTGAAAGATATCATAACAAAGTTAAAAATTAAGAGGCAGCTTGAGAGAGAATACTTGCAATATATATATAAGGGGAAAGAAGGTTACTCTTTTTTTTTTTAAACAATGAAACATGCAACACCTTTAATTTACTTTATTTTTGGCTGCATTGGGCCTTTGTTGCTGCACGTGGGCTTTCTCTAGTTGCAACGAGCAGGGGCTATGTTTTGTTGCGGTGCGTGGGCTTCTCATTGTGGTGGCTTCTTTTGTTGCAGAGCATGGACTCTAGGCGCTCAGGCTTCGGTAGTTGTGGCACGTGAGCTCAGTAGTTGTGGCCCACGGGCTCCAAGGCACGCGGGTTTCAGTACCTGTGGTTCACGGGCTTAGTTGCTCCGTGGCATATGGGATCTTCCCAGACCAGGGATCGAACCCGTGTCCCCTGCATTAGCAGGCGGATTCTTAACCACTGCACCACCAGGGAAGTCCCAGATTGCTAGTCTTAATATATAAAAAGCTCCCTACATTGAATTGTACCCTTAAGATTTCTGCATTTTACTGTATGTAAATTTTACTTCAAAAAATAGGACTGTAAATGAATATCAAAGTCTGTTATTGATAAACATCTGGAGTACTTAGTGTATGGATATCAACAACTTAATTTTGAAAGGCACAAAAATAAGGTGGCTTGATAAATGAATAAAGGGATGAATAGATGGAAAGATAAATGATAAAGTAAATATAGGAAAATGTTAATGGTCAAGTCTAGATGGTGGGTGTGTGGATGTCTACTACACAATTCTTTCAACATGTCTGTATGCTTGAAATTTTTCATAGTAAAATGTTGGGGGAAAGTCCTTAAAAAGGAATAAGAAAATACATATAGCTCCTAAGAAGAGTAAACAAGGAAATTTACAGAAATAATTTCTTTGAAATAAAGAAAAACAAATAGACAAATAAAAAAGGATGTTCAATCTCACTTGGAATCAGCAACAACTTATAAAGCTTGACAACATGCAACAGAAATATACACACATGGGAAAAAATATATGTGTAAGGACATTTATTGATTTTTTTGTTTAATATAGAAAATTTTTAAAAAAGAAAAGAAAGGGAAAAAAAGAAAAGAAACAAGCCAAACACCCCTCCCTAGGGAAATGTTTAAATTAATGACAATGTGTCCATGGTACAGAACGTTAGGCAGCAGCACAGAAGAGTGAGGTAGCTTAGGGTGTACTGACATGAGATCTCCAAGGTCTATTGTTCATCAGAAAAATGAACATCACAGAGGGAATTGTATAAAATGACCATTTACATTAAAAAAAAAACAATACAACTATGAATGTATGCAGATGCACAGAAAAAAAAATGTCCAAAAAGATGGTCAATCTCTGATTCATTTTAGGAAACAGTGAAATTGGAAGGAGGGGAAACGACACTAGAAGGACGTTTAAGCTTCTACCCTGTAGACTCCCATCTTACCTGGACTTTTTACAACAAGTAAGCAATACTTCGGTAACTTTTTAAATTACCTAAATTGATCCAAGATGCTAGTAATGACTATTATCTAAATATTCCTAAAACACCCTGTGGAAGTTGCAAAATTCAGTCAAGAATCCACATATTTTTCCTGCCTAACATCAAAAGCCTGAAGTCTTGCAGACAAAACATCGTGATCTTTTAAGGGGTTTTTCTTTACTTTTCCTCTGAATGTCTTAGCAGTCATGTCTATTAAGCCAAATGGTCACAAGCCTATAGACCATGTGAAAGTTCTTTCTTCTCCGAATTACTTCGCCCGAGGGTTTAACCCAACCCTGGACACAGAGCCTGATCCCAATAGAAGCTCCGTTGAGAGAAAAGGGTTCTTAAACATAATGGAACGTATTCTGAGCTAAATGCCAAAGAGTAGATGGGTCAGGAAGGGGGAATTTTACAAAAACACTGCAAGCCAAAGGAAAGAGAGGCAAAGATGGTATGTGAGAAGAAACAGAAAGAAGATGGAAGTAGAGAGAGAAGAGAGTGAGGAAAGGGTTTTGATTTTAAAGCTTGAAACATTCTGATCCGTGAAAGAATTCAAGAGGAATTTCACCACCTAGGCTCGCATGTGTATTTGCACATATGGCTCCATTCAGGAAACCAGAAGAGACTTTCTGGAGGCAGACAGAATGGTAAATCATTTAAGTGAAGGTTCTAGCTATGCAGATATGCAGACATGGGTAGAGGAGCAGAAGAGCTGAGTTGGGATACACCCTCTGAAAGATTATGCGCCCACGACGAACAGGCTCCCTGCCCACGAAGAGCCTCAGAGCTTTTCACAAATATTTTGTCATGAGTAGGGAGGACATTCAGCTTCTTGCCCCGCTGTGACTTCTCTGGTGCAGACTAGATGGCTTGCATCTGGAATTCAGCAAAAATACCTGTGTCCAGGTGAAGAGGTAATGTAACCGGTACCAGAATGCCATTCCCAGAGCACGTGTCTCATTACCTCTGCTGAAGGAAAAACTCCCCCTGTACTTTTGAGGGAGGCAGGGGTGTCCTGGTCAGTATGTCCTCATGTTAAACCTCAGTTCACTCAACACACACGTACTGGGGACTTAATTAATGCCAGACACTGCTCTTTGCTGTGGAAACGCAAAAATGAGTGGCACGACCCTCTCCCCAAGAATCTCACAGTCTGCTGGGTAAATACTTACAATACAATGGGTGTTTGTAAAAAGTACAGTGCCAGTACAAAGTCAACAGAGATCAACTGCTGGGGAAGGGAAGAGACAAGCCCAATGTCACAGAAAGTGAGCACTGAGCTGCACTTTAAACATGAGTAGAAGCTCAAGAGAATGAGAAGATAAGCCAAAGACTGGGAGAAAATATTTACAGAAGACATATCTGATGAAGGACTGTTATCCAAAACACACAAAGAACTCTTAAAACTCAAGAATAAGAAAAGAACGACCTGATTAAAAAATGGGCAAAAGACCTTAGCAGACACCTCCCCAAAGAAGATGTACAGATGGCAAGTAAGCACGTGAAAAGACGCTCCACATCACATGTTGTCAGGGAAATGCAACTTAAAACAACAATGAGATACCACTACACGCCTATTAGACTGGCTCAAATCAAAAACTGACAATACCAAATGCTTGCAAAGACATGGAGCAGGGCTTCCCTGGTGGCGCAGCGGTTGAGAGTCCGCCTGCCAATGCAGGGGACGCGGGTTCGGGCCCTGGTCCGGGAGGATCCCACGTGCCGCGGAGCGACTGGGCCCGTGAGCCACAACTGCTGAGCCTGCGCGTCTGGAGCCTGCGCTCCGCGACGAGGGAGGCCGCGACGGTGAGAGGCCCGCGCACCGCGATGAAGAGCGGCCCCCGCTCGCCGCAACTGGAGAAGGCCCTCGCGCGGAAACGAAGACCCAACACGGCCATAAGTAAATAAATAAATTAAATAAAAATAACCCCCCCCCCCAAAAAAAAAAGATATGGAGCAAAAAGAACCCTCATTCATTGCTGGTGGAAATTCAAACTGGTACAGCCACTTTGTTTTTCTGTTTTGTTTTGTTACTTGTACTTTGCTTCATTTATTGAGGTTTTTAGCTGTGTTCATGAAAGGCTTTGTGAAACTTGGTGCAAGTATAGCAGAACTGAGGAGAGGGCCATTCTCCTAGCCTGTCACCACTACACCACAGCCCACAGGCGGAGCCGCTTTGGATGACAGTTAGGCAGTTCCTTATAAAACTAAACATACTTTTACCGAATAATCCAGCAATCACAGTCCTTGGTGTTTACCAAAAGGAGGTGAAAATACATGTCCACCCAGGAACCTGCACACAGATGTTTACAGCAGCTTTATTCATAATTGCCAAAACCAGGAAACCACCAGGATGTCCTTCAGTAGGCGAATGGAGAAACAAACTGTGGTACATCCAGAAAATGGAATATTATTCAGCACTAAAAAGAAATGAGCCATCAAGCCATGAAAAGACATTGAGGAACTTTAAATGCATATTAGTAAATGAAAGAAGCCCATCTGAAAATCCTACATATTGTGTGATTCCAACAATATGATATACTGGAAACGGTAAAACTAGAGACAGTAAAAAGATCAGTGGTTGCCTGGGTTTGGTGGAAGAGAAGGATGAATAGGTAAAGCACAGAGGATTTTTTAGGGCTGTGAAACTACACTGTATGATTCTACAGTGGTGGATACATGTCATTAGACATTTGCCAAAACTCATAGATTGTACAACACCAAGAATGAACCCTAATGTACACTATGGACCTTGGGTGATAATGATATATCAATGTTGGTTCATCAGTTATAATAAATGTACCATTCTGGTGTGGGGCATTGATACTGGAGGAGGCTGGGAAGGGAAAGCACGGAGTATATGGGAACCCTCTATACCTTCCACTCAATTTTGCTGTAAATCTAAAACTGCTCTAAAAAATAAAGTCTATTTAAAAGGGAAAAAAATGGGACTTCCTGGTGGTCCAGTGGATAAGACTCCACACTCCCAATGCCGGGGGCCCAGGTTCGATCCCTGGTCGGGGAACTAGATCCCACATGCCTGCCGCAACTAAGAGTTCGCATGCCTCAACTAAAGATCCCGCATGCTGCAACTAACACCTGGCTCAGCCTAAATGAATAAATATTTTTAAAATAAATAAATAAAAGGAAAAAAACATGAGCAGGAGGTGCAGCACTGGTTACTACACGTGCCAACTTGAGCTCGTCCAGTAGGTAAGAGACCCAGGCAAAGTCAAGCCCTCTGGATTACACATGAAGCACTCTTGTGAGTAAATACAAAGATAGATTTTAAAAGATGATAATTATATTAGAAATATTGTATGATATGGCTTACAGGTAGAATCAAAAAAAATGATATTTATTTACAAAACAGAAACTGACTCACAGACTTAGAGAACGAACTTATGGTTACGGCGGGGGGAGGGGCGAGGGACAGTTAGGGAGTTTGGGATTGACATGTACACACTGCTACATTTCAAATGGATAACCAGGGCTTCCCTGGTGGCACAGCGGTTAAGAATCCGCCTGCCAATGCAGGGACATGCGTTCGAGCCCTGGTCCGGGAAGATCTCACATGCTGCGAAGCAACTAAGCCCATGCGCCACAGCTACTGAGCCTGCGCTCTAGAGCCCACGTGCCACAGCTACTGAGCCTGCGTGCCTGGAGCCCGTGCTCCCCAACGAGAGGCCACCACAATGAGAAGCCCATGCACCGCAACCAAGGAGCCCCCGTTCACCGCAACTAGAGAAAGCCCGCGCACAGCAACGAAGGCCCAACACAGCCCAAAATAAATAAATTGGATAAATAAATAAATAAATTTTTTTTAAAAATAAAATAAAATAAAATGGATAACCAACAAGGACCTACTGCATAGCACAGGGAACTCTGCTCAATATTCTGCAACAAACTAACTGGGAGAAGAATTTGAAAAAGAATAGACACATGTATATGTATAACTGAATCACTTTGCTGCACACCTGAAACTAACACAACGTTGTTAATCAACTGTACTCCAATATAAAATAGTTTTTTTTAAAAAAAAAAAAGAATAGGGCTTCCCTGGTGGCGCAGTGGTTGAGAATCTGCCTGCCAATGCAGGGGACACGGGTTCGAGCCCTGGTCTGGGAAGATCCCACATGCCGCGGAGCAACTAGGCCCGTGAGCCACAATTACTGAGCCTGCGCGTCTGGAGCCTGTGCTCCGCAACAAGAGAGGCCGCGATAATGAGAGGCCCGCGCACCACGATGAAGAGTGGCCCCCGCTTGCCACAACTAGAGAAAGCCCTCGCACGGACACGAAGACCCAACACAGCCAAAAATAAATAAATAAACCCAAAGTTTAAAAAAAAAAAAAAAAGAATAAATAAATAAATGTCCTGAGATTTCAACAACAACAAAACTGATAATTATATTTGATGAGTTGGGGAAAGGCAGATTATGAATGTAAAGCACTGAGCCTTGAGAATCGTACATTGTAAATTCCCAGTACACGGTGGCTGTTATTCTTATTACCATCCTCCTCTGCTTCGTCGTCCTCCTCCTCATTATTAACAGCATTCCAGAAAGAAGGAATGTGTTTAAGGCACAGAGATAGAAAACCACACAAAGCTGTTGGGAGTTCACAAACAGCGTCACGTCTCTGGTACACCCGAATGGGGGTACGAGCAGGAGGAGACGGCCCAGGTCTTGCCGAGCCATCATTACCCCCAAAGAACTTGGAGCTTTATCCCGAACCTAAACAGGGATAGTCTTCAGCAAGAGAGTCCATGAGATCAGATTTGCATTTCTGGAAGATTGGCGAGGGGAGCCAGCCCCAGGGCTGCTGCCATGGTCTAAGAGAGGAATCATGCTCTTCTGGGCCAAGCAGCAGGGGTGAGAGCGGTGGGAATGGAGGCGGAGGTGGTAGCACTGATAGACTTTGAGACTGCTTAGATGTTAGAGGTGAGGGAGAGGAAGAGAGAGGCAGCTAGGACGGTCTTGGGTTTCTGGTTTTAGTGAACAAGAATGATGGGGTCAGTAAGGGGAGGCACGGGCTGGGACAGGGCAGTGAGATGGGGGAAAGTGAGCAAAGGGCATAAGAGCTCTCTGCTCTTGAGCACTTCCTGGATGGCCGTGGGCATCATGGCACCACCGATGATGGACAGAGGCGGAATTTAGGAAGCACTGAACATGGTCCTGCCACTCTGAGAGGCTTCTGCCTGCATTATCTCATGTAATCCTTCCACCAACTTTATGAAAGAGATATTGCCATTATCCTTTTTTTACAGAGAAGGAAACTGAGGCTTACAAACTTGCCTAAAGTCACACAGTAAGTGGTGGAGCAGAGATCTACACCCCTGTCTCCTTGACTGCAAAACCCACACCCCCTAAACCAAAACACTCCACGGACGCAGTGAATCAACATCACCTCTGGCCCTTTCTCCTCCGTGTGACCTAGAGACACATGGCCTTGTCTTCCTAGCAGAGCCAGTCCCCATCCGGATGCACAGCTAGGAGAGAGAGCTCCCTCCCCTTAGCTGGGGACCCCTGGGCATGGTGCAGCCCGCACAGCTGAACATGGTGTCCCTGAGCCCAATTTCCTAAGCACGGTTCCCTTGCTGTCACGCTGGGGCAGGATAGGGCCCATCTGAGGACACCATAAATCCATGAAGGCATTTCAGCAGCTATAAGGGTCACGTTTCACTCTGGTTAAATGACACTTCCCAGAGGAGTGCTCCTTTTCTGCACGTACTGTTACTTCCCTTGCCTGGATGGGATACACTGTCCTGGGAACTAAATAAGCCCTCGCGACAAAGTGGGGTTTTCATTAAAAAAAAAAAAAAAAAGTAGAACTAGGGGTAAAAATTGAACCAAGAGGAAATAAAAGATGGATGTATATTTGGTACCTTTGTAATGAAAACCTTTGGGACTGTGAAATTTGCTTTCCTCGGCAATGTGGAGCAATGAAAATTGCTACAGTTAATTAATGGCTGTGACTTTTAGCATAGCAGTTTCCAAATGCCAGTCCTTGGGCCAAGTAAGTCCACGATGAAGTGTCACGGCAAGATGAAATGGGAAAAATAAGGGCAGTGCAATATGCTTGTGTATGTGGAGACGTATACTATGTAGATTACATAACTTTATCCATGTCTGCATAACTTTTCCAATTGCCTTTCTTGGGAAGAACTCTCCTTTCTTCTGAGACTATTATCTTCCAATTTTGAGAGTATTTTTTTACACTCCAAGCAGCAACGCCAAGATTCTGGAACAACTATTGCAGTTGGCAAACCTTGTTTAATCATTTAACCAACATTCATTAAACATCTACTGTCTGCCGAGCTCTGGGGATGTCCCGGAAAACAAGACCAACCAACCGCGGCTCTCACAGAGATCACCCAGCGGAAAAGGAGGGTGCTTGTGATGTCATAAGGAGCAGAAAGAATACTGTGAAGGAGAACACAGGGTGTTACAGGAGCACATGACACGCAAACTTGCCTCACTGGAGTTCTGGGAAGGCTTCGTTGAGAAAACGGCACTTAGGCTGAGCCCCGCAGGATGAGTAGGAATTAGCTGGTTGAAGTGACCCTGAGTGGCAGCAAAGGATGAGGTATTTTTGAGGGATGGGGGAAAGGGAGTGAGGCTCAAGTGCTAGGAGACTGGCTATGTCACAGGAGCACTTTACTGGTTTACATGTAGATAGTCTATGGCTAAGAAAGGCAAGTTCCCCTGCACAGGGTAAGCCAGAATCAAACCCATGGACCGTGTCTCCAGAAGTTGCTCCTAACTGCTTGCAGTAAAGTCAAGTTATAAATGTGGGACTGCACACTCTCACGCACTGTTTGATAGATAATAAGTGTCCAATGAATAAGACGCTGTCACTAGTTGGCAAGGCTGGGCGAACAGGTCATTTTTCTGACCGCTCTGTGCTTCGTTTTTTCTTGTGTGTAAAATAAGAGGGTTAGACCATACAAACTACTATATATAAAATAGATAAGCAACAAGGACATACTGTTAAGCACAGGGGATTATACCCATTATCTTGTAATAACCTAAAATGGAGTATAATCTGCAAAAATACTGAATCACTATGCTGTACAGATGAAACTAACACAATATTGTAAACCAACTATACTTCAATAAATAAAGTAATTAATTTAATTAAATAAGAGGGTTAGATTAAATAAGCTCTAAGGTCTACCCTGGGCAAACATTCCATAATGATAAATGCAGAATAGCATTTGAAAATTGAGGTCATGGTGGTAGGTGTTTCATGTGTGTTACCAACGATCCTCATCACAGCCCCATGAAATAGGTGTTATTACTACCATTTTACAGATGAGAAACTGTGAGGCAGAGAGCAAAAGTTCCAAGGTCATGCTCAAGTACACAGCAGATCCAGGATTCAAACCCAGTTCTGTTTGATTCCCAAATCCATGCTCTCTCCATCAAACCGAGCACACTACCATCAAGTTTTACGACGCTCTATGATTTAGCAGTTGCTCCATCAGTATTCTTCAGCCTGGCATTCAGAGTCTCTTCTGTGCCACTCTTCCCCTTGGCTCTAATCAGACTGGCCTCCGGGCTGGCCCAGTATCGCTATCACCCGGCAGCACTCCGCTCATGCTGTTCATCTTCGATCTCCCCATCACCTTCTCCCTCTCCCACTGGAATGAAATCAAGTAAGCAACTGGACGATGACCCAGAAACAAAACACACTGGACATGGTCATACAAGCACGTGGGAGGAGATGTTACAGGAGAGGATATCTGAAGCCCAACTAGGCCTTCAGAGTAGCCTTAGTAGAAGGAATGACAGCACAAAGCTCTTGGTAGGCAGGTCACTATCGGGAGTTCCTGCAACTGCGACAACTGCACCAAGTACAGTGGGGTAGAAGACACACAGATCCAGGCATGATGCTGAGCCAGAGTGGCCCGGAAAATGGCAGGGGAATCCCTGAGACTGTGGAACTGGGTCAAGTACCAAGACAGGCACTTCAGCCATGAGAAACAAGGCAAGAAACACCACAAGAATGGAGCCCAAGGTTGGGACTTGGCTCCAAAGGGCAAAAAAGGAGCCCAATCATTGATGAGTGATGCCTCATATGAGCCAGACCAGCAACAAAACTTCCCAAACAGGACGAGGGCTGGTCCCAGGTGTTGGAACAAATCTGAGTCGGATATCTTGGACAGGGAACCAGTGAGACCATTTCAATGATCTTGGCTGCTTTGGTTCTAATCCTATCCCTGATGCTTACTAGCTGGGTAATCTTGAGACAGTAATGAGAGACAATTCTCCTTGGGTCTCTCATGAGTTTGCATGGCTTATGAGAGAGGCACTGACTACTCTTTGTTCCAGATTTATCTTTTCAAAGACATTGGTATAATAAACAGCCTTGGAAGACAGAGTCTCCCTTCGGAACAAAAATCAAGGCTTTTACTCCCCATTATAAAAGATTTGGGTTCCCTAAGCTCAAGATTCCTCTTCTGTAATGAAACCCACTTCGTGCGCAGGTGTCATCTGGTCCACTTAGCATATTTTTCAACAAATTCTATTCCTTCCTTCCACCACCTATCTCAGAGAGGTGGTATAGGGATCATAAAAAGAACTTACTATAAATGGTAATGTGCTCCATTTTTATAATTATTATTAATAATACAAATTCTACAATTTTTTCAAGTCCCAGCTCATTTCTGGATCTCCATGATGACCTTCCCCAGCACTCCAGGACAGAGGTTAGTCACACAATTTATACATATTGTCAAACATTTTTATGCTTACATCTTGAGTGTTATGTTTAACTCCTGGACTTTATTATTAGTGTTTGAGGGCAGGGACAATATCTCCCACCTCTTTTGGATCAGGCCTCTACACTTAGCTATACAGTAAAGATGCCCAGTAAACACTTGTAAATTGATAAGTCTCATATGTCACCGTTCTACATACTTATTACCAGAAGAAGCTTAAGAAAAGCTTAAGGAAATAGGAAAGAATAGGAATATGAATGTTAGATATAGGAATAGGAAATAATGTTATATTATTTATAGGAATAGGAAAGAATGTTAATTGTTTTTAATCAGTTTTACTGTCTCTGTGATACAGGTTTTGTAGCCTGGAGAGAGGGCAGGCTGTTAAAAACTGTTTGTGGGATGACAAGCCCATTGAACTTATCTGAAAGGCTGATTTAGCAGTTCATGTGTTCATAGGATATTTACATCAAGGATATTATTAAGCACAGACTTAAGTATTTATATATGCAAAGCAGGATACAATAATTCATGTAAGTTCTTTCCAGCAACTCAGCATGTGGAACAGACCACCTGCCCACCCACAGGAAACCGCCAGGGTCAAACTTCAGAAGCCATATCTTCACACTGTTCCTGGGATCTCTGAGCCACAAGGTGTGTCATCTATCCAAAAAAGGTGTCAATGGAATTAAGTTCTGAGCTATTATGGTCAGCAAGCAACAACTCTTATGAGCAAAAGCAAAACTAAGGCAATAAGAACCAAAATTAAGCAGATACCACAAATAGTTATCATGCTATTGACATCACTATACATGTTCAGGGTATCCAGTGAGTTTATTTTCTCCGAGATACTTGTCCTGCAAGATTGGTAGAGGTACCTTGGTCACGGCCTGATCACCTAACAGCCATGCATCTCAGACACATGATTTATGAAGTGCTGAGAATGTTCTCTCAATGAGTTATGCTAAGATGCTAAATTGTTTCTTCAGGGTCACCAGTACAAATCCAAAACGCTACTGCCATTGGGTATGACAGTCCACAAAGTAATATGAGCCTATCATTTCACAAACCTGCAAAGGAAGATGTGCACTCCCAAAAAGTGCCCAAATGTGGAAGTCTATCAGTGTTAGAATCTGACATCGTGTCAGCATTTTCATCTCCTGTGAGCCGAGAGAACTGAGGAGGTTCTACAAAGAGAATCCTCCTGTCCCCTTATCTCCTGTGTTGTGGTCTGAAGTGTAGATCATCCGCCATGTTCCTTAACATGGATTTTCAAAAAAACCAGGATTCTCAGGGAATGTTACAACCTGTGAAATCATGTATGTAATGTGTCTGATTCATTATAAGGACTCACCGAATGTTAATTCACTTCTCTCTGTCCTTCTCCCTAAAGAAACCAGAAATTAGGAACAAGAATGTGCCACCAAACCCAAGCGGGCAGTGACAGAGACTACAGATCACTTCATCAAATGCTTCCTCCATCCCACCAGCCACGTGTGGGACAGAGGGCAAGAGGAAACCCAGGCACATCTGTTGCCACTGGAGATGGGAACACACATCTTTGAAAGTCTGTGCTGTGAAGAGATTCTCCCAGATTAATAGATCCTAATCTTCCCAAGAGGTTCAGATTATCCCTAGGCAGATGACACATCCTATTGAGAGTGTTCATGTGGCCATCAGGAAATGGAATTTTAGCATTTCTTTCTTTCACCAGAGCATGAGGGATTTGCAATGTGATTGAATGCAGCCTTTGACCATTCACGGTTGTGCGTGTGACAACCTCCAAATCACCCACTATGCTGTAGGGAAGCAAAATTTGCCACCCCAAAATATGCCTTTTTGGCCTGAGGATTAATTTAGACTGATTGTTTTTAGGAAACAGAAGACTCAGGAACTTTGACCTTCCCCATAATTTCCTAAAAGAATTTAGATAGAGGGCCTGTTCCTGGAATAGAGCTGTCACCAGAGGGATCTGCAAAGAGTATGGGCTGAGTGTAGTGGGGAAGCTCAGCAGGGCCTGGAGACCAGAGTCCTCTGTATCCCATTGTCTCTGGATGGCCCAGCAAACATTCGTTTACCAAACATTCGCTTTACAAACTCCATGTGAATTGCTTTCCTCCCCTTCCAAATTCCAAACCCCATCCCCAACATTTTCTTTCATCTTTAGCTGAAGGTAGTATTTAAGGGGAGGGCTTTGGCCAACATTGTGGTTGAGTTACCCCATTTTCCTGGGTCTCTCCCATGTATACTTGTTATTAAACTTTTGTTTGATTTTCTCCTGCTAATCTGTTCTGTGTCAATTTCATTCTTAGACCAGCCAGAAGAACCTAGAAGGGTGGAGGAAAACTTCCTCCCCAACAATGCAGTCATGCCCATGCAGGCGGCCAGGCCAACCATGCTGCCCAGAGCTGGGACCAGAACAGACCTCCAGCACCTCCTTGATTAAGGAACTTTGCAGAGTTCATTAAAAATCAGAAACAATGGGACTGATCTCACAAACCAATATATCGTTGTTGTTTTTGCTTATGCCTAAGAGGTGAAATTCTAACCATGGGCAAGTCAAAACATTCTCTACATAAATTAAGTACAATTATGTCTGACTGCAGATACAGAAATGTCAAGTATAAATAGCTGTGAGATCTTAAGATGAAAGGTCCAATTCTCTTTGCTGTTTGTGATGTGATTTTGCAGGAATCCCATGTCACTGCCTTTTTCCTCTTTTGGCCTGCGCCTTCCTCTTCTCCCATCTGAGGAAATGGAGCTGGAAGGAGTGCTCAGAGCCTTTGTCTCTGGTTTGCCAGAAGGGAAGGAAAAAAGGAATGGAAAGGAGACTCTGGGTTGAGCTTTGAAATTTAAAGATTACTTAGAATAAGCTCTTAAAGCCCAAACTTCAGATAATGAGCAATTACTACAGATAACGAGCTGTATCAGAATGACTTCTTGTACCTGCCATACAAATGTCCAGAGTTTTAATGATTGTTTTGGCTTCATTTATTCAAGGGCCTTGGAATTCTTTAGCATGAAAGGGATTAATGACACGCTTTCCATGTTATTATCCTCCCACAGAGACACCTGCAATCCGGAAGGCAAACGTGAGTCTCCAGCCTGAAGCACTCAGGTGAGTTGTAGTTTTTGCTGCTTCAGAAAAGTTCTCCAGGAGTGACCAACAGCCCCAAGAAAAAAGGATGGCAGAGAGAGTAACAACACTTATAACAATAATAGCATGCATGAGACTTGCTTGTCACCAGGGGCTGTCCTCAGCACCTTTAATTCCATCCTGACAACAGCAATATGATTTTACATTTTCCAGATGAGGAAACTGAGGCACCGAGATTAGGTAACTTGCTCGAGTTTAGACATCTTATAAGTGGTACAGGACAGGATTTGAATCTAAGTAGTCTGAGTCTGGAAACTAAGCCCTTGACAGAAAGTCAGCCAAAACTATTTAATCCTGTCCATTTCGTAAAAGGCTTGACCAGCTCAGGTGACCTTTGGCCCCTGTTCCTCCTCCTGCACCTGTGGTCTCATCACTGATGCCTGCCAATCCTTGCCCACCATGCCCGAGAAAGTGTGTGGAAAGAAGCTCAAGAAAATAAGAGGGTATCTGCTGAGCATCTGTTCCTCGGGTCTGTCTAAGAAGCTGCTGTGTCAGGCCAGGTTGAGAGATCTAATAGCTACAGGCAGAAGGAGGACTGCTTTTGGCTCCGGGCAGACACTTTCAAATACAGACAAAGTGGAGCTCTTTCAGAAGAGCAGCCCGGAGGGCAAAAGACCAAGAGACTACGCCGAATAAGGAATTGCTGAAGGAACTAGAGAGATTTAGTCTGAGGAAGAACAGACTCAGTAGACAGGAGAACTATCTTCAAACATCAATCTGTTCTTGTGGGAAGAAGGATGAGGTCCTGCCTGATGGCTCAATGGAGAGAATCCACACAAAGGCAAAGAAGCTGATTTCAGCTAATGTTCAGAACTGTCCAGAGACTAATGCACTGCTGAAACCGAGCAGGACCCTGGGGGGCCCTCCTGGGTACAAAAGACTTTCCATGTCTCAGTTCCTTATTTGTAGGGGAAAGGCTTCGGCCTCCTACCTTCTCTGAGTTCCAAAGGGCAAATTTAAGCAGTTACTAATTATGGAAGTAAGGGAGTATAGAAACAAAGGAGAAGCAGTCAAGAAACAATCCTGCAATGGATGGGGCAGGTTCCAGGCCCTCCTCAAGGGATATACATAACAATATCTTTGAGTCCTTCTGCAGGAACTAAGGTCCCCGCCCAGGTGGAGGATAGTAACTTCAGGCTGAGCACAAGTACAAGATTCCTAGAGTACCGCCCTGTTACCTCACCACCAACCAATCAGAAGAAAGTCACACACCCTGCAGCCCTCACTCCAAACGTTGCCTGTAAAAAGTCTTCTCCAAAAACCATTGCGGAGTTCAGGTTTTTTTGAGCACCAGCTGCCCATTCTCCTTGCTTGGCCCTGCAATAAAACTTTCTCTGCTCAAAACTCTGACATTTTGGTTTGCTTGGCCTCACCATGCGTCAAGCACACAAACGTGCATTCAACAACACTGCCTAGTCTTAGTAAAGGTATTTAAGTACAGACTAGAAGACCACTGGCATCCTCGTTAGTAATGCATCCTTTCACTCTCAGATAAGTCCTGGTTTGGGTCTAATTGTTACCAGAAGGGGGACCCCTTCCAGGGCCCAAGAGTGGGGTCTTGTCTAACACTCGGAAATGAATTATCTGAGGAGACACATGTACTGACAAAGCAAAAGACTTTATGGGGAAGGGGCGCCCAGGCAGAGAGCAGTGGGGTAAGAGAACCCAGGAGAACTGCTCTGCCACTTGGCTCACAGTCTCAGATTTTATGGTAATGCGGTTAGACAACCTGGTTAGACAACCAGGTTTTGCTGGTTGTCTCTGGCCAATCATCTTGCCCATGCCCATATTTGGCCCAATTCAAGGCCCTTCCTGGTGGTGCACACATCTCTCAGTCAAGATGGTTTCCAGAGCAAGGGTTTCTGGAATGTTGGCAGGACATATTATGGGCTGGCGTCTCCTCCCTCCTTTTGGCCCCTCCCGAATTCTCCTGGCTAGTTTTCCAGCAGCAGCAGCATGTTCCTTGTCAGGACCTCTTGTTGTGAGACAGCTCATGCAAGCAGTTATTATCATGCCTGGCCAAGGCAGGCAGTTTCGGTCAATGGTTCCCTAACAAAATTACTGGTCACCAGAAGGAGGGAACACAGCCCTTTGGCTCCCAGATAACTTGAGCAGGTTCCAAAACATTTCCAAGCTGTAATTTTTATATTTGCATATACAAAATTTTTTGAGATAATAATCCTATGAATGATTTGTAACTACAAGGATTATACTTTGTATCTACTTTTCCATTGTTTCCATTGTGGTAATTGAGCCTATTCTTTCACAGGCTTGCTCCATTTTCCTCTTTTTGTGAGTCCTCTGCCAGCAGAGAAAACAGTCCTGTTGTGCTGAATGGAAAAGGCAGGAAAGCACTGTTTGACTTGGAATTCCATAACATGTGGCAGACAGGGTAGAGGACAGACTGGGCTCGCTGAACAGGGTGTTCTTTGGGGTCTAGGGAACTTGGTGAAAGAATCTAAGTTCAAAACAAATGGGAGGGAAGAGCAGAAGGGATGAGCAGGGACCAGCCTGGTGTCCTGATGTGACTGGTGGAAAACAACGTTTGGGATACAGTTGCCTTGCCACATGGCAGCACTGCTTTGTTTTGCTTTGTGCCTTTTTTTTTTTTAAAGAAAATACATCACAAGCCTAGGGACTAAAATAGTAATATTTAATTATAGTGTATAGGGAGGGAGGAATTAAGAGAAAAAACAAGCAAAAAAGAGAGAGTGAAAGACAGACTTATAAGAGACCTCAGTGAAAGAACATCATGTAGGAAGATGAAGTAAATAGATTTGCCTACAATCTGGGTGCCAGGTCAATGCTGCCTCAATCAGGGGGCTAGAGCAGAAGCTCGCTCAAGTTTCCTTCTAGTTTATGATACTCCGTTTATTGCAAAGAGGAATTTCAGCCCCATGCAGTGTGAGAGAGCAGGGCGTACGTAGCTGGAGCCACCTCGTCCCTTAAATCCCCTCATCTCTTTGAGCCCCCAGGTCCACGTGTGTCCACATGAAACTCTTAGGACAGCGGTTTCCAAGGCCTCTACTGACTCTGAAGTTCAGTGATTCTGTGATTAAATTCTAAAGGAAGTTATAATTGCCCTGGAAATGTCTTTCTCCAGGTAAAGTGAGAAGCGGAGGGAGTAGCAGGAAGGGAATTTGTCCATGAGCGTCTTGGAGTATTTGTAAAAAGGAACAGAGCCGATGAGAAATGTAAGCAGGGAAGCCTCTAGACTTTTCCAGAGGATCAATTACCTCTGTCTACTCACGTCTGATGATTACCAATGCGAGGGGCAAAAGCAATCTCAGATATACCTCTCTCTTCCGGAAATGTCCTCAAAAAATGAGGTGATGGGTAGTAATGGTCACAACTGATAATGTCCCTTCTCCTGGGGGACCTGGGGAGACATAATTGACCTATGACGCATCAGCCAACGATTTTGTCATTGGCCAGGTCAGACGTCATACTCCAAGGATGAGGTGTACAAGTGGGTCACTCAACCCCAAGAGTTACAGCAAAGACTCTGGAAGGAGAAGTCTGGCAAAATGTGGAAATACTTATCGAAGACCCTGGAAGCACCAGAAAGCCGGAACAGTGGGGGAATGGTTACCCTCCCACAAAGAAATTCTGTTCTGGGGTCCTCGACTGCACACCAAATACAGCCAGTTGCTGCCTAAATGTCTGCTCGTGGCCACAGGCAACTCTGGGCAGAACAGTGACTGGTGAGTGCTGGAGCCGGGGGAACAGATTCATGCACGCCTCCTGCTTCTGGAGAGCCAGGTTTGGGCCCTGGTTGCTTTGGAGAAATTGACAGCACAGTCTGTGAGCTGGAGGACGAGGGCCACTGAGGGGGCACAGCCCCTGAAGTGTTCTGGACAGCAATCTCTCCTGGAAGCCAGTGGAGTACTCAGCGCTTCAGATGTAGCTGACTGTCATCTCTGGGCAAGAAGCCACCAAAAAGACCCATGCCCGTAGTGGGGGTGACAGCATAACAGTACCTGTGTGTACCCAATCCCGTGTATCAGTGTGCATAGCTTTTATGTATGCCTTCTCATCAGTGCTTAGGACAGCCCCGTGAAGCAAATAGAATGGATATTATCACCCCATTTTACCTTCTTTTAAATTTTTTAAAATTAATTTTTATTGGAGTATAGTGGCTTTACAATGTTGTATTAGTTTCTACTGTACAGCAAAGTGAATCAGCTATATGTATACATATACCCCCTCTTTTTTGGATTTCCTTTCCATCTAGGTCACCACAGAGCACTGAGTAGAGTTCCCTGTGCTATATAGTAGGTTCTCAACCCCTGTTTTAAAAATAAGAAAATTGAGGCTCCAAGTGACCTAATGACACACTCCAGCTCCCACAGCTAGGAATTATCAGAGCCTAGACTTTGGCGTCTAAATTAATGTAAGCCACTACTTCAAAAGAGAAAGAAAGGAGCCATAACCAGTCCTCTGGGCTTTGCTTCAGAATTTACTTTCTTTCATACCGCTGTGGATGTCAGCCCCAGGGAGAAAAGCATGTGCGCTCTCCTGAATAACAGGCTCCCAGTCCTGGCAAATCATTAGCATCTCCCCTGCTCCATGTCCCCTACGCGCAATTCCCCAGAATCACACTGGGCGGAAATGTGAACCATTCCTGCCATGCCCCAACACCGATTAGTACTTAATGTATTGAACACACACGCCGTCCTCACCAAGGCCCACCCGGCTCAATAGCCACCGAGAAAATGCTGTCTTTATTCTCAAGGAATTTACAGTCTTAGGAAGTAGAAGATGCATATCAAGTTACACATGGAGCAAAAAGCTTCACAAAATGCCAGGATCAGTAGGAATATCTGAAATCGAAATAGAGGTGGATAATGTCTCAGCTGGGGAAAAATCATTAGGGCTTGGTCGTACTTCTGTGTCTAGAGCTAATTGCCCGAACAAGCATATTTGCCTTGCTCACTGTCATTAATAAATAAAAACGTATTTGCATTTTTCACAGGCATGCTTAGATTTTGCGAGCCTTGTACCAACTACTACTGCTACTATTCAGTAAGATGCTGCACAGTTCCTTTTAACCTTTTAAATTCCTTGTATGTCAATTATGACTCTTAATAATCAGAGCTTCTATGAATGAGATGTTTACTCTATGCCTGGCACTATTAAATGCGTTGTACTTGTTATCTCGTTTAATTTCCTCTAAGACCCTATGCAGTAGCTGCTACTATCTCCACAGTTCAGACATAGAAACTAGACTAGAGAGATTTTGAATAAACTAGTTCAAAGTTCTCTAAGTGGAAAAAGTAGATTAGAACCAAGATCTGTCTAAATCCAAAGCTCTTAAGAAGTTCACATTTCCTCATTCTAGTTTTACGACATCCTCATGAAGTAAGTAGGAAAGATTTTATTAACCCCATTTTAGATATGAGGAAACAGATTTCTTCAAAGTTTCAGTGACTTAACCTAAGAGTTTTGGCACTAACCCTGCAATTCCATTCTACCTACCATCCATCCCGTCATCTTTATACAGTGCCAGCAACTACTTATATCAAGAGGGAAAGCCAGAATATTATAATTGGCTTAGAGACTGAAGTATCAGCTGCATTTTTTAACCATGCATTTTTTAAACTGTTCTTTGCCACATGGGTAATATCACCTCCAAATGTTCAAATTCTACCCGTTACCCAGTAGAGAATGCAGATGGTTTAGAATCTTCACAGCCAAGATAGAAATGACCTACATTCAAGAAAACTCCTGACCTGGACTCTCTCAAAGTCACATGATACCAGAGACAGTTGGAAACCTAAGCAGACTTAGTTATGTTGGAATCACTGATGACTCCACCAACTTCAAATTCCACCGGAATTCCTGTCTGCGGGCCCTGTCCATTCTGTTTGCCTCCGTGGAGATTCACCTTCTCTGAACTTCTGCCATATTTGCTAATCACCCCCAGGAAGTTGGGCAAAATGTGTGTCCAGGCCATGCTTGCATAGAACTCCCCTTAGATCTGCCATCCTACCATAACTTATCAGAAAGTCGTGAATCATCATCTGTAAAGTCACTTCCTCAAGGTCATCCTCATCAGGAAAATAATATTAATAAACCTACCTGGTTGCATTATGGGGATTAAATGAGACAATGCACCAAATTAACGATGAGGAGTTTAAGTGCATTAAATTTTATTAAAGGGAGTATGACTAATAAGTACATGCAATTGGATTTCTTTTTAAATTCTGAATTAGATCCTTTCTCAGCCAAATAATGATTTAAGAAAGAAAAAGACAGGAGGTAGGATTATTCATATAGTCAATTTGGATCACCTTGTGCCTGTGATATCTGGATGGATCAGAGAGAGGTGGCAAGGTTGGGAAGCACCTACCTTTCCGTATTAGAGGGAGGAAAGGCTTGCATGATGAGGTTGTATTTTGCAGACCTTTGCTCCTTTACCCTCAGTATCCCTACATATTCTATTTTTCTATGTTATAAATTAGAAGCAGTAAGGCTCAGGGAGGACACACCTTCCTGAAAGAATATGTAATGGGCTGGAGGGTGAGGACAGAAGTTGAAGAAAGTTCAGTTTCTACCACTGTGTTAGTTTCCTAAGACTCCTCTAACAAATTAACACAAAACTTGAGAGCTTAAAACAGCAGAAATTTACTTCGCCAGATTTCTGGAGGCCACAAGTCTGAAGGTTGTTTCACTAGGCCAAAATCAGGATGTCAGGGGCCCACGTTCCTTCTGGAGGCGCAGGGGAGAATTCTCCCCCGCCTCTTCCAACTCCTGGTGTGACTGCCAGCATTCCTTGGCTTGTGGGACATCACTCCAGTCTCTGCATCCATGGTCACATTTGTGACATTGACATTTTTTAGGAACACAGTCCAACTTTTTAAAATAGAATGTTATATATTTATTTGTTTATCTATCTGCCTACATATTTATTAGTAGGGACTTATTAATTCCTACTTTTTTCAATGGTTTATTATTCAATGCTATACTTAATTATTTTGGTGCTCAAACTGTACCAGATTTAACCAGTAGAAATCCCTTCAAGGTGGTTGCTGTGTCCTTGTGAATGCCCCTCATCATTTTTTTTTCATGCATTTCTTTACTTTCTGGCCAAATGTTCCAAGCTCATCATGTACCTACCTTGTCCCAGCTCTGGAACTGGCCATTTCTTTGAGGAGCTCTTGGAATTAGCAGCCAAGATTTGAGTTGTAGGTGCTCATTGCTACTGGGGTGTCTCTGCTTCTAGGCCCTTTCAGTAGACAAAGCTAGAAAAAATATACACGTATTTATATACATACATACAAACATAATACTATATACATATTATATATACATACACATGCACAATACATATACATGTATACATATTTATGTGCACATGTATATGTATATATGTATATGTATACATACATATGCATGTGTGTGTGTGCGTATATGTATACATACAAATGCATATGTGTGTATGTATACATACATGAAATCATGAGTTCACATTGATGCCTCTAATTCCAATCCAGCCCCACAGGGTTCCTTCTTGCCTTCCCCATTCCACATTTTGATGTCCATTTCCCATACGGGACTTCTCACTGCCAATAGCACTAACACATTTCTTCACTTGCCCAATGCCACAGTACATCTAAAATAGTTTCCAAATTTCTTGACACATCTTACCATGAGATGAATAAGATTATATACTAAGAAGAGTTCGGGAGTTGATTACAATTCTCCTCCACTCAACCTCAGCCAAGACAGAAGATAAATAGTCAAACAACGTGTTCATGAGTTACTTAGATTCGTTCTTTCTTTTGCTTTTTCTCCTTCAGTGTGGTTGAAATACAATTGGATTCATTCGTTTCAGTTTGTTTTGTTTTAGGCTTTTCTTTCCCTTCCCATCTTGTTTTAATTTCATTTTTGAATATGTGGAAGACTGACATGCTTCCAAAAGTCAAACTATACTAAAAGTATTATTCACATAGAAGTGTCACTCCCTCCTGAATCACTTCCATCCCCTCCCTCTGGTAAGTAATCAAGTTTATTGCTTTCTGATTTGCCTTTCCTGTGTTTGTTTTGGTAACGATAAGATATATGTATGTTTCCTTTCCGTTCCCTTTTTACACAAAAGATGGCATACTATATATCCTCTTCTGTACTGTCCATTTTTTCAGTTAGTATTTCCTGGAAATCATTTGATACTAGTTCAGAGAAAACTCCCTTATTTTGTTTTTTGGGTTTTCTTCATACAGCTGCACAGTACTCCATTGCATGTATATACCATATTTTATTCAACCCATCTCCTATGCTTGGAGATATAGGTAGTTTCCAATATTTTACAATTACAAATAATGCTGCAGTGAATAACTTTGTGCATATATATTTTCATACTGTTGGAGGTGCACCTTCAGGGTAAATGCCTAGAAGTTGGATTTCTGTGGTCAAGGGATAAAGCACATGCAGTTTTGTTAAATACTGCCAAATTCTCCTCCACAGGGGTGGTACCATTTTGGATTCCTGCCAGCCGTGAATGAAAGGACCTGTTTCCTCACAGCCTCATCAACAGAGTATATTGTCAAGGTTTATAGTTTTGCCAATCTGACAGATAAGAAATGATTTCTTTATAGTTTTAATTTGCATGACTCTTAAATGAAGTTGAACATCTTTTCATATATTTAGGGCCATTTATATTTCTCTGTTTGTGAACCACCTATTTCTGAATTTTGTACTTTTCTATAGGAAGTGTGGCCCTTTTCCACCCTTAATTTTTAAAATTACTCTCTATATTAGGGATATTAGTCTTTTATCTGTCATACGTAGTACAAATATTTTCCTCCACTTTGTTTCGTTTGTTTGGTTTTTTAGTGTAGTCAAACTTATAAATCTTTTTTTATCTAGTATCTGGATTTTTAGATCATTAGGAAGCCTTTATTTACACCCAAGTTGTAGAGGAATTTACCCATGCTTTCTTCTGGTACTTGTATAATTTCATTTTTGCATTCAGATCTCTAGTTCATTTAGAGTTTGTTCTTATATAGGGTATACAAATGAATCCAATTTATATTTCTCTAAATGGCTATCAGTTTGTGCCAACACCATTTGTTAAAAGATCATCTTTGCCCCAGTGATTATAGATATCACCCTTGTCAGATACTGGATGTCTGCTTGTAGCTGTGTTTATTTTTGGACTTTCTCTTCTATTCCACTGGTCTGTTTGTCTAGCCATGCACCAGTAAATACCATATTGTTTTAGTTACAGAGGCTTAGCATGCTTTAATATGTTAGGGCTAATCCCCCCTCAGAGCTCCTTCTTTCCAGTGGTTTCCTAGCTAGTCTTGGGCATTTGTTTTTTCATAGGAACTTTAATATCAATCTGTCTCTTTTTTAAACGCTCACTAGTATTTGTATTAGGGTTCCATTACATTTATAAATTAACTTAGGGAGAACCGACATCTTGATCAAATTGAGACGTTCTAAGAACGAGGCATGTTATTCCTTTTGTTCAAGTTATTGGTACTTTGAGACCTGATGTTCTCTCTCGGACATTTACTTAGGTATCTTAGCTCATTAAATCAAATAATATCTATTGAGCAGCTATTACGCCCTTAACGCTATATTAAGCACAATAAAAGTAAAGAAGTAGGTCTGTCCTCCAGCAGCTTAGAATCTCATGAGAGAGACAGGCTAACACACCTGAAGCATAGCAAGCAGCACAAGAGCCCACGGAAAGAAGCTCCCATAGTGCAGCTGGACCATCCATGCTATGCAAGCTCAAAGGCAAGGGAGAGAAATGAGGGCTAGAATAACAAGGCAAGACTTTTGGCTGAATTGAGGTTGGAATTGTGTGCCCTGAAGGTCATGTAGGATTTACGTGGGGTGACAAGGAAGAAAAAGGAGTCCCAGTGAGGGGTCCCCAAGTAAAAGCTCAGAGGTGGACTGAACATGACACTTCACAGGGCAGAAAGTCCCCAGCCAGACCCTTGGCTGGAAAACTCTCTTCAAGCCTCAGAGTTACGTCTCAGTGTTAACAGCCCCCAAATCCTCATTATGTACTTCTTAAAATAATATTAGTGAACACCTACTAGTTTCCAGGTACTAGTCCTTTAGAGTGCTAATTTCTGTACATCACTGTCTTTTCTGGGAATGGTCTAGAGCTGAGATGTTCAGTAGCCCAGTTTAGCCACATGCAGCTACGCAGTCCTCAAAGCCCTCAGCGGAGTGCAACTGAGGCACTGGATTTCTAATTTTATTTCATTTTAATTGAAATTTCAAAAATGGAAGCAGGATTGCCCTGGCGGTCCAGTGGTTAAGACTCCGAGCTTCCAGTGCAGGGGGCATGGGTTCAATCCTTGGTCAGGGAACTAAATCTTGCATGCCGCAAGATGTGGCCAAAAATAGTAAATAAATAAATAAATAAAAATAAATGAATAAAAATGGAAACAGTGTAAATTATTTTTCCATTGAACCCAACTTTATCGTTTGGGGGAGGACTGCATTTGACTTTGACGACAGCACTGCATAAGATATCATTGTTGTATTTCAGGGTGTGTGTCCATTTTACTTTTTTTAATGTGGCTACTAGAAAATTTTAAATTACGTCATATCTCATTTCTCTTTGTCAGCACTGGTCTAGGGTCTTACAACCCCATGTGGTCTGGTCACTTTCACGTGGGAGCCATCCCCAACCTTCAGAATCTGATCGTTTACTAAGATGCCCAGGTGATTCTTATGCATAGTAATCAAAGCACTGATCCAGATGACAGAGAAGACACCCAGGCCTCCGATAGGTACCCCCGGAGTGGCCCCAGTCCTTCTGAGAGTGGGGGGATGAGGCAGAGGGCGCAGCAGGGAGACCCCTGCTGCCACTGTGATGTCACAGAGGCAGCCTCCTGTGTCAGCCAGCCCCACCTACATGGGTGTCCTGGCTGCAGGATATCCTCTTCATCATCTCCAGCCCACCTCACACCACCTGACCCCTCTGCTGGCAAGAGGGGCCTTGATTCATCTTCAACTCCATACTCATCCCATGCAACCGATTAAGACAGAGCAGAAGAAACACTGAAACCCCTTGGCCTCAGAACTTCAAAAGTGAATGAGCAATTCCTCTCAGCTGACTCAAAATGTTTCTCTCACCCAGAAGGTAGGTACCTTGAATTCTGAAATCTCAGGACTATCTCATGTATAGTACTCTTAATGTTGGATTGGTAATAGGTGTTATACAAATTCATCAATTTATTTCACATGCTCAAGGTAAGGAGCTTGAGAACACATGGTAGGATTATCCGAAATGCAGTAAAAATTTGTTACTCAAGCCCAGTTTTTATGGATAAACCTGGTGATGTCCCTACCTTGGCCTCTTGTTTTTTCATCATCTTCCATTAAAACTTCCATTTCTTCCTCCTTTGACTCTTATCATACTTTTCCTCTCTGTTCCCAGGGCAGCTTAGCGTCTTCTAGCTCTTCTTTTTTCCTCTCCATCTGTATGATTCCTGTTACAAAAGCTGGTCCCCGGTAGAAGGCCCAACGACCATGGCAGCGATAAAGATGTGTATCACTCTAGTGAACAGAAAGAGATGGTGAGGCAGCCCCATGGTCCCACTGAAAGCCAGCTCTGATGGGAGATCTGCTGGAACTAAGGAGGACAGCATGACCTTAGGTTCTTTCTGGTCTCAAAGAATCTGCAGAAATGCTTCCAGACCCAGAAAGACACTCACAGCCAGCAAAGATGTCTTGGCTTGTTTAGGGTAGAACCCACATCTGGAAGGGACTTGCCTCCCATTTTGAGAAAGTTGGGAACTACCAAACTGCAGCTCTCAGGGTTACTAACAAAAAAAGGCAATGTTCATTCTCCCATATCTTGCCTTTCTCAGGAAAGAAAAATGAAGCTTACAATTAGCCAGAGAAATAAAACACACAGAGCAATGTGGTGTGCTGTTCATGGGCTGGAATTTAGGGATCTCAGAAGAAAGGATAGGACGGGTTCTAGGAAAGAGACCCTTCTGGGGCCGCGGAGAAGAGCTCATGGTGGGCTCAGCCCGCTTGCCTGGTTCAGAAGCTCCCTAAGTGAATAGATCACAAATAAGAGAACCCTCAGAAGTGGACAGGCATAGGACAGGAAAGCCAGCCACAGTGAAAAAACATTTTGTCCGTCTATGAGGAGAGATACAGAGGAAATATGGGAGAGTCTGTTTATCGGTATAAACCCGTGAAGTTTAAAGTACGCAATCCATCGCCTCATTCTGTGTGCGTTCTCCTAACTGGGCCTCAATCTGGGCGATGGTTAAGGTGACTGGGCCTCCCCTTTGCTGCGGGGAGGCCAGGCCATGGCTCAGGACGTTTCCAATATTTACCAGCGCTGTGGCCTTGAGCGAGTCAGCCTCTGGGAATCTGACTCGCGTCTAGACGGAGCGGCCGCCTCTCCTTCGGGCTGGTTGTGAGGATTAAATGTCTGTGGAGGGACTGGTAAGCCGTCCAAGACACGGACGGGGTCCTTCTCTTCCTTTCCACGTTCACTCCACCGCTTTTGATCTTCACAGCAGAACCGTGAAGGTCAAACTCTTTCTAATTCGCCTCTAAGAAAACAGTCGCTCGGGGAGATTAGGGAACTTGGCCAAAATCTTTAGTCCCGTCCTGGTGTCGTGGGTAGAGCAGTGACTAGAACTCAGATCTGCTGAGGGTTCGTGGCCCCGAAGTTTAGCCTCTTGGACCCACGAAATGAGGCAAAGGCACGGCCTTCCTGCAGAACTGGAGCCGGGAGAGTAAGTTCAGGGGAAGGGCAGGGGGCGGGGAAAGCCTTAACTGGATTCCACGGTACCCGGCTCCTCCCGACCCTCGGCCCACCAGCCTGTGTTCGGAATTCAGGGGATGGGCAGGGTCTCCGCACTCCCTCCGCCCGCCCCGCCTGGGAGGGCCCCCGGGCGGCCGCTCCGGTCCCCGCAGGAAGATGGACAGCCCGAAGGGCCCTGGCGGGGCGCCCCACCCGCTCGGGACCTCCTGGCGCTCGGTCGCTGGGCGGAGCCTAGCCAAACAATTCAAAGCACGCGCCCGCGCGTCGCCATGGCAACGCGCGCCCGCTGCTAGGCGACCGGGAGGTGTAGTAAACCTTGGGCTGGGGTGTTACTCCGGGAGGGAGGGGGCTGCGGGGTGGCGGCGGGGACTCGCCTATGCTCGGGCCTCGCGGCTGCCGGGGGGTAGGAGAAGAGGGCAGGAGAGGAAGGGACGAGGGGGGCGCACGCGGGAAGGAAACGGGGCAGCCCAGTGCTGCCCGCCCGGGGCCGCGCCCTAAGCACCCCTCGAGAGGTTTCTCGCGTTAGACCCCCCGCCCCACCCGTCGGTCCCCGAGACCCCCCCCCACCACCACCACCACCACCCTCACCCCCTCCCCAAGCAGGCCACGAGGGCTCTGTCACCCCAGCGTGAGCGATTGCCCCACAGGATGTGCGGATGGGCTGCCCCTCTGATTCACTCCAGCTGCTTGCGGCATGGAAGAAAGGCGGCTTCCTCTCCTGGAAATGACTGCATTAGCAAAAGCCCTCAAACAATTCCATTAAAAAGCGGAAAGGGAAAAGGCACAGAGAGAGGAGAGGCCCCCAGATGCTTTTCTTTGGGCCTTCCCACTGCACATAAGTAGGTGTTCCCAAAACTCCAGGACCCATGTTAGGAAGACAGGAGTCGTTTTTTATTCTGTGAGCCCCTAGGGTCATGTGGACATAAAGCATGGTTACATGAGAATTAACCTGACGCTAGGAAATCCCAGAGCTCAGTGTCCTAGAGTGGTATTAGTATTTTGGATACTCGGCATGGGCATTTTAGCGGCATTAGTCTTCCCTTTAGGGCTGGGAGGCAGATATCAAAAATGTCCTGTGTGAACCTTCTTTATCTTCGTTAATAAATGAGTCACATGTCAGGCACTGAAGTAAAAATTGTAATTTAGAGCTTCGAAAGCTCAAACCGTTCCAAGATATGTCAGCCTAAAGGGCTCCAGTCAGTGGGGAATCAACGAGCTTGGGAAAGGACATAACATTTCCAATCTGTCACTGGCTTGTGAGCAATCTGACTGTACCCTGGTGTCTGTGAACTGAAGATAATACTGGTTCATGAGATCATTGCTGTTTTCTGGGCTTGGCTGGTCAAACAGCAGGAATGTTTCCACAGGTGGGAGGAAATGTATTGGCAGAGGGTCTGTTTGATGAAACTCTGGGTGCATCTGTGTAGAAAGGCATAGGGTGTTTCTGTGGACCTGTGGACCCTCTTTTTAGCTTCTCACTGCTCTTCTGTATGTGAAGCAGGAGGATTCGTGTTTCCTCTACAATAGAAGGCTGTTTGAACACCTTTCTTCGTTATCTTATCTTCACCCATAGTCTTCCTAATTGTATTCTAATTGTATTCATGAGCCTGGTTTCCATTTCACACTTAATTCATTCATTCCATTCATTTGTGGCTGTTAGGGCTAGGCTCTGAGGATCAACAATGAATAAAGCATAGTTGCTACTGTATCTAGAAGCTTAGTCAAGTGGGCAGAACAGCTAAGTAAACCACATGATGAGTTACATGAGAGAGGCACACAGTAGAACACGCTGGAACAGAGAACAGGGCAGTGTAGATCAGAGCCAGTGACAACCAAAACATTTACTCTTCATTCCAGCCTTTTGTCTACTGAGTAACAGAAAGGAGTTAGTTAACAGGGCCTGGGTCAGAAATCTGACTCCTGGGAGAAGGACAGAGATACTACTATCTGTCCCAAACAAACCTCTCTTGGGACAAAATGCCAGAATGGATATATGAAAAAAAAAAAAAAAAAAAATGGGGACCCTGTAGCCCCAGGCTTGGACCTGAGGGAAGTGGTGTGCTATACAATCTTCCACTGCTCAACATCTCAGCATTCTTACCCATTGTTTTAATCACTTCTAACCTTCAGCGTAATCACAAAGCAAACTGAATTCCTGTTTACAAAGTAAGTGTGGGTGTCCCAAGACCAGTTTCTCTTCATTCATACCTAGTAAATGTGGTTTTGCACAGTGCAGGGCGTGGCGACTTAAGACCTTAGCAAGACTAGGTTAGTCCCAGCCCTTGGCTTTGTGATGTCGTAAATGTTCAGTCGCACATACATCCCTGTGAGGTCAACCCTGAGATGGTAAAAGTCCAACACACAAAAGTTCAATATTGTTTTGAGATGCGGAATCTTCTCATCTGTCTTGAATCATGAGCTTCTGAGCCTAACCAAATTATATTTATGTGGCATTGACTAGTGATTACTTTTTCTGTCCTAAGAGAAGAAAAAAAAAAGATTAACATGCCCAAATTACAATGAAAGGAAGTGAGTGGGATGCTGGGCTCTGATTTTTGTGGCCAGGCAGAGAAACTCATGTTTTGTCAAAAAGAGGAAATTAGACATTGTGGCCCAGGGTCCTTGGGGAGGGAAGGGGGGTGGTCTCAACATTGGTCACAGCTAGGAGCCAGCCAGCCAGCCAAGCACACACACTAAATGCACAGCCTCCTAAGGGGTAGATTCAGGCTTTGGGAAGGGCTAAAATAATATAATTTGAGAAGCCCTCTTTAAGAAAAATAATACAAAATGACAAGTACAAATTAGGTGACAGCATCTTGGAAGGGGCCTGAGTAAGTGGGGGACCACAAAGCTGAGGTTTCATCAGCTACACTCTCGAAATCCACCTCCAGACCTCCTCATGTGACCCACCTGAGACTCTGCCACTCCCATCCCCTTTTCCCTGGAGAAGGCACACTTCGGGCTATTAAGACACAGGGCGCACGGTTTATGAGCAGAGGCAATAAAAACCCAAAGACAGAGTACTGTGCCAAACGGTGACTCAAGCGGGATATGAGAAGTGTCTCCAAGTATTTGAAGGGTGGAAGCAGAGAGAAAGGAAAAGAATTGCTCACTGTTCTGGGGTGGAAAGGGAATGAGGATACGATTAAGTAGGGGAAAATGTGCGCAAAACTCATCAGGAAACATTGGCTAACAGTATTTTCTGTTACTGCGGAGTTGTATTTCCCATGGGAAGTATATGAGGACCTATTGAGTTACTGAAAACTAAAACTGGCCACACAAAAAAATGTGCCACAGCAAACAGTCTTACAAGATGTCCTCAGGGGAGCAGCTGGATGGCCTCAGAGTTCTTTCTGAGCCCTGAATTCCAGAAGGCTGACGCACGGCTTCTATAGATTCGTGTGTGGGGAGGAGGCCAAGGGAAGAAGAAAAAGCATGAGTGCCAGCCTGCCCAGCGGGCAGCCACCTCCACCCACCTTTGCCAACTGGTGGGGGAAACTTGTGTCCGGAGAGGGAAAATATGGGGAGATAGTGCCCCCCAGCGTTGAGATGAAAACTGCAGCCTAGAGACCAACAGCCAATTCAGGGGTAAAAAGTGACCACAAGCATCCCTGCTCCCTCCTCCCAAAAGAGAGGGAGTTCTGTCACCGTGAAGAAAGGGCCATTTGGGTGATACAGACATCATGCCTGGACAGAAGGACATGTGTAAAACGTGCTGTTAAGAGTAGAGAACATATCCGGTGACAGACTCATTTGGCTGGAGTGTGGGCCAATTCAAATGCTCCGAGGGAAGCCTGCCTTTGATTCCCTAAACCAACTGCACAAACATAGGATGGGAAGACCATGACTTGGTTGGTGGCAAATCTGGACGAGGTGGCAGAAGGGCGGGGCAGGGTAGAGAGGCTTTCATTAAATGTCAGCCCAAAGTGAATCAAAGAGGTGTGATTTTATGGTACATTAATCCCCTGACTATATAGTTTTCAGTCTGTTCAGCTTCTTACTTGTTTTTTGGTCAGAGTGGTGACTCCCAAGGTCCTCACATGCAGAACCGGAAACCAGAAGTCCATCCCTGGTTGGGTACCAAAACCTTTCTAAAATTACAGATTCCTGGGCCTCACCCCAGAACCACAATGGCAGCTCAGGATGGAGCCCAGGAATCTGCATATCTTCCAAAGTTGCAAAGATTGTTCTGATGCTCAGTCAGAATTGAGACCTACTGCTCTTGAACAAGCAGCAGCCGTTGAGGACTTTACAGTCAAGGCAAACAATTAGAATGGAATATAGAAAGCGTCATGGGAGGGGTACAGTGTGACAAGGACAAAGCAAAGGGAACTGTTCTTAGGAAGCAACTTTTTTTTTTTTTAAGTATTTATTTATTTATTTATTTATGGCTGTGTTGGGTCTTCATTTCTGTGTGAGGGCTCTCTCTAGTTGCGGCGAGCGGGGGCCACTCCTCATCGCGGTGCGCGGGCCTCTCACTATCGCGGCCTCTCTTGTTGCGGAGCACAGGCTCCAGACGCACAGGCTCAGTAATTGTGGCTCACGGGCCCAGCTGCTCCGCGGCATGTGGGATCTTCCCAGACCAGGGCTCGAACCCGTGTCCCCTGCATTGGCAGGCAGATTCTCAACCACTGCGCCACCAGGGAAGCCCCAGGAAGCAACATTTTTAAAGAATGAGTGACTTTTATTAATCTTGATGAGAAGCAGATCACCAGGTAAAAGAGAAGACATTCCAGGAAGAAAGAGTATCTGTCAAGGGGAGGAGGATGAACTCACAGCAGTCTTCCCGCCTTCTCATCCCACTTGGTACAATTTTTGAGTACAGAAAGCACAATTTGTACTTCTAGGGGACTGACGGCAAGAAGAGATGCAATCAAACCCTTATTGATTTGCCAGATTCGTTTTTTTTTTTTTAAGTTTTAGAAATGATTTTTTAAAAAATAAAAAATTTTATCCCTTTGCCCAAAGATTGGGAGAGAAATGGTAGATAGCTATAGCATTGCTGATCCTGGGATTTATTTCTCTCCAACCCTCCTCCAACTGCATCCTCACCCCCAACCCTATCTAACGCTCTGACGGTCTCAGGATGTTGTACTAATCCTTACTAATATCGCTAACTGGACGGTGGAGACCACCCACGACACCAAGAAGCCTTTTCATGCCCATGGCTCCATGAGGCCCTGACACTGCAGGTCACAGAGTTTATTAAAGGGATGGAAAACCCAACACAAGGGAATGTAGTATTTTGTACTAATGGTGACTCTGGAATATTTTGTCTGCCATAAAATCAAGACCAGTCCATTCACACTAGTTACCTAGGGAATGGCAGTGAGATGGAAACTCAGTGATCATGTACTCTTTAAAGAAATTTCCCTCTGCACGTGCAGAGGTCCAGGTTCTTGCTTCTTATGCTGAATCCCAGATCCCCACTGGCAAGCTCTCCTGTGTAATCTCCCAGAACAGCTGGGTCATGATTGCACTGTCAATTATTAAATGCCCAAGTTCCCTGCAAGGCAGCATTTAATCATGAGGTACTCCAAAAAAATATGAGATAGAGGGGAGGGGTGGGAGGGGGAGGGAGGAGGGTGGAAAGGGAGTTTTCCTTCTTTCAACACTAAACCAAAGGGATTTGGAGCACAGATGGCATCTGCAGTCCTTCTGGACAAGCCACAAGATGCTGACCATGGCCAAGGTAACCAGCTTCCCTCTCTTATTACTCAGAACATAGATTCCATAGCTGTTTTGCGCCTGATTCTTTTAAGAGATGTGCCAGTCTCATCAATTTGCTCTCCTTACTAGCCTATATTAAATCTCAGGGTTTTCTGTTAACCTACGTCAATGGAAGAATTACTGACATTTTCACATCTGTGTACTTCCTAGTGATCTGAGCAGGGAAGCCACACTCTGTCCCTTTTCTAGAGAGTAAAGAGTCCCCTTGGCTTGGGGCTTATCAGTACATGCAAAGACAGAACTTGTCTTCTGGCTGCTACTTCTCCATGATCCCCTTAAGGAAACCGTTGCCAAATTAGATTGTTCTTCCAATTCAAAAAGTATCTGGATCCTAGTGAGAAAAGGCATATTTTGGGGGGAGGAATAAAATATGTGATGCAGGGCATGGCACTGCGGGTGTCGAAGATAATTCTTGAAAATACTGTTGAATGGATTCTCATTCGATGATCAAGATAATTCTTAAATGAGGCTCCTTGAGTCTGTCCTTGGTGGACACTCCTGGAAACAACCTCTCTGGGCTTCATTCTAAGCTCTTTTTCATTCTCTGCTTCTCAATTCCTTAATTTGGTTGTCACCTTAGTGCTGCTACAAAGTGGTCGTACTGTGGCGAGGGGTTCATTATTCTTATTTTGGAATAACCTGAAGAATAACTTACAAATATATATGATCTGAAATGGATTGAGAGTAGAATTAAAATCTGATGTGATGTGATAGTAGATAAATCTCCAAGCCATAAGTGATTGAAAATAAAGTTGTCGAAAATGTAGAATTGCATAAATCCTTAGTTCTACTTTTATACAGGATGATTGATGAAGATGTTTTACCTTGAAGTCTATTTTCCTAGTCAAGCAGTGGATATAAAAATAGAAAGGATAACTAACTCATAGTAACAGAACAATGACAAAAGCCAATAGGATTTTCATAACTAAAAAAAAGAATAAAACATTCTTTTGCAGGAAGAAGGGGGCCTCATAATGACTCCCGTATCTGGCAATATAAGATCATCCCCCTTCCGGATGCCATGGCTTTTGAGTCCTCATCATGGTCACCCAGAAAATTCTTGGTGGAGTTAATTTGTTGAGTGCTTAAAAAAAATCATATTAGCAAATTGTTTTTCAGAAGCTGTTTCATCATACGTTTTGCTTACTGGCTTTTTATATACATGTGAATCTGGTATATTTCTTATTGCCATAAAAAAAAAACCCTGCACTTTGTCTGTGGTATGCACTGACATAACAGTTTGAAGAACAAACTGTTATGTTTCTAAGAGAAAGTTCCCTGTTTAATGTAGAAAATGTTAAGCTGGAGGCGATGAGAGGAGATGGGCCTGTCTCATTTAGCTATGGTTTTATTTACATCTCTTAAGCTAAGCAGATTTGGGTCTGATTAATTCTGATATGAGCGATCGCCTAGAAAGCTCAAGATGGTTTACTTTAAGAAGTGTCTGTCAGCAACTAAGTATGGGCTTCTTCTCCATTCGGTATGTATTAATATAACAGTACAAACTGCTTCGTAATGCAAAGGTCTCAAAATCTGAGACCTGTCAGATTTCTTTATTTTTCTAAATCAGCTTAAATCTGGCTCCAAGCCACCACTCCCCAACACTGAAATATCTAATAGTGGACTTTTTCAGCCCGCCCTTCTCTTCTCTTAGGCTAAAAATGACGAGGTCAGGGGCTCCAGCCAGAGCTAGCCGGGCCACGTTCATTCTGCAGCCACGCACTGGGTTACCCCCAGGAGTCAGGCACTGCGGCTGCATCAGGCTGTGGGCCCGGCCCTGCGCGTTCCTTGTCCACCCACCAAGGGCACCGTCCCGTGTCTCCAAGGTCACAGCACTCGGCGTCCAGCCTCCATGGGTACCATGCAGCCAGCTGGCGTTTGAGATTCTGTCATCTCAGGGGCAGTGGATGGAAGCTGGACCCATATCGCCACCTCTCTGAGAACCCACAGCTTCCTCTCCTCTCCAAAGTTCACAGCATCCCCCCATCCCAGTTGGCCCACTGCCCTCTTATCCTCAAGGGCCCAGTGCCTCTATCTGCTCCCCCAGGGATGATCCCCTTTAACATTCGTTGATAGGATATATGCCCCTTTACTCCTCTCAGAGGAATCTAACGCAGGGAGGAAGACATCCAAAACTTCCGTTGTCGCAATAACAAATACCTCCACAAGTCAGTGCTGCTACCTTTCAATGAAGACAAAAATTACCAGCAGGAGCATTTGGAGAGCTCCCAATTCTTTTTCTCAACCAGATAGATACTAGCTCAGTGGCTTAATCTCATTATTATCTGATGCTTATTCAGATTATCCCCAATAAGCGTTTTAATATAATAAGGTCCGGCTTAAATGAACATCATCACTACGGTGCCTACTCTGGGCCACTCCTGGAGCCCGAGCTGCCTCACGGCTACTTGGAGAAAACTCCCAGTGGCTCGTTGTGCCCGTCTTTTTGGAGGAAAGTGGCTCGAGCTTAGGGAACCGCAGGGGAGGGCACTCATCTCCGAGGAAGCTCTGAAATCGGGCTCCGCTCTTGTGTTTGTCTGTTACAGATGGAGCTCCCGAAGGCCGTTTCTGACCAATGGACATGCCTATCTGCCTTCCTCAACATGCTGTCACTCAGCCTCTCCACAGCACCCCTGCTCAGCAACTACTGGTCTGTGGGCATACAGAAGGTGCCCAAGCCCCTGTGCGGGAAAGGTCTGCCAGCCAAGTGCGTTGATGTGCCGGTGCCCTTGCATGGGAGCAGTGCCAATGCACCATCCCAGGAGGTGGCACAATACAGCTGGGAGACTGGGGATGACCGCTTCACCTTCCATGCCTTCCGGAGTGGCATGTGGCTCTCCTGTGAGGAAATCGTGGAAGACCCAGGTGGCCCCTCACCCCACCCACCTGATAGCTTTTCCCCACCAGGGATCTCATGCGGGCAAAGAATCAGTGGGAGTCTTTGTACGGCCCTCACTCGCCCCCGCCGGGCCTCACCTCCGCCTCGGGGTCTCCCCACTCTGCACTGTGTCCCTTCCCCATCAGACTCCCTCGTAATAAGGTCCAAAGTCCATCCATCTGGCGTTTCACCTCCAGTCTCGCTGGTTTCAAATAGCATTACCCTTAAAGGGTTTCATGCAGACTTTTTTTTTTTTTTTTTTTTTAATTGGGGTAGAGCTGTTTTACAATGCTGTGTTAGTTTCTACCGTACAGCAAAGTGAAGTAGAGTTCCCTGTGCTCATGCAGACCTTTAACATTATGAGAACTTCCATCCCAGCGAGCTAGAGTTGCCTGGACAAAACGAGGAGAATATCATAGAAAAAGCCCGGGCTCTGCCCAGCTGTGACCTTATAGGGAGAACTTCATTCCTACAGGCCTTGATTTTCTCATTTGTGAGATGCAGGGATCAGAGTAGATCGCCTTTAAATAAGACCCCAAAAGGGTGTTCTCATTCTAAGTGTTACTGTTACAATTGAAAAGGTAGGAGAACTGAAGCCCAGAGGGGATAACTAGACTGTGGAAGGTGGACCCAGACGGACCCTCCCAGGTCTCATGCCGCTGGGTCTCACACTCGCAAAGCAGGCGCTGTGCCAGCCCGTTAGGTAAGGGTCGTCCTTGGGTGGGGAGCAGTGGGGTTGAGGACACCCCCTCCTCCCTGCTCAAAGCATGCAAAGATTCCCCTGGTCGTGAAGTTTTCTAAAGCCCAGAACTGTGTACAATTTGCAATCTGCTGCTTCCCCCGATTTAGGCTAAGGGGAAAAGGAGATGGGACAGGATTATAATTCGTGTGTATTTACATTTACACTTGAGTTATTATTCTGCCACTTAGCACTGCTCCAACTCCAGTCCCGGAAACAATTTAGAGCCCTGCAGGCCAGTGGTACAGCAGGAGAAAAAGGTGCTGGTGAACCAATGCTGGGAACATTCCCCGGGGTGACTCAGGGAAGTGTACTCTTCATTATCAGGACTTGAGAGAGAAATTCATCTTGGATGACTCTGGCCTATTTTGTTCATCCATCCATACATCCTTCCCTGCTTCCAAAGAGACATTCATTGCCTGCCTACCACCTGCTGGGCAGGCCTGTGTAGGACCAAATGGAGCGGTACCTGGGATGGGACTGGGGAAAAGTCTGCATCCCTTGTCCAGGGCCACACCTCATCGCCTTGTACCTTGTCTGTTTCAGGGGAGAGGTGCCGAAGTTTCCTTGAACTCACACCACCAACCGAGAGAGGTGAGAAAGGACTACTGGAATTTGCCACGTTGCAAGGCCCATGTCACCCCACTCTCCGATTTGGAGGGAAGCGGTTGATGGAGAAGGCTTTCGTCCCCCAGCTTCCCTTGGGGCTTGGGGCAAGTATGTGGCTTTGATAACAAATTTAGTTGCCATTGAGTTGGGCCTCTGAGTATCTAAACTGTACTGTGATCTCTTGCTTTTCTCTTCTTCTGAGCCCTATAGGGTGACACAAACTCCTGCTAGGCTGACTCTCATTCCTATGCAGGAATGCAAAATAGGAACAGCAGGGACAAATAAAGTCCACAAATAGAAATCCACCAACAGCTCTAACCTACTCCAGTTGCCAAGTAACCATGTAGAAAGCTTGGGTTTTTCCTTTTTCTTTTTTTTCCCCGATAATTTTATTGTAACATAGAAAGAAGGGGGTCAAAGAGGGCAAGGCGGGGGTGGGGATGGGGGGGAGGAAGAAGAGAAACAAAATGGATTGGTCCAAAATTAAACTTTAAAACAAAGGAGAAACAAAAATGATAACTAGCAAAGTCATATCCCTGCAAGATTTGGTGAAACTTGGATGATTTCTTCTCAAACCTCCCTAAGAGTATTTACAGTCAATCAAGCGTACTTGGCTATGTATTGGGTACTGAGCAGAGTGAGAACACAGAGCCCCAGGTTAAGGGCTGTCCCAGCTGCTTTCAGCTCTGTCTCCTCCTCTGGTGCTACGAGGCTCTCCACTTCTCATGGGCAGCATTTGTTCACCGCCGGCTCAGTTAGTTAACTGTCAGGGTGAGGGTTCTTCTTCCTCTGGTTTCTGACAGAGATCCTGTGCTTATCACTGGGAGTCCAATTCGTCTACATCGGACTTGAACTCATCAGCTTCCTCCTGCTACTGATGGACTTGCTATTCACGGGGAACCCCGGCTGTGGCCTCAAGCTCAGCACCTTCACCGCCATCTTCTCCGTCTTGTCAGGTGAGCATCTCCAGAGCTGGAGAGGAGGGTGGGTGTCCTCTGCTGCCTTTGAAGCACTAGCCGAAAGGCTGGAGTCTCTGTCCCAAGGGAAGAAGGAGCCCCAAGGCAGTCTCAAGAATGGAGCCAGGAGACAACAGCACAGGCGTCTTTAATTTTAAATTGAAATAACATGTGAAATGTTGTATTAGATCATCATGTCCTTTGCTAAATGATTTCTCTCTAGGCTCTTTTTATTTTTCACTTTCATTTAAGTTTTCTCATTATGTACAATACAGTCTGGTTTACTTTTGAGTCATGACATACACACAGCTTTTCCACGCTCTGTTGGACAAAGTGAGAGATGCGTGTAGACGAAGGACAGGGATACAGGTGGGAAAGAAGTAAAGAGAGCAGCAGCCTGTGTGCAGCATTGACTCAGAAATGTTCCCACAGCTTGAAACCAAACATCTGGGGAAGCGACTGCAAATATGCCTTCAGGGAGAAGCCCCCATTGCAGAGTAGTCTCCCTGGAATGTGGTGGCATCGGGGTAATGGAACGCCTCGACACAGGTTGTACCTGCTGCCAAATGAGGACGTTGCTCCCGAATCGTGTTCCCTGTACATGGCAATGCCAGCCTGCCTCTAAGGGAGCTGCTTTCCTGTTTCCTCTGTAGGGCTTCTGGGGATGGCGGGCCGTGTGATGTATTCACAAGTCTTCCAAGCAACGGCCAACTTGGGTCCAGAAGACTGGAGGCCCCATGCTCGGAATCGTGGCTGGGCCTTTTAGTAGGTGCTCCTCCACCTTTCTTCTCTTCCCTGGTCCACCTCAACTAGAGGCTTGCTCTGTGTCCTTCTGCCTTCTCTTCATCCCTCATCCCAGATGTGCATGAGTCACCCAGAGGGCTGGACCAGCATCCCACACCCATTCCCTCCCCACCTTCTGAGGAGGTACAGAGTGGATTCCTCGGGCTTATTGTTTCTGCTGATAAAGCTGTAACAAGTGCTTCTTCACCTGATACATATGACGCCCTTGGGAAGTGAGACTAATTTTGCATGGTTTACAGAAATGATGCTCTCTGTTTTATATACTTTATGATTCAAGGTATTGGGAGACACAGAAATGAAGAATCAGCCTTGCAATCTGGATTGGAGTCCATTCCTGTGAATGGCTCACTCTTCTCCTGTGACGAAGAGTGACTTCATCCTGTTTCCATTCTTATTCCATCAAACTGTGATAGAAATGAAACTTCCCCTACCGGTCTCTCTCTAACCCTTAAAGAACTGAGGGCTCAGTTAGTTTAGATTTCTCTTAAGAGGGAAGCACCAACCATGATGAAACACACACCTTCAAGGGAAACACCCCCTTTGTTTGGGTTCCTCACCTTCTCCCTTGAGGATCGCTCTCCATTCACTGCACAGGTGCTGACTTGGACCTACATGAACCACCTGGGCCGAGTGCTAAGCACTTAACAGCGCTGGAAAGACAGTCCGTGCCAAAGAGGCATATGGAAGCCTATATATGTCCGTCGCAGGATCTCATCCCCTTTTCTCACGGTGGTGTAATATGTGCTATTGGATTCAGGGGCCTTTGATCTCTCCATCAGCCACCCTATCAGTTTAGCTCATTTTCCAGACTCATCGTTTCTCACCTTTTATCCATTTTCAAGCCATTCTGGGCATTTCAACTGCAGAGCTCAGACTTCAAAACTCCCATCACTTGGCCTCGTGAAATACCACCCCCCTGACCTACACCACCCCTGGTGTCCTGGGCTTCCCATGATCATGGAAGACTTAGGGGTTTGACTTCCCCAGTTTTTAGGAATGTGTTTGATACAGTTCCCTGGTGTCTTTTCCTCTTTGTTGAATCCATCCAGCTTCTCTTCATCTCCAGCATCTCTTCCATCCTTTACAAACTCCCGTAAGCCAAGAACCACATTGTTTCCATAGTAGGCAAATTCCACTAGAGCAACCTATAATAATACCTCTAGACGTGTAGTCAGTGTTTCCTGAATGCCTATCAGAGGCTCAACCTTGTGGACCCTAAGACAGCTAGGTGCAAAACCAAGGAAGATGGAAGAGGTATCTGGCAGGAAGTATGTGTGTCAGGGAAAGGAGGGATGTAGTGCCTCGGGCTGTGTCCACTGTGTCCAGCTGAGCTACAGGTCTATGGAATCTTGGAGATTATACAAGGGTAACTGTAGCTTGGGAAACAACCGTCCAAAAAATTGTGTGGCAGGGTGGGGGGTGAGTGTGTGTGTGTGTGTGTGTGTGTGTGTATACGCACACACGTAAAATAAGCCACCAGGTATGAAAGAACACAGCACTTACGCTAATCAGTGCAGTGAAAATGAATCTGTTAAAATCCTAGCCTGACTTTAACACTATACGAGGCATTGTCTTTTACTAGGAAACATTCAGAACCTACCCTAAGACAGACCAAATTCAGTCCTCTTGCCCACAGCTCTTTACCTGCAACGTGGTGGAAGGCAACACCATGAGATCCTTAAATCCCTAAGGCGGCATTGGCCTAGCTGACTAGTAGGAAGGGATCCCGGTATTTTTCTTTCAAACCCGTAAGGAAGTCAGTCTTACATTCCAGTTTTTTCGTATATTTGTCCCTAGCACGGCCTGGGTTTCCTTTACCTGCTGCATGGCATCAGCTGTCAACCACCTTCAACACATACACCCGGCTGGCGCTGGAGTTCAAGTGCAAGCACAGTAAGAGCTTCAGAGGAGCCCCGCCGAGCTGCCTACTGCATCACCACCTACGTTTCCTTCAGGAGCTGGCGTGCACAGCCCACCCGAGGGGCCTTTGACCAGCTACCCCCAGTACCACCATCAGCCCGTCCGCTCCGTCTCCGGAGGAGTGGACTTCTACTCAGAGCTACACACAAGGAATTTCAACACGGGACCAGCTGGGAGCCGCAGGAAGAGGCGGCCGGGTCATCTGTAGAGGAAGAACAGTGTTAGGGGTTAGTGGGTTTGGAGAGCAGGCTGAGCCCTACATGTTGCTTTGTTATCAACACGTGCTTAAGCCTAAGTCTGTTTCTTGAGCATGATTTTCAGAGGTTAAGAACAAGGGCATTTAAAGTCCAAGTCCAGGGGGCGTGTGTCCGGGTGCCCAGTGCCCTCGCTCCCTTTTCTGTCACAGCTTGGTCTCACTCCCGCCTCCCACTCCCCGCCCCCCGTGTCACTCATTCAGAAGTTCCTGCTCGCCTTTTCTGATTGTTGGTTATATGCCAGGTTCTGGGAGATACAAAGAGGAGTAAAATATAGTTCCTGCCCTTTAGAGGCCGACCAACTTGGTCATCTGTCCTGGATTTGGACAAATGGAGGTGGGTAGTTGGTGGTGGCTCAGCTTTCCGTGGTGCACTTGACTTTTCCTGGAAGCCACACACTGGAAGCCTCTCCTAGGAGCTCTGACCTGTAGAACGGGCGTCCTCCGCACTGCCTACCACGGTGTCCTGCATCCCCGCGACAGGGAACATATCACATCACGTTAATTACACATTATCCTCAGAGCCATCAGGAGACTAGGGCACACGAGAAGGCTCCTGCAGCCTGCGGGGACAGGCCACCCCCAGAACGGCCCACTGAGGCCACGCAGACAGGATGGCGGCTCCCCAGCGACCAGGCTGCGGCCTACACCCCCCTCTGAGCCCCACCTTGCATCCATCCACTCGCCCTTTCTCTTTTCCGTCAGGGAAAACCCACCATCCTTGACGGCTGAGAAGAATGAGAGCAGCACACACGTATGCTCCTATACACAGTGTTTATTTGTTCTGTAACGATTCACATTTTAAACAGCGCTTCCTGACAAAGTACCAGCTGGTTCTTCTTTAACACAGGCAATAAGGGCGGCCATTCACATTCGGGGGAGGGGGCAACCACACTAGACGGGGCAGCAGAGTCCCTCTGGGGGTGGGGAGGATATCGTCTAGGGTAGAGGGCTTGTACGGGAAGGAAAGAGGAGAGAGTGGGAGAAGGAACACCCTGGCATTCACTGAAGTCAATACTCTTTCTAAGTAGTGCTTGATTGGCTCCGCTGGCAACCCCGAAAGAGAGGAGCACTTCCTATCTTTGACGTCTGGCTGGGGGGTTGCCTGCGAGGAGAAGGAAGTTTAGGGACACATCTGACAAGAGACCAGCACCCACACCGATCAGGTGAAGCTTCCTCGATCTTCGGCCACCACTTACTCCCCCTATACTGGCTGCAGGAGGAAGAAGAAACCTAGAGCTTGCGTCCTGTGTTCAGCAAGAGAGATTCAAACCGGTCAGAGTCTAAACAATCTATGTGAAGCTAGTCTGCAAACACACCACAAAGAATTTAGGGATGCTCTTTTCCTAGCTGCTGCTTAGGTATTTCTGGGACTCACCCAGCATAAATATAGTCTCCTGCCCCAAACAGTCCTCCCAAACCAGATCCTCCGTAAACAACTTGGCATTTGACTCCTGCCTAAAGTGGCTGGCAGCTCTGAAAGCCTCCGTGTGGTAGAGAACGAGGTGGCCCAGCCCAGGCCGCCACTCAGGCTTCAGGTATTCGGTTGACTATGAATCAGTCCTTAGAATTCTCTATTAGACTGAACTAGATCCTACGCCCTTCTACCCAGGCAGATTCAAACCCTAGAAGTGAATCTGGAATCAATCCCATACTCTTGGGCGTCTCCTAATTGTTCTCCCAAGTTCACAATAAGCTGGACCCACACGTGCCTTCCAAAGTGTTGAAACCAAATCTGCTTTCAGGGACTTCAGGCAGCGGGGCGGGGGGCGGGAAGGGGGCAGAAACCTGGCGAGGCCAGTCTCCAGGCCAGGCAACATGCCTGCTTACAGCTCTGGCTACCAACCTTCCTTTACGTCACAATGCCTACCAATGGGCAATTCAGACATACCCTTTTAAATCTGGCATCCCGATTTTCTGGAATCTCTTTAGTAACACAATCTAAAAAGACACGGGCTCAAGTAAAGAGAGAACCTGAGTGCACTCAGGGATGACCTATCAAAATTATTCGAGAAGAACAGCGATTCTCTGTTATATAAACAATGACCTAGAAGTTTAGGGGAGAACCTGATAAAGTAACATATTCATACAGAAGAAGGAAGAAATAAGCTCTGGAGATAATTCTAAAGAACTTCTCCATTTATAAAAGCTATAGTATTTACATAGACATTTTCTCAAAATAGAAACAATGACCTAGAAGTTTAGGGGAGAACCTGATAAAGTAACATATCCATACAGAAGAAGGAAGAAGCAAGCTCTGGAGATAATCGCAAAGAACTACTCCATTCATAAAAGCTATAGTATTTACACAGACATATTCTCAAAATACTCTGCTTCAAAGGCTCTACAAGGAAGGGAGGGTACAGGGCAGAATGGTTGCATGCTGGACTCAAGGAGCCAAAGTCCAGAAACAGCTTTGCTCTCATGCAAGCAAAGCAAAAATATCCCTGAATAAAAGAGAGCAAAATGAGAGGCAGAAAGGAGGACGCCCACTAGGAAAAGGTGCTGAGAAAGCAGGGTGGAGATAAAGGGGATGAGGCCGCCAGCCTCAGGCATTCCTGACTTGAGTTTTCCTCTAAGCTGTGGACGGTGCACACCTAAGCACGTCCGAAGTGACCACGGTAGGAACGGTCATGACTGGAGGAACCACCCGAACCATGTCATAACCTATGGACCTTGTCAGAGGTGGGGCGTTTAAACTTCTCCTGCTCCCCTTCTGATAGGCACAGGGTTATTGTTATGGTCACTGAATACAGAGCAAAGGAACATGTGAGGAGAGAGGAGACAGGAGCCACAAAACAAGGAAGAGAAGAGGATTCTGGGTGGCCCGCACCACCCCCGTGTCAGTCTTTCTTGCTACTGCAGCCAAGGTACAGGTAGGGGGAGACGGAGGGGAGAAATGCTGAGGGGCCCTCCAAGTCAGAGGTAGGCTATCTGGGAGTCTCAAGAGGCCCAAACCAACCAGATGTGTTTCGGACAGATGAGAACCTGGGTCCCTGGAGCTTAGGACATACTTATCTAGAGAAGGTTTCATCACCACACCAAGAGATACACAATCAGGGCGTAACACACAACAAAATGTTCCAGGGAAGGACTTCACTGGAATTTCCCAGCAAGGGTTCATAAATTAGACACACAAAAAATAACACAAGATTCACATTTCCAAACTATCCACACAGAACACCTAGGAGGGGTTAATTAGGGGGTTGGAAGGGCAGCACCCCAGCCAAACGGATCGTGCTGTTGGATCCAAGACCTCCAAGTGCCTTCCAAAGTGTTTGGCAACCTTCACGCAGAGGTGGTGGAGTGGGTGACAGAAGTCGTCCTCTCCAGCTGGAGAGAGACGGTACCATTCAGTTCACTTCTTCTGAAACTGAAGAGTCCAGCAGCCTAGACCTAGGGAGAAAAGTGCAAGTATCAATGACTTTAATTTTTTTCACGGTAGAGACATGGAGGGACCCTAAATGTCAGAATATCCCTCTATTTTCCTGTCCTTTTGTCTAGCCCCAGTGGTTTGTAAGTGTCCCTCCAGAAAGGCCCAGAGACTTTATCTTTTTCCATGTTACACTCTTGAACATTGAACTAGACCGTAGTATTTTCAGAGGGGTGGGAGGGAGGGTTGCATCTTGAGCAAGATAATTCTTCGTGGTGTGTAACTGCCACAAGCCCTGCACAATGCTGGCACAACGAGCCCTTACCCAGAAGAGGCCAGAAGCGACAGTAAAAGCCATGAGTCCACACTTCCAAATGTCTCCTAAGAGAGATGGTACCATTTCCAGCTCAAAACAACTGAGCAGTAGTTCATGGTCATGAAGTACCCTTACAAAATAACACTGGTTGAAAATAACTGTTTCCTGATACCCGGCTACTCGAGAAGGCTCCCACTCCCCAAATCTTCTAAAGAGCAGACTCGGGGTTGGTAGTATGTGTCTTAACCCTCAGTAGTAACCAAACATTTCTTTCACAAGCTCTTCACCTGGTAGGGAGAGTCAACGAACTTTATCCTAGAGAGGAATCTTCGCAGCTCCCCGCGGCCAATTTTGGGGGTGGTCTCCCTTAGCTGGACCACTTGGCCCTCCATCAGTGCCCACCGCAGACTAAGCTTGCTGACCACCAGGGGTGCTGGATGCCCTTCAGAGCTTGGCCCTGTTGTCCTGGTAACATAAAAGGCATCTTTCCAGAGGTCGTTGATCCCAACTGAGGAAAGACAAAAACAAGAGCAGTTAAAAAGGACAGAAAACTTCAGCTAACAGGAGAGTGCTTTGGTTCGGCAACTGGATTCATTCACTCATTTCCTCCTTCGCTAATTCATAGAAGTTTACTGAGCACCTAATCAATGCAAGGCACTGACTAGACAATGGGTGCCCAGGGGTGCAAAGCAGCAAATTCTCAGCCTCTGTACCTGTGTTTCTCCGAAGCTACTTCTAAGAAAGCCCCAGATCAGGAAGTGAGAGGAATGGCCAACTGTGGCGACAACTTGGTAGAAAAGTGAGTACAACAAACTAGAAATTCTGAGAATTCCTAGACTGTCAGTACCTGGTGGCATAAGCTATGTACACAGCCAGTGTTTATTTTGCCTCATCTATAAACCAGGTATTGTAATAAAAATGGTCTCGATTCTTAATTACCATTACGCAACGTTCACTGAATAACAACTTATGCTACTATTGAAAAAGAGATCATTTAGGTCCAGTCACAGGATTTTGCAAACTCACGCCTCCCCACCGCGGCCCTGCCGCGCACAAAGCCAGTGGGCAGGAGTGCCTGCAGGTTCCAGATGAGCTATTCTTCCCAGTGCAGTCCAGTGGGCCCACAGCCACAGCACCAACCTCACCTTCAAGGCAAACGAGTTTGTAAGGAGACAGCAAGTCTCTGAATGGCAAGGGAATACGGAAAAGAAGTGAAGAAAGGAACTGTGGCCGGCCTGGCCGGCCCCAGCAGGACTGCAGACTCCCAGAGGCCAGTGTGGGATGGGACCCTCCAAGGAAGGGACCATCGGACGATCCCAGACCAGCTGCGGTGGCCGACTTTCCAGGGCTTTGCATTACAGGTGTCTCAGATGTGATCCCAGTTTTGTTCTATGATATTATTTAGATGCACATATAAAGTAGAACACTTCCAAATGTTAACGGCGGTTATGAGCGGTCAGATGACGGGTGATTTTCCTTTTTCCCTTTTACTCCTGGCGCCAGTTTCTATGCGATGGTCATGTGCACTTTAGTCCAAAGAAAGTCTCTACTGAGCCTAAACGAATGCCCTGAGGAAACATCCTGCCTCTGCTTTATCCTTTGCAGTGACTTCCAGGTCCTAAGCTCCTATAAGGTCGAGAAACTTGTCTGATTTGTATTCCCAGCCCCGGGCACATCGCCTGGTGTATGGCTGATGCTGAGCAAACACCTGCTGAAACATTAGCTCCGTGGACCCTTGGGGATGGGACAACACTGCCCCGCAGCTTCCAGCATGTTTGGAGGCTGGGGGGTCCTCACCCCGTGAGCCGGGTGCTGCCCCCAGAGGGCGCTCTCAGGCGATGGCCCCGGGCACCAGGGCCACCAGGGGGAATGCATGGGAGCAGCTCGGCACACGCGTCCTGCCGTCACCTGCAGGCACACACCCTCCCCTCGGTGGGAGGACAGAATCACCCTCACCACGGCCAGCACATCCCCTCCCCTCCTCTGTGTACACAGACCCCACCGTCCCCGGGACTTACCCTCTGAAGCCGTCACGGTGCCGGTGGCGTTGGCCAGATCCAGAAGAATGGAGGGGAAGGCTGGATGCAGGAGGTACAGGTGGTGAAGGCTGGGTGGCTCGGTTCCCGGGACGACATCCTGACAACAAGCAACAGTGAAAGCAAAGGTCAGTCCACACACTAGCGTACAATGTCACTCAGATGAAAGGGTAGTGGAGACGGTGGTGATCACTCATCCCCTGCGATCCCAACTACGAGGGTGTGTCTGAGAGAAACTCCCACATACGAGAGACATGTCATTTCAAAGAGCTGAAAACACTGATTAAACACTAACTTCTTCAAACCACTAGAGCTAGAAAATGCTTTCTCTCCCTCATGAGAAAAAGAAAGGAAGAAAGGAAATGGGCATGCCGCAGGAGATAAACTGATGGGGGCCCTCGCAGTCTGGTGCCAATGGAGTATTAGGAACAAGTTCTTCCCCGACAGCAGGCGGGGGGGCTTCGTGGAGGCAAAATCTGCATATAAAAAAAAATATTGAGCCAAAGACATTTGCTTTCACTGGATATTGAAGCCAATCGCAAGAGTCAGGCTAAAAAAAAATCACAAAGATCTTATCTGTTCCTGAAATAAACAGGAATGGACCAAACAGAACTCACTAATCGTAAAATAAAAATTCCAAGGCCTGAGTGTCAATCTCCTGACCCCCGATGGCAGAAAAAAATGCACATCAGGGACTTCCCTGATGGCGCAGTGGTTGAGAATCCGCCTGCCCATGCAGAGGACATGGGTTCGAGCCCTGGTCCGGGAAGATCCCACACGCCACGGAACAACTAAGCCCGTGCGCCACAACTACTGAGCCCACGCTCTAGAGCCCGCGAGCCACAACTACTGAGCCCGTGTGCCACATCTACTGAGCCCGCACGCCTAGAGCCCGTGCTCCCTAACAAAGAGAAGCCACCTCAGTGAGAAGCCCCCGCACCGCAATGAAGAGTAGCCCCCGCTCGATACAACTGAAGTGAGTGTCAGCCCTGCTTCCACACTGTCGGCAGGGGAGGGGACACGTGTGCGGGAAGCTCGTGGTGCGCTCCCACCACTGTCACAGAGCAGAAGAGGGCTTTCCCACACACCTCAGGATCCCAGCATCGGCTCAGCTAACATGACAAGAAAATAGCCCAACTCCCTCCTCACTGCCTATGGCATGGTGCCCAAACTCCTTAGCATGAAAACCAAGGTCTTATGCCTTTCAACCCCAATCTGCCTTCCTTGGCCTCCTACGATTATATGCCTATGCACCCAACGCTCCAAGAACGTCTGTGAAACAAGCACATGCTTCACTTGACTTTACCTGACCTTGGCCAATCTTATTCCCCCTTAGACGTCTTCCTCGTGAGCCCATTTCCACACATTAAAACACTTCTTGTCCGGAGGTCCCCAACTCGATGCCACCTCTTTCAAGAAAAGCTCCCTAATCGTCCCCAACAAAATGACTACCCCCCTCCCTTTCTGCTTCCATCTAAACTTCCTATGTGTACCTCTATTACAGCATTGGTAATATGTCTTTGTTTTGTGGTCATTTATAGACACTTACATTTGAGAGTCATCTGATCCGAGCCCCTCATTTTATTAAAGGAGGAAACCAGGAAGTTAAATGTTAGGTAGATTGCCCACATTCATATGTCAGGGAACCGCAGAGTTAGGACAACCATTTATGGAAATCTGATCCGAAAGCGAGGGACCATATGAGCATCTTCATTAACGGATAAAGAGCATGGGGCCCAAAAAAGTTAAGTCCTAGAGCACAGGGCTGATGAACGCAGGACTCCCCCTCTGTCAGGCCACCCGATCGCCAGGGACCGTCCGTCTTCTCCTGCAGCGGGCAGCACTGTTCCTAGTTTACCCTGAGGTCCCTGGCACACAGTAGGTGCTGGTCAGCTGTGTTTAACTGGACTCAATCAGTGTGAGTCTTACTCAAAATCCCCAGGCACCTTGTAGAGGTGGCCCCGTGCCTCCTCAACCCTGTTAAAGTGCTGCAGGACAGCATTTAAGACATTCTCAAACCTGCCTTCCGTGTATCGGAGCTTCTCTCCCGTGATCCCCCAGGTGAACCCTCACCTTCAGCCCAGCGTCCCCCCACCCCACTGCTTTGCCACCCTGCGGCCCCGCCCATTTCCGAAATCTCAGCTTATTCACCTCAAAGCCCAGCCTCAGCCCCCATGAAACCCTCCCTGCCCACTGCAGACCAGGCATGGTTATTTCTCTTCAACACCTGCAGCACATAGGAATCAGCTGTTAATATGAGTCTAGACTTCACCCTCTACCTACGCCTCCCACTGTCATGGAGCCAGTAGCTGGGAGCCGTTGTCAGCTTTCGCTGCTCAGCGGAAAGGCAGAGCAGACAGATCACAGCTCAGAAGGAAGCAGGTTCCTGCCCTGCCCACCTGAGGGCTGTTTCGCCTCTACCCATAACTGCTTGGAAGCGCGGCTGGTCTAATAACACCTCCGGACCCAGTCAGCCCCGAGAGCTGCTGCCATCTGACGAAGCGACACAGGGGCCCTCCCAGGCTCACTCACAGGATTGGGCGATGCAGCTGACAGCCCTTCAGCCCAGAAGAGGAAGACAGACTTCTGGTCCACAGTGGCTGCTGAGGTGGCTGGGGTTTCTTCCATGTGACATGGAACGCTGTAACTCCAAGCGACCAGGCCAGAGGCCCCATCCACCACCATCACCTGCAGAAGAGAAGATGGTGAGTACAGGCCGTCCTCAGAGAGACAGCGGAAAACACAGGCGCACCCAAACAAAAACCCATGGACATGCAAATAACACATACATTAACAGGCGGAGCTTACCAGATGCAAACAACGGGGTGTTCAGAGAGCGTTAAATAGCAACTAGGCCCAGGACCCTAGATAGAGTCTAAAGGACTGCAGCCTTCCCAGGTGGGAAGGGACATTATAAATCATCTAGGCCTCCTCGCGTCCTCAGATGAGGGGATGGAGGCTCAGGGACAGGAAGTGACACCGATTATTCTGCGTTCGGGACAGTCCTGGACGGAGCAGCCATCCCACCGTGGAGGGGCTGAAACCCGACCCTCGTCCCTTCCCTCCAGCGATGCAGCTGCCACGATTACGGGGAACATGATTTGGCGACAGCTCTGTCCCGTCCCCTGTGCTAAAAGCTTTACAAGTTTGACTCTGTCCTGTGCATCCTGGCAGGTGCAGCTCAACCCAAAGGGAGTCTCAAATTTAAAAGAGCATAGTCTGAACAGGCACAAAAACATAAAATTAAGAGAAAAATTCACTCCTTAGTTGCATCTCTCAAGGGATAATTAAGGGGATTAGATTTATAATCCCCAGCAACACTTGTATCTCCTGTCACCCCAAATACCTCACACCGCACAGTTCTAGAACAAAACAGCCTCTCCTTTGCCAAAATCCCCGAGAAACTCCCCCATCACCTCCAGCCCCAGCATCTCCACGGCCTCTGTCCTCAGTGTCTCTGCCCTGCACCTCCTTCGACAATCCCTTCCCTGCGCCCCCAGCGTCCTGGGCCTGCCGTTCTCTGCCCAGGATCAGACTCTGCTTCGCCGAGAGCAAGCAGAGAGGAAGCAGGCTAGCAGTCCAAGATTCCCTTCATTAGTCTCAGGAAGAAAAGAAGTCTAGAGACACTGCACTAAAACACTTTAGCCAGTGACACGTATTATTCCATTTAACTGTCACGACAACCCTATGAAGGCAAGTGGTCTTATTACTCCCGTTTCACAGATGCAGAAACTACAGCTGGGTGAGACTGTGTCATCTGCCCAAGGTCACCAATAAGTCAGGGACTAAAACCCATAGGTACCCTTCTTCCTTCATCCTGCTGGGAAAGCCAACGGACATGTCAGTCTCTACCTGAATTATCTTTGAAACACACTCAGACACTGCTTCCTTCCTGTCTAGCACTGCTGGAAGACTCTCCCCGAAGTGGTACTTGTGTCCTCGGATCTGTCCCCTACCCATGACTAAATAACCCTAGGCTCTACGCCTCATCTGAATTCCGCAGCCTGGCTTTCAGGCCCTCCACCAGCTGAGCGCGTCCTGACCGCTCTGTAAGGAAGGCCCCTCTGCCCAGCCTCCTATATCCATCCAGCAAACCTCCTCCCTGCTCTCGTGACTCTGCACATCTAACCCCCAACCGACGGGAAGCATCTCTTGACACCCTTCACTCCAGCTGCTCCCCACGTCCCTGTGGCATCGTGCGAACTTCCGTTCCAGCACTTACCACGACATACGAGGTACAGGCACCCCGGTGACTGAACCACACGAGGCAGTGGCTTGTTCCCATTGATGCTGTGTCTCCACAGCCATCATCTGCGCACCTGGCACAGAACCTGGCATACATGAGAGGCAGTGATTAAGTGTTTGTTGAAGTCGCTCTCAGGGAACAGTGTACAATCGTATATAAATACATATTTCACGCTGAAGATAAACCAAAACGCTCAGTCGATTATAAAAAAAAGGAAATTTTTAAAACTCGAATTCCACCTGTAATGTTAAAGGAATGAAAACTGTCTATCCAGTCATTAAATCCTCACAATATACAACTTGACATAAAATCAGAATGACCTATTTGTGTCCTTGGGACACACCCTACCGTCTATCTCAGGGAGCTGGAGCTCCTGCCCCTGCCTGCCTGACCACCCTCCTCTAGAAACGCAGTTCAGCGGCAAGGCTCTGCTCACCTTTCCCGGCTTCATGAAGTCCTCCGTAACAGCCCAGCCACCCCGGCTAGCCCACCTTCTGTGAAATCTAGGCGTATGTGTACTGAAGTAGTACATTTATGTATACCTGCCTTTCCCCATCAAGAGACTTCAGAAGGCTCCTGTACATTGAGAATCCAGAAGGAACTCCTGCATAGGAAGGAGGGCAGCTAGAAAAGCTTCTGATGCTGTAGAGTTTAGCACTGCATTGTGACTTTTCATTTTATCCATTCAGCTAGACTTGGAGCTCTTTGAAGGAAGAGACCATATTTTAGGTTCTTTTTATTTCTCACGATGCCTAGCGCAGGGCTGGACACCAAGTTTATACTGGATATATGTTTTGACGGATCTTGAGTCCCCAGGTTTTACCTTTTTCTTCCCAGCTCCATTCGGTATCTGCAGGAGGAAGTCTAACGTCTCATCGTCCGTGAAATACCCAGGAGTAGGCTGGCTGCAAGTGAGAACAACGTGAGTGATTAGAAGTAAGGGAGAAAAAGAGGAGACCCTAACTCCTTCCCGCCCCCTTCCCTTGCACTAGCCCCAGATATCAAGCAATCATTCCGGGCGATTTTGAAACGCGGGCAAGTGGAACAGAAAGCACACTGCCCACCTGCGCAGGCCTTGGAGGCTCAAGGTCCAGGAAGGTGTGAGATTTTGCCCCTGAAGCAGGACGAGGCCTTGTCTGGTTGTGATCAGGAGGTTGCTGCTGTTGGAATCCGGCACCTTCACCACCTGGAGGAGCTCTACCCCATCACTGCGTTAAACAAGACCCCGACAGTTAGTCTCAGGCTTGGATGAGATTCCTGCCCTGCTTATTTTGGCTCTTCCTCTCGGCGTACGTGTTTGTATAGACCCTCGCATTTGTCTTCCACCAGTGTCTTGTCAAGCAGGGCACTCTGTCATTCCAGTTGAATCTCCTTTTCTTGGTTTCTTTAGAAACCAAGGAGCCCTAGAAAATTCAGGCAAGTTCAGAAGGAACTGACAGGAGAAGTGCATCTCACTCTGGATGCTCTGGGAAAGAGAACAGAGCTGAGGACAGTGGCAGGGAAGGAGACGGAGGTCGGGACAGGATGCTTGAAACTGTCATTAAGCTCGGACAGCTGCTCACGCTATACACTTCATCCAATTACTTCTCCCTCTGTACAACCGGGACTACTCTATTTAACATCTGTCAAATGCACTGACACAATGTGATACTGCCTAAGAAAATGCTAGAAAATGATTTGAAGCTTCTGGGAGGAAAAGAACGAAGACAATTATTACCCAGGCCTGGGGTGAAATGAGTAGAATCCACGGTAGATAACAAACAACATGCTTTTAGTTAAGAAATAAACAAGAAAAAAAAATAAGATTTCATGGATGCTGCCCTTGCTTCTGCAAAAGTGATTCTTCAACTAAGAGAAAAATACGGGCGAAGAGCAAGGCCGATCCTTCAGCACAGTTTTACAAGCAGTTGTGTTAAATAAATCTACCTCCCTACCTGAGGTTCCCCAGTCTCACCCTGCCCTGCTCTGACTGCCACGCCAAACGAATATCCTTCTTCGCCGCCTACGTGCGAAGTGATCACACGCCATGGTCACCCACACGTAGACGTCAACGCTTTATGTCACCAAGAGAAGAGCACTTGTAACTCCCCTTAACCAGATCAGAAGGTGGTATATGAAGGCCAGCCCTGTTTTCCCCCCAAACCTCTGCCCACGTGTTCACCAGCCCAGCCACACAATGACTTGGTCTCACTGTGACAGGGCCAGATCGCTGCCCACCTGTAAATGTCAATGAGCTCAGACAGGTTGATGGATCTCCGCCTCTCCCACTCGGGCTCGTCTATCTGCAGGGAAGGTGGTAAGCTGTCTCGATTTTGGGCCTGAACAAAAATGTCCCGCAGGGCGACAGCCTGGATATTTCCTAGCAGCACAGAAGAACCAACACGGAGAAGGTGAACTTTACAGCACTTTCCCAGGGTGAGGATGGAAGCGAGAGACCCAGAGCCTGGGCAGGTGGATGGGTCCAATACAGCCCGCCCGGCCCAGCAGGGAACGAGTGGGGAAGTGCTTAAGGGGATGCTGGGCAGAGCTTCTCGTTGGAGAAGAGTGAATGCCCTGCAGCAGGGGGGCCCGGGCAGAGGTGGTGACAGAGGGCTGGTGTCAGTGACTCCAGGCTTTCTGACTCCAGGCTTTCTCTACGTCACACGGGGAGGCCTCACCATACACCCATGGGGACAGTAGCAAAAATGAGCCTTGCTTCTTACCAAAGCCAAACAGGATGTAGGCAGCCCCGCTGGTGGTGATGTAAACCTGAGGGCCGATCAGGTTCCCCACTCCCACGATGTTGTACTTCACGGGTCGGCCCACGGGACTCCCTGTCCGGCCAGACACCAGCAGAAAGCACAGATCTGGCTGACGAAGTGAAAGACGGGGGTTGAGTCCATAGAAGACTTATCGTTTCCGAATCAAATCGTTTCTCTAGATAGTCATTGCTTCCTCAAGAGCTAAGAGGTCAGAAACACCTCCCAAAGTTGGAAAGCCCAAAGCCAAGCCCACTTCGTTCTACTTCCCTGGAAGTTAGAAAGTGGGGCAAATGCCCCATTCCCTTGTTAGATGGTAGCTCGGGCGAGTTCTCCGAAGCACAGTTGTTGCTGACAAGCAGTCTCCTGAGGCAAAGAACTCTAGCCTAGAGCTAAACAGAGTAGAGCCGACCCCCGGTCTCTACCCCCACACCCAGAAATCCCCAGTAACATTTGGTCCCAGGAGAATCAGCGCAAGCAGTGTGCTCCCATCATGACATACACATCTGGCCTGGCCACTATCAACCTCACCATCAAGCAGAGATCAGCAAACCTTTTCTGTGAAGTGCCAGACAGTAAGTATTTTACGTTTTGCCAGCCAGATGGTTTCCGTAGCAGCTACTCTACTCTGCCACTCTAGCGTGAGAGCAGCCATAGATAATACATGAATGAGCAGGCGTGACTGCGTCCCAATAAAACTTTATGAAAACAAACTGCAGGCCATAGTTTGCCAACCCCTGCGCTAGAGGATTTTCTTTTGGGAATAGAGTCACTGGTTGGGAAATATAAGGACTACATCGATATCTTGACTTCAGTAAAGCTTTTGACAGAGTTTATCATCATGGATTCTTATGGACAAGATAAAGAAATGTGGTTCTCAGTGTACCCTGAGAAAGGGCCAATGCCAACCCAGAGGGAGGTTTCAGTGGAATGTCACAGCACCCAGCTATTATCTCATTCCTATTCATCATTCTTATCAAAGACCTGAATGAACAGAATTCAAGTTTATCACAAAGCTGAGAGCGATAGGTAATATGCTGTTTGACAAACTCAAAATTCCAGAAAGTCTTAGACTGGAAGATGGGTCAAAATCTGGAAGAAAAGATTAGGCCATTAATTAAGACGTGGGTATTTTATGGTAACAAGACTTATCGTGGTGATCATTTTGAAATGTATAGAAATAACAAATCAGTAAGTTGTTCAGCAGGAACTAACACAGTGCTGTAGGTCAGTTATACTTCAAAAACAAATAAACTCATAGAAAAAGAGATCAGATTTGTGGTTACTAGAGGGAGGGGTGGTAGGAGGGAGGATTGGATGAAGGCGGTCAAAAGGTACAAACTTCCACTTATAAGATAAATAAGTACTAGGGATATAATGCACAACATGATAAACATAATTAACACTGCTGTACATTATATACAAAAGTTAAGAGAGTAAATCCTAAGAGTTCTCATCACAAGGAAAAATTTTTTTCTATTTCTTTAATTTTGTATCAATACGAGATAATGGATGTTCACTAAACTTACTGTGGTCATCATTTCATGATGTATGTAAGTCAGATCATTATGCTGTACACCTTAAACTTATACAGTGCTGTATGCCAATTATATCTCAATAAAACTGGAAGGAAAAAAAATGAAAGAAGTAGGGGAAAAAAATGTGGGTATTTTAACTGGTTATAAACAAAAACTGATTCTTAGAAAAGCTATCACAGCCTTTGGCTGCATTTATAGATATACAGAGTCTATATCAAAAGAAGCAACAATTTCCTTATGTTGATATAACTGGTTATATTACAATACAATACTGTTTTCATTTATGGGTACCATATTATAAAAGAGATATGGACAAAGTATAGTGAAAAAAGAAAGACATCAAGAAAGAGAGGGGTCTGGATCATTTTGCATGAGGAACAGTATGAGAAATTGGGACTGTTTAGCCTTGAGAATAGCAGGCTTTAGAGGGACCAGGCTTCCAGCAAAAGCGCTTTCATGTAGAAAGAGGATTAGATTCATTCAGAGTATTCTATGGAGCTGAAGCCGGCACCATGAATGGAAGCTATGAGAAAGCAGATTTCTCACCAATAAGAATTTTCTAGAGTGGGCCAAGAACAAAATGGACTGTCTCACAAATGCACACTATTGCCATCAGCCTGAGGACTCAGAGGGAATGGGTGCCAATGTATCTGGAACAGTGTATCAGCGACTGGAGCACAGTGTGCGGGGGTTAACTTCACGGCCTCTGAGGTCCCTTCCCACTGACATGCTAGCCCAGATCTGTCCTCTAACCCCAACCGTGTCCAGGTGTCCCAGGCCCGCCTCACTCCAGCCCCAGATCTAAGAATGCCGCCCCTCTGTATCATAGGCCTAATACCTCTCACTCCTCCTTCCACATCTGCCGCTCGGAGCAGACACGTCCCTCAGGTTCTTTTTTGCTGGTATAGAGGTCAGAAAAGTCAGTATGAAGATGAAGCCACTGCTCTGAACCCACCACTTCTCCAAGATTTTTCTAGTCTTGTCTATCACTTTCCAGGCAGAATGGAGACTAGTCCATATCCCCTCCCTCCACCACCATATCCCCTCCCTCCACCACCATATCCCCTCCCTCCACCACCAAAAAAGGCACAGAGTAGAAGCAGGTGAGAAGCCATTCCCGTAACACAGCCCCCTTGCTACGGAGGGTCCCTCAGTCAGACCTGAACTGTCATCCCGTCCACCACCGCTGGCTAGAAGACAGATGTGATGTCAAGGCCAAGAGTTTTAAACTTGTTCGGGACACATAAACCTGTTCACTGTCTTGCTATGCTTCTGCTAACAACCATAATTCCTTTTAAAAGAAACTCCCCTATTTGTAGTGAGGCGGATGAACCTAGAGTCTGTCCTACAGAGTGAAGTAAGTCAGAAAGAGAAGAACAAATACCGTATGCTAACACATATATATGTAATCTAAAAAAAAAAAAAAAAAAGGTTCTGAAGAACCTAGGGGCAGGACAGGAATAAAGACGCAGACGTAGAGAATAGACTTGATGACACAGGGAGGGGGAAGGGTAAGCCGGGACGAAGTGAGAGAGTGGCATGGACATATATACACTACCAAATGTAAAGCAGATAGCTAGTGGGAAGCAGCCGCATAGCACGGGGAGATCAGCTCGGTGCTTTGTGACCACCTGGAGGGGTGGGATAGGGAGGGTGGGAGGGAGGGAGACGCAAGAGGGAGGGGATATGGGGATATATGTATATGTATAGCTGATTCACTTTGTTATACAGCAGAAACTAACACACTATTGTAAAGCAATTATACTCCAATAAAGATTAAAAAAAAAACCAATAACCTATATGGGAAAAGAATCTGAAAAAGAATGGATATAATATATATGTATCACTGAATCACTCTGCTGTACACCTGAAACTAACACAACATTGGAAATGAACTATATACTCCAATATAAAATAAAAATTAAATTAAAAAAAAAAAGGAACTCCCCATACTTTCCACTTTGGGACCTTCTGAGAATCACTCCCTGATGGATGTAATCATTAAAATGTTCCCTACTCCCAGGTCTCTTTATTCACAGTGACTGGAATGAAAAAAGATTATGTGGAGAATTCCTGACATTCTGGTTCAGTCTACTTCGAGACCAGCTGAAGAAAAACAAACAGAAAGGACCCCTAAAAGCCACTAGCCTTCGGAAATGTCCCTCACTATCTATCTCCTTTTCTCTCACCTCACAAACATAAGGTATCATCTGAGGCACTAGAGCAGGGCTCCTGAAACTTGTGACTGGGAGAGTACGCTGAGTTAGTTCACGGTGCTCTTGACAGAAAACCGTAAAGTACTGATAGATTTAATTCCATTCTAAATAATTTTACTTGCAGATTTTGTAACTCCACTCCATATTTACATTACGAAAATCACAACAAGGTCTAGTAAAATTAAAATCAGCTATCAAATGAGGCACAACGATCAATAGCCACATTTTCCCACAGATATTCCTGGCTGACTGCTGTCCACGAGCCTTTCCTGGCAGACTCACACTAGACAGTCTGAGAAAAAGTCTAAGAGAAAGTCTGACAGAAGCTCTGAGAAAAGCTTCAGGAATAAAAACTTAAAATTGAGATAATTCTGTCCATTAATATATTCTTTCCTGTGATTTACGGGGAACAAAAAAAAAAAACTACTATTATTTTTTCTGTGCAGAGAATAACTAGTTCCAGGTCACTGGAGTTCCAAAAGCATAATTGAGAAGCATAATTTAGGGACCACTGTACCAGAAGCAAAGTCTGTAGGCACAGCTTAAATGACAACTCTTTCTTTGGTTGCCGTTGTTATTACTTGTTTGACTTACAATTTTTTTCTATATATATCTTATGAGCTTTCTATCCATCTGTCTCATTGTTTTATAGTTGCAATAAAAGTTAAATATACATAGTAAAATCAACAATATGTACACTTGGTGAAAAACAGGCACCACTCTGGGCATTTCATATATGTTAGTTCTAATGTTCATAACCATCCTGTAAGTAGAATAACATCCCCGCTTTACATACGAAGTAACCAGGGCTGGGATAGGCTCTGTGGTTTGCCCAAGGCCACAGGGCAGTAGAGCAGCAATTCAAACATAGACCTATTATTCACTTAATCTCACAAGGAGAATTTATTTAAACCTAAGCCCTTGTAATGAGAAGGTTTCAAGCAGCATTTCTAATAATGATACTAGGAAATAACCAAAGTTGACACTTTCCCTGTTAGAGACAAGGACCACCTAACATGGAGCATACCTGCAATTCCCCAATGGCCAGAACTGCGAGATCTCTAATGCCATCTTCATCCAGGTCTGGCAGCACCACGCCTGGGGCAGCCAGGGTACCGTTGGATAAGTAGTGTGGGTCTAAAGTCCAAATGGCTTTCCCTGGGGAAAGATAAGTACACTCATCACAATTAGGGATTTCTGCCTCTGCAAAAGGCAGATGCAATGCTCCCAGGCCAGAAAAGAGACTCAACAGACTGAATGACAGACAGCAACTCCTACACACTTTCTCCTTTCGTTTTTATCTTACTGGGGAGAAATGGAGCAGGGAGTATGAACTGAAATCCTCAAGTATCTGGCTAACAAGCCCATGTAATAACGTCACACCTGGATTTTTTAGGTAACATGGACATGCTGAAGACCCTCTAAGAAAGAAGAGCCCAGTTGTCTGGGATGGAGGAATTGATCTGTTAGAGATGATTCCAACTCCTAAGGAACCATCCAGGGGCAGCCAAACAGAAGCCCATCTCGCTCCTTCTACCATGTGTTTATATAAGTAGAGAAATCATAAAAGGTTTTCAAGATGAATTCAGTGCTAGAGTTAACTCACACACAAATTTTTTTCACTCAGAAAAACCCCACTCCCAAACTCCAACCTTTACAACTAGGAAGGAGGCTATTTCACTCAGCTTCACTCAAGTAGAAGGTTAACGAGCATACTGGCAGTATAAGACTCTGTAAGGAGCCTTCATTATATTTGATTCTCTTCCATTCCTTTTGTCACATATGTCTGAATGTGATAAAAAGATAAAAGAGGCCAAATCAACATGCCTCCACAAACCTTAGTTTCTTCACTGGCATATTTTTCAGTGGTTAATGCCCAAGTTTACATGTGAACACTTGTATGTCAAATATTGAATACAAAGAGAAAAAGCTCCATGGTCTTCTATACAAAGAACAGATAAGGGAGATTACTTAGAAACTGAAAGCCTTGGGATAGGTTCTGTTTGGATGACTGAGTTTAGCCCCATCCTATCACCAAACAGGTTGAACCATGGATCTATTACTCACTCTGCTCAAACCCTTTCTCCTTATTTCCCTTAATATCCACCTTGCAGAGCAGGAAATCAGACCTCCCACCATGGGAGAGTGCAACGGTCCCTTCCCTACCAGACTGTTCTAACCTGAGATTAGGCCTCCCAGGAACAGGGATCTCTCATGGTCAGTGATTTTTTTTTTTTTTTTTTTTTAATTTATTTATTTTTGGCTGTGTTGGGTCTTCGTTGCTGCATGCGGGCTTTTCTCTAGTTGCGGCGAGCGGGGGCTACTCTTCATTGCGGTGCGCAGGCTTCTCATTGCAGTGGCTTCTCTTGTTGCGGAGCACGGGCTCTAGACACGCGGGCCTCAGTAGCTGCAGCACGCGGACTCAGTAGTTGTGGCACACGGGCTCAGTAGCTGTGGCTCGGGGGCTCTAGAGCGCAGGCTCAGTAGTTGTGGCTCACGGGCTTAGTTGCTCCGCGGCATGTGGGATCTTCCCGGACCAGGCAAGAACCTGTGTCCCCTACATTGGCAGGCAGATTCTCAACCACTGTGCCACCAGCGAAGCCCCCGCAGTCAGTGATGTTTACCTGATGTCGCGTTGAATGCGCTGAGCATCTTGTGCGTCCCCGTCACAAGGCAGACGGTTTTGGCCACTCTCCCTGGCATTAGATCCAGACAGGTAATATCTCGGGCCTCCTCGGGGAGGCGACTAGACCAGAGCGTACTGCCATTCATCCCCGAAAGGCACACGAGGACAGCAGGTGGCCTTGAGACACCTAAAAGCACACAAGAGACAAGAAAGGGCAGGAGGCAGAGGAGATAAGAGGGAGAGATGAGCGGGGGGCTAGAAAACCAAAAGGAAATAGAGGTAAGGCAGCAACTCAGACCTGTGTGCTCAGCTCCCTCCTGTATTTCTGGCAACAAAGTCTGCAAACAGAGTACCTGTCACATCTGTTCAACACATCTCTCATGTAAGACGACATCCTCCAGGCAACCCGTGTGCACCTCTACTCTCCCAACACACTTGCTGACGTGTCTGTCATCTTAGCCCTCGCTAAACAGGGATATCCTTAAGGCTAAAGCCTGTCACGTTCATTTCTGCATCCTCAGTGCTTTGCAAAGCGCCGAGCATATCTAGCAGCCAAGTGCTTTCTGAATAAAAGGAGCAAAATCAAGAATATGGAAAAGGAGTGATTGGAAACAAACAAAAAAAACGGGAGGCACAGCTAGGCTCAGAAAATTGACACTGATCTAGAATATGTATAGAGCAGGAAGCAAAGTACCTGAATTCTAATCATCGCTAGCAAATGCTCCCTGAGAGCAGAAAACAATCTCTTTAAAACATAAACCTGGGGAATAAAAAAGGTCATGAAGAACCTAAGGGCAAGATGGGAATAAAGACACAGACCTACCACAGAATGGACTTGAGGATATGGGGAGGGGGAAGGGTAAGCTGGGACAAAGTGAGAGAGTGGCATGGACATATATACACTACCAAACGTAAAATAGATAGCTAGTGGGAAGCAGCCAAATAGATAGCTAGTGGGAAGCAGCCGTATAGCACAAGGAGATCAGCTCGACGCTTTGTGACCACCTAGGGGGGTGGGATGGGGGGGTGGGATAGAGAGGGTGGGAGGGAGGGAGACGCAAGAGGGAAGAGATATGGGAACATATGTATACGTGTAACTGATTCACTTTGCAGAAACTAACACACCATTGTAAAGCAATTACACGCCAATAAAGATGTTAAAATAAATAAATAAATAAAATAAAATAAAATAAACCTGGGGACTTCCCTGGCGGTCCAGCGGTTACAACTCCACACTTCCAATGCAGCGGGCACAGGTTCAATCCCTAGTCGGGAAATTAAGATCCCACAAGCCGAGTGGCACGGCCAAAAAGTGTAACAAACAAACAAAAAACCCTGAAGATTATACTTAGCAAAGATCAGGAGGTCCTCCTGGTCTAGAGTTCCAGGGAATCAGCTGATCTGGCCCCAGCCAAGAAAGAATACTTGGGCAAACTCACTACCTAGCTGGCAAAGGATTCGAGCAGCTCAGCTCTTTAACAATCCTTCATGGCACTCAATTAACCTATCAGAGTAATAACTTTCTCTCTTGCCAGTTTCACATTCACTTTCAGGATAGGGATACGGCCCACCTCACACACTTCCACTTTTCACTTCTAGCAACAGCTAATAAGGATAAGGACGTGTAGGCTTTAGAGCTTCACTGTACCTATTCCTCAGAACTGCTAATTAAACATACCACCCAAAAACAAGTGACAAACTGGCTCGCCCTTTCAGACCTTGTTGCCAGAAGCAGCGGTTTACATGACAAATCTCAGCCATGTACGTTACCCCCCCGGACTTCCCAGGGACGTTCTGATTAATAGACTGTGCTCTCCTTCCTCCTTCATGACCCTATCGACTCCACATCAATCGCGTGACTCGTCTTTTTCCCGGTGGTGATGGGCCATCTCTTTCCCTTCACACCACGACTCCTTGAGGCAGAGACCACACTCCTCTCGTTTAGCTCAAAAGAAGCAGTGCAGCTCTATGTGAGGTGCGCAGCAGGTTGCTGGATGAATGAACAAATGAACAAACAAATAAGAAACACAATCCCCCTCACGTTCAGTGGCACAGATCTTTGAACCCACTGGCTGGGGTTATGGGCACAGCAGTTTGACGTAAGGGTCAAGGGCAGGAACTCCAGAGTCTCCCGGCTGCACCATTTGGATCCCAGCTCTGCCACTACCAGCTATGAGACTGATCAAGTTCCTTAACCCCACTACCCCTCAGTTTCCCCAACTGCAAACGGGGATGATAACATTAGTCCACATTATAGGTACACTGAGGGATAAATTGGTTCATAACATGCACTTACAACGGTGCATAGCACATACAAAGCACCATGTGTTAGTTAGCACTATATAACCAAATCAGGCTGGTCCATATTGTGTCCGAACTCATGGCCTTGCCATCATGAGTCCTGATGTGTAGCAAACCATGTAAAATACCAAATGACTGAAAAAAGTCTCTAAAAGTGGATGGGGGAAATTTTTACTTCAAAGTCTAATGAGTCATAGGCAGAAAAAAAACATAATTAAGGTTGAATCATATAAAGTCAATTTCTAGGCTGGAGCTTCTTCCCATAAACAAATCTATGCCCAAATTGCTTCTGCATATTGCACAAGCCCCCAGAAAGGTATTTCTAATAACATCAGAGAGACATGCAGCCTAGAATTCTCTATAACACACCTAAATGTTTATTCCAAGGCCTGAATGGTTAAAAAACAGTTGGTAGGGCATCCTCAGCCTCAAACCAGAGTTCCTGTATCAGTTTACAGACTTCAGTTCCAATCCACTTAAATGGAGGCTCCAGGACGAACCAAAAGCCCCCGTGTACCTATAATGAAAATGCAACTTTGTTGTTGTTGTTGTTGCGGTTGACATGTATCAGCTGGGGTCCCAAAAAAACCCAGCTCACTCAATTAGGGTAAGTTGTGGAGGTTTAATAAAGAGACTGTTTACAAAGATGTGGTCAAGGTGTAGGGAAACCACAAGAGATAGTACAGCCCCTCAGAACTGTGGCCACGCCCAGGCCCAAAGAGACAGGGGGAGGAAGCGTTTCCTGGAATGCAGAAAAAGAAAGTCCTGTAAGAGGACCACCTTGAGAGAGGCTGTGACCTCTGATCAAGGATGTGGCCAGCCTGAGGTGGCCCAGGCAGAGGGAAGCCAGGGGAATAAATACCCTCTGGTCACTCTCTTCCTCTCCTCCAGCTTCTGGCCTGTGCTCCCCATTGGCCAAACCCAGTGGAAGTCTGCAGGCCTGGGGCCTGATGTAATGCGTACGGGTCAGCCTCCTGTCCCGCGGAGAGCAGGATGGAGAACAGAGACGGAAGAGCAAACAGACGGGGTCAAAGGAGAACACCCAGCCAAGAGGTATGTGTATAAAGACATGTTAGAACGTGAGCAAAAGCTTTCCGCCAGGGAGGGGAAGGTAGATAGAGTCTGTGTTTGTCATCATCTAAGAGGCCAGGGAGAACCGACTCGGAGAAAACTCCAGCAGCCTAGGTGCTGGTGCTGTTCAGGGCAGGCGTGCGGCCACGGAACCTCCTCCCTGGGTCTCAGGTTGGTCCCTGGACCGGGGCGCCCTCCAGCTCTCGTGCTCTGTGATTCCCTGAACCAGGCGTTATGCAGCACATGCAGGAGCCTCCCGACGAGGCCCGTCGTGTGGGCCGGATCCCCGAGGGCTTTCTCCTCACTGCAGCCCGCTCAGGAGGCAGCCCCAGCGCCTCCCCTTAGCTCACACCCTCCACTCAACCAGCCTCTCCCGCCGAGGCCTCCAAAGGCACCCTCTTACCAGCGGTGCTCCCGTTCCCTGATGTCACGAAGGAGAGGAGCACGTCACGCAGGCCGTCCCCGTTCACGTCCGCCAGGTCCAGCGGAGACAGGTCCCCACCTGATGGACACATGAGAAACACAGGGTCCTCAGCAAGTTGCACAGACCAGCTCCCTGCTCCAGGCTGGAAAGGGAATGCGCCATAAAAACCAGGCAGACTTCTGGGTCCTAGATAAGATACACAGACCCAGCTCTGCCTGTGCGTCTCGCCAAGGACAGCTAGAATCCCTGGGCGTTAAACATAAAACAAACAGGAGAAGACTCTGGAAGGCGGAGAGAAGGCAGACCGGCTGGGGACGGCGAGACCCAAGGAAGGACAAGCTGGTGGCTCCCCTGGGTTTTCTTTGGCCTCATATCCCAGACAGGGTGTTGCAGAAGCTGGCAACCCAGAAATGCCAACAGGGACACACAGAAGGCCCCAGAAGAGCTGGTCCCCAGCCAAAGGACAGGAAAGGCACAGCCTAGCAAGCCAGAAAAGTTTTCCTCAAGAACTGCTCTACCCCAACCAAACACCACAGATAAAACTGTGGTCCCAGCCAGCCCCATAGCAAAGGCCAAGAGGAAACCCTTGCCGGGCTGTAACAAGGTCCCCCTCACCCCACCAGCATCAGGTCAGAGAAGGCCGGGTGGGGAGGCTGGACTCCCATCCCCACCTAGCAGCACTCAGGCCTCCATACACGAGGGAAGCCTACGGCTCTATCCCCACCGAGCATTAATGGGGCAGCCGCCCAGCCCTGGTGTCAGCAGAGGCCTGACGGGAGCCTGGACCTCCATCTCCACCCAGCAGTGACAAGGTAGGTAGTGTCATTCCCCCCCACACACCTCCAAACAGTGTGGAGTCAGAGGATGCTTGCCAAATTCAGAGAAAACTCACACACGGCTAGTGGAAGTGTAAACTGGTACAACCACTACGGAAAATAATTTAACAGAAACTCCTAGTGCTGGACATGCACATACCCTGTAACCCAGCCATTTCACTCCCAGGTTTATGCCCTAGAGAAATCCTTACACACTCCAACAGGAAACATGCACAAGAACCTTCTTAGTGGCATTACTTATTTTTTAAAAAAACAGAAGTCACCTAAATGCTCATCGACAGTAAAGTGGATCGATAAATCATAGGACATTCATACCATGGAAAATTAGTGGTGAAAATAAACTCCAGTGACAGTACATTGATACGGATAAACCTCAAACATATTCTTTAAATATGCTGAACAAAAAAGCAAGTCACAGACAACTACATGATTATATCAATATTTATATGAAATTCAAAAACAGGCAAAATTAAAGAACATATCATTTAGAGATGCATATCTATGTGGTAAAACTTTAAACACAAGTAAAGGAATAACGACACAAAACTCAGGAGAGGAGGAACCTCTGGCGGGGAGAGGGGGATACTGTGAGGAGCGACACATGCGGAATTGCAAAGATCTTCACAAGGTCCTATTTCTTAAACTCGGTGGTGGATACACCAAGAATTCGTTACTAGTCTTTACGCTGCATATAAATATTACAAGAGCTAACTTAGAAAAAACAAAAAAGGAAGGAAGAGAGGGAGAGACATTCTATGTGTAGGAACATATCGTAAGACATATCCACCCAGTTTTGCCTTAAGAGAAAGTAAAGATGAGAACACAGAACTCATCAGAAGCTAACTCAGCTGGGATCAGAGAAGGGTCAGAGAGAAAATGTTTCTAGATCAAGATGATGCAGGGGTGTGGGCATACTGTAGGGAAGGGAAAATATTTCCTCTCCCTTCTTAAGGTTTCTAGCTGAGACTGACATAAGACAGATGAACAAGGGAAAAGCACTCAAATTTCATTTAATAAAATTGTGCATGTCCATGGGAGTCTCCACAGTTAAAATGAAGACCTAAAGACGTGGCTAGGCCGCAGTGTTTATATCCCGCATTGCACAAAGAGTGGCGACTGGAAAAGTAACTAAAATATATGAGGGAACTACAGGAAGATGAGAGTTATTCTAACAAGGTCTGTTTGTACAAATGTCTCTCTGCCTCAACCCCCTGTCTCTGGTGATAAGAGTGTTCTTTCCTCCTGGAATAGGGAGGGCATCTTTCACCTGGGAGTTTCATCTCCTGCTTTCAGGAAGAATCGAAGGTCAGAGTGGCCCTCTTGCACCTGCTATTGGTCAAATGCCTTTAACTCAGAATAGTCAATACACCAAAGCGCCACGTTGGGCTGGTGTGTTCTGAGCCCCTTCGGCCTGGTGCAGTTTTCGAGGGACAGGACCGTTGGGCACTGACAGTTAGGTGGGATCCCCAATCTTGACCCAGAGCAAGCTGCTTTAAAGAAACCTGCTCCACAACCTAAATGTCCATCAACAGATGAATGGATAAAGAAGATACAGTACATATACACAGTGGAATATTACTCAGCCATTAAAAAAGAGAGAAATTTTGCCATTTGCAGCAACATGGATGGATTTGGAGGGTGTTATGCTAAGTGAACTAACTCAGACAGACAAAGACAAATACTGTATATCACTTATATGTGGAATCTCAAAAATACAACATACTACTGAATATAACAAAAAGAAGCAGATTCACAGATACAGAGAACAAACTAGTGGTTACCAGGGGGGAGAGGGAAGGAGGAGGGGCAATGTAGGGGTAGGGGATTTTAAAAAAGGGGTTTACAGGAAATCATGTATGTGAAACTTTTGAAAATTGGAAAGCACGGTAAAATTTAAAGACTCTTTCATTCAATAAAAAAAATAATAATAAAAATAAAAAATAAAGAAACCTGCTCCAAAATGAGACAAAATAGCCAAAATTACTTGGGTAGCACCATCCCAACCATTAGGAGCAAGAAAGAAAAGTTGCAGCAAGGAAGCAATTCTCTTTTCCTTGAAAAGAAATTATTTGATAAACAACAAGGTCCTACTGTCTAGCACAGGGACCTATATTCAATATCCTGTAATAAATCTTTTCCATAGTGGAAAAGAATATGAAAAAGAAGATGTGTACAAAACTGAATCACTTTGCTGCACACCAGAAACTAACACAACATTGTAAATCAACTATACTTCAATAAAGAAGAAAAAGAAAAAGAAATTATTTGAAAATTCAATTTAGATCAGGCTTCTACAATCAACAAAACCCCAAGGGCCCTACAGGAGCTGTGGCCTCTGGCCTGGCCAGGATGGGAGCTTCACTTTTCTCTGTAAACCGCCCTTCCCACAGCTTTGCTCTCCCCTGATGCAGGCTCGGCTGCACGGCAGGACTCAACAAACCAGGGTTCTCTCCTCCCTGCGTCTAATTAAGACCTTCCCCAGAGACACACAGCGCAGCGATCCTCCCAAGTTTTTGGAGCCGTACAGATCCATCTTTCTGTCTTATTTCAAATCCTAACCTCCTAACCACCTCCACACACAGGGGGAGAAATGCTAGATGACACACACGTTAATGTGTAAAGACGTGGAGGAAATTTTCAACGTAATCAGAAGCTTGCCGGAATGACATGCGATCGTGAAGGTTTACAGACTTAGAGCTAAAAATCCCACAGCTCACCTCCCTGCGGGCCCAAGTGGCGGCTCCACGTGCTGTGCAGGTCTCGGGGGGGACAGGGGATCAGGAAGGCACACACGAGCACCAGGACCATGGAGATCACCAGCATCAGCAGAAAGACGGATGTGCGCACGTAGGACGCGATGGAGGAGGCCGCCTTCCGCTCCAGGCCCCCCAGGGGCTCCAAGGGGTACCCCTCCGTGGTGACCTCCGAGAGATGGGGCTTCCCAGCCCCTGTGACCTCAGCATCCGAGTCGGGCTCTGGTGCTTCTCCCAGCGGACTCTTCCCGTTCTTGACCCCTCCGTTCTTCTGCTGCAGGTTAAGCACGAGGTCATCTTCACTCTCGTCGCTGTCGGCCTGTGTGAGGGGGTCATACTCCCCCAGGTCTGGGCTCTTCTTCCCTGAAAAGACAGAAAGCCAGACGGTCAAGGAGAACCTGGAAGGAGGGACCTTGGGCAAACACACAGCAACAGTAAACACCTAGCAGAACACACAGAACAGAACAGAACAGAACAAATCTAGGTTGACAAGCCTGAACCTTGGAGCCGTCTATAAAATAGATTCCAGCAAAAAGGGGGAAAGAATGGGGGAAAAAAAGAAAATCAGTGCTCTAGAATTATTGCTTTCATGAGCTTAAGAACATTGGAAAAGAAACAGAGAAAGCGGCAAATTTCAAATACATTTTAGTTGTATTTTTTTAAAAAGCCCTCTCTTAATTTGTGTGACTCTCACTAACGAAAAAGACCATAGCTCTTCTATGAAACCTTCCATACACCTAATGTGCATATTTCCTTTGATTATCTTAGATTGGCGATGTCCCGATCTTCCCTGCGACTCCTCTAAACTTTTTTTTTAAACATTTTTTTAAATTTATTTATTTATTTATTTATTTATTTTCGGCTGCATTGGGTCTTCGTTGCTGTGCACGGGCTCTCTCTAGTTGCGGCGAGGGGGGGGCTACTCTTCGTTGCAGTGCGGGGCTTCTCATTGCGGTGGCTTCTCTTGTTGCAGAGCACGGGCTCTAGGTGCACAGGCTTCAGTAGTTGTGGCACGTGGGCTTCAGTAGTTGTGGCACGTGGGCTCAGTAGTCGTGGCTCGCAGGCTCAGTAGTTGTGGCACACGGGCTTTGTTGCTCCACAGCATGTGGGATCTTCCCGGACCAGGGCTCCAACCCGTGTCCCCTGCCATTGGCAGGCAGATTCTTAACCACTGCGCCACCAGGGAAGTCCCTTTTTTTTTTTCTTTGAAGATTTTTTGATGTGGACCATTTTTTTAAAGTCTTTTTTTTTTCAGTTTATTTATTTTATTTATTTATTTTTGGCTGCCTTGGGTCTTCGTTGCTGCGCACATGCTTTCTCTAGTTGCAGCGAGCAGGGGCAACTCTTCATTGCGGTGCGCGGGCTTCTCATTGCAGTGGCTTCTCTTGTTGCAGAGCACAGGCTCTAACACACGGTCTTCAGTAGTTGTGGCATGCGGGCTCAGTAGCTGTGGCTCACGGGCTCTAGAGGGCAGGCTCACTAGTTGTGGCGCATGGGATTAGTTGCTCCGTGGCACGTGGGATCTTCCCGGACGAGGGCTCCAACCCGTGCCCCCTGCATTGGCAGGCAGACTCCCAACCACTGAGCCACCAGGGAAGTCCCTCTTTAAAGTCTTTATTGAATTTGTTACAATATTGTTTCTGTTTTATGTTTCGGTTTTTTGACCCCCAGGCATGTGGGATCTTAGCTCCCTGACCAGGGATTGAATCCACATCCCCTGCATTGGAAGGCAAAGTCTTAACCACTGGACCGCCAGGTAATTCCCTCCCCTAAACCTTTAGAACAACTGTTCTCTGCACACTGCTCCTCACAGGCCAATATATGTGGTTTCCCAGCTGTCGCTATGGAAACCACGTAGAAAGTCAAATGCTGAAAGTCATCTGGAGACGTCTTACCAAAAATTTACTTTTGAGAACCTTCCTGCAAGTCTATCGCCCTTTCAGTACATGTTTCAGTAAACAGTGGTTACCTGAAAATTGCTATTCTGAGCCTGCATGCCGAGAGGGGTGGGATCCAGCTGGCACAAGGAGGTGGAGGACTTGTCTTGAGGCTGGTTTACACAACAGGCACCCTGGTTTTACTTAGACCATATCTTTGCAGGGGTGGCAAGAGGCAGACATTACGGGGGGCTTAAGCCCACCTCCTCCTGAGCCACCCCTGGCCCTCGCAGCCAGTGACTAGATGAGTTTATGCCTTTATTTCAGGCTATAGCCAAATAAAAACCAAGAAAAAGTTTCTGGTTTTGGAAATTATCTGGTAAGCTATCACTAATGTAAACTCTATGGTTAAATCCTTTGTTAAGAAGACATATAAAAAGAAAATACAACCCAGATATTTAAAAGGGGAAAAGGAAGAATTTCTCATGTTCTCTGCCTCTGGTCACTGTGATCTTGGTGATGTCACTTCATTTTGTCCAATAAATACTGAATTTTATTTTTTAAGGTATTAAATTATAAGAAAATTAAGCAATTATTAGAAATTTAATGCAAAATAGTACCTCCAGGATATGCCACAGAGTCAGTGCAGCTGATTCCCATAATTTTTATATTTCCTCTATGAACCAAATGGTTTCATTAATTAGGGCCCATCATTCCTAACCATCCCAGATAACTTAATTTATAATAGTTTGCAAACAGACATAGGTTGTTGTAATATTAACGCTAATACTTTTTAAAGTTTTTTTTTTTTTTTTTTGCCAAAAAGAAATACACCTGACAGAATGTTTTAAACGTGCTGCCTGCATATGGTGGAGTATTATTCAGCCTTCAAAAGTAAGGAAATTCTGACACATGCTACATACAACACCGATGAGTCTTGAGGTCATTATGTTACGTGAAATAAGCCAGTCACCAAAACACAAATACTGTATGATTCGACTTATATGTAGTCACATTCACAGAAACAGGAAGTAGAATGGTGGTTTCCAGCGCCTGGAGGGAGAGGTCCATGGTGGGGTTGTTGTTTAGTGGGTACAGAATTTCAGCTTTGCAAGACGAAAAAGTTCTGGAGCTTGGTTGTACAACGATGTGAGTATTCTTAACCAGACCGTGCACTTAAAAATGGTTAAGATGCTAAATTTTATTATGTGTATTTTACCACAATTTTTTAAATTTCAAATTAAAAAAAAGAATACACTTGACAAAGAGGAAAACATACACAGCAGCCCCAAATCCCAGGGTTCTTAGAGACCTTGAAGGTCACACAATCTACCTCCACCCCTATTCCAAACATGCACCTCCTTACCAAAGCCCACCAGGCAGTCACTCAGCATACACCTCAGCAGAGGCCTTATCAGGGAACTCACTACCCTCCCATCTAGAAAGCAGCGCCTTACTCTGATTCAGGAATCTACTTCTGGGCATTTGCCAACTACCCGTCTTAGTTTCAATTTCTGGGACCCCTCTTCCCCATGCACAATACTTGAAGATACCAATCATAAGAAACATAAGATATGGTATTTACAACTCAAGTCTTTACAGTAAGCAATCTAAAGTCAAATCTTGGCTCCATCTCTCATTAACTGTGTGACCTCAATTCAATTTCTTCACTTTAGTAACCTCAATTTCCTTATTTGTGAAATGGGATAATTACCGTTCCTACCTCATATGACTGTTATGAGGATTAAATAAGATAACATATGCATGGTTCTCAGTGCTGCCTTAGGGTCACACTCAGCGAATTTCAGCTTCTGTTATTATGGTTGGCATTCTGTCTCCCCACTGCCCTCACCCAATCTCCTCAGCCCCGGTTAAGTACCTCTACCTCTTCAACCCATTACTTGAAGAAGCATTGTTTCACATGCTCACACATCCTGGTCACTCCCCTCTGGACACAATGGGACATGTCTGTGCTCTTTAAAGGACGGTTCCCAGACGTGAATGCAGTCCCCAGGGTGCAGTGTGACCAGGGCAGAGGAGAGCAGAACGGTGTCCCCCCTAGTCAGAGAGGACACTACGGTTCAATTCCTGTAACTTAGGGTCAGGCCAGCTTCCTTGGTAGCCCCATCACAAAACTGATTCAGCTAAAACTCCCAAGCACCTTCTACACACACTCAAGCTGTCCTATCATTGCACAATTTTTAGTGAAAAAGTTAGCATCGACACTTAACTGAATTCAGTCTCGCTAGTCAATCTTGCTGGTCAGTTTCCACCCTGCAACAAACACAGCCTAAAACAGCACCTTTGCCAAAGTGAAATCATGACTGAAATACTGGCGAACAAAACGGTTCAAAGGAAATGCACTTTTATTATATGATATACTATCACAGGCAGGAAGAAAGCTCAACTGCACACGCTGCAGAAATCTGTAAATTCTTTAATAAATCCATAAAAATAAATTGCAAGCATTCTTTGAAAAACAAAGCCGCTGTTGAACTGATCCCTCTAACAAAATTATGTGCTTCTAGTTAATGATGGCAAAGGAAGGCCTTTCTGTCTGTCTCTTCCTAAAATCAGGGGGCGGGGGGATAAAAAGAAATAAAAATAGGAAAAAGAAAAAAAAAAAGGGAAACAGCCACATTCCCAAACTAGAATTTATGAAAAACCGTTGCCAAAGGCAGTGAAACGTGTATCCAACTGAAGAAGTACAGTGAGAATAGGGACATACATTTCAAGTCTCCAGCAATGAGGAGAGTTCACAGAATTAATAATGGTGATGATGGGGATGACAACTGGAAAGGTACTGAGAGCTACTATGCCAGGCACTGGTCCAAGCACTTACAGGGATTAACTCATTTAATCCCCACAGCAACTCTAAGAGGTAGGTATTATTATTATTCCCATTTTCATCAAAAAGATGAAAATGTAGAGAGGTAAGTTGCCTAAGATCACAGAATTAATAAGAAAAGCCGGGATTCAACCTCAGGCAATTTGATTAGAGTCCACAGTCCTAACCCATCGGTTATGCTGCCTCCCTTGTTCCACGGATATAAAGCCAAACCAAATAATCTCTTGCTCGGAAAGACAAAGTTTGGGGTCCCAGAAGCACCAATGAGCCCCATTCAACACCACAGAGTCAAAGGCGAGGTTAGGACTGAAGGAGAAAAAGCACAAGCTTTTCTCTTCGTAAGAAGCAGGCTGGCAGCACGGCAGGTTAGAAAAAAGCGCTGAAGCGCTCTCAGTTCTCGGGAGGAGGATTTTTTGGACAGTGTGGGTCCAACAGGGAGACAGAAAGCAGACAGTAATTCAAAGAGGGCAGTTTCATATAAAGAATTATTAGACAGTGATAGGATAGTAAATATAAATATGGGAAGAGAAATCCAAAAGGTATCCTAGGATGGGGAGACTGTATCCCAGGAAGGACAAACTTGGTACTTAAAGGGTCCAGGTCCACTTTCACAGATCAGGCAACAAAACTGAAGGTGCAGCTCAGGGGCAATAAATTGATAGCTGGCACAAGAAGCAAAGAGAAGTAAACACTAAGTCAGCACTCTAAGGCCCCGTGACAAACGCCAGCCAGGAGAGAAACATCTGCAAAGGAAGAGCACGGATGGGAAAGGGATCTGAGCTGACAGCCTAAACTAGATTCCAGCCTCCAGCTGCCCCAGCCCATGGGTCAGCCAATAGCCGGCTGTAAAACAGCCACCCATTTAAATATGAAGAGAAATCAGAAAGGAGCCATCATTAGTACTTGGTCCATAAGCTACTGCAAAGTTCTACAAATACCTAAGAAAGAAGTTACAACAAAACCTAGCGAACGAAACCGGCTACAGAACAAATGCTGGACAAATTATACCATGATACGGAAGAGATAATGAACCTATACTTCCCCCTGGGATCCAAGAAATTCAAGAAATAGTCTTCTCTGAAATAAGGGCTCGTAGGAAAAATATAGTATTTCTAAGAAGAAATGACAATCCAATAGAGAAGATGAAAAGTAAACAAGGAGAGCTCAGGAAAACGATGGAAGAAAACAAAGCAATTTTAGGGACTTCCCTAGTGGTCCAGTGGGTAAGACTCCACGCTCCCAATGCAGGGGGCCCAGGTTCAATCCCTGTTCGGGGAACTCTATCCCACGTGCATGCCACAGCGAAGTCTCATGTGCCGCAACTAAGACCTGGCAGAGCCTAAATAAATAAATAAATAAATAAAATTTAAAAAAAAAACAATTTTAGAAAGGATATCCTTACTGAGATCAGCAAAAAGAACCGACGTGGCTAAAAACAGCATCAGAGACTTAAAGGATAGACTGTGAAAATCAAGCAGGATGAAATGGAAATAACAACAGTGGCTGGCAGTTCTGAGCACTTACTATGCTCTCTTCCAAACCCTTTTACTGTCTTAGCTCAGTAAATCTTCATAGCAACTCTTAAAGGTAGACACAGTATTATCTCCATTTTAAAGATGAGGAAACTGAGATTTGGAAGTTTAAGTACCTGGCCCATAGTTAAATAGCAAGTAAGTGATAGTAGAAGGATTCAAACCCAGGCAGTCTGCCCTGAAGCCTGGACTAACTATCTCTGTGCTTCCCATGGGAAAGATCAAAGCTTTTAAAAGGACTAGAGAGAAAGGGATAGATATAAAGAACAAAAGTGATCCAATATATGCATAACTAAAAAAGAGAACAGAAAAGAAAATGGAACCAAAAATGACATTTAAAAGATATAGAAACATAAAATAGAGGATTAACCAAGATGGCGGAGTAGAAGGACGTGCTCTCACTCCCTCTTGTGAGAGCACCAGAATCACAACTGGCTGCTGGACAATCATTGACAGGAAGACCCTGGACTTCACCAAGCAGGATACCCCACGTCCAAGGACAGAGGAGAAGCCACAGTGAGACGGTAGGAGGGGCGCAATCAGAGTAAAATCAAATCCCATAACTGCTGGGTGGGTGGCTCACAGACTGGCGAACACTTATACCACGGAAGTCCACCCACTGGAGTGAAGGTTCTGAGCGCCACGTCAGGCTTCCCAACCTGGGGGTCTGGCTACGGGAGGAGGAATTCCTAGAGAATCAGACTTTGAAGCCTAGTGGGAATTGATTGCAGGACTTTGACAGGACTGGGGGAAACAGAGACCCCACTCTTGGAGGGCTCACACAAAGTAATGTGTGCATCGGGACCCAGGGGAAGGAGCAGTGACCCTGGGGGAGACTGAACCAGACCTACCTGCTGGTGTTGGGGGGTCTCCTGCAGAGGCGAGTGGTGGCTCTGTTTCACTGTGGGGATAAGGACACTGGCAGCAGAGGTTCTGGGAAGTTCTCCTTGGCGTGAGCCCTCCCAGAGTCTGCCAATAACCCCACCAAAGAGCACGGGTAGGCTCCAGTGTTGGGTTGCCTCAGGCAAAACAACCAACAGGGAGGGAACCCAGCCCCACCCATCAACAGTCAAGTGGATTAAGGTTTTACTGAGCTCTGACCGCCACAGCAACAGGGAGGGAACCCAGCCCCACCCATCAACAGTCAAGTGGATTAAGGTTTTACTGAGCTCTGACTGCCACAGCAACAGTCAGCTCTACCCACCACCAGAGCCTCCCATCAAGCCTCTTAGATAGCCTCAACCACCAGAGGGCAGACAACAGAAGCAAGAAAAACTACAATCCTGCAGCCTGTGGACCAAAAACCACAGTTACAGAAAGATAGAGAAGATGAAAAGGCAGAGGGCTATGTACCAGATGAAGGAACAAGAAAAAACCCCAGAAAAACAACTAAATGAAGTGGAGATAGGCAACCTTCCAGAAAAAGAATTCAGAATAATGATAGTGAAGATGATCCAGGACCTCGGAATAAGAATGGAGGCAAAGATTGAGAAGATGCAAGAAATGATTAACAAAGACCTAGAAGAATTAAAGAACAAACAAACAGAGATGACCAATACAATAACTGAAATGAAAACTACACTAGAAGGAATCAATAGCAGAATAACTGAGGCAGAAGAACGGATAAGTGACCTGGAAGACAGAATGGTGGAATTCACTGCTGCGGAACAGACTAAAGAAAAAAGAATGAAAAGAAATGAAGACAGCCAAAGAGACCTCTGGGACAACATTAAACGCAACAACATTCGCATTATAGGGGTCCCAGAAGGAGAAGAGAGAGAGAAAGGACCAGAGAAAATATTTGAAGAGATTATAGTCGAAAACTTCCCTAACATGGGAAAGGAAACAGCCACCCAAGTCCAGGAAGCGCAGAGAGTCCCATACAGAATAAACCCAAGGAGAAACACGCCGAGACACATAGTAATCAAAGTGGCAAAAATTAAAGACAAAGAAAAATTATTGAAAGCAGCAAGGGAAAAATGACAAATAACATACAAGGGAACTCCCATAAGGTTAACAGCTGATTTCTCAGCAGAAACTCTGCAAGCCAGAAGGGAGTGGCATGATATACTTAAAGTGATGAAAGGGAAGAACCTACAACCAAGATTACTCTACCTGGCAAGGATCTCATTTAGATTTGATGGAGAAATCAAAAGCTTTACAGACAAGCAAAAGCTAAGAGAATTCAGCACCACCAAACCAGCTCTACAACAAATGCTAAAGGAACTTCTCTAAGTGGGAAACACAAGAGAAGAAAAGGACCTACAAAAACAAACCCAAAACAATTCAGAAAATGGTCATAGGAACATACATATCGATAATTACCTTAAACGTGAATGGATTAAATGCCCCAACCAAAAGACATAGACTGGCTGAATGGATACAAAACCAAGACCCATATATATGCTGTCTACAAGAGACCCACTTTAGACCTAGGGACACATACAGACTGAAAGTGAGGGGATGGAAAAAGATATTCCATGCAAATGGAAATCAAAAGAAAGCTGGAGTAGCTATACTCATATCAGATAAAATAGACTTTAAAATAAAGAATGTTACAAGAGACAAGGAAGGACACTACATAATGATCCAGGGATCAATCCAAGAAGAAGATATAACAATTATAAATATATATGCACCCAACATAGGAGCACCTCAATACATAAGGCAACTGCTAACAGCTATAAAAGAGGAAATCGACAGTAACACAATAATAGTGGGGGACTTTAACACTTCACTTACACCAATGGACAGATCATCCAAAATGAAAATAAATAAGGAAACAGAAGCTTTAAATGACACAATAGACCAGATAGATTTAATTGATATATATAGGACATTCCATCCAAAAACAGCAGATTACACATTCTTCTCAAGTGCGCACGGAACATTCTCCAGGATAGATCACATCTTGGGTCACAAATCAAGCCTCAGTAAATTTAAGAAAATTGAAATCGTATCAAGCATCTTTTCTGACCACAACGCTATGAGATTAGAAATGAATTACAGGGAAAAAAACGTAAAAAAGACAAACACATGGAGGCTAAACAATACGTTACTAAATAACCAAGAGATCACTGAAGAAATCAAAGAGGAAATCAAAAAATACCTAGAGACAAAGGACAATGAAAACACGACGACCCAAAACCTATGGGATGCAGCAAAAGCGGTTCTAAGAGGGAAGTTTATAGCTATACAAGCCTACCTAAAGAAACAAGAAAAATCTCAAGTAAACAATCTAAACTTACACCTAAAGAAACTAGAGAAAGAAGAACAAACAAAACCCAAAGTTAGCAGAAGGAAAGAAATCATAAAGATCAGAGCAGAAATAAATGAAATAGAAACAAAGAAAACAATAGCAAAGATCAATAAAACTAAAAGTTGGTTCTTTGAGAAGATAAACAAAATTGATAAGCCATTAGCCAGACACATCAAGAAAAAGAGGGAGAGGACTCAAATCAATAAAATCAGAAATGAAAAAGGAGAAGTTACAACAGACACCGCAGAAATACAAAGCATCCTAAGAGACTACTACAAGCAACTTTATGCCAATAAAATGGACAACCTGGAAGAAATGGACAAATTCTTAGAAAGGTATAACCTTCCAAGACTGAATCAGGAAGAAATAGAAAATATGAACAGACCAATCACAAGTAATGAAATTGAAACTGTGATTAAAAATCTTCCAACAAACAAAAGTCCAGGACCAGATGGCTTCACAGGTGAATTCTATCAAACATTTAGAGAAGAGCTAACACCCATCCTTCTCAAACTCTTCCAAAAAATTGCAGAGGAAGGAACACTCCCAAACTCATTCTATGAGGCCACCATCACCCTGATACCAAAACCAGACAAAGACACTACAAAAAAAGAAAATTACAGACCAATATCACTGATGAATATAGATGCAAAAATCCTCAACAAAATACTAGCAAACAGAATCCAACAACACATTAAAAGGATCATACACCACGATCAAGTGGGATTTATCCCAGGGATGCAAGGATTCTTCAATATACGCAAATCAATCAATGTGATACACCATATTAACAAATTGAAGAATAAAAACCATATGATCATCTCAATAGATGCAGAAAAAGCTTTTGACAAAATTCAACACCCATTTCTGATAAAAACTCTCCAGAAAGTGGGCATAGAGGGAACCTACCTCAACATAATAAAGGCCATATATGACAAACCCACAGCAAACATCATTCTCAATGGTGAAAAACTGAAAGCATTTCCTCTAAGATCAGGAACGAGACAAGGATGTCCACTCTCACCACTATTATTCAACATAGTTCTGGAAGTCCTAGCCACGGCAATCAGAGAAGAAAAAGAAATAAAAGGAATACAAATTGGAAAAGAAGAAGTAAAACTGTCACTGTTTGCGGATGACATGATACTATACATAGAGAATCCTAAAACTGCCACCAGAAAACTGCTAGAGCTAATTAATGAATATGGTAAAGTTGCAGGATACAAAATTAATGCACAGAAATCTCTTGCATTCCTATACACTAATGATGAAAAATCTGAAAGAGAAATTATGGAAACACTCCCATTTACCATTGCAACAAAAAGAATAAAATACTTAGGAATAAACCTGCCTAGGGAGACAAAAGACCTGTATGCAGAAAACTATAAGACACTGATGAAAGAAATTAAAGATGATACCAACAGATGGAGAGATATACCATGTTCTTGGATTGGAAGAATCAACATTGTGAAAATGAGTATACTACCCAAAGCAATCTACAGGTTCAATGCAATCCCTATCAAATTACCAATGGCATTTTTTACGGAGCTAGAACAAATCATCTTAAAATTTGTATGGAGACACAAAAGACCCCGAATAGCCAAAGCAGTCTTGAGGCAAAAAAATGGAGCTGGAGGAATCAGACTTCCTGACTTCAGACTATACTACAAAGCTACAGTAATCAAGACAATATGGTACTGGCACAAAAACAGAAACATAGATCAATGGAACAAGATAGAAAGCCCAGAGATTAACCCACGCACCTATGGTCAACTAATCTATGACAAAGGAGGCAAAGATATACAATGGAGAAACGACAGTCTCTTCAATAAGTGGTGCTGGGAAAACTGGACAGCTACATGTAAAAGAATGAAATTAGAATACTCCCTAACACCATACACAAAAATAAACTCAAAATGGATTAGAGACCTAAATATAAGACTGGACACTATAAAACTCTTAGAGGAAAACATAGGAAGAACACTCTTTGACATAAATCACAGCAAGATCTTTTTTGATCCACCTCCTAGAGTAATGGAAATAAAAACAAAAATAAACAAGTGGGACCTAATGAAACTTCAAAGCTTTTGCACAGCAAAGGAAACCATAAACAAGACGAAAAGACAACCCTCAGAATGGGAGAAAATATTTGCAAATGAATCAACGGACAAAGGATTACTCTCCAAAATATATAAACAGCTCATTCAGCTCAATATCAAAGAAACAAACACCCCAATCCAAAAATGGGCAGAAGACCTAAATAGACATTTCTCCAAAGAAGACATACAGACGGCCACGAAGCACATGAAAAGATGCTCAACATCACTAATTATTAGAGAAATGCAAATCAAAACTACAATGAGGTATCACCTCACTCCTGTTAGAATGGGCATCATCAGAAAATCTACAAACAACAAATGCTGGAGAGGGTGTGGAGAAAAGGGAACCCTCTTGCACTGTTGGTGGGAATGTAAATTGATACAGCCACTATGGAGAACAATATGGAGGTTCCTTAAAAAACTAAAAATAGAATTACCATATGACCCAGCAATCCCACTACTGGGCATATACCCAGAGAAAACCATAATTCAAAAAGACACATGCACCTGAATGTTCATTGCAGCACTATTTACAATAGCCAGGTCATGGAAGCAACCTAAATGCCCATCAACAGACGAATGGATAAAGAAGTTGTGGTACATATATACAATGGAATATTACTCAGCCATAAAAAGGAACGAAACTGAGTCATTTGTTGAGACGTGGATGGATCTAGAGACAGTCATACAGAGTGAAGTAAGTCAGAAAGAGAAAAACAAATATCGTATATTAATGCATGTATGTGGAACCTAGAAAAATGGTACAGATGAGCCAGTTTGCAGGGCAGAAGTTGAGACACAGATGTAGAGAATGGACATATGGACACCAAGGGGGGAAAACTGCGGTGAGGTGGGGATGGTGGTGTGCTGAATTGGGCGATTGGGATTGACATGTATACACTGATGTGTATAAAATTGATGCCTAATAAGAACCTGCAGTATAAAAAAACAAACAAAACAACTAATACTAAACTTTTATTGGGTTATTTGTATGGAAATATGTTAATATAAATGTTTCAGACATTAAAAAAAAAAAAAAAAAAAAAAGATATACCAAAAAGGTTCTGCAGTAAAGCAAGACCTAAAATTGCAGAATAAGGGGTCCACTGAGCCCCAAGAAAAACTGATACAGAATAATCAATATTGAAACATATCCTAGTCAAGGCACTGAACTTCAAGGACAAAGAAGGAATCACATGAGCAGGCAGGCCAAGGGAAAAAGAATCAAGTCACTAATGATGGGACAAAAATCAGGCTGCCTTCTCCACAGTAACATACGTTTCTAAACAACAGTGCGGCAAAATAGAAAAATCCTCAGAGAAAGAAGAGGGGGCCGCAAAGTCCAAGAACTGACCCACACACGACACTTCTGAAGTACAGAGGCAAGCATGCAAGAACGCAGAGGCTTTCTTCAAGGGATCACAGAAGATTGCGACGTGTTCGTGCCCAAATTATAGAGGAAGATAAATACTGACTTTAACACTATTAATATATATTTTTCCAGAAAGTGCAAAGACAAGCCTCAGCTTAATTATTACAGACTGCAAGTTTTAATTAGAGAAGTCCTAAGTAAATATTTTTTTTTCTGTCTATTCACAGAAAAAGAGGTATACAGTACGCTGACTTGCCTAAAATTATACTCAGGCTGAGGAGTAGACACCAAATCCTTGCTTCAACTTTCCCACCCTCTTGTCTGCTGATTTCAGCTACCACTCACATTTTTAGTCAATGAAAGGTTTTCAAAGAATAAAGAGAGGACACTGATTTCAGAATAAATCAACATAAATGAGCTTTCCATGGCTGTCACTTTTCCTTATAGGAAGACTGGGGTTACTAGGTAAATAGCATTCCCAAAATGGGATAGAGGAAAACATCAGTAGGAAAGACATGCAACTGTACCACCCCCAAGTGTTTTCAGGAAAACATACTATAATATATACTATTCTATGACATGCACTACACTTTACATAGACTATCCTATACACTCTACTGCAACTAAAGGTAAATCAATCGCATCATGAATTAGTTTATCCAGGGGCACATAATCTTTCCAAGTTACATATAATAAAACAAACCATTACAATAACATTATGCTCTTATATTCCCTTCAGTGTTTGACCTTTAAACTTTTAAATGGACTAAAAATATATATTCTTAAGAGATAAGTAGCCCCACCCCCTGCTTTATGACTGTCACACTGCCCTTCTGTTACTAATTAACCTCATTCTATGCATGTGGACCAAACATCTTTCCATCTTGAGCTTGGTGAAAGGGTACGAGACCGAAATACATCCCCAGCAACTGTTCTTTCTTCACCAGGTTGATGGACATCTGTCATATGCACATTACATCAGGTCTTCCTCAAGGTAACACATTTGTAAAGATCATGGTGCTAATGATGAAGATAAGAATGGTTAATTGGACTTCCCTGGTGGCGCAGTGGTTGAGAATCTGCCTGCCAATGCAGGGGAGACGGGTTCAAGCCCTGGTCTGGGAAGATCCCACATGCCACGGAGCAACTGGGCCCGTGAGCCACAATTACTGAGCCTGCGCGTCTGGAGCCTGTGCTCCGCAACAAGAGAGGCCGCGACGGTGAGAGGCCCGCGCACCGCGATGAAGAGTGGACCCCACTTGCCGCAAATGGAGAAAGCCCTCGCACGGAAACGAAGACCCAACACAGCCAAAAATAAATTAATTAATTAATTAAAAAAAAAAAAAAAGAATGGTTAATTAACACTTAACTGAATACTTAACACATGTCAAAGGTCAACAAACTTCTTAAGGACATCCATCTCTTTTACTACGCCAAATAACCCTACTGTGTGGCATACAGTGAATGTTCCACAATAACATTATTATTACATATGAAGAAACTAAAGCTTAAAGAGAATAAGTAACTAATCTGATAAAGAGTGGATTTAACCCAAGTCTGTCGCATGCTCTTCACCACCATTCTACTCTGCTTCCTTACACGTAAAAATAGTGAGGATGTCATGGTGGTGATCATTTTGCAATATCTACAAATATCAAATCATGAGGTTGTACACCTGAAACTAGTATAATGTTATATGTCAATGATACTCAATTTAAAAAAAAAATAGTGGGAATGTTAACTAAGGTAACATGATACAGTAGCCCAAACAGGACAGTAGCTTCACAGACCCAAAATTGGATACAGGGTATCCAAAAAGAGCTATAAGAAAGCAACTTCTACCTAAAAACTGTATTTGGGGTGCAGGGGAGAAAAGGGCAAGAGGGAGAAAACCAAAAGCACAAGCAAAAAACAAAAAACCCACATCACATAAAAGACCATATGGCCTTTGTACCTGGGCCTAAAAGTATCAAACACTCCTGAGTGCTCAAGGCCCTGCTGCTACCCAAACACAGGCCCAACGACCAGACTGTGCTTCCCCTACGCTGTCGGTTGACCAAGTGACTGCAACTGAATACTCCAGGAGTAATAATACCAAAGCCTCCGCATGCAAAAGAGCTCAAGAGTTTCGAAAGCAGGATTTTGTTTGCATTCCCAGCCTTTGAGAATGACAATTACCTATGCTGGAGGGGAAGCAGGGGGGCAAGGAATCTAAAAGAAAACAAGAAATAAAGCTAAATATGTCTGACATCCCATTACCCCTTGGGAGGATATCATCCTACACTAAGGATACACAAGGCTACTCTCTTCAAAGTTAATCCTGCAGGCAGAGGGACATGTCCCCCATTCCATTCCAATGTTACATACACATTCCAAGAGAGATATTATCAGTGTTCCTTCCGATGTTCTACTGAGCACATGTGGAAAAAAAAAAAGGTGTCTGAGGTCATGAAATCTGGGAACAGAAATAAAAATTCATACCAAATTCATATCCAACCCAGTGTCATCCGTGCCACAATGTAGCAGACTGGAAACTCCTTGAGAAACAGGACCCGGTAATCCCCCTGAAGCCTTATGCTGGATGTCTGCCAGACACCCAACTAGCACTTTCGACCCAAGCCGGGAAAACAACTGTTTTTCCCACTAACACCTTAAGTTACCATCAAACAAATGTTTATAGCTTAATATTTAAAACTTATTTATGTTAAACCATAAATTTTTCTAAAGCCTTTACGTCTAAAATTTATTTGGGCAGAATAAATATACTTTTATTAAAATAGCACGTTTCTAGTAGCACAGTCCCATGCTGGAGGTTTAAGAGGAAAAACAAAAACAAAAAACTTGGAGCTGCTGCCCAAAGTACTGAATTAGCTCTGGAAGTTGACATCACCACGAGTGCCTCCTGAAAGAATATTCCATCCGTTATCTGCAACTTGCAGGTGCCAAATAATTTCCCTCATAAATGCTCAGGCTCGAGAGCCAGAGGCCGAACAAGTGGAACCAAAAGCCCAGGATCTACAGTCAGAAGACCCCCCCCCCCCGCCCCATGTTCAAGTCCAGGCTTTTCCAATACTGCTTGCGCGACCCTGGACAGGTCAATTTGCCAAATAACTCATTTTTTAGGAGGGGAAATGCCTGTCCCACCTACCTCAAGGCAGCATTAATGTTGTCATCAAGTGGTGAGGCTGCTACAAGGTGTCACTCGCCATCCTGCCGCTCCCTGACCCCGCCCAGGTCCAGCCCAAGACGGAAAGAGTTGGAGACCCTGCGGTACCTCCTTCGCGTAGCTCGGGAAAGGATGCTAACCTCACCGCCCTCCCCTGGGGACAGTGGCGACGCGCGCCCTGACATTCGCCGCCGCCGCAGCGCCGAGCCACCATCCACACGCGCCTCCAGCGTCCCCCCCTCCATGTTTCCCAGGCTCGCCCAGCGCCGGCGACCCCCAACCCGCCGAACGCCTCATTTGCCCCCTGGTGGCGCGTGGACCCCAGCCCGCGGGGGCTGCAGCGCCTCGCCTCCCCGCGCCTGCAGCTGCGCCCGGGTTGGGGCCAGACCCCGATCGGCTTCGCCCCCGGAGTCTCGCCTCCCCATCTCCCCAGGCCCGGCGGGGGCGGGGTGGTCGCGGGGCTGCGGTTTCTTACCCGGGAGCTTGAGCGCCCTGGACAGCACGGTCGCCATGGCGGAGGCCCCGGTGCGCGTGCGCGCTCTCGCGTCCTGCCGGGAAGTGTAGTTCGCAATCGGGGTGCGTGGTGTCAGGACCTGCAAAGGTGGGAGCCGGACCGCGAGGCAGGGCCGGGAGGCGGGGCCGGGCTGCAGCATCCGCGCCCACGTGAGCTCTCCTCCCGCTCCACTCCGCCCCCTCGGGGACAGACCCCTCACTGGGCAGGTCACTTCACCACTCGGAGCCTCACTCTCCTTCTCGGTGAAATGGGGAAATAATACACCGCATAGGCTTGCAGTGAGCATGGAATGAGATAATAGATGGTAAAGTAGGCCCGGGTTGTGAAATGCGTGTGGGCGGAGTCGGACGGGATTTGAATCCTGCCTGCATCCATCACTCGCTGGGCCATCTTGGGCAAGTCACTCGGTATGGCTAAGCTTCAGCTTCATCTTTTAAATGGAGACAGTACCACCTACTTCATGAGCGTATTGTGAGGATGATATTATATAATCTGTTTAAAACACGCAGCACACAGTAGGCACCTAGTAAACGTGTTTCTCTATGTTTCTTAGGTAAAAGTCGAGGTTTCCTGGAGCTCTAAGCTTCATCTCTGGTTACCAGTTCTTTCCAGGTAATCCACACAGCACCCTACCCCGCAGCTTCTAGCTTGAAGGGTCTAAGGAAGCAAGAACAGACCTGCTTCTTCCCCACAGGCACCAGGAGATCGGCATTTTAGTCCAGGAATGCTGAAGATATTATTCATCTTAGAACTGAAACTGACCTTAGAGGCTCCTTGTTTTACTAAAGAGAAAACTGAGATCTGTAAAGGTGATGTGACTTCTCAGTGTCAAACAAAAGTTCTAAGATACCTGTCACTTGGACCGCTTCATTCCCGTGAGAAACTGTCCTAGGACAGTGCCGCCGTTACAGTCCCAGAGATTCTAACAGCGACCCTCACCACCCTTTTCCCCACGCAAAAATGTCACTCACTCCGACTGAGCGCAGATTTCTGGAGCCAGACCACATGAGTTCAAATGGACTCCACCATTTCCTAGCTGCCAGATCTAGGGCTAGTTGCTTAATCTCTCTCTGCCTCGATTTCCTCATCTGCAAATTGGGGATGAAATAGTTCCTATTCCACAGAGTAGTCTTGAGAATTAAATGGACACATGCAAAGCACTTAGAACAGTGTGTGGCACCTCGTGTTTTATAAGTGGTCGCACTTCTTTTTATTAACAATTTATTATTTTTGACAATTTAATAACTTAATCATAAATTTAATAAGACTTTAATGGGTTAGTAATTTATTTGTTTATTCTTTCTGCATACTACAATACCTGAAACTTCTACTGTTTGGCACTTCTCCGGAGGTATGATTAAAAAACACATTTTACATCTATGAGGGTCATCTAAGAGAAACCCCATTACAGGTCACAATAAACCAGTAGAGGCTTGCCTGAAATCAGATTAGCTAACTGGAACACATTCTTGAGATATGAAGCCTGAGAAAAATAACCTTTAAGGTGAGTAGGATCCGTTTTTGCTGTAGGATAGGAACTTGGGTTTCTAGGAGAGGGTGCAGGTGGACTTAAACAGACAGGTTACACAGCAGAGAAGGAAAGGAGAAAAATCTGTCCACTTTTCTTAGGGAAAGTCCCTTCTTATGTGATGAAAGTAAAATAAAACTGTACAAAGTCTGATTAAAACTTTGCTGCAAACTGTATCGTCACCCAAAGCACTCGTGTGGGTTCACACACTTACGTGTTTGCACATAAACATGTGTAAGGGTATATGCATCCCCTAGATGTGGCATCTCTAACCCCTTTTTATACCTAATCTTTATGGCATTTCCTCTCCCCCCACAGTCATCACCCCAGTTTTGCTGAAATGATTTTCAGGGGGAAGCAGATGCCAGGAATCCCTCCTTCTGGCTCCCTGACCTTTCCTCTTCTTTGACACTCTGGCCCCCTCCGGAAATCTCTCCCATCCCCTCCACATTTTTTTTTTCCATTTTAACATGGGAACCACAGCTTAAAACAGTGATTCTCACATTTAATGTCCTTTTCTTCAATTAAAGGAAAAAATTCAAAGCGGCCACCAAACAAATCAGAATCCTAGCCTTTAACCTAAAGAAAAGCTGTGACATCCTCTCTAGTCTCCTGGCTGACTGAGTGCCTTGCTGCACAGACACCCGCTGAGGGCGCCCTGGAAAGTGAAACGCCCAGGCTTCCTGACTTCCCAACTTGGCTTACCTCCCAGAGGAGTGAAACAAGGGTCGGCTGGGGAGACAAGCCTGTGGACAGCCTACCCTGCCTGACTGCTGTGCCTGCCATGAAGAGAAGAAACTCTATATCTGAAGATCACAGCTGAAGCCAGAAGAGCCTCTTCTCCCTACAAGGATCTGCAGTGGCATTGTTCTTCCCTAACCTTCCAAGTTTCCAATGCTTTGTGGTGGCAACCCATATTTGCTGGTTCTTTATGACCTTTGTGATGCCCCAAGCATTGCTCAAAAAATCTCCAAATGTCCTACATGGGCTCATAAGCAAATCTGATCATCTGGTACTTCCCATTCCCTAGACACCGTGGCCTCTTCTGCTGGTCCTGCCCCTCCCACTAGCTTTTACCCCTTCCTTTTGGAACAAGTACCACTGTGTGCACAGCAGCGGCCACCCCTCCCTCCCAGCACTGCCATAACCGCCAAGCCTCATGGGCATTTCTGCCTCCTTTCAAAAACCGTTACTTCTTCCTGTATCTCCCAGCAGTCACTGCCACTTCATATTTGAGTGCTGCTGAAATGTCAGAGCTGTTCAGTGCAGTGACAACTGGGGAAGACTGTCTCTTTCTTCTTCTTATGTTACACGTGATTAGAAAAATAAATGCTGTGCTGCCTATTCTTCAAGGTCAAATGCAGTATTTTCATTAAACAGTGCTATTTATTTTTACCCAGTGAGTCAATCGGGGCAAGGTTATTGCTGTTAGCAACAACCTCAAAAGTTCAGTGGTTTTAAAGAATAAGAGTTCATTTCTGCTCATGTCACGGTCAAGGCGAGGGCGGGGACAGGCAACCCTGAGACTCTCTATTCCTCCAGTTCATTCAGGGGCCCAGCTCCTTCTGCCTGGTGCTTCTTCATCCCAGGGACTTCAACTCCCCCACTGGATCATTGCATCTCCTGATCATGCAGGAAGTTTTATGGGCCAGGCCTGGAGGTGATATATGTGACTTCTGCCCACATTTATTTGGCCAGAACTAGACACAAAATATGTGTGCCAGGGAGGTATGGGCCCAGGAAGAAAAGGAAACAGTTTGGTGAGCATCAAGCCAGTCTCTGCTACACTAGTCACCCCACATATTTATAGGATACAGACCTAAGTTCTTGGTGAAGGGGAGGGGCTTCAGGCTCTGCTCTACTTGGAACTGCCCTTCTCTTCTAGGGACCAAAGCTCTGCTCGTGAGCTGAGCTTGTTGTCCTAAGTTAGGACTTGCCAGTGCGTCTAAAGTTAAGCTCTCCCGGGAGGCGCCTCAGCCCCTCCAAGGGTGGCCATTCCTATATCAGTCAGCAGGGCCTGGACAACTCTGAACTCACTGGTAGACCCACCTCAGGCTCAGAGCAGTACCCTCTGCTACAGGGGTACCAAAGAGATTGAATCAGGGAGCAATACCTATAAGATCAAAAAGCAAAAAGAAAATACTGTAGCAAATAGCAATGACAGCAGGGAGATGGAGAAAAGCAAAAGAGGAGCTCAGCAAAAGATTTGGGGGTGAGATGCAAATGTCAAGGATCCTATGACATCAGCCTTGCATTTGGATCAGGAAGTTCGAAAAGGGCAGGTACAAGTGGCATATTCACTTCTCATCACAGAGAACCTGACTCTACCACCAGGAGTTGCATGGCTTATCACGAAGACAGACGGGTTTATGTTCCCAGAGCAACCTCTAATAAAACACAAGGGCTCATCCAGATTAGACTCATACAGACTTCCAGACCATAAAACTTTCTAGACTAGTCTAGCCTAGACTATAAAACGTTTTCTGGGCCCTGAGATTGAAACAAATGCTGCTTAACAAGTCTCTGGCTGGAACGTATATTTAAGAATGAATGACAGTGTAATTAAGGACAGACTCACGCTGGCCACTGTAGCCCTCCTTCCTCTAGGCCCTCATCATAGTTTGTTCCTATGTGTTCATTTACTGAGCACTTATCACCTACAAGGAAGACACTGTTTTGGACCCTTGCCAAACTTGATCCAAAACCCAGCCCTTCACCAGCTTCCAAAAAACAATCCAGTGGACCAAGCATATTGTGACTTGTGTAGTTTTCATAAAGATTCGAGGGAGAGAAGGGGTCACAGGGCACATAGCATTTCACCAAAAAAAAATCTGTTAGGCACGTCTCTTCTCCCAGGTCTCTGCTCCCACTCCACCACTATGTCTTCCTCCACGAGGACCCTCTTGGGTCTGTCCCACTTTTAGGCTTTCCCCCCTTCCCTTTCCTGCCTCCTGCTGCCTTTAACCTCCACAGGAGGCTGGAATCTCACCCCCATCCTACAGTGGGTGAAATCTGTTCATGGAAGCTGTCATTTCATACAAGGGAATTCTCACACAATGTTGGTTAATACTCACAACTATCCTACAAGGTGGGTATTACCACCCGATTCTTACAATGAAGATATGTGAGCATGGATAGAACAAGCCACTTGCCCAAAGGCACAGGGTTGCTAAGCGCTTGAAGGAGGATTTGAATGCAGGTTTGTTTGTTTAATCATAAGAAAGAACATGGCACATGTGCTACAATTTGTCCTTTCTTCATCCGTGGCACATGTCAATCACACACTCCTGCACCGTGAGCCTACACACAGCTTTAGAATCCTTAACCCAGCTTTCCTGGGAGCTACTATCTATCAATTTGATTCAGCCTCAAATTTTAAAACTATTTGTAATCCCTGCTTCACTCATAGCATACTAACCATACTAAAAACCCCTTCAAGACGGTACTTGAGGGACTTCCCCGGTGGCGCAGTGGTTAAGAATCCGCCTGCCAATGCAGGGGACACGGGTTCCAGCCCTGGTCCGGGAAGATCCCACATGCCCCGTAGCAACTAAGCCTGTGCGCCACAACTACTGAGCCTGCACTCTAGAGCTCGCGAGCCACAACTACTGAGCCCGCATGCCGCAACTACCGAAGCCCACGCACCTAGAGCCCGTGCTCTGCAACGAGAGAAGCCACCACAATGAGAAGCCTGTGCAGCACAACGAAGAGTAGCCCCCGCTTGCTGCAACTAGAGAAAGCCCTCACGCAGCAACGCAGCCCCCCAAAATAAATAAATAAATAAATTTATTTTTTTAAAAAGAGTACTTGATTCATTATAGGTGTTCAATGATTGAGTGTGGCTGATATTTGGCCAACATTTGTTCTAATTGGTTGGGAGTCCTAGCTGATTAGTCAGACATGTTCTGATTGGCCAGGACATGTACTGATTTGTTAATATTTGGATTACACCCCTGGTTGAGTCTTTTTCTATTTTTTTTAGACTTTTTTGTAAAATTTATTTTATTTTTATTTATTTTTGGCTGCTTTGGGTCTTCGTTGCTGTGCGCAGGCTTTCTCTAGTTGCGGCGAGGGGGGCTACTCTTCATTGCAGTGCGCGGGCTTCTCATTGCAGTGGCTTCTCTTGTTGCGGAGCACCGCGGGCTTCAGTAGTTGTGGCTCGTGGGCTCTGGAGCGCAGGCTTAGTAGTTGTGGTGCACGGGCTGAGTTGCTCCGCAGCATGTGGGATCTTCCAGGACCAGGGCTCGAACACGTGTCCCCTGCATTGGCAAGCGGATTCTTAACCACTGTGCCACCAGGGAAGCCCTGGTTGAGTCTTTTTAGTTCTGCACTTCTAGTTCACTGGTTAAGTCCTAAGTAATGCTCTGAAAGTCAATAAATTAGGGTACTGCTGATTGTGTAACCTCTGCCCTTCTTAGAGGACTTATCATAGGCAGCTGTGTGTTGTAATGATTTGAATATATGTCTACCATATTAAAAACCCCACACTAAATGCTGAGTTCTTTAAGAATAGAAGTGAGGGAGTTCCCTGGCTGTCCAGTAGCTAGGACTCCACACTTTCACTGCTGTGGACCTGGGTTCAATCCCTGGTTGGGAACTAAGATCCCACAAGCCACGCTGGCATGGCCAAAAAAAAAAAAGAAGTGAGATTTTTGTATCCTTTTTAGCCCTATCTGATGCAAAGCACATTGCCCCAGATGTTTGTTGGATAAACTTGAATTCACAAATGAATGACTATCACATTATGAGAGAAGAATAAAATCATTTAGAAAAAAAAATTTTTTTAAACAGGTGGGGGACCTTTTTATAATTAATAAGACTTTCTTTTTCTAAGGTCACATTCCTTGCTTCCTGTAATCCAGATGTTCTCAAGTTCTTTCACTGCGCCTCTTCATACCAGTGCCATGGTCCAAGCACCCAGACTACTTGACCTCAGGAAACCCAGTCCCTCTGAATGTCTGTCCCCCAGGAATGCTTACATACTCCACACATGCCTCCCGGTTGCCCTCCAGTTAGGTGGACTCAGCTTTTCTGATAATTTCCTCTGGTCATCTCATCTCTGCGTCTCCATAGGCATCATACTACAGAATAAGCAACACTGACACTTGATATCAAGGGCCCTGGAGTCCGCTAGTTATATCCTTCTCAAGGGCCAGTTGTTTCCGCAGAGCTGCGTATAAAATAGTGAACAAACCCAATAAGATTCTTGCCTTCAAAGACCTTGCAGTCTAGTGGGGGAGACAGACATTAAGCAGGTTATGAATAGTGTAGTATTACGAATAGCAATAGTACTATGACTGAGAGGAAGCCAGTTCCATGAGAGACAATTACGGGGAGAACATAGCTTAGGCGGGGCGCGGAGGGGGCGAGGAGAGGGCTCTCTGAGAACCTGAGGGCCCGGAGAATGGGCAGAAGTTGGTTGAGTGAAGACCCGGGTCAGAAAAGAGCTTGGTTCAGTGGCGGAAACCAGCGGGCCTGGAGGACAGCTATGCAGAGAGCTGGTGGTGAGAAGCAAGAGATAACATCAGCCAGATCATGCAAGCGACCTCCAGGCCTTGACCGAGAAAGACTTTGATCAACTGTGATCTAGTTGGCTGCTATGTGGAGAATAAACTGGAAGAAACTGAAAGTGGAGATGGGGAGACCAGCTACAAGAAAGAGATCATGGTGGATTCAGTTACTCATGCTTTGTCTCTCAGACACAGTGTATGCACAAATTCTGACTTTTCACCTGCTTTCCTGTTCTGGCAAAAAAAAAGAAAATATGGGTGCTGTTTATCTTCCTCTTATCATACAACCTGTTGAAGCTTACAGAACTCACATTCCTTCTCCGGTGAGCCTGGCTGTAGGTGGGACAGTTACCTACCCCCGGTCTGACGCATACCTGCCGCTCCAACAGCCACGCTCTTATCTGCAGCCACAGATGGCTCTTATCCCTTGGAGGACTGGACCTAATAACACACAGACACTGAGGCTCCCTGGATCTCTCTGCCCTGAGCGATGCCCCTGGCTAGGTGGAACTATCGCCTTAGATGACAGCCCAACACGCAACGTATGGAAATCAACTTTCCTTCTATATTAATCTGTCACAAAAGGAAGGTGAATGGCCATCCTATGAGATATACTATATAAAAAGTAAGTTCTCCCTAACATACAATTATGGTAAATACTAGCCATTATTCACATTCCTGTACAATTAACACTTTCAGTTTTCCTTATTTGAAGCACATTATAATAACGTAACTTTTGAATAACCTAAAAATTATTTCTCAAATATTTGACCTAAAAATTATTTCATACTTTTCATCATCTAATTATTTCTTAAATATTTTTATTATAATATTGCCTCTAAAATAAACTAACAAAACCTGATCACCATGTACTTCTGGCCATCCTTCTAGGTTTGGCAGCAAGCTTGGTTCATCAGCCTGGGGTTTAATATAACACAGTACTTGATGTGATGCTTAGTTCATCACTAGGATGTTATCTGAGGTTCTGAGAAGAGCAGTGGCAGAGCAGAGAGGATGTATGTAGCCACAGACTGGGCAGAGGTTGTGAGACAAATAAATCTACTCGACATTTGCCTCCACAAATATTTTCATTCATTCTTTTTTCTTTTGCTTTGTTTTCCTTCCAAGTGCTTGTCCTTAAAGAACTAAAGGCTCTGAGAAAATTTCCAGAAACTGTGTATATAAAGCTGCCTTTTATGTATCCAGTTCTTCAGATCTCATTCATTTCTTTTACTTCTTCCTTCTCATAAATATTCTTTTTTATTTTAGTCATCAAAACCTGTAAATTTTATTCTTTCATCTAAGTAATTACTTTTTTTAAATTCCTTTACCCCAGTCTTAAAGACCACAGGTGGGCACTTAGAAATGAGATTTTGCATAAAGGTGTTTCCTCCTTCCCAACACAACTGTCTCGTTTTATTTCTTTCTCTGAGTTAATCTTAAAAACCTGAGTTTTGTTCTTCACTTGGAAGATTTTGCATGAGGCTAATCTTTCCTCCACTTCCCCAGTCTTAAAAGCCAGCACTGGTCTGATTTGAGGAGATGTTTTGTAATGGGTTTCTATATTTCCCCCCATCACTTTTTGGGGGAACATTTATTTCCCAGTCCCATGTTGGCACATGGAGGCATTTCTGCTACAGCACCATGGAAGAAGTGAGTTTTCTGATTGGTGAGATCAGAAGAAGGAAGGAGGGCATGTTAGCATAGCTGCTCCCTCTTTGGGACTCATTCATTCATTCATTCATTTACTTTTTAAATTATTCATTCAACAAATATTTGAGTGACTGCTACTTTCTGGGCTCTATTCTAGATGCTGGGATGTAAGACCAAACAAAATAGTGGAGCCAGGTCGGGGAGAAGATAGATAAATAAATAAAATATATAGTGTATCAGGTGGTGATAAATGTCATGGAGAAAAACAGAATAGGGAAGGGGGAATGAAGTTCAAAAGTTGCTGGCAATGGGGGAGGGGGTCCCAATTTTAAATTTGATGTCTAGAGAAGGCCTCAGTAAGAGGGTGACCCTTGAACAAAGATTTATGGAGGTGGCATGAATAGCAAATGAAAAGCCTCTGAGGCAGAAGCATGCCTGGACTGTTTGAAGACCAACAAGAATGTGGCTGGAAAGGATGGTTCTAGGGGGAAATTAGCAAAAGATGAGCTCAGATATGGCCAGAGCAGAAACACGTTATGTAGACTTTGCAGGTATAAGCAAAAACTTTGGCTTTTAGTCTATGTTAAATAAGGAGCTATTTAAAGTTTGGGGACACAGAAGTGCTGATTTTAAAAGACTTAGATTTTATCGCTTATATGTGGAATCTAAAAAAAATGGTACAAATGAACCTATTTACGAAACAGAAATTCACAGATAGAAAATGAACTTATGGTTACCAAAGGGGACAGGGGCAGGGGGAGGGATAAACTGGGATATTGGGATTGACATATACACACTACTATATATAAAATCGATAACTAATAAGAACCTACTGTATAGCACAGGGAACTCTATTCAATACTCTGTAATGCCCTATATGGGAATAGAATCTAAAAAAGAGTGGATATATGTATATGCATAACTGACTCACTTTGCTGTACAGCAGAAACTAACACAACATTGTAAATCAACTGTACTCCAATAAAAGTTAACTAATTAATTAACAAACAAACAAATAAGTAAGACTTAGATTTTAAAGGGATCCCTTTGGATCAGGATGGTAGTGGTGGTGAATAGCTTTTGGCCACTGCAATAATCCAGCCGAGAACTGATGATGGCTCAGACAAGGGTGGTGGCTTTGGAGGTGGGGAGAAGTGGTAAGATTCTTAATTTATTTTGAAGTTAGACCCCATGGGAATTGCTGATGAATTGAATGTGAGAGAAAGAGGATGCAAGGAGGCTTTGAGGCTTTGGCCTGAGCACCTGGAAAACTGGAAAAGGGGAGTTGGAGGAGAAGCAGGCTAGAAAGGGAGATCAGGGGTTTGGGTTGGGATGCGCTAAAGTGGACATCCAATCGGATGTGCAAGTGGAAGTGGGAACTAGGCAGCTGGATATAAGAACCTCGAGTTCAGGGAGAATTCCTAGGGGAAGATGTAAATTTGGGAGGCATTAGCATATAGCCCATATGTGAATGAGGGCACTAAAAGAGTGAGTGTGAGAAAGGAGAGGAGGGGAGGGGAGGGGAGAGTGAGCCCTGAAGCATTTCAGCATTCACAGTTCACAGAGAAGAGGGAGAACCAGCAGGAAACCAGCAGGAGTAGCCAGTGAGATCAAAGAATGACCAGGGGAATTTGGTGTCCGGGAAACCAAGAGAAAAAAGTGTTTGGGGATGGGGGGGCGGTATTTAATCAATTGTTTAAATGCTACAGAGAGATCCAGGAAGGAAAGACTAGGAGTGATCTGCATGCTTTCAGAGCGTGCATTTCGGTCTACTCTGCTGTGGCTTAAGGAGCCTGCAGTTTTCCTGCTATGCCAGACTGAGTAAGCCTCTCTAATTCAAAGAAAGAAGCTGCAAGCCCTTTTGGCCACAAATCTAAGCCAGGTTATTCAGTCTAGCTTTCGATAGTGAAGCTGATATTTTTATCTTCATCTGCGTATCTCTTTGGTCTACTCTCCCTTCAATCGGAGCTATGCAGGGAAGATGGGTATTAATTTATTGGCCCCCAAAAGCTTCAACGATCTCGAATATTCTTTTTGTGTATCTCTGTTTGATAGATGTGAAGTTTTGTTTTGTTATATATAGTAGGTTTCCCCAATATTATTTTGTCTTCTTCCTGCCCTGTCTTAGAAAGATTCTCCCCCAAGCTACTTTCTTCTTCTCTTGTCCGGCTTTTAACACCCACCGTAGGAGGTATAGATACCTCAGTGTGAAGCCAGGGACCCTAATCCAGCCCCACAGTGATTCTTTCTTCTCATGGGAAGCAGATGGGATTAACAGACCTAATAATTCCTAATTATTGTTCTTAAACAAGGTACAACAGGATTCATAAACCTCTTCCCAGAAGCCAGGCTGAACATCTGACACAAGCGTCAGGATTTTTTTTTACAACTTCACCATTAAAAGCCTCTCTTTATGGAAAAACCATGTGTGTATGTTTTCATGTTTCTAAGAGGATAGGAATAAACTTGCCCCTTGGTGACCCAAATGAAGTAGAGAATATGGATATCTCCATTAACCCACAGGATCTGCTCTGAGTAGATTAACACATGGAGTGAAAAACAATCTAAGTCCTTGGAAATGTCACCGGGTCATGCCTGCAGACACTCAGTTGCCCTCTGTCATTCATGTCCTGATGAACAAAGACACTGAATCTGGGCAGAGGACCACGGGGAACTTTAAGACAAGCTCAGGCAGAGAACAGGAGCCACAAAGCTCACAAAGATGATGAGAAATCCTCTGATGGCCTCTGGCTCTTAGGGTCTGACATTTCCGTCTCAAGATCAAAAGCATCAAGGTACAGTCCAGCTGAGAAAGGGCACTTGTCCTAATTTGGGAAGAGGCTAAAAATAAAACTAAGGAGGAGTTTTTGGAGAGATGATATGGCATGGGGTTACTCGTCCATGACATTAGACATATTTCTTCTTCATTCTCTCTTTCTCCTTAGAGTTACAGACCTTGGGGCTTTCTGTCGTTGTAGTTTTTGCCTTATCAATAGCTTTAAAGAATATTAGTAGTATTCTTAGGGAGATTTACAGGAAGCTGTTTTCTTATTACCATCACATACACTTCATTTTCATTCTACCACCCTCAGAGGTAAGATATGATTCTTTTATACTTTCTCATTCCTGTGAAAAATGTTTGTTTCTCTTTAATACCTTGGCCTTACAGTTGTGAAATTCTGTTGTCTTATTCCAGAGATTTTTATTTACACAAAGCTACTCTCTCCTTCACTAACAAAATCTTTTAAGACAAGTAGATTTCTGATAGAGGACATTTCACACAATATTAACTTGTTCTTTCAGAAGACAAATTTCTTTCTTCCTCAGCCTTCAATACATAATGATCGAGTTCTCTTATTGAGAAAATCTGTGTACATCTTTTCTCTTTCACCTTGAAACTAGGCCTAGAAATATTAGACGCTGAAGAATTTCATTTCATTACCTTTGGCTTTATATTATGTAATTCTTTCCCAGTGGAGTGACAATTTAATTTCCAATCTGTCTTCCATTACATCATTATCCAGGTTTTAAAATACTAATCTCATTGATGACACACCATCTCTTCCAGTTTCTAGTACATGGTAAACTAGATATTCGTAAGTATTAATTTAAAGGAAAAAATTTGGCAAAAAAATTTAGTTTAAACTGGAATGATAAATAAAAATCTTCTTTAATCTTTATCACACTCAATATATTTGCCTCAGATGCTGTTCAATTTATTTATTTTTTTTTTTTTTTATTTTTTGGCCGCATTTCACGGCTCGTGGGATCTTAGGACAGGGATCCAACCCGGGTCCTCAGCAGTGAAAGCACGAAGTCTTAACCACTGTACCCCCAGGGAATTCCCCGTGGACCAACTTTAATTTCATGCCTTCTATGCAAATCCAGAATGGCAATTTCAGAGGAAAGGACAGTACAGCCTTCACATGGGGGCAAAGGGGGCGTCTGTTGGGAGCCTTATGCCTCAGGGCACCCCAGGCTTTGAAGTGTCTTTGTGTGGAAATGCTCTAAATCTCCTCCAGCATGTGGGCCATTCAGGCCGAGCTGCCCATGCCAGCTCCGGTTTCTGTCCTTAGGGGAGCTCTCTGACCCTGCCTCTACCCACATGCCCATGAATTCTGCCATTCATTTTAAATTAAACTCTTTATATTGCTGAAGCCCTGCTAGAAATATTTCCCGAGGTCATCCCTCTGCCCCCATCCGCCAACGGTCTCTCCATGGCAACAGAGCCATCCTATGTCACTCCTACCCCCGTGTCCAGTGTCTGCCTGGCTGAAGGGGATTTGAGAGTGTGTGTTTGTTTCTTTTAATAGCGCTGGATCTCAGTGCTGGACAGGATCTCAGAGCTCTGCAAATCTAATCCCCGCTGAGTAGGAATGGCTTCTGTAATCCTCCATCACGTCACCCCTGCTTGGACAATATCAGCTCCCGAGAGCTCGTGGTATGCAGCCGAAATCCACTGCTGAATGCTGTCCTGACTACTGCCCATGCCCACCAGCCCGCAAGCTAATTTTCCCTCCCAAAGCCGCAGCGAACAAGGCCTAATCCCTGTTCCGTATGGCAACCCTTAAGAGGCCTGAAACACTGAAGCCTGTTTGCTTGAAGTTATTTCCTCCTTTCTATCAAAAACATTTTCTCTCCCTCCCTCCTTTCTCTTTCTCTTAAGCACATGAAGTTTTGTCTCCCAACGCAAGCGGTTTCCTTTGACATTAATTTCTCCTTCAGCAGTCAACGCTCACATTCCTTAGAGAGAAGGTTTTTTTATGGAATTAATTCCTCCTTCCCCTCAGAAATGTTTTCTCTCACTGTTCGGGCTTTAAATCTTTAAAGACATGAGACATGAGACGTGTATTCTAAAAGCTGAAAATGCCCAGTGAAGAGCAAGAATGGATTATTTAGAGAAGAGAATGTACCTGGAGCTACTGCTACCTATGACATCATAGAACTCTCTCCTTGTTTCTTTTTCTGAGTTAACCATAAAGACCTGAGGTTTTGTTCTCATGTCTAAGAATGAAACTCTTTTTCTTCTTTACTAGACCAACCTTAAATAAGAGAAAGCACCTCAGAGAAAGGGTTTTTGCATGAAGTTTTTCTGCCTAGTCCATATAAATTCTTTTTACAAATTCTTTTTTCAACCTTACAAATTTTTTTTAACCTTACAAATTCTTTTTTTAACCTTACAAATTCTTTTTTTAACCTTAATTTTAATCCTGCATCTCTGTTTTCTTATCTGAAAAATTGTTGAATATATTTTCTTCCACTCCCCAGTCTTAAAGATCAGGGATGCAAGAGTCTATTTGCTTCCTTTACAAAAGTATCGTTTTTCACACCTTAGCCTTATAGATCTGTGGATTTGTTATCCCTTTTAATGAAGGGACGAAAGTTACAAACTGGCAACTTAGAGAAAAAGAGATACAACTGGGACCAATGACCAGTTACTACTTCAGTTTATTTTTTTATTTTTTTATTTTAAGTAACTTTATTTATTTATTTATTTTTGGCTGCGTTGGGTCTTCGTTGCTGCACGCAGGCTTTCTCTAGTTGTGGCGAGCAGGGGCTACTCTTCATTGCGGTGCACGGGCTTCTCATTGTGGTGGCTTCTCTTGTTGCAGAGCATGGGCTCTAGGTGTGTGGGCTTCAGTAGTTGTGGCACGCAGGCTCAGTAGTTGTGGCGCACAGGCTTAGTTGCTCCGCGGCATGTGGGATCTTCCCGGACCAGGGCTCGAACCCTTGTCCCCTGCATTATCAGGCAGATTCTTAACCACTGCGCTACAAGGGAAGTCCCACTACTTCAGTTTATATTTACAATGTTTTAATTTTAAAGAATAAAAGAAGGTATAATTCATTTCAATTTGATTTTTGTGTATATCATTTCAAAGAAATAAAAATATAATTTATCAATATGTGTACAAAATTAATTTTAGCTACTCAAAATAATGACATAGATACAAATGTACTAATATGAGAACATGCCCATCATAAATTTCAGAAATAAATCTATAATGCTCTATTGTGTGTATGTGTATGTGCATGTAAAAATGATTAACGTGTATAAAAGGTGCAGTGGGCTGAATATTTGTGTCCCCCTGAAATTCATATGTTGAAACGTAATCCCCAATGTGATGTTATTTGGAGGTGAGGCTTTGAAAGGTCTTAGTGCCCTTATAAAAGAGCCCTACAGAGCTCCCTTGCCTCTTTGCTACATGAGGACATGGCAAGTAGACGGCCTTCTATGAACCAGGAAGCGGGCCCTCAACAGACACCAAATCTGCTGGCGCCTTGATCTTGGACTTCCCAGCCTCCAGAACTGTGAGAAACAAATTTCTGTTGTTTATAAGCTACCCAATCTAGGGTATTTTTGTTAGAACAGCCTAAATTGACTAAGACAGGAAAGGTAAATACAAAACTGTCAAGAATGATTATCTATGGGAGGTGTGTTGCATTGCATCCATGAACGGAGAGAATCTGTGTTATAAGAGAACTTTCACTTTTGACTCCATATTCACTTGTATAAGTGGATAATAAGCATATATTTCTTCTAAAAAATGTTAAAGTTGCCACCAGAACAGAAATAGAAAAGAAAAAAGAAAATATACTAAGAACCTAGAATCAATCAAGAGAAATTATATAAAATGTAGATGTTAATTTCCATTGAAATTCTTTTCTAATAACTATTTACAATTTATTAACCTCAAATTATGTCATCTAGTTTCATTTCGTAATCTACGTCTCGTTATTTTAATGGTGATCATATTTAAGTTTGATTGTAACTTTTCTATGAAGTAGTCAGTGATGAACTTTGACATCTTTCCCATGCATACTATAGATCAGGGAAATACTTCTTAAGGAGACATTACACATTTACCCATAGTAGAACTTCAGAGTTCTTATATTATAACATTTCTTCATAAAGAGTCAATTTTTTATATTTTCACTCAGTTTGCAGTTCCTAGCTTTGTTGAATCCTTGTTTTCCTGAACCTGACTCTAATCAGGTTCAATCTCTTTGGGATGTTTTCACAGGCTATTTGAAAAGAGATGATAAACTAGAGTTCCCCAATATTTTTTCCTCTAAAAAAAAATAAATATTCTTTTCCCTTGTTTAATTTTAAAACTCAAATAGAATTTCTGGTTCCTGCAAAGATGGTAAACTGGCACAGATGGCTGGCTCTCTTCCCCAGAGTCAAACAAGAAAAAGCTTCAAGAGAACATGAATTCCAGGGACTAATGACATCGACAGCAAGAAACCTCTGGGGAGGTAGAAGCAGTGCACCTGAAAGGGAATTCTATTTTTCCTTTAGACTATACCTTACAAGGAAGGTGCAAATTGCTGTATTTTGAAGTTATTGAATTAATTCTTCTCTGTATAGTTAAGCTATCAACTTGATATATTTGATTTTTTTGTTTTCAATTTTCAGGATTAATATTTTCCTATCTTGATTTAATTTTGTTTTATAATTACATAAACCATTTACGTGGTTTATCTACCTGAAAGGGGTGGGGGCATATGGATTGGCTAGAGCCTGGGGCAGAAGACTGGCTGGGAGAAATACGTTAGTGAAGACAAGTTGACATTCCCTCCTGCCTCTTCCGTACTCTGTTTTGAGGCAATGACTGCCTTCTTGTCCATCAGGGAAATCAGTGAAATAGGGGTCCAGGGGGTAAAATCAGGCAACCAAAATCTCAGCTAGAGTTTGGAGTTAACAAAAGCAGGGGTGAAGTGACCAGCCTGGAACATTTATTCCTCCACCCCTTCACCATAATCCCTGGCTATTAACTTCCAAATCATATGTCCAGCCTGGACCTTGCCGTTGAACTCCAGACTCGTCTATCCAAAACAGTCTACTCATAACTCTCCTTGGATGTCTAATAGGCACCTCAAACAAAATGTGTCCTCAAACAAACTCTTGATATTCCCCCCAAAACCTCTTCTTTTTGCTGTCTTCCCCATTACAGTAAGTGATAATTCTGTTCTTCTAGATACTGATTCCAAATCTCTTGGTGCTGTCCTCCATTTATACCTGGATAAATTCATACAATGGAGAACTATGCAGCTGTGGGGAAAATAATAAGATTCCTATGTACCACTATGGAGTGATTGCATGATGCATAGCTAAGTGAAAAAAGCAAGGTGCAGGATAAAGTGTATAGCAGTGTACCTTTACCTAAAAAGGGAGGCAAAATGAGAAAATGCATATATTTTCAAAAATGGAAGAATAAATTAAAATGTAATGGGAAATGACTACTTTTAGGAGGAAGGAAGAAGCAGGTTCGAGGAAACAGGGTTAGAATATAAACTTCTCTGAATATACTTTGTTTTATAGCTTTTAACTTAGAAACCATGTAAATGGTTTATGTAATTATAAAACCAAATTAAATCAAGATAGGAAAATATTAATCCTGAAAACTGAAAACAAAAAAAATCAAATATATCAAGTCGATGGCTTAACTATACAGAGAAGAATTAATTCAATAACTTCAAAACACAGCGATTTGTACCTTCCTTGTAAGGTATAGTCTAAAGGAAAAATAGAATTGCAAAGTAATCTTAAATTGTATTTAGGAGTCATATTGCTAATAACAAAAGTATGAAACTGTTAAACACACATATATATAATAGCATAAAACAAGTAATCCGTTAATGATGTCTGAAACTATTATATATACACATAGACTAAACTAAGGCAAATTAAGTAATTATGCTAATGAGTAAGCATAAAGAGACACAAATATAAAATCAAAGAAGTTAGGTTTTGAGAATGTGATATTTTATTTGAATTGGAAATACGAGTATTAACTTAAAATACAAGAACAAATGTTTTTAGTTCTGCCCAAGGAAACGACCTAGAAGCAATGACCAGCCCAATGAGGACCCCTAGTGCCCAGACTGTATTCTCTAAATACCATTTCCCATGAAAAGGAACCAGGGCTCCTTGGGAAAATGGATGAATTCCTGTCAGAAGCAGGAATGAGCCTGGAATACCTAGTCATACTAGAAAACAAGGAAGCTATTAAAGTTCACTGGGGTCATGTAAAAAAGTCCACGGGAACCAGTTTGAAGGAGCTCCCAATGGTCAAAACTGAAACAATTTGCAGGGGCTCCCAATAGCCAAAGATGGAACATTATCAATAACAATAATGATCGTAGTAGAGTGAAACATATAAAATATGTTAAAATCCACAAGTTTATAATGATACATTTTTAAAAACCTCATTGATCACCTTTAGAGGATACAAAAGAACCAAATAATTTTTCTAAAAACTGGAAATGCAAGAGAATTAATACCCCACGAAGCAAGCCTCCTACAAGGACAGGAGTCAGTGTAAATATCCCTTTCTTCTCTTTCAAGCAACAGTTCTTCACGGGCACTCTACATGACTTCCCAGGGTGTCCCTAGCAGGATGAACTTCTAGTTCCCCATAGCGGGATCAACTCAGTGAGGTGCTCTCAGGTTATCTTTTCCTCCTTTCCTGCTTCATTCTCCCTTCTTCTGCTCCTTGGAGGATCATTTTCCAAAACAATGACCATCATGCAAGTCCTTGTCGCAGGCTCTGCCTTTCTGAAGAACCTAGGGTTCTTCAAAAGTTGTTCCCTCAGAAGGAGATTCTGGAACTGGGTCACTGATAGGTCAAACAACAGTAATGACTCCACTACTGGTGATAAGTAAGAAAGACTATGGATTTGGCTGACTTTTGTTCATGGCCTTAAAGGCCTTGAAGAAAAAAAATTAAAAATAAAAAAAGTTAAAAAAATAAAAAATAAAAAATAAAAAAATAAAAAAAAATAAAAAAAGTTGGGCTCAGGTTAACCAGACAACTCTAGACATACTGTGAAAGTGAGAAAGCCTCCATGGCAGTGTTTAAAGAGGTTCTTACCCTTTTTCACAGGGGACTGAAAATCAAGTCCAGGATTTAATTGCTAGGCTAGCAGAGCTCAAAGAATACTGAACAACAGTCTAAACAGGTCTCACATCAAGCTCAAGGACCTGATATCATGATGGTGAGAGTCAAAGACCTACCATGGGGATATCTGGGTGCATGAACCTAACCACCTTGAACCCCGATACCTCTTAATCTTCCAGGTTGGCAAAAGCAGCTTCCTCCCCCCTTGCTAAAGAAGAACAGCCTCCATTCAAACGGAGACTCCCAAAAGACCACACCTGAGGCAGGTAGTTCACAAAATGATGCTTGTTCTCTTCTAGATCTGGCTCCATCTTCCCCACCTGCCTTCAAACCAATGACTAGGGGCAGGTCAGAGTGGAACCCAAGTGGGGAATTACTCCTCTGGAAGCATATTGTATACGCACTCTGTGAATATGAATACCTAGCCAGCATATAGCAACAGGAGCTGGGGCATGTATGGAAATGGAACTCAAGGGTGTTAGACAGAGAGGGAAAAATAAAAGGCAGGATAAGGGAGCAATTGTTGACATGGGAGCACTCTTTCATGACCTGGGGCTTACTGTCCTGACAAGGACACCTGAATCAGTCCTCAAATGCTGTTGGGATGACTCCTTCAAGCTTGGACACAATGTTGGTTGGCCATGAGATAGAAATGCTAGAACTGCCTTGACAGAGTGCGGAGGAAGGTTCAGGAAAGTAGAAATGTTAGAACGATTGCTATACGACTCGGAGAACCTGATACCTAACTAGGTCCCCCAGGAAGGCCCAGAGGGCACTCCCATCACAAGAGCAACAAGAGATGACACTGGTCATGGGGCGCCAGCATCTTCGAGAAGTCCAGCAATAAGTGGCCTCTGTACGACACCACTGATTGCAGGAGATTCTGCCATGGAGTCAAACTCTCTATTATCAAACGGGGTGACAGAATTCCAGACCAGCAGAGGCCAGATGATGGCACCTAAACTTAAGAGTCAAGATGAACATGATTATTGTAATACAGACCAAGCTTGGGATGATAGTCAAGGTCCCTTGACCTACCAGGATCTGTGGCAATGGCTAATAGACCAGGGTGTTACTAGGAATAATACAGATGGACAACAGATTAGAATATTACTTGGTTTATGTAACCACACAAAAATTGAAAGCTAACGAGAAAAAGGTTGATATCAGTCACTACAATAGTTACTTACAATCTCATTTATCAGTTCTAGGACAGTTCTGAGACCTAGAGCCTACTGACTGAAAAGGATGCCTAATCCCCTTGATAAAAGACCTTGCAATGCCACGTCAAATATATACATAAGCACTTCCCTATTCCTTCCCCAAAGGAATCTGCAGCCATTTTCTAGACACACTAGGGAAAGGGGAATACCTAGACCTACTGGATACACAGTCTGGACTGACAGTGATGCCATGGGACCTAACATGCCATCATAGTTCCCAAGTGAGAGTGAAGCTTATGAAAGTGAGAAGAGAAATGGTGTCTTAGCCCAAGTTCATCTCATGGTGGTTACAATGTGTGCATGAATGTTGTCAGGTCCCTGAGTGCATCCTTGGGATGGATATACTTAAAAACAGGAAAACCCCTCATATTTATTCCTTGACTTGTTCAGTAAGAGTCATTATGGTAGAAATGGCCAAGTGAAAGCCTCTGAAATTATCTGCTTCCTCTTCCAGCCATGATAGTATATCAGAAGGAATACCACATACTGGGAAGAATTACAGAAATTAGTACCACCTTCAAAGTATTAAAGAAAGCAGAGATGGTGGTCCCCATCACATCCCAGTTTAATTTACCTTTCTAATCCTGAAAAAAGAAAAAGAAAACAGATTGAAAGCTGCTGGTTCACTACCACAAACTGATATAAACTTAAGCAAGGGGTAGTCCCAATCACAGGTGCTATACCAGATGTGATACCTTTATTGAAACAGAACAACATAGTTTCTGTCACTTGGTAAACACTACTGCTGACCTGGCAAGCGCATTCTTTTCAATTCCTAGCAATAAAGAGGACCAAAAGCTTTTTTTTTTTTTAATGTGGGATGGACAGCAGTACTCATTCACTGTTTTGTCCCAGGGGTATGCTCACCTCCCAGCCTCTGGCATCTTTCATCATGGAGCTGCATTTTCTCCTTCGCCCAAAACACAAAGAAGTCAAAGGATAAGGTCCATCAGAAGGTGAAGGAGCTACAGATTTCTGCTCCAGGCCAACAAGGTAAACCAGCAGATCAGTGATAACACGTCTGAGTTGCAATAGCAACTGATGCCCTACACTGACCTTGAGAGCATTAAAAAATGGCTGCTTCTTCCCTTCCACCTTTCAGAAACTTGCACAAGTTTCTTTTGTCACCAACCCCAACCTGGAACCACACAGGGAAAGAAATTCTAAGAAATGCAGTTCTAGCTTAGCTAGGTTCAAACACCCCACCAACTTTCTTGAGTTCCATGTAAATTATAAACAATAGTTCTCAAGTTTTATTGTGCAAAAGTATCGTAAGGCATTCTGATTGTCTACCTGCTACAGACTAAACTTCCCCCAAATTAGTGACATAAAACAACAGCCATTTTATTATTCTCAGGGCTTCTATGGATCAAGAATCCAGAGCACAGTGAGGGTAACTTGTCTCTACTTCACAATGTCTGGGTCGCTCAGTTGACAAGCCTTATAGCTGGGGATGTCGCAGATGGCTGGAGGCTGGAATAAGCTGGAGTCTTCTTCACCAACATGTCTGGTACCTGGGCTGGGATGACTCAAAGGCTGAACTCAACTGGGATTATCAAGCCAGTTTTTTTCATGGAGACTTTCCATGTGGTGTGGGCTTCCTCACAGCATGGCAGCTTCAGGTGGTCAACCTTCTTACACAGTGGCTCAGGGATCCAAGGGCAAGTGCGCCAGCAAACAAGGCAGAAGCTGCATGGCCTCTTTGTCCTACCTCAGAAGTCATGTAGTGTCATTTCTGCTTAATTCTCTTAAAAGTGAGTTACTCTAAGTGACTGACTAAAGCCCGTCCAGATTTAAGGGGAAGGCAAATTAGACCTCACCTCTCAGTGGGAAGAATATCAAAGAATTTGTGGTCATCTTTAAAGCTTTAACACTGGAGGAGCTTTCAAAATGCAGGCTCCAACTTTTTTTATTTTATTATTTTTTTAAAAACAGCTTTTGCGAATGCTAGAAGCTACTGCTTATCTTTTTTATTATTATTAGTTTTATTTATTTTTGGCTGCAATGGGTCTCCGTTGCTGCGCACAGGCTTTCTCTAGTTGCGGCGAGCAGGGGCTGCTCTTCGTTGCGGTGTGCAGGCTTCTCATTGCAGTGGCTTCTCTTGTTGCAGAGCATGGGCTCTAGGCATGCGGGCTTCAGTAGTTGTGGCACGCAGGCTCACTAATTGTGGCTTGCGGGCTCCAGAGCACAGGCTCACTAGTCGTGGTGCTCGGGCTTAGTTGCTCCGCAGCATGTGGGATCTTCCCAGACCCAGACCAGGGATCAAACCCATGTCCCCTGCATTGGCAGGCAGATTCTTAACCACTGTGCCACCAGGGAAGTCCCTGGACACCAACTTTTTAATTAAATATGATGGTGTAAAAGCAGAATTTATCCACTGACTCTTAGAAAATTACCCCAAAACAGCAAGGAGAAGGAGAAACACAAACACAAACATAATATTCAATAAAATTTAGAAACAGTTGAAACTGTGAACCTCTAAGTAGGCCAAAGAATGCCAAAAGTAGAAACGATTAAGCAAGGATTCAAGAAAATTCAGAGAGGGAGAGATCACCCTGGGCTACAGGTTTCAGAAAGAGTTGGCAAAGGCATTTTACCAAGATTAAGGGAACACACTGAAGTGCAAACTCAAAATAATTAGTTTACAACAGTGGGGAATGGGATGTACAGGTTGATTCATAAAAATATAGGCTGCAACTGAATGAATAAGCATTTTCAGAACTCTAATGGAAAACTGATGAATTCATAAAAGTGCTAACAAAAGATCAAGATGAAAAAAAAATTAATTACATGGGACTGAGTGAACTGATGAGGATGACTATAATTTTTGTGACTTTCTGTTTGAATAAAAATAAAAAATCCCACAAGAACTCAGAGGCAAAAAATATACAAATCAATTTTCACTGCAAAGTAAAGGACCTGTTACAGGGGAGGATTACTGGACTGAATGTCAATATTATGACATAGTATGAGTGTGTTTCGTGTTTGGTAATTGCCATCATTGTTGCTTTTGTTGTGGTCATCCAAAAAATATATATATATATATAGGCTGTAGGTTTAAAGAAGAATCCCTTGGACTGGGCATATTCCGCCGCCCTCCCCCTCCTCCTCTTCATCACCACCATCATCATCATCATCATCACCATCATCATCATCATCATCTCAGTCCATAAGGAGGTAAGAGACAATTTACATTGTGAACTGATTTCATCTGGTTAGAAAGGAGTGGCAGGGAAGACCAAATGAATTCCCACATATATCTCAGAATTGTTTTTTAAAATGTCCCTAACTTGATACATGTTCTTACCCCTCTCTCTCACTGACATTCCATGAACAGCTGATCCAGTAAAAACTCAATCCATTCCAAACAATTTTTTCAATGATTCAACTTTTTATTTCACTGACTGGTACTTCTGGCTCTCTCTCTCTCTCTCTCTGATGCTGCATTTAAAATCTTCAAAATCCCCCAAAATAGCATTCAGGCTTCTTGTATCCAGAGACAGGGGCCCAGAGACAAAAAAGATCAGGTCCCAGGCTGTTTTCAGGTGGCACAGTGGCAGACATTCCTACACAAGTCTCTGTCAGTTTTTAACTGAAATGCCTTTAAGCTCTCCATCCTGAAACTTTTTTCTACGGCATCTATGATAGAAATGCATTCGTCTCTCATAGATACAACTCCATGGGGGTGGGAAGGTGTGGGAAATCCATTCAAAATTGAGTAATCAAATTGGAACTAGGATAGCAGCTATACAGAAACACAGCAAGGAAAAAAATGGAGGAGAGGAACAGAAAAAAGAGGGAATCAAAAAACAACAGAAAAATATTTCTATAGACCAGATGAAAATTTAGACCAAACGTTTTGTCATGAATTATGATCAAGTTAAGATGAAGTAATTGGGGTGTAATCCAATATGACTGCCTCCGTATAAAAAGGGGACATTTGGACCAGAGACAGACGCATACAAAGGGAAGATGATGTGAAAACACAGGGAGAAAGCCATCTACCTGCCAAAGGATGTCTGAGACCACCAGAAGCTAGAAGAGAGCCCTGGAACAGATCTTTCCCTCCCAACCCTCAGTAGGAACCAGCCCTGCCAACACCTTGATCTTCAACTTCTCGCCTCCAGAACTATGAGACAATAAGCTTCTGCTGTTTAAGTCACCCAGTTTGTGGTACTTTGTTACAGCAGTCCTAGCACACTAATTCAAGAAGGGAGGTGGAAGAACCAATATACTAAATTTACCATTGATCACTGTAGGGAATTAACTGGCATTATCTCAAGAACTACAGGTGAAATGGTGTGTTGTAAAGTAAACCACTTGTATAAAAATACAAATACTTGAGTGTTAACAGAAGAAACCCACACATAAAAACAAAGATGCTCTCTATGAATTGTGAAAACAGAATATACACTTAAAAATTTACGACAAAGCAAGAACAAACATTAACCTTGAATTAATGTGAAATGACTAAATTCACCTTTGAAAAGAAAAGGTTTTCAGATTGGATCACAGAGTAAAATTCTGCTATGCATAAGGACACACCTAAAAGAGATTATCCTAGTGTCTATTGCTTTGTCTATTTGAAAATGAATCTTGAGTTGCTAAGTAGGAGCTGAGCCAAGAAAAAGATGACCTGGCCCATATTACCGTTGAATATGCAACCTCATCTGTCACAAATTCACTTAGAAACTTCGCTGGTGCTGATCATATGTTTATGAATGCATCTCTGTACATATGAAGAGTGTGAGTTGTTATAAAGTGCATTAATATAGCCAGAGGTAGGATTCTTTATCCATAGTTCAAATATGTGTGCTCAAAATTCAGAAAAGTTAAAAATAAGAATATGGCAGGGACTTCCCTGGTGGCGCAGAGGTTAAGAATCCACCTGCCAATGCAGGGTACACGGGTTCGAGCCCTGGTCCAGGAAGATCCCACGTGCCGCGGAGCAACTAAACTCATGTGCCACAACTACTGAGCCTGCGCTCTAGAGCCTGCTTGCCTAGAGCCCGTGCTCCGCAACAAGAGAAGCCACCACAATGAGAAGCCTGTGCACCGCAACAAAGAGTAGCCCCCGCTCGCCACAACTAAAGAAAGCCTGCACGCAGCAACAAAGACCCAACACAGCCAAAAATAATTAATTAATTATTTTGAAAAAGGAATATGGCAATAGCATATCAGAAAAATCCAACTGAAAAGAAAGCTGAGGCTATGGTTTTAATATAAAAATTGATTTCAGAACAAAAAAATATTAACAAGATTTTTTAAAGCACTTTATAATGATAAAGGATGTAACTCACAGTAAAGATATAACAATTACCAGTGTCTATGCACCAAATCACATTGCACAAACAGTCATAAAACAAACCTGTAGGTGATATAAGAATAGGCAGAAACACAATAGCAGTGGGAATTTTTAACCTTTTTCCACCCATGAAAGAACAAATAGATCATTTTTTCTCCCACTCCTTTACCTCTAAAACTCCCCCAGAGTTGCATAATTACTATAATGTAAGGACAGCACCTGCACTACACAGGAAATGGTTTAGTGTTACTAGAAGGTAGATTTAGACGGGTCAAAATGTATATTATAAACTCTAGGGCAACCATTAAATTTTTTTAAGAAGTATAATTGATAAACTAAGAGAGTAGATAAAAAATGGAATAACATAAAATGCTCAATTAAAACTAGAGAAGGCAGGAAGTTCCCTGGTGGCCTAGTGGTCAGGATTCCGGGCTTTCACTGCTGTGGCCCAGGTTCAATCCCTGGTCGGGGAACTAAGATCCTGCAAGCCACGCAGCACGGCCAAAAAAAAAAAAAGATGTCAAAACTAGAGAAGGCAGGAAAAGAAACATCTGGCAACAAATAGAAAACAGTTACAAACATAGTGGATATTCAAGCAAATATATCTATAAATACACCAATTAAAAGACAGAGACTGTCAGAGTGGATAAGAAATACAAGACCAACTATATATTGTCTACAGGACAAGAAACCCACTTTAATTATAAAGACACAGATAGATTAAAAGTAAAGGGGTGGAGAAAGATATATTTATATAGATAATGCTAACATTAACCAAAAGAACGCTAGAAGAGCTTATTAATTTCAGACAAACAGATTTCAGAACAAGGAAAATTTTCAGCGATAAAGAGGGGTACTGCATAATGATAAAGGGATCAATTCTCCAAGAAGATAAACCAATCATAAAGCTGTTCAACTCCAAGCTGAATAGAGAAACAGACAAATGGACTATTATAGTCAGAGACTTCAACATTTTCCTGTTAGTAATTGGTAGATCAAGCAGGCAGAATATTAATAAGGAGACAGTTGACTTTAGCAGCACTATCAATCTCTTGGTCTAATTAACATTATAGATCATTGCCTTCAAAAACAGCAGGAATAGACATTCTTCTCAAGCCCACACAGAACATTCACCTCAAAAGAACACGTTCTGGGCCCTAAGACACATCTTAGCAAATTTAAAAGACTAAAAATCACACAAAAGGATTTCTCAGATCACAGTGGAATTAAACTAGCAATTAACAATAGGAAGATAGCTGAAAAATCCCCCAGATACTTGGAAATTAAACACACTTCTAAATAACACGAGTCAAAGAAGACATCTCAAGAGAAATTTTTAAATATTTTGAACTAAATGAAAATAAAAATGCAACTTATCAAAATTTAAGAGATGCAACAAAGACAGTGCTTATAGGGAAACAGAACGCCCATGTTGGAAAAGCCGAAAGCTCTAAAACCAATAAGTTGAACTTCCACCTTAGGAAACTAAGGAAAGAAGAGCAATTTGGTCCTAAAGCAGAAAGAACAAAAGAAATAATACTGAACACAGGAAATCAATAGAGGGAATCAACAAAACCAAAGACCGGTTCTGGGCTTCCCTGGTGGCGCAGTGGTTGAGAATCTGCCTGCTAATGCAGGGGACACGGGTTCGATCCCTGGTCTGGGAAGATCCCGCATGCCGCGGAGCAACTAGGCCCGTGAGCCACAACAGCTGAGCCTGCGCGTCTGGAGCCTGTGCTCCGCAACAAGAGAGGCCGCAATAGTGAGAGGCCCGCGCACCGCGATGAAGAGTGGCCCCCGCTCTCCGCAGCTGGAGAAAGCCAGCGCACAGAAACGAAGACCCAACACAGCCAAAAATAAATAAATAAATAAATACTTATTAAAAAAAAAAAAAAAAGACCAGTTCTTTTGAAAGATTAGTAAAACTGATAATCCTCTAGCCAACCTATGGAAAAAAGACACAAATTACCAATACCAGAAATGAAAAATAAAGATACACGCACCCCAATGTGCATTGCAGCACTATTTACAATAGCCAGGACATGGAAGCAACCTAAATGTCCATCGACAGAGGAATGGATAAAGAAGATGTGGCACATATATACAATGGAATATTACTCAGCCATAAAAAAAAATGAAATAATGCCTTTTGCAGGAACATGGATGGACCTAGAGATTGTCATACTGAGTGCAGTAAGTCAGAGAGAGAAGGACAAATATCATGTGAGACCGCTTATATGTGGAATCTAAAAAAAATGGTACAAATGAACTTATTTACAAAACAGAAATAGTTACAGATGTAGAAAACAATCTTATGGTTACCAGGGGGGAAAGCGGGGGAGGGATAAATTGGGAGATTGGGATTGACATATACACACTACTGTATATAAAATAGATAACCAACAAGGACCTAATATATAGCACAGGGAACTCTACTCAATACTCTGTAATGACCTACATGGGAAAAGAATCTCAAAAGGAGTGGATATATGTATATGTATAACTAAATCACTTTGCTGTACACCTGAAACTAACACAACATTGTAAATCAATTATACTTCAATAAAAATTTTTTTAAAAAGAAATGAAAGAGAGGTCATCACCATTGATTCCAGAGACATTAAAAGGATAATAAAGGAAGACTATGAACAACTGTGTGCCAACAAATTTGATAATTTAGGTGAAATGGACCAATGCCTTGAAAGACACAGACTACCAAAACTCACACAAGAAAAAATAAATAACCTGAATAGTCCTATCTCAAAGAAATTGAATCAATAATTAGTAGCCTTCCAAAAAATAAATCACAAGGCCCAGATGGCTTCACTGGTGAATTTAACAACCTATATGGAAGATAATTTAGCAAGATCTATCAAAACTTAAAATGTACCTATCCTTTAGCCCAGGAAATTTTTATTTATATAAACTTGCAAACAAGGGAAATGATATCTGCAGTAGGTTATTCATTACAGCATTGTTCTTGTTATCAAAAGATTGAAAACAATGTAAATGTCCATTGGTTGACTACTTGTTCAGTAAGGTATGGCACATCCACACATGGGAATCTATACAGCTGCAGAAAAAATGAGGACAGTTCTCATATACCAATATGGAATGATTTCTAAGATATATAGGCACATGGAAAGAAAACAATGTACAGAAACCATGAGTATAGTAGGCTACCATCTGAGTAATAGGGAGAGGGGAGAAGAACATATGCATGTATTTCCTTGTCTATGTACAAAAAAATCTTCAGAAAAAATATATATGAAACTAACATAACAATACATACCTCTAAGAAAGGGAAGTGGGTGGTTGGAAAACAGAGGCTAGACAGAAATTCTTACTACACATCCTTCAGTATGTTTTTAATTTTTGAAATATATATTCTACTCCAAAAATATATGGAATTGTAAGAGTTAGTTTCCCTGTTGCTCCCTCCCAGAGATTCTGATTTGGGGCCAAGGAATCTGCATTATTAACAGGTTTCCCAAGTGATACAGGAGATGCAAGGAGCACACTGTGAGTAACATAAATCCTCCTCACAGGTCCACATATAAAATTATTATAAAAGTGGGGCTTCCCTGGTGGCGCAGTGGTTGAGAATCTGCCTGCCGATGCAGGGGACACGGGTTTGGGCCCTGGTCTGGGACGATCCCACATGCCGCAGAGCAACTAGGCCCATGAGCCACAACTACTGAGCCTGCGCATCTGGAGCCTGTGCTCTGCCACAAGAGAGGCCGCGATAGTGAGAGGCCCGCGCACCGCGATGAAGAGTGGTCCCCGCTCGCCGCAACTAGAGAAAGCCCTCGCACAGAAACGAAGACCCAACACAGCCAAAAATAAATAAATAAATAAATAAATAAACCATTAAAAAAAATTATTATAAAAGTGGAAGCACAAGGAAATGAGGATGAAGAGAGCCAAAGATGACATCCAGGCTCTGGTCCCTCAGAATGGGGAAATTATAACCTTGTCCTCCATAGGATAAGATGGAAGGGGAATTTTCCAAAATAAAGGACAATCCATCCAGGCAGATGTAAGTGAGAACTAGATCCTTTCTCCATTCTGACTGCAATTTTAATATAGACTGTGTCATCAGAAAGAAATAGCTGATGTGACAATTAAATTACAGACATGTCAGTAGAGCTCCTCTCTTTGGATTCCTCTTTTTCTCCAAAATTGCTGATGACGATCAACCTTTAAGATTCAAATAAGAATTGTGCACAACTTTTTTCCTTCTCCCTTCTAAAAAATGTACTTGGTGTAGGATGGAGTGGTAGACACCAGCACGCACACACGCACGTGCACACACACACACACACACAGTCTCTCCAATAACCATGTTCATGGTGCTAACTTTCCTCCTAGCGTTCTGCTCCTCCCACACCATCCCATCCTGTCCCACCTTCATTCATTCAACGAGCATATATCGAGAACTTATGTTTCTGGCGCTGTTCTAGTTACCAGGGACAGAGTCCTGATCAAGGTCCCTCCTCCCATGATGTGTACATTCTAGTGGAAGGGGGCAAACAAAAGAAAACAGCATAGAAATAAATTATATATTTTCAGGTAGTAATAAGTGCTCTGGGGGAGACGGAACACTTTAGGTTGGGTAGTCAAGGAAAGTCTCTCTGAAGAGGTGACCTGAGACCTGAATGATGAGGAGGAGCCAACCGCGTGAATTTCTGGGGGAAGAACATTCCAAGCAGAGGACTAGCGAGTGCAAAGGCTCTGATCTCGAGCATGCTTACATTCTTGAGGAGTGCAAAGACCAGTACGGGTGGAGTACAGTAAGCTAGGAGGAGGATACTAAAATATTAGATGAAAGAACGCGGCTGCGTGTGTATATACGTACTATAACTCACCTCTACACCATTGCATCGTAGCTTACATGTATCATGCCCTCTTACCCCTTAATACTTCTGTGTGTATTTCCTAAGAACGAGGATATTCTCTTGCACAACCACAATACAGTCATCAATATGAGGAACTTTAACATTGATCATTTCTCTAATCCACAGTCCTTATTCCAATGTAAACAACTATTCCACTAGGTTCTTTATAGCATTTTTTCTGGTCCAGGGTCCAGTCCAAAATCACAGACAGCATTTAGTTGTCACGTCTCTTTAGCCTCCTTCCCCCTGGATCAATTCCTCAGCCTTCACTTGTCTTTTAAGATATTGGCATTTTTAAAGAATACAGGTCAGTAATTTCATAGAATTTGCTTTTTTTTAGCTTATCTCGGATTGGATTTATTAAATTTTTTTTTACATATACATCTATCCACTCTCTTTTAGATTCTTTTCCCATATAGGCCATTACAGAGTATTAAATAGAGTTCCCTGAGCTATACAGCAGGTCCTTATTAGTTATCTATTTTATATACAGTAGTGTATATATGTCAATCCCAATCTCCCAATTTATCCCTCTCCCTGCCCCTTTCCCCCTTGGTAACCATAAGTTTGTTTTCTACTGATACAGCTGTAACTCTATTTGTTTTGTAAGTAAGTTCATTGCTTCTATGTGGGTTTTTCTGATGTCTTTATGGTTAGATTCAGGCTACAAATCTATGGCTGGAAAGCCCCATGGGCGATTTCGTGTTCTCAGAGCATCAATCCAGAGGCATGCTATCCCTTGTTGGTAATGTTAATTGTGATTATCTGGGGGAAGGTATTGTTAGTTTCTCCACTGCCTTGTTACTCTTTGTGGAAAGATAGTTTGCGAGCCTGTAGATATCTTACTCTTCATCAAAGGAACCCTTTAAACATAAACACATTAATTTATACCCAACAAAACAGACAATAATTCCTCGGTTCGATTTTCTGGGTTATTTGGGAAAATGTTCAAACTTTTTGTTTAAATCAGGGTCCAAAGACAGTCCTTACAATGCATTTGGCTGCTATGTCCTGTGTCCCTTTCGGTCTATGACGAGGGAACATAAATCCTCGCCAATTCTCACAAGCATGAAATTCCGTGACCGAGAAGCTTCCTGGACACACACGCAGGGTGGTGATTCTACTGCAGCGCCTGGCACATTGAGCTCACTGACTTCTCTCGAACTGTTGGGTCCTCACTTCCAACCATGTAAGCACATCGGCTCCCTCTGCAGCAGGTCGTGGCTGTGCTGTGTTCTCTCCAGACTCAGAAATCTCCCTCCTGAGTGAGGACTAGAGCTTGGGCAGACTTCCAAAACACGAGTCAGCCAAAGTCCTGGACTGAGCCTGCTCACGGCACGAAGTATGCAAGCCACCAACTCAGGGGGCAAAGATGTGAAATGGAGGGGGAGTGGCAGGGAGGAAGAGGCCTTCTCGGTCATTACCTCAGGGCTGAGCTACTCAAGACCAAGTGCTCCTTGCTATGACCGCTGGTGTGGAGAAGAGACTGAACGCTGGCTGAAATTTGACTGTAAAATATTTAAATACCGTTATCAGGAATGGTACATACTGAAAGACTCACTACAAACACTGCAAACGTGTGTGTGTGTGTGTGTGTGTTACCTTAGAGGCTCAAATGCCCTCCTGGTGCAGACTGTTATGTCGGGGAAAACTGCTCAGACGGGCAACTTAGATGAGCAAATGTGAAGCAGAAACCGTGGTGGGAAACGACAGTGTGGAAGGAGCTGCGACTCCCAGGAACCAGAGGTCAGAGCGTTGACAAAATGCATATGGTCAGTGTGTGAGCCGAGGCTGGCTCTGCAGACCATCTCTTTTGGGGGGAAAAAATGTCCATCTAGACTGTACTGTAGCTAAAAACTAATGGCTATTCGGGGGAGATCTATTTGTCCTTATTTGAACAACTGCGACCCAGAGGTGAATATGTGAGGCAAAGAGAATTCAGGACAGGCAGACGGACAGACAGCATCGGCACCCACTCCTGAGGAAGGGCTGTAAGGATCACCCACCGCTGCTGTCCCACCTGCTGGATTTTGCAAGTTCTTCATTCTTCCAGGTGCTCAGGTCAAACACCTTGGAGCCATCCTCCACACCTCACAGCCCATTTCACCAGCAATATCCTATTAGCTGTTCCTCCTGGTTCATCCAGAGCAAAGCCACTCCTCACCATCCCCACAGACCCCACCCTTGTCTGAGCATCAGTATCTCTCACTGCGTCTCCCAAGGGCCGGCTTCCTGGTCTCTCTGCTTCTGCCCTTGCCCCTACCGCCTAGGGGGTAAGGGAGGCCCTTTTAAACCCTCCAGTGGTTTCCTATCTTGCTCAGAATAAAGCCAAAGTCCTTACGAATGACCTATGTGAACCAAAAAAAAAAAAAAAAACACCAAAACCAAAAACCAAAAAACACAAAACGAACAAACCAAAACCCACAGAAAGCTGCAAATAAGAAAAGCGTTCATTTGGGGTCTTAAGAATTGCAATTCAGGAGACACAGATTAGGGTAAAACTGAAAGAGTGTTCCAGGGAAGAGAAGAGTCGGGGGCCTATTAAACCACAAAGCTATAGCCTGACATAAAAAAAGAAATATTTGTCCTAAGGGATAGGCTGTCACGAGCTGTTTTAGGGTACGGGTCTAATAAGCAGGTAGACTGTCACAAGTTGCTTTAGGGTAAGGGTCTGATAGGTATCTTGAGCTTCTGGAGCATTTTGCAGATGTTCTGGATGCCTGCATTGGGACAATAAGTGGTCAAAGGGCCAGATTCCATCCAGATTGACGTGCATAAGTCATACTTCCTCTATGGCCTCCTGGCTCCATTTTAGAGAGAGAGCTCTCTTAGCAATACCGACTCCATGTTTATTTTCCTTTCACACCCACAAGGTCCTACAAGATCCGCCCTGCACCCCATCTGTATCAGCCAGGGCTCTCTGGAGGAATGAACCCACATGAGACACATAGATATATACAGATCTTCCTTGACTTACGATGTGCCAGGCACTGTTCCAAGGGCTTTACAAGTATTCATCCTCATAACAAGCCTATGAGGAAGATATTATCATTATCCTCATTTTACAGATCACAACACTGAGGCACAGAGAAGGCAAGTAACTTGCCCAAGGTCTCCCAATTCATAAGCAGTAGAACTGGGGCTTGGCTCCCAGGCAGCTTGGCTCCGGGATCCAGGCTTAGCCACTCTCGCTGCTACCTGCTCCCTCTCCGTCACCTCAGGCACACCAGCCGCCTCACTTTCCTCAACGTACCAGTACCCTCCCACCACAAGACCTTGCACGTGCACTTCTCACTGGCTTGAACACTTCTCTCCCAGCTATCTCCTTGATTATGCCCTCATTTCTTCAGGTCTGGGTTCAGATGTCACCTCTCCATCTAAAGTGGCATATGCTGGCACACCTGTGTCTCTACCCACACCTCCTGACCTATCATATATTTATTAGTGTTCTTATGTACTGCCTGTCTCCTGCACTGAAATGTAAACTCCAAGAAAGAAAGGATTTTTGTCTGTTTTGCTCATTGCTACAGTTTATAACCCCGGAGCCTACCTGAGAACATAGCAGGTATTAAATAAACATGTCAACAGATGGCCAAGAGGAACATGAAAAGGTGCTTAATATTGCTAATTATTAGAGAAATGCAAATCAAAACTACAATGAGGTACCACCTCACACCAGTCAGCATGGCCATCATCAAAAAGTCTACAAATAATAAACGCTGGAGAGGGTGTGGAGAAAAGGGATCCCTCTTAAACGCTGCTGGTGGGAATGTAAATTAGTGCAGCCACTATGGAGAACAGTATGAAGGTTGCTTAAAAAACTAAAAATAGAGCTACTATATGATCCAGCAATCCCACTCCTGGGCATATACCCAGAAAAGACGAAAACTCTAACTTGAAAAGATACATACACCCCAATGTTTATAGCAGCACTATTTACAATAGCCAAGACATGGAAGCAGCCTAAGTTGCTTCCAATAGATGAACAGATAAAGAAGATGTAGTATATATACACAATGCAATACTACTCAGCCATTAAAAAAATGAAATAATGCCATCTGCAGCAACATGGATGGACCTAGAGATTATCATACTAAGTGAAGTAAGTCAGACAAAGACAAATATCATATGATATAACTTATATGTAGAATCTAAAATAAATGATACAAATGAACTAATTTCCAAAACAGAAACAGACTCACAGACATAGAAAACAAACTTATGGTACTAAAGGGTAAGGTTGGGGGAGGGATAAATAAGGAGTTTGGTACACACTATATATAAAATAGTGTGTACCAAACACTATTTTATAGTGTTATTAAAAACAGATACACACACTATATATAAAATAGATAAACAGCAAGGACCTACTGTATAGCACAAGGAACTATGTTCAATATCTTGTAATAACCTATAACGGAAAAGAATCTAAAAATGAATAGACATATACATATGTATAACATTTTGTTGTACACCTGAAACTAATACATCGTAAATCCACTATACTTCAATTTTAAAAATAAACAAGCAAACAAACATGTGAAATGAATTCAAGACTAAACAAACCAGACCTGAAGAAGCACTGAAAATTAAAGGAGATGACTTTCATCTTGTAATTTGGAAGGAAAAATGAAAGGAGGTGATTCCCTGGAGAATGGATGTCTGTGGTACTGATCACACACTGTTCTCTAAGAGAAGACAGAGGTGAGACCAGCACTACTGTGATGGGCAGGGAGGGGGTGTCTCCTGAAGGCTGGAACATGTCCATAATCAACACCGGGTACAAGGCCCGTGCTGGATAAGAAACGCTGACCACCCAGGAAGGTAGGCTTCATGCAGATGGAGGACAGAGGGTAATGAGGTGGGAACTCCCTCCCTGGGTTTCATACTCTTGGACCGGCGCTCTACAAGAGTCCTGGTTGCACCAGAAGACACTCTGCTAATGTGAGGCAGGAATACCAGTTATTCCATTTATGCCATGTAAAATGTAAACATCTTAGTGGGATGGATCCCCATTACCTTAACAATAAATTCTGGCCTTCTTAGTATTAGAACAACCGTATTCTGATGCCTTATTGCCAATTATTGTTGGATTTGCCTATGCCTTGCTAATATGGAAAGAACAGCCAGTACCTGTTCTATCCTCCTACCTGTTCCATCATCATCATAACCTATTTCACAGAGAAAATGAAAGCCTTCCAACATGAGCTCCCAAAACCTCCCACTTCCAACCTACAAAATTCTGTACACCTATACACATCTGTCCCTCTTACCCTCCTTTTTTTAAATTAATTTTTATTGGAGTATAGTTGATTTACAATGTTGTGTTAGTTTCAGCTGTACAGCAAAGTGATTTAGTTATACACATACATCTATCCACTCTTTTTAGACTCTTTTCCCATACAGGCCATTAAAGGATATTGAGTAGAGTTCCCTGTGCCATACAGTAGGTCCTTGTTAGGTATCTATTTTATATATAGTAGTGTGTATATGTCCATCCCAATCTCCCAGTTAAACCCTCCACCTCCCTTACCCCCTGGTAACCGTAAGTTTGTTTTCTACATCTGTAACTCTATTTCTGTTTTATAAATAAGTTCATTTGTACACTTTTTTTAGATGCCACATATAAGTGACATCATACGATATTTATCTTTATCTCACTTACTTCACTCAGTATGACAATCTCTAGGTCCATCCATGTTGCTGCAAATGGCATTATTTTGTTCTTTTTTTTATGGCTGAGTAACATTCTGTTGTATATATGTACCATATCTTCTCTATCCACTCCTCTGTTGATGGACATTTAGGTTGCTTCCATGTCTTGGCTATTGTAAATAGTGCTGCAATGAACATTGGGGTGCATGTATCTTTTTGAATTATGGTTTTTTCTGTGTATATGCCCAGGAGTGGGATTGCAGGGTCATATGGAGCTCTATTTTTAGTTTTTTAAGGAACCACTATACTGTTCTCCATGGCGGCTGTACCAACAGTGTAGGAGGGTTCCCTTTTATCCACACCCTCTCCAGCATTTATTATTTGTAGATTGTTTGATGATGGCCATTCTGACCGGTGTGAGGTGGTACCTCATTGTAGTTTTGATTTGCATTTCTCTAATAATTAATGATGTTGAGCATCTTTTCATGTGCTTCTTAGCCATCTGTATGTCTTCTTTTTGTAATGAAAGCTATATCCAACCTCCCATGTTCTGATTCACATTTGTTTTTAACTTCTCAGGAATATCACTCAGTCAGCCATCTTGCCCCTGAATCTTTAACATCTTCCTTCTTCCTAGCTCCTTCCTTTCAAAATTAAAGCTTGCTTCAGTATTTCCCATGTTAAAAAAAAAAAAAGTCTCTTGGCCCTACCTCTTCATTGAGCTGCTGAGTGTTTCCCTCCTCCCTTTAACAGCCAAACTGTGTTGAGTGCACTTCTTTACCATCCACTCACTCCTGGGGTCTGCACCCACCAGCCTGTACTCTGACTGTTCTGGCCAAGGTCAGAGGCATTCTCATTGCTGCGTCCAATAACCACTTCCCAGTCCTCTTCTCACTTGAGTTCTTGGCGGCATTTGACACTGCCCATCACTCCTCTTCTCGTGACTTGGCTCAGTGGCTCCATGGATTTCCCCCTCCTTATGTCACCACTTTTCCTCCTCCTCCTCAGTGCAATTGTCCCCCACTGCCCGTCGCCTTGAATGCTGACATTCCTCAGTGTCCCGTCCTAGGCTCTGTTTTCCTATTCTACATACTCTACCTGGGCAATTTCATCACTTCCAAGGTGCCGGGGACTAGCCAAAGACGCTGATGACTTTCATATTGATTTCTCCAACCTACATCTCTCCCCTGAGACACCACAGTCCTGAGCCTAATTCTCAGCCTCAGCTCTTGCGGCTCAGAAACTTGGTTTACCAGCACATTCAGAGCGGCAGCACATTTTCCCTTGGGGAAAACTAAGTTATAATTGTCACATAGTAAAGAAGCCAAAGGTTAGGGTCTACTTTCATTGCATTGATGTTACTGGTGGTACTGTTAGCACATTCATCGTGAATTTTTTTGTTTGTTTTTTGGGTGTTTTTCTTTTTTATTAGAGTATAGCTGCTTTACACTGCTGTGTCAGTTTCTGCTGTACAGTAAAGTGAATCAGCCATACTTATACATATATCCCCTCTTTTTTGGATTTCCTTCCCATCTAGGTCACCACAGAGCACCGAATAGAGTTCCTTGTGCTACACAGTAGGTTCTCATTAGTTATCTATTTTATACATAGTAGTGCATATACGTCAATCCCAATCTCACAATTCATCCCACCCATCATGAATAAAAATTGACAACTAAAATGCCAATTTTTTAATGTGTGAGCGATTTTTAAAACAGTGAATTAAAACCCATTCTGAAAGGGGGGGAGACCAAAAGGGAAATGGCTCATCAGGCCTGATCGCAATAACAGACAAAAATGGAAGAACAAAGTTTCATTACTCAGTCTTATTTAGGGGGAAAGATTGTATAAAATGGCACCACCTCAGTAGATAGCCTATTTTTGAGTTTCAACTCAAAGGAAGAATAAAGGTAAAAATCAAGGTCAACGAAATGTAACCCCAAGGTGGTTGAATCTTCTTTGCTCATTTTATCTCCTCTTAAGGCCTCAACTTGGCCCCATACAACCCCACTGACTTGAGAAAGTATGTCGGTTTGATGAACATTTCCTGCAGAGACAGAGGAGGCAATTGTCTTGTGTATCAGAAAGGAAAGCTCCCCTTTCCAGTCTCTTGCCTCAAAATCTTCCTCTCTCCTCAGCAGCTGAATTCCCTCTCTCTCCTTACGACATTCACCCTTGAGCATCTCTTCCCATGGGAAGATCATCACGGTCTTGCTTTCTTCCCCTTGTAAAATTTTCGTAGACAACTAACATGCATGCAGCTTTATGGACAGAGTTCTGCTTTATTCTGCTTTACACATAAATATTACGACTTCTGTGACTTCACTCTCAGGCTAGGTAAGCTCTGCTTCTGAAAGTTCCTCCCGTCAAGCTCCATATTTGGAGTGGGTTCTGTTGCAGACATCAACCCTGGTCTTTTTTTTTTTTTTTTTTTTTAGGTTCTCTGTAGTCATCTATTTTATACACAGTAGTGTATATATGTCAATCCCAATCTCCCAATTCATCCCACCCCTCCCTTCCCACTTTGGTAACCATAAGTTTGTTCTCTACATCTGTGACTCTATTTCTGCTTTGCAAATAAGTCCACCTGTACCATTTTTCTAGAATTCACATATAAGCGATATTATACGATACTTGTTTTTCTCTTTCTGACTTATTTCACTCTGTATGACAATCTCTAGGTCCATCCACATCTCTGCAAATGGCACTATTTCGTTCAACCCTGATCTTTTGAACTAATCTCTTTCCCTGGGTATCATTTCCAAGGAAACAAATACAAGAGCTGCAGCAACTGCTCTGATTAACTGTAAAGTCCTCTGGTGTCTTTTTTCCCACCATTTTCAGCACTTGGTGATTTGAAAGTTGGAGTTCAACTTCCTGCCCTGACAGCCCTAGGCAGTGAGAGAAGTGTTGAGTAAAAGCACAGGCTTGGGGCTTCCCTGGTGGTGCAGTGGTTGAGAATCTGCCTGCTAATGCAGGGGACACGGGTTCGAGCCCTGGTCTGGGAGGATCCCACATGCCGCGGAGCAACTAGGCCCGTGAGCCACAACTACTGAGCCTGCGCGTCTGGAGCCTGTGCTCCGCAACAAGAGAGGCCGCGATAGTGAGAGGCCCGCGCACCGCGATGAAGAGTGGCCCCCGCTTGCCACAACTGGAGAAAGCCCTCGCACAGAAACAAGGACCCAACACAGCCAAAAATAAATAAATAAATAAATGTGAGCAGATTTGGTATAAAAAAAAAAAAAAAAAAAGGCACAGGCTTGTTACTAGCTGCCTGCTCTTAGGTAGATAACCTACCCTCTCCAAGCCCCAATTTCCTAATCTGCAATGTTGGGGAAATAATAGTACCTTCCTCCTAGGGTTACTGTGAAGGTTAAATGTGATAAAGCAAATAGAGCACTTATGATGCTTACCAGCTCATAACCAGCCCTCAATAAGTGTAAGTTATTATTATTTCTCTCCTACCAAATTCTGCTTCATCGTAATAATATTTTTATTAAAACTATTGCAAAAATACATACATCTTTTGCCTACAGCACACACGTGCATGCACACACACACACACACACACTGAACATTATTCAGTCATAATACCTAATAAATTGCAAAGGAAAGTGTCTCATACCACATCAAAGTCTTTAGATAAAGGAAAATACCTAATAATCTGTGCTTTAAAATGATGCATTTATGCCATGCTCTTGAAGTAGCTGGGTTCAGTTCTTGGTAGCAGAACCAACTCAACCAGGGGCGGGAGAGAGTCTAGCCCTTAACAGTGTACACAGTGCTTTTAAGTGCCTGACAGGCTCTTTTAATCCACTCTGCAGCACTGCGAGGTGACATTATTACCCCAACTTTGCAGATGTAGAAACTGAGGCCTGTAATCTTCTGACCAGATGTCTTCTGATTTCCAAATGCTTTTGCTACGTGACCCAAGGGAGAATTAGGCCCCATTTCATTGTACCTAGTTTAGTAACTAAAATAGATGATTAGCTCTAATATCAAGAACAGTTTTGTTAATCATTTGACAGTTATTAAGCAACCCCTGGGTGTGGTGAGAGAGGAAAAGGCTAAAGAAAAATAGATCTTTGCCCTTTAAGAGCTTCATCTGTAATAAAGGGACATACCTATGAGCAGCAAAAATACTCAGGGACTCTTACAAAGCAACATAGTTTCTCATGAATTGTAAGCTGCATGCTACCTCATACTTTAATATCTCTGGATGCTGTAAAATCAATTGAACATCACAGTTTACTTGTTAGCAGTTGTTTTCTATCTTAATAGCACATAAAATAGCATGCCTCTTATAATCAATAGCCTCTTATATAAGAGCCAAGAAAATATAAAATAATTAAATGGCCATTTCTTTAATAGCAATCAACAAATATTTGCCAAAAGGTAAATCGTTTTATCCATAGGTAATAAAGTTAATATCTGTTACCACAAAACTGGAGGTCATTAGCATCACCATTATTGATTCCTACTGTCTGGCTCAGGTTCAAGGTCTTCTTTCCCAAGAGGCAGGCACAGCAAGAGGTTCCTCAGCGTTGGGTCAGAGCAGCCTGCACAAATCAGGCCAACAATTAGTTTAATAAATTCAGATGACAGTGTAACCAGTGGGGCACTGTGCAAGAAGAACCCTCATGTGGACAGAACCTTTGAATAAACAAAATGGTACCATGAGTTCAGGCAGAAAGAGCACATTGTTCCTGGAAACACAGTGAAAGTTGTATTTTCAGAGAAGTCGAATTTCAGGGGGTGAGTTAGAAGGGGAGGACGTCCTGATGGAGGCGTCAGCGTGGCACAGTGGCAGAATTCAGAGGGTGTATGGAGATCTGTAAAAGTCTGGGTGACAGGGGTGCAACAAAAGCATGATGGACACTGAACCACAGTCACAGATTCAAATCCTGACCAAACCTCACACTGGTTTTTGACCTGGGGAAAGTCATTTTATTCTTTTAAAGTCACTTTACTGGGAAAGTCATAATTATTTTGAGTTTCGGTTCCTCCTTTGTAAAATGACTATAAAATACATTTAGTGCTGTGAGGAGGAGAGGGAATATTTGTAAAGTATTTGGCAGGGAAAGCAGACACTCAATAAATGGTAATAAAATTGGTTAGAAGGTTTTGAACGGAAGAAGTGAATGAGCAAAGCTGTGATTTGGGAAATTAACGTGGAATCTGTGATTAAAACGGGCTGGAGAAAGAAAGTGCTAAGTAGAAAACTAGTTAAGATGCTTTTTCAATCGTCTGGATGAGAGGTGGCAGGGGCGGAGGGCAAAATAGGACATCTGTCGGTGGAGATGCAGCAGCCAGGGGTCCCTAAGGGCGGAGGCTACAAAGACTGTGAACCTGATATAGCACCTGCCTGGGGACAGGGCCTGAGGGTGGAGGCCCGGCAAAGCACGCGAGGAATCCGAAAGTTCTGCAGTTTAGCGCCCAGGTACCTGAGAGAGGACACGGCGGGGGACAGTCTGGGAGGGTGGAGAGCGGGGTGCTCACCACCGCTGCCTAAATCCCACACCGGGGCGCATCTGTTTCAAGCCCCCAGGGAAGAGGTCAGAGCCAGTACAGGAGGCAGGGCGAGCAGAGGACGACGTGCTTACCCACCGCCCCGCGCCCCTGGTGGGCGGCCGGCAGGTGTCAGAGCGCGACCCCTGCTCCGCCCCTCCCGCCGAGTCCCACCTCCCCGAGCGCGTTCCGAGGGGCGGAGCCCGAGGCGCCCCGCCCACCCCCCGCTCGCCTCGCCCATTCGTCACGCTACGCCCTCCCCGCTCGCCACGCCCCGCCCTCCCCCCCGTCCCTCCGGGTAGCCCAGCTGACGCCAGCCGCAGCGGCCACACAGCGTGTACCCGCGCATCCAGAGTGCCGCGGCGACACCATGTTGGGCATGATCAAGAACTCGCTGTTTGGGAGCGTAGAGACTTGGCCTTGGCAGATCCTGAGCAAAGGGGACAAGGTAGGCCCACAGGGCTGCCGGGGACCGGAAGGGGGGCCGCGCCCACCGCACCCTGTTCGCGGCTGGAGCGTGGGCAGGTGGGGCAGGAATGTGCCCGGGCTTGTGCGTTCTGGCGTCTGCCGTGGGCACGGCCCTCCGATGCCCAGCGCTTGGACTGGGAAGGAGGGGAGTAGGAGGTCGGGTGCAGCGGGGCGAAGGGCTCTGCTGCGAGGAGGGGAGCCAAAGAGGCAGGATGGGTTTGAGGGGAGAATCCCAGCTTACCGAGATGGACTGCGCCTCTTGAATGCATTCGTCCATTTAAACATTCCAAACTTTATGAATATTTGTTCGCTGAGAGGCCTTCGGCTGCAGGAAAGACTGAAAAAGTGCTTGTCCTTAAGAAACTCCCAAACTGTCCTTGGCGGCGAACTGAATATAAAAGAACAAGATCTACGCTGCGAAGGAGGTAACTGTTCAAGGCCGGGAGCGCAGGGGAAGGAGCAGTCCGTTCTGCCAGCGAGTGATAGTGGGGCCTGCTCAGAGGAAGTGCCGTCAGCTAGGCCTCAGGGATGTGCAGGAATGCACAGAAACAAGAAGAGCCCGTGCAAAGGCCCAGAGCTGTCAAATGGCTTGTTGGCCTCTGGGAGTTGGACGCCTAGAATACAGGATGAGTGAAGAGGGCATCATTGCACTTTTCCCCCAAACTAACATTAGTGCTCACCCAGGCAAGTTGGACTGCCCCCTGAAAACAAGAAATCTGCCACTAGATGATAATCTCCTTGTGGGCAGGTACCTTGCGCACCTCGCGGCTGTATACTCAGCTCCCTGCCCAGTGCTTCATCTGTTAAAGGACCGTGTTGTCTGGGGGGCCAAAGTCAGGTACCCGTTACATTGATCATCACACAAAAGCCCTCAACTAGAGTCTGGACTCTTCAAGCAGCTATAGCCAGAGGCCTGTTACTTCATCTGTCTCTATCTGTTTCCTTAGCCATACGTAGAATAAGCACTTTAGCCCTGATCAAAGGTGACCTATTCAGGTGCCTACAAGCAGCCAGGCGCATAATGAAAATGAGTGACAAACTATAAGGCAGGGTGCGAACTGAGGCAAGTTGGAGACAGAGAACTCAAGTCCCCATCTGCAAAGGGTAATTCCAGGCAGTTGTCATGCAGTGATGTGAACCAGGGTTGCTGGGTTTTTAAGGAAAACCAGCAATCCAGACTCTTCATGTGAAATCTCTAAAGTTAAAATTTATTCATTCAACAAATAACTGTTGAGTGGGCCAGGTACTCTTTTAGGCAACGGGGATAAAGCAGCGGACAAAACTGGCAAAAATCCCTGTCCTCATGGAACTTCTCTTTTAGTGACTGGTGAACAAGTAAGTCACATATTTCATGTATCAGGTGGTGATGAGTGCTGTGATCAAAAATAAAGCAGGGAAGGGGAGGAGGGCCTAGAGAGTGTTAGGGGTGAGGCTATGGTTTTAAGTAGGACAACTGTGTCAGTTTTAACTGTTACAAATGTTTGTAAACCCTGCGGGTCAGGTAGGCAGGAGGATCTGTCTGTGGTGGGATGTCGCCTGTGTGCATACCAGTCTGTGGACTCGGCCCGATGATCTCTAGGGTCCTCGTTGGCCCTGACACTTGAGGAGTCCACGTGTTACCCACAGCTTGCAGAGAACTTTCCTTTCTGTAGTAGAATTGGGCTCACTTTGTCTTTGGTGTTAACAGTTATTTGCAATGCAGGCGGAGGGTCTGGGCTCCCAGTGGGAGGCACTAGAGGGAAATAGGAGGGCAGGAAGAAGGGAGAGGCCAGTGTATTTCTCCCTCTCCTTCTCCTTCCTATCAGGTCTCTGGAAGCAGGAGCTTCTCTGGGGCTCCAGTTCTTGCTAGCCAGGCCACCGTGGTTCTGGTTCTCACCAAGTGATCCAGGTATCTGAGCTCAGGTAAAAGATCAGCCTCCCTCTACCTCTGTAGGGCGCTTACTAACCTCAGGGTTGCTTCACTGTCCCTATTGGGCATCTCAGCTCTTTTATGATCTGTGAAATCAATTCTCTGAATCAAGGTGCCTCTGTTCAGAACGCTCCAGTCATTTGGTTTTCTGTTAGCCCCTTATAGTACAGTGTCACCTGCCACTGATTTGGTGTCTCCAGGGATAAATGCAGCTCCCTGATAAGCATCTTCCCTCAACATTTGATAAGAATGTGGAGCCATACAGGATATTGTTACCAGGCTGAAGCAAATCATTTAACCTGAATGAACCTCAGTGCCTGCAACTGTAGAAAGGGTATCAAAATATCCTCCCCATCCACTCCCAGAGTTGCTAGAAATATTAAATTGTTTAAGAAACATGAAAATGATTTGTAAACTAATACACCCTACAAATGTAGTAATATCATTATGTTGGAACTCACTTCAGCTCCACTCTTACTAGCTTCGTGGTCACGGCCCATTTAACCTCTCTGATGCTAATCATGAGAGAAAATAATAATCCACGTCTTATAACATTGTTCTGAAATTTAAAGGAGAAAACCAATTATAAATTGTTCAACAAAATACCTAGCACTTGATTGTTAGCTTTCCCTTAGTTTTCCAGGTAATTTGGGTTAAGTTACTTAACCTCTCAACCACTCTGAACCCTGAAATTCCTCAGCTGTAAGATGAGAATGACAATGCCTTATGTGACAATGAATTAAACAGTCGAAGATCCTTGTAATCTTTTTTTTAAAAAAATATACAAATTCAGGGTGTTGTTATTGTGAAGAGAGCCTCTTTCTGAAATGAGCTCTCTCTTCCTGGAAAGAGTCTGGGTCAGAAACCATTGTTCACTTTCCTGGGTGAATGAATATATTACACAGGGTGCCCCATGTAGCTCAAAGTCAGACTCAACCAGATGTTCAGGGCTGATTCCAGGCACCTGGTGGGGAGGCCCAGGCTGCTGCGGACCTTATCAGGTCCTTCTGCATTGCTTGGGGAGGGAGGAGGACACACAGCTCTCTGTGTGGGGTTGGGTGGGTCTTGTGGCTGCTGAGAGCAGGACTGATATTAGTAATGGACATCTTTATGGGATTTGTTTCCAGCCTGTGCACGTTGATGAGGACCCCACTGCCTGGCTTGGAATCCTTACCCCACCTCTTGGCCACTGTATCTTGGGCACGTTACTTAACCTCTTGTTTTCATCCGAAAATGAAGATAAAAACACTTACTTCTTCACAGGGTTGTTTAAAATAATACGTGACACATAGAAAGTACTCAGTTAGGTTGATCATTATTATAATAATTATTGTTGTTTTCTTATAGTGAGAAAGCTGGCTTCCAAAATCAGCATGTATACCAACCACAGCAGGTGGCAAGAGAAAAAAAAACAGCCTTGCAGAGGACCTTGCAAATCTCATAGCAAGAGGCATTCTTGCAACATCTCTGTCTGGGACTTGAACTTGACCAGGGTTCCCACTGAATGTTGAAAACTGCTATTTGTGGCCACTGGCTGAAATCCTCATCTAGTTACTGACGTGGGAGCACAAGCTAGCTGAATGTGGGGTGAGGGAAGGCCATTATTTTGTTACACGTAACAAGGAAATGCACTCAAGATGTTAAATTTGAAGAATCACATGTGCTAACAGTGTTAACTTAGGTGCTTTATTTTCTGCAGAAATAGAACTCTATTTAAATTCAGCTCCCTGGAAAATCAGAATAGTTGGATAATATCCATCTCTCAAAGCTAAATTTTCATAGTGATCCAGTGGTTCAAATGAGAAGTTACAGACATAGATGCTGTGAAAACAGGCAGTACTTGTTGGAGAACCACGTTCAGACAATGTGGCGCAACCTTCCTCCAGGATGGATATATATAGTTAGGCTAGGTTCTCATCTCTCCAGCCAGCTATGGCTACCATATTCCTTTTCATTAGAGTAAAGCCAGGCTTCACTCCACGGCCTCCTTTCCCACAAATCCTTATAGAGGGCCTACTATATATATGTGTAAGACGTGGTCTTAGATGCTGGCAGATACAGCGGTACATAATACAGACAGTCCCTGACCCCATGGGGCTTACGATTGCAGTTGGAGATTAAACACACTATTATTCCATCACAATTTCCATTGTAATTATCTTCCATTATAATTCCATTGTAATTATAATTACAATATACTATGTTGTGAAAATACAAGGGCTTATGAAAATATCATGGGGAACCTGTTTTAAACTGGGATCCTCTCTGAGGAAGTGACTTTTTAGGTTGGGACCTGTTGGGTGAGTGGGGATTCATTGGGCAGAGACAGGAAAGGAATCCCCCAGGCAGAGGAAGAGGCAGGTACGGAGGCCCTGAGGCAGGAATGACTGTGGCATTGAAGGAAATAGCAGAAGGCCAGTGAGGAGGTGCTCGGGGTATGGCCGGCAAAGTAGGAAGAAGCTCAGTGGTGCCTGGGCCATCACAGATAAGTTAAGAACTTGGTGAATGACAGCTTTTAGGCGGGGGATTAGTTAACGTGATTAATTTATATAGAATGCTCTGTGTATGTTCCCTGGGCAACACAGCCTCATTCCCAGCTTTGGTTGCCCCTTATGCTGATGCATCCTAACTGAGCCAGGCCCCTGCTGAGTCCAGACCCATGTGTCCAACTGTACAATGGACGGTTTGCTCATCTGTAACAGGAGACAGATGAACCAATGGATTTGTAAGTGCCCTTCCAGCTCTAGTGTCACCTGTCTTTGAAGTTCATGGGAAGGCAGGATCATTCAGGAAGAAGAGGTAGAGTTAAGCTCAGGCTTAAAGGATGGTAGACTTATCATGGGGGCTGGGCTCCCTGAATCAAACTGGATTCCTTTCTCGGCAGCCGTTCCTTTCTGGCCGTGGACTTTCCTGCCTCGGGGAACAATCTGAGAACATGCTCACTCAAGACTCAGACACGCCTGCAAAACCCTATATTTAGATCACAAAAGTAGGTTGAACTAATTTGGGGTAGATGAAATGGACTTGCTGTCAGATCACCATCATTGGACTAGTGGTTCCAAAATCCAACTCCCTGTGAGAGCCTTCAGATCTTCGGAAGTCTGGCCCCTGCCAGAGTCTCTGGCCTCCTTTCTTGCCAAGCCCTGCTGGACAGTTCTTGCTCCAGTGGCAGTGAACTACTTATATTTTTCACCATCATCATAATGTTATTCAGCTCTTTGCTTTTACCCCTAGGGTACCCGCTACCTGAAATTGCCCTCTCTAAACTATCAGAGCATTTACTACATCATATAATAATTACGTAGTTCTTCTCACCATCCAACTAGACTTCCCGTATCATATTAATCTCCAAATCTGTAGCACCTGGCAGAGGTTTTCAGTAGATGTTTATTCGATGAATCAATGCATCGGTGACTGAATGTCCAGTTGGATGATCTGTAAGCACCTCAAATTCAGCTTGGCCTACCCAAACTTGTAAACAGACACCCATGTCCCCCAAACTAACCTAGGTGGTCCTCTTCCATGCTCCCACACTGCCCTGGAGCGCCTCTCCCCTTAAACATATCGTCAGATTATAACCTGTTTTCCTGGCTACTTCTGTTAGACCATGCCTCCTGATGTCAGGGACCATGTCTTTCATCTCTTTAGTTGGTTGAATGAATAAAAGAAGGAAAGAAAACAAAGGAGAGAGCCAGCCAGCTCTTTCTCCCGTGAGAATTGGTCACTGGTTTCTTCATTTGTAAGAGAAGGAGCTGCATTGAATGACTTTTGATGGCCCAGTTCTGAGTGTGACACGAACCTACAAATGTCTGTCAGAAATAACTACCTCAGTAGCTACAGAAAGAGGTTAAACAAACACCCAATTCATCCCCTGTGGAGCATAGAGCCTTGTGGCAAGCATTAGACCAGAGTTTGGAGATTTGAATTCTGGTTCCAGCTTCACCACTCAGCAGCTGTGTGGTCTTGGGCAACTCAGTCTCTCTGGTTCTTCATTTCCTCTTTGGTAAAATTAGTTTGATTGGGTGAACCTTGAAACCTCTTTCAGGCTGAAATTCTGTGACTCACAGAGTGACATCTCTGGAATTTAAAACATTTTAAGTGGCAAGACTCAGTGGGACCTCAAATGAAGACTGGGTCTGGTCTCTGCTGTGACAGACGGAGCCAGAAAGAGCAAAATACCCCAAGTTTACGTAACACAATTTGCTACTGAAGCCTCTTTGGAAGTGTCAGGCTCACTAAGGGGAGGGCCTCATAGCAGTCCTCGGAATTAGTAGGCACAGTGCCCCAAAGTCAAGGCCAATTTGTGGCCTCTCGATTCTTGGTCTGGTGCAATTTCCCCTGCCCCATGTGGAGGGAAGTATATGAAATTGGCACTCAGGGTTTATGTTCAGATTTCCCTGACCCCTTTCTCACTACTCTCCTTCAATTTTGCATTACAAAAACAATAGGTGTTTCTGCATTCTAGGTATAAGATTATAATATCAAGTGTACTTTTTCAGACTGTATAGGCCACTCACAGTCCTACCCTCCTCTAGAGATTCATTATATCCCCTTGGAAGTTGAATCTTCAGTCTAAGATGTCATAGGAAGGCCTGTTTGACCAGCCTGGGGCAGCCAGGTTCTCTATCATGTGTCTATTTTTTATGATCATTAGTAACAGAGGCACCTCCTTAATCAATAAATAAATATCTTTTGAGCATCTAACATGTAAAGCTCTGGGGTATAGTTTCTGTTCACAAAGACCTTCTAGCAGATTTTTCAAACTGTACTGGTGTTCCATTACCAGAGAGTAAAATCAATATAGATCAAGGGTTTTTTTTCTTTTAGTGGACTAGACTAAAATTCACTTGAGTAGAGCAGAATAGAAATAAACAGGATAGAAAGAAAAGGCATGTGGCTATGGAGAACAGTATGGAGGTTCCTTTAAAAACTAAAGATAGAGCTACTATGTGATCCTGAAATCCTACTGCTGGGCATATATCCAGAAAAAACCATAATTCGAAAAGATACATGCACCCCAATGTTCACTGCAGCACTATTTACAATAGCCAAGACATGTAAGCAACCTAAATATCCATCGACAGTTGAATGGATAAATAAGGTGTAGTGTATATACACAATGGAACATTACTCAGCCATAAAAAAGAATGAAACAATGCCTTTTGCAGCAATATGAATGGACCTAGTGATTATCATACTAAGTGAAGTAAGTCAGACAAAGATATATATCATATGGTATCACTTATATGGGGAATCTTTAAAAAAATGATACAAATGAACTTATATACAAAACAGAAATAGATCCACAGGCATGGAAAACAAACTTATGATTACCAAAGGGTAAAGTGGGGTGAGGGATAAATTAGGAGTTTGGGATTAACACATACACACTACTATATGTATTAAATAGATAACCAACAAGGACCTACTGTATAGCACAGAGAACTATACCCAATATTTTGTAATAACTTATAAGGGAAGAGAATCTGAAAAAGAATATATATATATACATATATATATATATATATATATATATATATATATATATATATATATATATACACATACATATATATATATATATGTATATATATATATGTATATATATATCTGAATCACTTTGCTGTACACCTGAAAGTAACACATTGTAAATCAACTATACTTCAATTTAAAAAAAAAAAAAGAAAAGACGTATCATAATGCATCCAGTCCATAAGGGTAAAGCGTTATTTTGTGAAACTTTGCTTCAAACGTGTTTGTTCATGATAGGGTGTGGTGTAAAAATGTATTTCTTGTTATGGATTGTGGTTTCTTTTAAAGTTTGAAAGCACTGCCTTACCGTATGTTCAGGAATACAAAACTATTTCATATGAGACATCAAACGGTGAGGAGGAGGAAGAGGGGTGAAAGAGGGCTGTGTGGGTCTATAGGGAAAGGGTAACGACCTTAGGTCAGAGACTCAACACAGAGAGGGGATCACTGCCAAGGAGGAAGGGTTTGGGGGGGAGGTGACAGTGTAGCTGGTCACTGAGGGGCATGAGGGGGGGGTGTGACTTAGTGAGACAGATTGGGAAGAGGAATTGCGTCTGGGAGTACAGTGTGAAAAGAACTACTCTGATTCTTCTTGAATTGCAGCCCTTCTGCTAGATTGAGGCTAATCTTGGGGCCATAGAGTTTTGTGGGATTGTTGCTGTATTTCTTTGTTTCCTCCTTCGCAATTTTCTCTTCTCTTTTCCTGGGTCTCCTGTTATTCAGAGGTTGGATCTCTTGGCTTGATCCTTTGATTTTCTTTTCTATTTTCTACTTCTTTGCCTTTTTACTTGACTTTCTAGAATATTTCCTTCAATTTTCTCTTCTAGCCTTTCCACTGAATTTTTCCTGTCTGTTATATTTTTAATTTCCCAGAGCTCTTTGATCTCAGAACAGTCTATTTTTATAGCATTCTGGGTGGTTTGGGTTGTAATATCTTCTATTATTTCTCTGTGAATATTGATTATATGAAGTTTTTTTCTGCTGTCTCTACATCTGTAAGAAATCTCAGAATCTGTTTGTCATGGCCCTTCATACTCTGGCCTGTCTCTTCCCTGTCACCATAGTTGGGCTCTTTATGGAAAGTTCCCTAGCAGTGTGTGCCTCTGGTAACTGGACTTGCACTGTTTCTAGAGTCATCACAGGTTGCTACTTTATATCTCTTAAGCGTTGTGTATTCTCTGCCTCTAGGGAGAGGTCTCCTATGAGGAGAGGGCCTGTGAAGGTGGGAAGTTTGCCACAGTGGAAGTGACTGATAAGCCTGTGGATGAGGCTCTACGGGAAGCAATGCCCAAAGTCATGAAGTATGTGGGAGGCACCAATGACAAGGGTGAGTATCCCTGAAGGATTGGCTCTGGTCTCATAGGCCAGGGCTGCATAGTCTCACGTCCTCGGTGGAAAACTCAGGGAGGGTCCACAAGGCACCTGTCACTACCTGTTTCAGTGGCACACAAACTTGCTGTGCTCCGTGGGCAGGGAGGCTCTGGGGAGACCCACTGACTTCATGCCAGCCTCCCCCGACTTTGTGGGATCCCCGCTCAGTAGCACTGAGTTCATGCTTCTCTCCCAGGTGTGGAGACACAACGCTGTTTGTTTGTTTCTTTGTTTGTTTATTTGTTATTTTTTAACCCTACACTGCTTATCATGTCTTTGGATTGGTGGACTGGGTAAGGTGTGCCCACGAGAAGCCAGGCCACAGAACAAGGCCAGCTTCTGACATGAGACCTCTGCCCCCAGGCTGGAAATCTCCAGAGTCAGCCCCCTGGTAGCTCAGATTGTGTGGGGATACCGAGGGTCAGTGAGTGATGATTATGGAGGGTCCCTGGCTCTGTTCTGGCAAATAAAGAGCCTGAGAATTCTTAGGCTGCTCCCCTCTTAAAGTCTTGGCAGTCCATGGGAATTCCCTAGCGGTCCAGTGGTTAGGACTCAGCGCTCTCACTGCCGGGGGCCCAGGTTCGATCCCTGGTCGGAGAACTAATATCCTGCAAGCTGCGTCGCATGGCCTAAAAATAATAAACAAACAAATAAATAAATAAATAAAAAGACTTGGCAGTCTGTGCTGGCTGCCTCCCTGTTTTTAAAATGAGAGGCCTGAAGTTTCAGTGTGCCTATTAGCATGTAAACCATATTTAAATACGAATTTAACTCTTTAGCTCTCTAATTTGTCCTGCACTTTGGAATCAGTGCAAACCCAAAATGGGTCAGAACACAAGGTGAAAAAAGAGACAATGTTGAATTTTTAGGATATATCTCAAGTTGATAATTGAGAAAGTTAGAAACTAGTATTAACCTTAGTAACATTTACTAGGACCAAAGTAATCAGGCTTTGGACATAAGTTGACCAGTAAGAGGTCAAGAAGAAATCTTTTCCTTCTTAGCACTGTCATAGCATTTTCTTTAGAAGAAAATATGTGTAAAAATTATAAACTCATTAAAAAATTTTGAAAATAACAAAACAGCACCCCTAATCCATCTTTTCTAATATAATCATTGTCGTCTTCGAATGTATTTTTTTAGGGCTTTTTAATAGCTTTTTAAAATGTAATCATAGTGTTTGTGCAATACATCCTGCTTCTGTCACTTATTTCATAATTATTTTACACTGTAGCTAAATAGTCCTAAGCATAACTATTAATAGCTAAATCGAATTGCATCATGTGCCTATAATTTACTTAGACATATTCCTATTTTGAACATTTATATGAATCCCAATTTTTCACCATTATAAATTCTGCTGCAAGGAAAATCCTATTACCTATAGCCTTTTCCGTATTTTGGATTATTTCATTAAAATCAACAATTAGATAGGAAGTAATTAGATACTGATATATTTACAGTCTTAAATATATATTACCAAATAATTTTTTCCAGACGAGTTGAATCACTATGCTCTTACCTCCAATATATACAAATAAGAGGTGTTTTCTCTGTGTCTGATGATATGTTTTAATGCCTGAAATACTTATTATAAATTTCAAGAACAACAAATATTGTCTCGGAAGAAGAATGAGACCAGCAGATGGTCCATGGGCCTGAGCAGGTTCTGTCTCTAACACCCACGTCCCTCTGTGGGGTTTTGTGTTTTCAGGAATCGGGATGGGGATGACAGTTCCTATTTCCTTTGCCGTGTTCCCCAGTGCCGATGGGTCCCTACAGAAGAAATTAAAAGTCTGGTTCCGGATTCCAAATGAGTTTCAAAGCAACCCACCAGCTCCCAGCGATGACAGCATTAAGATCGAAGACAGGGAAGGCATCACTGTCTATTCCACGTAAGGAAACGGTTCTTTAGGCATACACGGGTAGCACGTGAATCATCTGCAGTGAGCATTTGCATTTTTTTTTCCAGTTTTGAGATGGAATTGACATATAATATTGCATTAGTTTAAAATACAACATAATGCTTTGATATATGTTTATCTTATGACATGATTACCACCATTTAGTTAACATCCTTCATTAAACAAAGTTACACATTTTTTTCCTGAGATGAGAAATTTTTTTTTTTTTACAAATTTATTTATTTGGCTGCATTAGGTCTTCGTTGCTGCACGCGGGCTTTCTCTAGTTGTGGCGAGCAGGGGCTACTCTTCGTTGCGATGTGCGGGCTTCTCATTGCGGTGGCTTCTCTTGTTGCAGAGCATGGGCTCTAGAGCACAGGCTCAGTAGTTGTGGCTCACGGGCTTAGTTGCTCCCCGGCGTGTGGGATCTTCCCGGACCAGGGCTCAAACCCGTGTCCCCTGCATTGGCAGGTGGATTCTTAACCACTGCACTACCAGGGAAGTCCCCATGAGAAATTTTAAGATCCACTCTCTTTGTAACTTTCAAATATACGATACAATGTACAATATTGTTAACTGTGGTCACTGCTGTACATTACATCCCCAGAACTAATTTATCTTATAGCTGGATGTTTCTACCTTTTGACCACCTTCACCTAGTTCTCCCACCCTCCACCTCCCCACCCTCTGGCAATCACCAATCTGTTCTCTGTATCTGTGAGTTCAGTTGTTTTATTTTAATTCCACATATGAGTGAGATTATACAATATTTCCCTTTCTCTGTCTGACTTACTTCATTTAGCATGATGCCTTCACAGTCCAACCATGTTGCTGCAAATGGCAAGATTTCCTTCTTTTTGTGGCTAAATGATATTCCATTGTATGTATGTACCACATCTTCTTTATCCATTCATCTGTCTATGGACCCTTACATCATTTCTACACCTTGGTTATGGTAAATAATGCTGCAGTGAACATAGGAGTGCTGATATCTGTTCAAACTAGTGATTTCATTTCCTTCAGGTATATACTCATAAGTGGAATTGCTAGATCATATGGTAGTTCTATTTTTAATTTTGTGAGGAACTTCCATAATGTTTTCCATAGTGGCTGCACCAATATACATTCCCAGCAGCAGTGCATAAGGATTCCGTTTTCTCCTCATCCTTGCCAACACTTGTTACTTCTTGTCTTTTTCATAATAGCCATTGTAACAAGTGTGAGGTGACATCTCACTGTGGCTTTGATTTTCATTTCCCTGCTGATTAGTGATGTTGAGCACCTTTTCATGTACCTCTTGGCCATTTGTATATCTTTTTTGGAAAAATGTCTATTCAGATCCTCTGCCCACTTTTTAATCTGATTGTCTGGGTTTTTTTACTCTCAAGTTATATTAGTTTTTTATATATTTTGGATATTAACCCATTACATATATATGATTTGCAAATAATTTCTCCCATTTAATATGTTGCCTTTTTATTTTGTGGATGGTTTCCTTTTTCTGTGCAGATGGTTTTTAGCTTGATGTAGTCCCACTTGTTTATTTTTGCTTCTGTTGCCTGTGTTTTCAGAGTCAAATACAAAAAAAATCATTGCCAAGACCGATGTCAGGGAGGTTACCCTCTATGGTTTCTTCTAGGGATTTTACAGTTTCAGGTCTTATGTTCAAGTCTTTCATCCATTTTGAGTTGACTTTTGTGTATGGTGTAAGATAGTAGTCCAGTTTCAGTCTTTTGCATGTGGCTGTCCAGTTTTCCCAGCACCATCTATTGAAGAGACTGTCCTTTCCCTATGGTACATTCTTGGCTTCTTTGTTGTAAATTAGTTGACCATGTATGCCTGGGTTTATTTCTGGACTTTCTGTTCTGTTCCATGGATCTTTGTATCTGTTTTTATGCCAATACCATACTGTTTTGATTATGATAGCTTTGTAATATAGTTTGAAATCAGGAAATGTGATGCCGTCAGCTTTGTTCTTCTTTCTCCAGATTTCTTTGGCTATTCAGGGTCTTTTGTGGTTCCATACAAATTTTAACATTGTTTTTCTATTTCTGTAAAAAATTCCATTGAAATTTTAATAAGGATTGCATTAAATCTGTAGATTGCTTTGGGTAATATGAACATTTGAACAATATTAATTCTTCTAATCCATGAGCATGGACTATCTTTCCATTTATTTGTGTCTTCTCCAGATTTTCCATTAATGTCTTAATAGTTTTCAGTGTGAAGATCTTTCACCTCCTTGGTTAAATTTATTTGTAGGTATTGTGTTCTTTCTGATGCAATTGTAAATGGGATTATTTCTTTTTTTTTTTTTTTTTAACCCCTCGCCGCCCGCCGCCCGGCTCCCGGGATTATTTCTTAATTTCTCTTTCTAAATTCATATTATTGATGAATTAAGAAATACTGAATACTGACTTTCTTCTTGAATTTCTTCAGCCTACAGCACACAAACATTTGCATTGTATCTAAGTAAACGCCTTTGCCAGTTGCCAAACTGATTTGGATATAGAGAATATCCCCTCAGCTTAAGCTGAACACCTACATTAGCCACAGCAGGGTTCTGGGAGATTCAGAGAATATCTAAGTCAATCTGTAGTTGGTCATGAATATCTGGGGAGCATAAAGGGCTAGAGATACTTCGTTTTTACCCCACACTCCCCTTGAATGCCAGAAGGGCAGGGAGCGTTTGCCAGAGCCGGACTGCTACCGCCTTAGTTATTCATGGTCTGTGGGCCTTTCAGCAGAGCACATGTGCCTCCTATTATTCTAGTGCTGTTTCCAGGGCTTTACTTGGGGTCCAGTTCCCTTGATTTTAGAGAATAACAGGTGCAAGTGGTTGCATGATTTTATTCTTTAGGCCTCAACCTCCCTTCAGAAGCCAGGTCTCTTCTAGATAATCAGTGACTCCCCAGTTGTTAAAATCCTCCTGTGTGACAGGAGCCTCCACCTCTTCTGCTCCAGCCCTCATTCAGACTTTCCAGCCTTCACTGCAGAGGCTGCAGAGAAAGCAAACTCTATTTAAAGAATACCTAGACTATCTTTTCCCAGGGCTGGGACTAGGGTGAGGAAGCAGGTGCACCTGTTGTGCAAAATTTAAGGAGACACTGTCTCACAGTTGTCCAAGTGTATGTAGGGTTGGCCCTGAGAGTGAGCACCTCCTTAAATCTTGAGCCCCAGGTGTCTCAGCTGTCTCATCCTAGTTCCCACTCTGTCCTCTCCTAGTTCCCACTCTGTCCTCTCCATCCTCTTTCCTGCGTCTTGGGAGGCAGCCTGGTGTAATATGATGAACAAGTATATTTTAGTTTGAATCCTGGATGATGCTTGGGAAGTTACTCAGCCTCTGTAAGACTTTGTTTTCCCATCTTGTAAGTGCTGATAATATAATCTACCTCATAGTATTATTGTTAGAGACTACCTTTCAGTATTCACTGAGATGCTATTTATAAACTGCTTAATGTTTATGACCTGTAGTAGGTTTCAGTAATTATTCTTTCTCTTTGCCCCTTCTTATTTCATAAGAAATGAGGTTGACATGATTAAGTCAGGTCACATAAGACTTCAAGCAGAACGGACTAGTTTCTAATCATTTTTTTTTTCCAAACCCAGGATAATAACTTGGTCCAATTTTTTTCTTTTGCCTTTAACTTTTTAGTAGGGAAATCTTCAAACTTATAGAAAGATAGAATAAGAAAATGAAACCCTATGTACCCATCACTCATCTTTAATGATAATTAACTCAAGGCCAATTTTGTGTCATGTGTATCCTCACAACTTCAACCTGGTCCCAACCCTAAATTATTTTTAGGCAAATTCCAGGCATTACATTATTTCATTCATAAATATTTCATTGTGACTACTGAAGACTTTTTAAAAATACAAAAATAATATCTTATTATTCCTAAAATTTTAACAATTCATTACTGTTATAATAATTTTAAATATCCAGTGTTCAGTTTTCTCCTACTAGCTCATAATTTGTTCCTACAGTTTGTTTGAATCTGGGTCCAAATAAGATGCATCCATTGCAATTGGTTGGTACATCTTTTAAGCTTCTATTGATCTGTTGATTTTCTCACCACCACACGTTTTCATCTTTCCTTGCCGTTTATGGGTCATTTATCCTAGTGTTTCCCATAGTCTGAATTTTGCTGGTTTCCTTACTGTGGCATTTTAACATGTTTCTCTGCCCCTGTATTGCCTGAAATTCGTAGTCAGAACTAGAGGCATAATCAGATTCAAGTTTGAGTTTTGGGCAAGGTTATTTCAAAGATGGTGTTGTGTACCTCCATCAGGGGCTCATGATGTTTGCTTGCCTCTGTTTTTGTGATATTAGTGACCTTAGGTCACCATTTCCCAGATGCCATGTTTCCTTAGAGGTTGTCAAATGATAATATTCTCTATTTTTCCTTCTTCATTTATTAGCCGGAGTACTTTGGTAAAGAGAAACTTCCCTTCATCTACTATTTGGTTTCCCTGAGATAGAGTTGTAGAAAAAAGGCCAGGTACCTTCTCTTTAGCTTGATGCCTTCTCTTTATCAGTTTTCAGAATAATGATTTCATTTCTTAACATCCTCCAAAGGGGAGGCAGTGTTGATCTCTGGTTTTTGAGTACCGATATAAACATATGAATTCAAACATAATTGATGTGTTTCAGTTCTTTGCAGTTTTTATTCTCACAGAGCTCAAACTGTCCCATCTTTGGCCAGTGGGAACCTCTTCAAGTTGGTTTCTTGGTCCTTTTGACATGACCCTGGTAATCTTCAGTAACTTCCTTGGTTTCTGGTAGGACAGGATATTCCAAGCACATCTTGACATTTCTTGCTCTAGAGCTGGAATTAGCCATTTCTCCAACGAACCCTGGTTCCTTATGGTGGGAAAGGGAATCTCTTTAAAAGGTGCTATTCAAGCCAGGTCTGTCGAAGTTTCCTTTACTGCAACCTAAACAGAGAGGAAAGTGACAAAGACGGCATCTAGCCTGGCTCAATGAATTTTTTTTAACCTGTTAGCATCGGATCCTAAGTTAGCATCTGTTCATTCCTCAAGTAGCCACTAGGTGTCACTGCACAGTCAAGTGTGCGTTTAATAGTACCTCTCTGTGGAAGGCAGAGTTGATGACATAATAGAAGGCACAAGTACTGTTTCAAATACATAGTGCATCCTTAACTCACTCTTCCTTTTTTATGACCTTGTGAAGGGATGTCCATTGATTAGCAGTATGTGTGACAAATACTGTTTAAATGAATAGAAGGCTATGAAAAATTTACGTGATCAGAGTTTTTTCAGTATTCACAAGAGGCAACGGAGTTGTCCTTCACACTTCGATGAGTGGCCTCATTCCAGACCACTGTCCTCCCTCTGTGTTCTATAAAGGCCACTTAGGTTAGAGCTCAGCCTCCTCAGTGCAATTCAACAGAGACCAACAGCAGGAGAGGTTCGATGGTGTTAATAAGACTTTCATGATCTTAATGAGATGTCTGGGTATAAAGGAAAGAGTTGGAAACAAGGAGCTCCTTGTCAGGGTGACCTGTGCTCCAAGCTCAGCTCTACCGCTTAATGGCCAGAGGACCTTTGGCATCTCACCGAGCCTCTCTGTGACTCAGTGTCTTCATCCGTGAGATAGGGGTAAGAGTAGCGCCCCATGGGGTCGTTGTGAGGATGAAATATAATATCCGCAAGTGCCTGCATGTTGCTGGACGTTAGGGAAACACTCAGTGAATGCCAGCCTGTTCTCTTCCTGACTTCACCGCCCTCTGAGAATTAGGTCACGTTTTACTAGAATTAACAAAAAAGTCAAGCTACTACCGATACACTGGAGTTCAAACCTGAACTCTAATTATGAGTTTTTTAACTTTGGGTTTCTGAGCTTCAGTTTTCTCATTTATAAAATAGAACGTAGGACACAGTGTCGGGAGGGTCCAGTGAGGTTGTGCATGTGACAGCACTTTGTCGGCCCTGAGGCAACACCTCTAGGGCTGCCGATGTTGCTTCTCTCTCTGAATGACCAGGCCCTAACTGAGGCCACCAGCAGCTTGGGAAGTTCGGCCTAGAGGAAGAGGAGTTTGGAAGAAAGGGTCCAACTGCTAAGCCTCTAGGGTGTTCCCATATTACTGCCTAGGAGAGCTACAGACCAGTGTAGGCCAAGCTCCTAGAGGGTTCCAGCGTTCATCTGTATCACAGGAGGTTTGGGCCACAGGTGGCACGATACAGCCTTCCCTACTTGGCCTGCTCAACACCCAAGCGCTCTCGTGTCAACTTCCAGGGGCCTCACCTGACCGTCCTATCGAAAATAGCTCCCCTTCCTTTTCTACCCCCTTACTCAGCTTTAGTTCTCTTCACATCACCTACTGTCACCTGCTTTATATACCTATTAGTTCATTTATTTACTGTCCTCTCCCTCACTAGAATGTTCTTGCAGACGGGGCCTTTGGCTGGTTTCTAAGTGCTCAGTTAAAAGTTGGTGAATAAGGGGAACTCCCTGACGATCCAGTGGTTGGGATTCTGTGCTTTCACTGCCGAGGGCGCGGGTTCAATCCCTCGTCTGGGAACTAAGATTCCACAAGCCACGTGGCCAAAAAAAGTAAAAATAAAATAAAACAAAACAAAAAGGGGGATTTGAGGGCTCTTTAAAAAAATGTTTTTAATTAAAAACAGAAAAGCTGGTGAATAAGTAAATGAATGAAAGTCTTAGACCTTGCCTCCTGCTCTCCTCCTTCGAGAGCTCGGCCCCTCCTGATAGCTTCAGCTGTCACCCTTCCATCAGTAACTCTCCTACCTGACCTCCATCCAGCTCCCTTAAACGTCTTACTATTCCTCAGACTCAATGTGAAGACAAAGGCGAGGCCATTTACACATTCATTCATTCAGTCAAAAAAATCACATCTTCATCATTCACTTACTCTGTGCCAGGAAGCGTTTTAGGTGCTGAAAATATAGCAGGGAACGAGCAAAGCGTCTGCCCCTTGAGGTGGGAGAAACATTGTAGTGGGGAAAACAGACAAAAAGCAAATGTCTCGAGATATTTCAGGACAGTGTCGTTCCAGAGATAAGAAGTGGTACCTGAACTGAAATTACAGGGAAGCCTATTTCTACTCAAAAATAAATGCATTCGGGACTTCCCTGGCAGTCCAGTGGTTAAGACTCCACACTTCCCACGCAGGGGGCTCAGGTTTGATCCCTGGTCGGGGAACTAAGATCCCACATGCCACGCGGCACAACCAAAACAAAAAATAGAATAAAATAAATAAATAAATACATGTATACATACATTCCGGCATAATCTGTCTCAGAGTAAAATGGACAGGTGATGAGACGCTGAAGCCCTTGCCCTGGAGGAATTCAAATACCATCTGAACACATGTGCGACAATTATGCACGCAACGTTTGTCCCAAGTGGCAAGTTTGGTTGCGTTTGACAAATGTTTATTGGGTACCTCTGCTATTTAAGCCCCGTCACCTCTGAGCGCCCCGCCAGTGATAAGATTCTGTATCTAAAACCTAATCCATCACCATTCACTCCCCCCACAGCTGCTCAGTTGTCCCTTTAGTCTAGTATTTGGAAGGGGCTTCAGTCACTATTTCCAGGTGGATGAACCCAGATCAACATGGCTGGTGCTGCCGCCTTTCATCCCAAGCTCTCTGGGTAGCATTGCCGTGTAAACCTCCTCGGGTGGATCCCAAATCAGCATGTCCGATTGGAACTCACATTCCTTCCCACCTCTGACCCCCAGTGTTCTGTCTTCCTAGAGGTCCCCTCCATCCTACCCATCCCGTTCACATCCATCCTGACTCCTTCATCTTCCACATCAGTGTTGACCAAGTCCTAGTCACCTCCTGGCTGTGCCTTCCCCTCCAAACGCACGGCCACGGTCTTCATCACCTCTTGCCTGAACCGTTGCCGAGGCCTCCTCAGTGTTTCTTGTCCCTCCACCTCTGCCTCTTCTGAGATGTCCTTTTGTCACCGCCAGCCCTAAAGCACAGGACCGATCGCACTACTTCCCCCTGCTGTTTGGCTCTGGCTGTGGGCCTCGCCTGACTCTGCCCATCTGCACATCCGAGGTTTGGGACCAAGCCCAAGATAGTAATAAAATAAGAAGGGGGATGGGTGGGCTTTGGGTTGGGTCCCCAGATGTTTGGCCAGGCAGTGAAGCCTAGTAAAATGCCTTGTTGTGGCGTGTACTGTCCTCCACAACACAGCCCCACTCCGGGGGTCCGCCTAGCCTCAGAGCATGCCACCCACACCTCCCAAGCCCCACCTCAAACACACACACATACAATATCCACTCCCAGACCTTCACTCACTCACCCAGCTCCTCTCAGCCCTTCCCCAGCCTCTGCTCATTGGCAGCTCTGTGAGGGCAGGAATTTTTGTCATGTTGTTCACTGCCGGCATCAGAAGAGACGCTCAAGAGATAGCAGCTTGATATCACGTCCATAGCACCCTCCCCTTCATGTTCTAAGTCAGAGCCAACGCTTCCCTGTTCCCTGCCCCCAGAGCGCTCTGTGTGTACCTCCGTTCTGGTGTTTTCTCCTGCCCTGCCTAATCTGTATGTGTGTCTCTGTCCTGACCACTACACTTAGACCTCGCCGGGGTAGAAAGTCTTCCCCATCGTCTTTGCGGCTCTGTGCTCTTGAGCGTGTGTTTCCTGCTTGAGCGATGCTCAACTCGATAAGCCTGGTTCAATCTGATTGAATGAAATGCCATACGGTGTTAAGCCTCTTTCCTGTTGATGTGGAATTATCAGCTCTTCGTCTTATGCTTCTCCTGCTTAGCACAGGGCTATGTGCATGGCAGACTCTCTACAAATCTGTGCTGACCTGTTGATTGTGAAAGTTCTAGGCCACGTCGGATGGTCAGGCTCAGAGTCATTCCATTTCTCCTCTTCCTCGCTGCATGCCTGCTCCAGGCACTCCCTGAAAGGTAACACGTTCTGATTTTTCGGACCTTGGACCAAAGTCTCCGTCTGTTATCCCGCCTCAATGAAGCCTGCATCATCCCCCCACCCCAACTCTTCCAGACCTTTTTAGGCAGTTCCTTTTGTATTTCTGGAATCCAGGGCATGTGTGTCCTTCCTCGGTTCCCATGGTAACCAAATTCTTGGGAATACTGAGCTCCCACTACAGAGCCCTGGTGGTGAGCAGCTTTGAAGAGGGAAACTTAGACACTTGTTAACAGGCTTGCAGAAATGATGTATATAGACTTCCTGTTTCTTTCCTTTGAGAAGCTCAAAGCGCTTTACAAGCATTCCTTAACTCACACTCAGATGTGCCCGTGGACTTGGAGAGCTGGGGGTGCAGCGTGGAAGCTGAGCCTGGGGAACGAGGCAGCCAGAGCTGGGCCTCCTTCACATCCTAGGGCTCTGCGCCTGGGAGGGTTTGGTTTTCTGGCTTGTTCATGCGGTTCTGTGATGGGGGTTCGAGTCAGTTGGCTAGACTGGCACACGTGGATCTGTTCCGCAGCTCATCCAGCTTTGCTCGTTTCCCAGTAGAATGCTTCCTTGATGAAGCAATAGGGAAATTTTCATCCTCATTATGAGCATCTTAGTCAGCCTGGGAAAAACTATAAAAAGTCAAGGGTTTTTTTTTTTTTTCTGGTAATGAATTTAAGAATCCCTGAATGATGATGACATTCTCCGCATCACTCTCTGCCGGGTCTCCTTGGACTCAGGTGGGTCCTTCTCAGTGGCCTTTGTCGAGCCCTCGTCCTCCTCCCAGCACCGGGGGACCAGGATTTCTGAGAACAGCCTGCTGCCTTTCTGTGTGCTCACCACCTGGGCCTCATCCCCCTCTTCGCTGTGACCATAGCCAGCACCTACTCAACGGGGGACGCCCAAGTTTCTGTCGCTAGACCCGTCTCTTTCCCCGGTCGTATCTCTGACTCCAGTTCCTGCCCAAGTCTAGGGAGATTCCACAGTGCCCAGCACACACTTAGGGGCTCAATAATTGTTGCACGAATTCGTTTCATCGAGGCACCTTCGTAGAAATATGCCCCAAACCAGATGAGAAACCCACCCACCCCTCCTCTCCAAAGGGACTCTTCAGCCCCGAATCCCTCTTCTGGTTGGCGGTGTCGGTTTCCATTCAGAGACTTAACTGGAAGCCCTGGAGAATCCTTGACTCCCTCCACCCCACCCCCGCCCTGGCCTCTCCCTGCCCCACGCTCACCTCCCACATTTGCCTTTGTCCAGGCCTTCGTCATCTCTCGGTCAGCTGTTCCTGGCCTCCCGTGACTCCCTTCCCCTCATTTTCCCACCCCCCCCCCACCCCAGAGGGGTCTCTCCAAAATACAGTCTGATCACAGCAGTCCCTTAACTTTAAAACCCCTTCCTGAGTCCATCTTTGCATCTAAGGTCAGGCTCAGAGTCCTTAGCGTGACCTTCAAGGCCCTTTCCAACATGGCCCCAGTCCCTCCACTTTGTTTGTTTGAATTCCCACCACTGTGCCCTTAGTAGGTGCTTCAGATTTTATTCTCTGAGTGAGTGACGATGGAGGCCAACAGACTTAAGTGCCCTCATCTTTAGGTCTATCAGCCTGAAGACAGCAACTTCTGTCATTTATCCCAGACTGTTCATTTAGCCAAGAGGTCTAATATGTGTGTTAGGCGCTCAGAATACACCAGTGGACAAAGAGTGACAAAGATCCCTGCCCTCATGGGGCCTGTATTCTACCAGGGGCCTCAGCCCGTAAACAATGAATAACTTATTTAGTATGTTAGAATAAATTATATAGTATGTTAGAATAAATTATATAGTATGTTAGAATAAATTATATAGTATGTTAGAAGGTGAGAAGTTCTGAAGAAAGAAAAGGATAGGAAAGGACGGAGGGAGGAAAGAAGGAAGGAAGGGAGGGAGGGAGGAAGGAAGGAAGGGAGGGAGGGAGGAAGGAAGGAAGGGAGGGAGGGAGGAAGGAAAGAAGGGAGGGGAAAGGAAGAATGGGGAAGGGGAGTGGGGTTACAAGATTGAAAGCATTTTGAGAGGAGGCCTCACTGAGAAGTTGAGGTTGTTAACTGAGCCAGCTCTTCATCATTAAGCTCTCTCGCTCTGTTCAGGATCTTACTTTACGTCACCATTATGTCTCTCACCTCGGGCGTCAGAGAACTGAACGACTGTTCTGAGCAAACTGCAAAGTAACCACAGTAGCTACTGTTTGCTGTGCGTTTCCCACGTGATGGGCAGGAGGATGAGGAGTTTGCATGGTTTTCTCTTTCTCAATCTTTACGACAGCCTTCTGAAATTGACGCCCTCACTCCTACTGAACAGATGACGGACCTGAACGTTAGAGAAATGCAAGCATTTGCCCAAGACCATGAGCTAGACGGTGGCAGAGGTAGGATGTGAGCACACAACTAGCCATTTTGCCTCTCAGCTGATGAATGAAGATATTTGAGGACCACTCCTTTGGATGTTTGTAGAACCCAGTAGCTTAAAGAGCCGACATCATCGATTTGCACAGAAAACAGCTTAGTATCACAGCGTGAGAGGGGGCTGCAGAGGCATTTAACACCTGACCACCCCACCCCCATCCAGCATCTGATTCGTTTCAGACAGGTGGTCCTCAATCTATAGCCATTCTTCGAAAATAAGCCCAGTGTCTTACAGGCTTTTATTGTCAGAACAGTCCTTCCTTAATATTCATCCTCTGCCTCCTAATCCAGTTTTATCTCATTTGAGCCTCAATGAAGCTAGAACTCACCTTTCTCCATCTGCCTATAATCTTCCTTCAATAAACTTGAAGCCCCAAGCCTCCTGTCTCCCAAATTGGTCTCAGCCCTGTCCATGTTCTGTAGCTGTTGTCTAGACATTAGAATAACCAACTCCTTAGAGATGAAATCCTGGGTGTTTTCAAAACAGTAACCCTGTAATCAATGTGCTGAATGCTTAGCGAGCATGACTAACCGCTTATAAAAGAGCAAAGCGTGAGTCAGAGAACCCCACCCAAAATAATGCATTTGGCCGAATCTTGGCTTGGTGCAGATTCGGATCTTTGAGTCATAAAGCTCGTTAGAAATGGGGATGTGCTTGACGCTAGTAAAGATTTTAATGCAGCCCCAGATTTAGAGTGGTATATTTAGGGTAGGTCACGGGATGAATTTTGGAGAGAAGGCAGGTGACGTAAGGAGAGAATAACAGTCGTGAAAAGACAAAACTTCATTGCTTCTCTGTCTCCACCTTCTGCCATCAAGAGAAAAGCCTGATTTAGGAAAAATCATCTTTACTTTCTAGAAAAAGAAGTCTTTCCTGATTTGATCAGGAGAAAGGATTTATTAGAAGTGATTTCTTTATTTGGGGCATGCTTAAAGCTTGCCTCGGGGCCCTGCCTTTGGTAGCTCTGTTTTGTTTGTTTGTTTGTTTGTTTTTTAACATCTTTATTGGAGTATAATTGCTTTACAATGGTGTGTTAGTTTCTGCTGTACAACAAAGTGAATCAGCTATACATATACATATATCTCCATATCTCCTCCCTCTTGAGTCTCCCTCCCACCCTCCCATCCCACCCCTCTAGGTGGTCACAAGGTAGCTCTGTTTTTTAACAAAGCTGCTACTTGTCCTCAGAACTGCTCTGCAGTGGGAGAAACTTGAGCTCCAGCTCCACCCTAACTCCCTTGGTTCTCCTCCCCGACAGCTGGCGACAGAGAGGCAGGGAAGAGAGGCGACTGGGGCAGCAGAGAGAGCTAGAGAAAAGGGTAAAGCCATGGCTTTGGGAAAAGTCAGCCTCCCATCTCTTCAGGAAATTTCAGAAAGGGAGGGGAAGCTCGCCTTTAGTACCGACTACAGTACTGGTTCCAGACTGGTTCCAGGACCCTCACAGATACCAAAATCCAAGAGTCCCTTATCTAAAGTGGTATAGTATTTGCATATCATCTACATATGTCCTTCCATCTACTTTAAATCATCTCTAGATTACTTATAATACCTATTACTGTAAATGTTATGTAAATAGTTGATGGCACGTGGCAAATTTAAAGTTTTGCTTTTTGGAACTTTCTGGAATGTTTTTTTTTCCCCCAAATATTTTCAATCTGCAGTTGGTTGAATCTGCGGGTACAGACCCCTCCGATGCAGAGGGCCGAATGTACTGTGTTTCAGGCCCTGCATTAGAGTTTTTTACATCCGTGATTGTAGTTAATGCTCATAACCGATTGGAAGAAAAAGGAAACATATCCCAGCTTTACAAACGAGGCTCACGCTCAGTGAGATTCAGTCCACCCCTGTAGGAAGGAGCAGATCTGAAATCTTAACAACTAGAGCATGCTTGTCGTAATAAGAGTAGTGAGTGACTCTTTTGAAATCCCCCCCTCTCTCAGAGACCCTGTCCTTTCTGAACCAGTGACTTGCTCTGTGTCCTCAGGCAGTTTGGCGGTTATGCCAGGGCAACTGACTACGTAGCTCGTGCCGCCCAGCTGCGCACCACCCTGGAGGGTACAGCCACCTGCCGGAGTGACTTCTACTTCTGCACTGGGTATGACCCTCCCATGAAGCCCTACGGACGCCGCAACGAGGTCTGGCTGGTGAAGAGCAATGAATAACTGGCTGAACCAGAGCTCCCTGGATGCTTGCGTCTGTGCCCACTTCCTCCAGGAGGAAATGAAGTTCCCTGTGCAGCTCCAGCAGGGCCGACTTTCCTTCAGAGCCAATCAGTCACTGCCAATTTCCTGAAATAAGCACGTTCCAGATCCTGAGGCTCTTGTTCTCGTGGAGGGAAATAAGGCACCCACGATACACATGCGTCCTTCTAAATGACTTGGAAAATTCCGTGGTAGACCAGAAAAACCCAGCAGCATTTTCCCAGCTCTCTGGATCCCTAAAAACTGATTTTTAAAAATTATTGAAACTGTATTTTTGTTATTGAGGAAGAAGTGTGATTTACGTGTGATCTTTCATCTCTGATTCTTATAAGAGCTTTCTTTAAAAAGAAACTGGGGGCTTCCCTGGTGGCGCAGTGGTTGAGAATCTGCCTGCCAATGCAGGGGACACGGGTTCGAGCCCTGGTCTGGGAGGATCCCACATGCCACGGAGCAACTGGGCCCGTGAGCCACAACTACTGAGCCTGCGCGTCTGGAGCCTGTGCTCCGCAACGGGAGAGGCCACGACAGTGAGAGGCCTGCGCACCGCGATGAAGAGAGGCCCCCGCTCGCCGCAACTAGAGAAAGCCCTTGCACAGAAACGAAGACCCAACACAGCCAAAAATAAATATAAATAAATAAATAAATTTAAAAAAAAAAAAAAAAAAAAAAAAAAAAATAAAAAGAAACTGGAAATAAAGATCTTTGACTTAAACAGCTGAGACGAATCCGAAGTGTAGTTATTTTCCAAGATTCCACAGGTGTAGAGATACTACTGATGGTGTTTACTGTCGCAGGAATCCTGTGTTTACAGTTCCAAAGCCCTTCAGAATAGAAGCCCAAAGATCCCAGGGAAGGAGAACACGCACCACATGCTTGATCGTCTCTAAACCACAGACATTTACCGTGACTGTGTCACAGTGATTCCATGCTCTGAAGTTGAGGAAACTGTTTGCAGCTGTGGGCCACAGAGGGTTCCAGGGACCACAAAGATAGACCAAGAAGAAAAATCACTACCCCAGATGCATAACCGTGGAGACAGGAAGACCTGCCCAGAGGGTTTATGCAGGATGGTGAGATGACGTTAGAAAAGCTGGGGTCCAGTTTCATTAACTGAAGAGGATAGAAGTGAAAGAATCAATGTGCATCTTGGCCAGCAGAGAAGGAAAGGGGACTCGAGGCTGTGAGGGGCGGTGGGGAAAGTAGCTAAGCTGGAACCAAGTGCCTGGGTGAGCCAGTAAGGATGAGAGCCAGTGGGTCACAGCACTGGGAGGGCGTGCCATCCTCCCAGGGTGCGCAGGGCCAGCCCTGTCAACAGCGCTCCGTGGGGTTCCCCTACACTGTCCCCCACTTTACTCACCCTGTTCCCACACCTAGAATCCCGCCCCCCACGTCTCCCTATCCATCCTCTACCCATCCCTCGAGTCCCAGCTCAAGAGTCTTTGAATTCTTCCCTGATCTCTCCAGCTACACGCCTCTTCCTAGTGATTTATAGTCCCCACGTCACCCCCTAGCGTAAGGGTATGTGTACAGTAGACGCTCAGTCTTCTTAATGTAGATATGTTTGAATTTTTTAAAATAAGAGTTATTGATAGCTAACACTTATTAAGCATTCACTGTGCAAACTCATTACACGAATTACCTTATTTATTAGACACCACAGTCCTATGAGGCAGTCACAGGCACTGTCATCTCTCCCCATTTACAGATGAACTGGAGCAGCTCAGAGAGGTTCATTAACACGCTCCAGGCTACACAGATGGTACCCAGCTGAGCAAGAATTGAAATGCAGGCAGTTTAACTCCAAGACCAAATACTGCTGAACACTCAGTTCAATGTCTGTTTTCCTTGTCTGGCAAGACAGGAGATGAGGCAGAATGTGACTGTACAAGTGAGTGTACCGGGTGGATACTCCCTCTTCCCTGTATCATTCATTCCGAGGCTCAGTCACAGTGGCAGTGATATAATCCCTATGTCCCTAGGGCATATGCCGCTGCCTGGAACGTAGATAAACAAACTCCATGAACTTATAACTCCAGAAACAGCACGGAGACCCAGCAGCAACCTATTTGCCCCCTGTCACATCAGCAGCCCTGTCTGTCTTCTCTCCCTCTATAGATTAAAAGTGAGCTAAAAGAAGCTCTGGTGTACTAACACAGGACCATTGTCCCACCTTAAATAATGTCTACAAAATATGGACTTTTTTTTCTTCAGGTTTCAGTGAGATATAATTAATATACAGCACTGTAGAACTTTAAAATGTACAGCATAATGACTTCCATACATCATGAAATGATTATTACAATAAGTTTAGTAAACATCCAGCATCTTATATAGAAACAGCATTAAATGGGAGCTCCCTGGTGGCCTAGTGGTTAGGACTCTGGGCTTTCACCTCCGGGGCCCAGGTTCAATCCCTGGTCGGGGAACATCCCACAAGCCATGTGGCACAGCCAAAAAAAAAAAGAAGAACCAACGTTGAAGAAATTAAAAAAAATATTTTTTCCTTGTGATGAGAAAACTTCAGGTTTACTCTCTTAACATCTCTCCTGTGTAACAGACATCAGTGAGAATTATATTTATCCTGTTGTGCATGACATCCCTAGGACTTACTTATCTTATAACTGGAAGTTTCTACCTTTTGGCCACCTTCATCCAATTCCCTCTCCCCCCACCCCCCGGCATATGTGCCTCTGAACATATAATGCGTGTATGTAATCATGTTGTCTCCACTCCCAGAGTCCTTTCCTCCGGGCTGCCACACTGTGACCCACTCAGGGTATTTGCCACAAATGAATGGGGTCTCCTAAACCAGAGGCAGAGCCCAGCCAAGCCTCAGCCACTCTAAGAATCAGGAGGACCCTTCAGCACTTGGATGCATCTGCAAGGGCTCCGTGGAGGAAGGAGGGTTTGGGGAGTCCGTTTCATTCTTAGGAGAAGCAGCTTGCTACGCAGTGGAGTACGCCTTCCTTGCCTCCTTGCCTCTCTCTCGAGAATGAGGTGTCCCACCTGCCAGCCAAGGCGAATCCTGTCACTTGTGCTGGGAGCCAGGTCTCTCCCTTCCCTCGGAACTCCCGTCTGTTTTACTCTGTCCTTATGACTTCAGTCTCTCCCTCTTCCGTGGCACTTTCCTCCTACCACATAATCATGCTCACTCGCACAGTCCAATGTGAACAGACGAAAACCTTGCCTCAGTCCCATCTGGCTTTCCAGGCACCATGTCAGGGCTCTCATTTTCCCCACAAATTGCCTAACAAGTCACTCCACGCACAAAGTGTTCGTCACCTTCACTCCATTTGTAGACAGGTGCTTCCTCTGAAACTGACCTTCATCCACAAAGTCCAGCAGGCACATTTTGGTCCCTACTCGGTTGGATGCTCCTCTATACCAGCTGACACTGACACCTCTCCTTCCCCCTTGAGTTCCTTCTTTGGCACCTGTAACCTGTCAATCTCCAGGTGCACCCACCTCTGACCACTTCCCTACTTCCTTCATTGGCTTCTGTCTCCCGCCCAGCCCTTAAATGTTAGCGTTCTCCAAGGTGGGGGAAGGGAGGATGACACACTCTGTCCTCTTATTACCGCATCACATCACTCTGCACACTCTCCCAAGATGAGCCCATCTGTGACGATGCAGATCACGCCCACCGGTTCTCTGACCATCCATGTCCTGGTGACTCCCAGGCGTGCATTTCCAGCCCATCCCTTTTCCTGACTTGATTTTTTTATGCATCCCATCTCCTTTCAAAATGTGACCCTCAGGCATGCAGAAGTAAGAAATGGGTTCATTGCTGAGACATACTCTGAACTGTCCCTCAAGTTTTGTCCTGCATGTTTTGTGGCAAAAAGCATAAACACTTTGAAATAACCACTTGTGAGGTCTCATGGCACTGCTAAGATCCATTCTCTTTTGAGGGTCTCTTTCTGGCAGGAGGTGGAAGTATTAATTTATTAAGTTACACACATCTCAGAGTACTCAAGTATTTGTCAGCACGTCTCACCGACTAAATGTGATTTTCCTGAGTGCTGATATTTAGTAGTATTCATTTTTGTACTCTCAGCTCCCAGCAAAAGCTCAGTGTATGATTGTGGGATGAATAAATGAATGACTGTGTTTCCCAATTCTTGCAACTGCTGAAAGCAAGCTGGGAAATGAGGATGGAGAGGGATAGCCAGTCCACCTGTGTGCCATCCAGCTTGGTGTATATCTACGATGCCAACAGGAAGTTGGACATAAAAAAAGTACAAAAAGGCAGAAATAAATCTATAAGCTCCAGACACACAGATCCAGTGACCTGCTTGACATATCCACACAAGTAATTCACAGATTTCTCAGACTCGACACGCCCAGAACAGAAGTCTTGGTTCAGACTCTTCCGTCCCCCCAAACCTTTTCCTCCCTCCATCTTCCTCGACTCTCTAAATAGCACCACTATTCAAGAACTTGCTCAAGTCAAAAAACCAGAAATCAGGGCTTCCCTGGTGGCACAGCGGTTAAGCATCCGTCTGCCAATGCAGGGGACATGGGTTCGAGCCCTGGTCCGAGAAGATCCCACATGCCACGGAGCAACTAAGTCCATGCGCCACAACTACTGAGCCTGTCCTCTAGAGCCCGTGCTCTAGAGCCCACAAGCCACAGCTACTGAGCCCACGCACATACAGCCCGTGCTCTGCAACAAGAGAAGCCACCGCAATGAGAAGCCCAAGCACCGCAAGGAAGAGTAGCCCCCGCTCGCTGCAACTAGAGAAAAGCCCGCGCGCAGCAACGAAGACCCAACGCAGCCAAAAAATAAGTAAAAAAAAAAAACCGGAACTCATCCTAAGAGACGAATCTTCCTTATTTGCTGGATGGTCCTCAGGCAGTTTCCCCTCCCCACGCAGCTATCATCTGAGGTCAGAACATTCCTCCTGCCATCAGGGCCATTCCCCGCCCCTCCCCTGGAAAGCCCCCATTTCAACTTGATGGCTTGGCCTCCCAATGTCTCTTACAGAAGATGGAGTGGAGGGTGGGGAGGGTGGGGAGGAGTGGGGACCCTCTCCTGTGGCATGAAGTCAGCTGCAGTGCCTCCAGCCGTGCCCGGTCAGGAGTGGGAGTCTGGGAGACCACACACCTTTTGCTGACTCCGCCTCTAAGTCTTCCCCCTTAGCCCTGCTTTAGCCTGTGCTTATTGTTTGTGATATTTGGCTCCGCCCTCTGGCTAAACACTCTGAATTCCTTCTCATCATTCATTCATTTCACAGGTATTTCCCGAGCCCCTGCCATATGCCAAGCACTGTTCTGGGCAATTAGATTTATCAGTGAACAAAACAGACAAAGACCCTTGCCCTTGTAGGGTAGGGAATAGAGAGAGTGAACAATTCTTTGTTACATTATATTTTAGAAAGTAATAAAGGCTGTGGAAAATTAAAAAGTAGAGTGGGATAAGAAATTGGGCAGCGTTAGAGAGTACGGGATGGTGAGGGTTGTGTGAAACTTTGACGGGTATGGTCAGGGGAGGCATCTTAGGGAACAAAGCCTTGAAGGCAGCCCTGTGGTTGGTTGTCTGGGGGAAGGAAGTACATTCTAGGCAGAGGAAACAGCCAGTGCAAAGACGCTAAGAAAGGCAAGCCTGTGTGATTATGGAACAGGTCAGAGAGGCAGAAACGGCATAAGCAAAGGCTAAGGTCAGAGAGGTAATGAGAAGGGCCTGGTCATTTAAGGCCTTAAAAGGCTACTTCTTTTTCTTCTTCTTTTTTTTTTTTTTTTTTTCTGGCTGCGGGATCTTAGTTCCCAGACCAGGGATTGAACCCAGGCCCATGGCAATGAGAGCGCCGAATCCTAACCACTGGACCCGCCAGAGAACTCCCTTAAAGGCCACTTTAAAGACTGGCTTTTCCTCTTATAAAATAGAGAAGCCTGCTGCCGGATTTTAAGCAGAGGGCTGACATAATCAAACTCAACTTTTTAAAGAACCCCTCTGGCTGCTGTATTGATTATACAGTGGAAGAGGTGTAGGGTCAGGGTTGCGGTTGGGAGACAAAAGTGGAAGCAGATGGCCAGTGAGGAGGCCACTGCAGCCATCAGGCAAGAGATGGCAGTGACTCAGGCCCGGCTGGTGACATCAAAGTGGTGAGGAGTGATCAGAGTCTGTATATATTTTCCAGATAGAACCAACAGGATCTATACATGCGGCATGAAAGAGAAAAGTCAAGATGAGTCCAAGACTTCTGATTTGAGCAACTGGAAGGATGGATTTCCGATAAACGCTGGAAGGCTGCTGGTGGAACAGGTTTGTGGGTACCAGGAGCCCAGTTTTCCTTCATTCTCTGTCTCCCAACCACCAGCCAGACAGAGAGTCCACTTCCAAAGTGTCTCTTGAACCTTACTGGCTCTCTCTGTCAGCCCCACTCAACCCTAGGAAACTCATAGCCACCATCACGGCTCACCTGGACTCTCGAGACAGCCTCCTGCTTCCTATCCTGGTCCTCTCATCCATTCTCAAATGCCTCGTGTTTCTTGTGAGGTTAGACAGTCTGCAGCCAGAGTGATTTTTCCACAATTCATCTTCCCTACTTAATGCCCTTTAGTGGTTTCCTGTGACATCAGACTCCATTCCCTGGGTCGCAAGTGCCTGTACCACCTGATGCCCACTTCCATCTCCACTCTCCTCCTTTGCTAAAGCCTCCGTGATGCAGACAATGGGCTTCCTGCAATTTCTCAAATTTCCACGCTCTATGGCACCTTCAGGCTCCTGACCATCTTGGCCTCTCTGCCTGGAACGCTCTTTCTCCCACTCTGCATGGGCGTGGCTGGCTCTTCCCCATCCTCCAGGTCTCTGCTTCTCAGAGAGGCCCCCCCCCAACCCACCCTAACAGAGGCACCCCACTCCATTGTTCCCCATCACAGCATCTTTTATAGTACTTTCCACAATCAGTAAATATTTATATATAAATATATATATACTTTTTTTTTTTTTTTTTGCTGTTTTATTGGCTGCTCTCCCACCAAACTGTAAGCTCACTGAGCACGAGACACATGTCTCTTTTGTTCATCACTATAGCCACAGGATTTGGCAAAAGAAATAGAGATACTCCATAATGATGTGCTGGAGAAGTAAATAAATGAATTATATTAAATGCAACGCAATATAAAGCTGAAACACAATACATAAAATTACTCTCCGAGTAGCGTCCGTACTCCTTAAAATACAAGGCCTGGGACCCTCTGCCTCCTTCTGTCTCACCCATTGGTGCTTCGTCCACACTCACCTGCTCGCCATGGCTCACGTTGGTCATCATGGGGGCTGTTTCCTCCGTCTGGAGCTCTCTTACCCCTCATTTCACAAAGCTTCCCTCAGCTTAGACATCTCTCCCTCTTGAAACGTCTTCTCGGACCCCCTCGCTGGTGTACACACGGAATATTTGCTGTTTTCATTACCTGCTCACCCTCTACTCACCCCCAGTCTGTAAGCAACTTGAATACAGGTGATGGGCCCTAAGCCTCATGTGATGTGATATTGTAATAGGGAAGAACCTTTATATTCTATTACAAGTTAATCACAATTACAAGTTAATCACTAAATTACATAAAATGGCCCATCTCTTGGAACCCTGCCTCCCAGGCAATGAACTTTAAGCTAAAATACCTTTGTTTAGCTTGCAAGAAACATCCTAACCAGGCCCACATCTGAACGGCTGCAGGAAGAGTCTGGCAGGCACCAGGACTTTACCTCCGCCCCTTCTGTATAAAAGAAGCCTGAATTCTAACTCGGGGAAGATGGTTCTTTGGGGCACTTGTCCACCATCTTCTTGGTCTGCTGGTTTCCAGATAAAGTCGCTATTACTTGCCCCAACAGCTCGTCTATCAATTTATTGGCCTGTCAGGCGGCGAGCAGTATGAGCTTGGACCTGGTAACAATAGCTCAAGCACAGGCACGGTGGCTGGCACGAAATAGATGCTCATAAAAAGTCAATAGAAAGGACTTCCCTGGTGGCGCAGTGGTTAAGAATCCGCCTGCCAATGCAGGGGACGTGGGTTCGAGCCCTGGTCCGGGAAGATCCCACATGCCACGGAGCAACTAAGCCCGTGAGCCACAACTACTGAGCCTGCGCTCTAGAGCCGGTGAGCCACAACTACTGAGCCCACACGTCACAGCTACTGAGCCCGCAACGAAGAGTAACCCCCGCTCGACACAACTAGAGAAAGCCCACGCGCAGCAACGAAGACCCAACGCAGCCGAAAAGAAATAAATAAAAATTTTTTAAAAAGTCATTAGAAGAATGAACAAGCACATGAGTGAGTTAATGCCAACAACAGATTTCTAGGGAGAGGTTCTAGGAGTAAATAAATGGGCTACTTTAATATGTAAGACCTAACATTTGAATTTAACATAATACTTTGCACGCTGATAATTAAGGTATAAAAGTCCTTTAAAATTCCTAGTACTCTTAGGCTAAGCAGTCTTACTTAACTTTTGGTGTGGTTTATACCATCGTGTTGCTTTCAAAACTCTTTAACTCAGCCCAGACCAAATGATCACAAAAATCATTTTTTCCTTTATGTAAATATATCCACAGGGAAGAGGAAACATTTATTAAGCTTAAAGAGATCAAGACACTTGCCCAAGATCATAGCAAACATCCAACTCAAGTCAGAGGGCGAGCAAGTGCTCATTTGATGAGACTAGTATTTTTCAAGCTTCCTTTTCACCCCAGCCCAGCATCAGAAATACATTTTACCTTTCAATCCAGAACGAGCGCTCACACACACATGTAACCCATGTTTTCTGAAACGGTATTTCCCATTACTACCAATGGTAAAGTAAAAGCAGAGTAGGGGAAAGAGGGAGGGATGAAAAGGTGGAGCATAGGTGATTTTTAGAGTAGTGAAACGATACTATATGGTCCTGTAATGATGGATACACGTTATTATACATTTGTCAAAATCCATAGAATTTACAACACAAAGAACAAATGTAAACATCAGAAACAATAGACTTCAGGTAATAATAATGAATCAATATTAGTTCATCAATAGTAACAAAGGTACCATACTATTTCAAGATGTTAATAATAGGGGAAACTGAAGTAGGAGGCGGGAAAGGGGGAGAATGGGAACTCTGTATTTTACACTCCATTTTTCTGTAAACCTAAAACTGCTTTTTCAAAAAAGTCTGTTAGGGACTTCCCTGGCAGTCCTGTGGTTGAGACTCCGTGCTTCCACTGCAGGAGGCATGGGTTCAATCCCTGGTGGAGGAATTAAGATCCCACACGCTGTGCGGCATGGCCAAAATAAATAAATAAATAATAAAAAGTCATTTTCAAAAGCATAGCAGAGACAACATTGCATAGTATTTTACTGATATTTATATAGAATATAAAAACTTTAAATAACAACACAGAAACAAAAATTTAGACATGATTTTTATTTAGTGAACAAATGTGCTTACCTGTTTGTAAATTCATTCCATGTACTACCTGAGGAGAAAGCAGTGTGTACATCTGGTACACTGTTGGACCTGGTTCTTTCCCTTTTTAAATCCAACCAAAATTGAAAACCCTAAAAATTCACCCAGATAGGTTGTTGTGATTAGTAATATAGTAATACTCTCTATTTAGCACTGGAAATTTTTCTTTAATCTTAATCCACATGATAAACATAATGTCTTTTTATCATTCTTCAGTATAAGAATTAAATGCAATCATTTATTCTCTTCATTGTTCAAGTTTAATTCAATTATTGATTCACAGTTTTGAAAACCAAATGGATCCTTTTTTACTAATATTTATTTATTTATTTGGTTGTGCCGGGCCTTAGTTGCAGCATTCAGGCTCCTTAGTTGTGGCATGCAAACTCTTAGTTGCGACATGCATGTGGGATCTAGTTCCCTGGCCAGGGATCGAACCTGGGCCCCTTGCATTGGGAGTGCGGAGTCTTAACCACTGCACCACCAGGGAAGTCCCTCAAATGGATCTTTTATTCGAACATTTTTCTTTCAAACTTCATATTTTCCTCGAAAAAGTAATGATTGTGACCTTGAGAGAAAAGCAAACTGTAACAATGCATATCTCTAACTTTATTTCACTCAAACTGACTTTATAACCTTCCATTCTATGTGTTACAATTATGTTGGGAACATACAGCAGCTAGAATTACCTTCTTTATAAGGAAAATTTAAAGACTTTGGAATGAACATCCTTTCGATGGAACGCTGGTGCCTCTGAGATTACCTGATCCTATAAAGATGTGTGCCTTTGGCTTCGACTAGGCTATTTTAGAACTCTATAGAAATAAACGTTAACTTGTAGAAAACTCATAGCAATGCAAGTAAGTCTTGCATTTGACATGTACATAAATCCTGTTTAGCGAAGGTTTAATTGAACCGCTGGAACAAGAGGATCCATTTCCCAACTGGCTTTTCCATTCCCATGTCTGGTGCTTTGGCCACGATGGCTGGAAGGCTGGACTCAGCTGGTGCTGTTGACCAGAGAACCTACATGTAGTCTCTTCTGTGGCTTGGGATTCTAAGAACAAAGCAACTGTGTCTCAGGAGAAAGCAGCCAGACACCAAGCACTCCAAGGGACCAAAACTGAAGCTGCAAGGCGTCTTTTGACCTAGCCTTGGTAGAATGTGCACAACATCACCTCCACCCCATTTTATTGGTTACAAGAGAATCACTAAGGCCAGCCAGGGCTTCAAGTGGAGGGGAATTTGACCCCATCTCTTGATGAATTACAGCCATCTTTTAAAACCACCACGTCTTTTGGAATCCTTGAATGTGTTTGACATGTTAAAATATATCACGATTTTCTTCCAAAATTGTACTTAAGAATGTCCCAAAATCAGTTAAACGTGCACTTTTATTATCCGAATACCATGTCCAAAAATATCTGCCAAATGAGATAGTTTTTCAATTCGAGAAATCTACATCTTATTTCTGAGTGTATGTATTATGCTTAGCTTAGTATTTTACCTTCTGGCAACCAGGAATTCCACCGTGTACGTAAATGGATATAGCCAGCTCCAACATCTGAACAAAATATGTCTAAAGGTTTTGCTCACTGGCTTTTCATTTGATTTCAATAAATTTGTGAGGTTCAAGTAAAATTTCTTTAGGTGCCAAAGCTTCATGATGAATAAACCATGGTTGTTAGTCATTTTTTCTGGTCATATTTGTTGTCTAAGCTTATAATTCCTCTACAGTTTTCCAGTTTAAACAGCTGAATTAACAATATATTTTCAGGCTTTCCTGGTGGCGCAGTGGTTAAGGATCTGCCTGCCAATGCAGGGGACACGGGTCCGATCCCTGGTCCAGGAAGATCCCACATGCCACAGAGCAACTAAGCCCGTGCGCCACAACTACCAAGCCTGTGCTCTAGAGCCCACGCGCCACTATTACTGAAGCCCGTGAGCCACAACTACTGAAGCCCACGTGCCTAGAGCCCATGCTCCGCAATAAGAGAAGCCACCACAATGAGAAGCCCGCGCACTGCAACGAAGAGTAGCCCCCGCTCGCTGCAACTAGAGAAAGCCCGCACACAGCAATGAAGACCCAACGCAGCCATAAATAAATAAATAAATAAATTTATTTTAAATATATATATATTTTTTCCAACTCAGAGATCATATCTAATCCAGTTGTGAGTGAAATTAAACACCACAAAAAATCCCCTATAAAAATCCTTTTGTAGGAACAAAATTGTGTTATTTGTAATGAGGTGGATGGACCTAGAGTCTGTCATACGGAGTGAAGTAAGTCAGAAAGAGAAAAACAAATACCATATGCTAAAGTGCATATATGGAATCTAAAAAAAACGGTACTGATGAACCTAGTGGCAAGGCAGAAATAAAGACTCAGACGTAGAGAACGGACTTGAGGACACGGGGAGGAGGAAGAGTAAGCTGGGACGAAGTGAGAGAGTAGCGCTGACATATATACACTACCAAATGTAAAATAGATAGCTAGTGGGAAGCAGCCGCATAGCACAGGGAGATCAGCTGGATACTTTGTGGCAGAGGGGTGGAATAGAGAGGGTGGGAGGGAGGTTCAAGAGGGAGGGGATATGGGGATATATGTATACGTATAGCTGATTCACTTTGTTGTACAGCAGAAACTAACACAACATTGTAAAGCAATTATACGCCAATAAAGATATTTTTAAAAAAAGAAAAAAATCCTTTTATCACTCATTTCCGATCTAATCGAAAGTGTTGGAAATTTATATCAGTGCTTTTATCAAGCTGAATCACAAACTCTATATCAGACTATAATTGCATTAAAGCGTTGCTTCCCTGTGTTCTGCAGTAGTACAGATTTGGTGAGATATTATGAGATACTAAGAGGTTTAATTTTTAATTTGTCAGCTGATTTATCATTTTACCCTCAAAAATCATATGTACTATTCCATACATACTGGAAGAATAATTTTTAGCAGCTGTGTGACCCGTTTTCCTTTTTGCCACTTAATATGTTGTTAAATGGATTATTAGAAGTCTCTTTCATTAATAGTAGATGACAACTTAGAAATCATTGATAAATTTATGTATTTTCCCTTTGGAAACATGAGGGACTTATTGACAGGTTACCATGTTATTTTCTCGGGTGTGTTTTTAATTTTGAAGATTTTAAGTTTTCATTTGTAAAAGTTTCATCACAAATTATATGTTGTCTCTCATTTTTGTTAAGCTTTGCATATTTTATTAAATCACACTTAAATAATCTTCATTATAAGATTTTGCATCTACTTCTTCCTTTTCAGAATGCAGCTCAAATAATAAAAATTTTTATTGGTCAGCATTTTTCTCAATATTGTCATGTTTACACTTCCAGATCGAGAAGTTGAACTTGAACATACCTCTACATTTTCCCATCATCTTCTTTCTACTAATAATGATAAAACAACCCAGTATAAGAGCAATGTATATTAGTTCAATTAAAATGTTATAATAGGGACTTCCGTGGTGGTGCAGGGGTTAAGAATTTGCCTGCCAATGCTGGAGACACGGGTTCGGTCCCTGGTCTGGGAAGATCCCACATACCGCGGAGCAACTAAGCCCATGCGCCACAACTACTGAGCCTGCGCTCTAGAGTCTGCAAGCCACAACTACTGAGCCCGTGTGCCCTAGAGCCTGTGCTTCACAACAAGAGAAGTCACCGCAATGAGAAGCCCGCGCACCACAACGAAGAGTAACCCCTGCTCGCCGCAACTAGAGAAAGCCTGCGCACAGCAATGAAGACCCAATGTAGCCAAAAAAGAAAAAAAAAAAAAGTTATAATAGCCACCAACTGGGGAAAAAATGTCAGATAACTTCCTTCCCCCAAAATACTCTGAATACTAATTAAATAATACTCAGTTGAGAGTCTTCACAATTTCCTGACCCAAATAAAACACTGCGGTTCTTCACAACTAACTGCACATTATAATATACAATTAAACTGTACAACATTAACATCCTGATAGGAAATTGATCAAGTTAGCCATCATATACCAGAAAACTGAAGGAGTTGCCCAGGGCCAGCTACATAATTTGCAGGGCCCAGAGCAAAATGAAAATGTAGGACCCTGCTTGGACATAAGTCAATCCCCCGTTTCCAAGGGCCCATCACCCCAACCCACGTCAGACAGGTGAGTCCAGGTGGAATGTGGCAGCAGTCGAGAGACAGGGGCAGAAATGGGGAAACCAGGTGACCCAGTGCACCTGGGGTGGCATGGAGGGGTGGCTGGGAACCTGTCCCAGAGAGACGGGGGGCCGATGAGACATAGGCACCATGGAAGGCAGGTCATGCATGAGCCGAGGCTCCAAGCCCCCAGTGCCTGCTCCACTGTCCCATCTGACTTCACTGATAAAACACAAATTCAGGGCTTCCCTGGTGGCGCAGTGGTTGGGAATCCGCCTGCCAATTCAGGAGACACGGGTTCGTGCCCCGGTCCGGGAAGATCCCACATGCTGCGGAGCGGCTAGGCCCATGAGCCACAACTACTGAGCCTGCGCATCTGGAGCCTGTGCTCCGCAACAAGAGAGGCCGCGATAGTGAGAGGCCCGCGCACCGCGATGAAGAGTGGGCCCCGCTCACCGCAACTAGAGGAAGCCCTCGCACAGAAAACGAAGACCCAACGCAGCCAAAAATAAATAAATAAATAAATAAATTTTTAAAAAACAACAACACAAATTTAAAGATTAAATTAATAAGAATTTCAAAACAGTGACGACAAAGCATTAAATTCCAAGTACAGGACAATTCTGTATGTTGGGCCCTGAACAAAGGCACTGGTGGCACCCCCATGAAGCCAGCCCTGGAGAGGGCAGTGAGCAGAAGAGTGAAGGATGTTCCCAGCTGACTCACCCCATCTCACACAGCTAGCTGGTCCTCACATGGTTGCCATGACAGCTGTTTGGGGATGAAGGGTATGTGATGCACTCTCCTAATCTTTCACGTCTTGACCGACTTATCACATCTAAGGGCTTATCTCTCTTAGGGCCTGTCCTCACGAGGTGAGAAGTGTCAGGAAAGCAACCTCGTACAGCAGCAAGAATGGGACCAGGAGTCAGACAACGCTGGTTGTCTCCCTCTAACATTCCACACCTTGGGCACGTCCCTTCGTCTCTCTGGGCCTCTGCTTCCTTATTGCTAAATTCTTCATGTTATAATGGTGGCTTCCTTATTATTATTAATGAAAGGGTTAGACTAGGTCACCTCTAACATTCCCTCCAGCTCTGTTTCTGGGAGAAGGAAACAATGCAAATAGATGTTTGGCAAAAGGCGTTTAGCCTCTTGACTGTTTTACCTCCATTTTCAACGGACTCGTTGTAATCAGTATAATCTGACTTATCAAAGCCATATCTGAGCTGTTTGGTGTGATGTTGTCACCACATAAAAGACAAAAGTAAGGAGGTGTGAGTAAGCAAAGGAAGCCCTCATTTCCTTAGGGCCCAGAGCAGATAGGCTAATCCTATGACTCCAGATTTTAAAATAACAATAATCAGTACCTGTGACAGTTCTTTTATCTAAGGTGCTCAAAGGGCTTTGTGGTCATTAACCCATTAATTCACCTGCCTCAAGCCATCAGGGGGTCAGGAGGAATCTCCTTAGAAGACCAGCACACCAGGAGCTCAGACCTCACAACAGTGAAGAATGCCATGACTAAAGGCCAGCCAGAACTGGGCCGGAGGAGAGACAGGGCCACCAAAATAGTCCTCTTGGAAGAATTAAATGGGAAATCTTCCTGTTGGTCTACTAACAGCAATTTCACAGCTCACAAGGGTCTTTGAGTGAATCCTCCTGGATGTCACATTTTAGCATCTGGAAAATTCCTTTATGCTTAACGTAAACTTCAGATTAGCTTTTACAGCTTCAGACAGACCGTGCTTATGCCCAAAGCAAGTAAAGGGGAGGACTCTTCTCCCTAGAATCATCTTCTCTCAGAGGAAAAAAAAAAAGCTTTTTAAAGTTAAGGCGTCTTGGGACTTCCCTGGTGGCGCAGTGGTTAAGAATCCGCCTGCCAATGCAGGGACACGGGTTCGAGCCCTGGTCCGGAAAGATCCCACATGCTGTGGAGCAACTAAGCCCGTGCGCCACAACTACTGAGCCTGCGCTCTAGAGCCCGCAAGCCACAACTGCTGAGCCCACGTGCCACAACTACTGAAGCCCGCGCGCCTAGAGCCCGTGCTCCACAACAAGAGAAGCCACCGCAATGAGAAGCCCGCGCACCACAAAGAAGAGTAGCCCCCGCTCACCTCAACTAGAGAAAGCCCGCGCACAGCAACAAAGACCCAATGCAGTCATAAATAAATAAATAAATAAATTTTTAAAAATAAAAAATAAAGTTAAAGAGCCTTTATATGATAAAACACAACTGCAGAATGAATTTGTCCAGGGTTTGTTAAGATTCTGATTTATTTGCAGGTGGTTTCCATTTAAAAGCATTGGTTGGAAAACCACACTGCTAAAAAGTACCTTCACGTGGCCTGGAATTCTATCATTAGAATCCTTCAATTAATCAACCCATCCATCACCTAGGAGGTGCTCCCCACAGGGCCAGGTGCTATGGGGACATAAACTGCGGAGCCTAACCCCCAAGCAATTACAAGTCTAATCAAGGGGATGAGACCATTACAAATAAAAGTAATTAATAGATGTATTATTTAAATTCATTTATTGCTTATAGCTATTAATAAATTGATTAATACAAATAAAATGGGCAGAAAATATTATTTCTAATTTTGGACAGCACAGACCCTACATGTTGTAGAGTTCCCGGCAGGAGTGATCAGTGAGGGCCAGAGTGATCAGGGAAGCTCACAGAGGAGATAAGATGAACTAGACCTCAGAGGTAGGGAAAGTGTATTTGGGTAGGAAGCAGGATCAATGGGAATTGAGCACAGAGGATAAGTGGGAATAAAGCAAAAGGCAGTTCAGGACAGGGACAACCTCTAAGAGAAGGCAAGCAGATGGGAGTGAGAAAACCAACCTGAATAAAACACAGGGTCAGGAGACCTGAAGGAAATATGGTTGGATGGGGGAGGGAGGGGCCAGATCACAGGGACACTTGAAACCACACTAACAAGCACTGACTGGGGTCTTCAGAAGTCCTCTGTCAAATGCAAATATCCATATATTCAATATCCTGTAATAAATCATAACAGAAAAGAATATGAAAAAGAATATATATCAACAGCAAAGATATATATATCTCTGAACCACTTTGCTGTACACCAGAATCTAACATAACATTGTAAATCAACTATACTTCTATTTTTAAAAACTAATTGCAGATAACTAATAGGGACCTAATGTCTAGCATAGGGAACTCTACTCAATACTCTGTAATGGCCTATACGGGAAAGGAATCTTAAAAAAGAGTGGATATATGTATATGTATAACTGATTCACTTTGCCGTACAGCACAAACACAACATTGTAAACCAACTATACCCCGATAAAAAATGTTAAAAAATAAAATAAAAATAATAATTCATTTAAAAAATGAAAGCAAGGAAAACCTCCAAACATTTTTTAAAAAGGCAAATATCCAGGAAAAGAACCAAGGAGTTAAGTAAATTTGAAGGGGGGCTTGGGGGGTGGCCTGAGGTCAGTATAGCTTGGACCCTGTACTGCGTATTCTATTATACGTCACCACAGAGAAAAAGAATATGTTATACCAATATCTGCTGGAACTTTTAACTGCAAGTTCTTCTATCTTGGGCCCTGGGAAAGCCACGACGGAATGAGACCCAGAAAGAGTACGTTCTGATGGGCGTGAGGAGAGCAAGGAGAGAGGGAAATTATACCAAAGGCTTTGGCAATCCCGGAAGAGCTGGTCCAGGTAGGGACCCCACTTGATGGGCAGCCAAAGCCTGAGGAAGGGGCTGCCCAGGTGGCGCAGTGGTTGAGAGTCTGCCTGCCAATGCAGGGGACACGGGTTCGAGCCCTGGTCTGGGAAGATCCCACGTGCCGCGGAGAAGCTGGGCCCGTGAGCCACAATTACTGAGCCTGAGCGTCTGGAGCCTGTGCTCCGCAACAAGAGAGGCCGCGATAGTGAGAGGCCCGCGCACCGCGATGAAGAGTGGCCCCCGCTTGCCGCAACTAGAGAAAGCCCTCGCATAGAAACGAAGACCCAACACAGCCATAAATAAATAAGTAAACAAAATACAAAAAAAAAAAAAAAAAAAAAAAAAAAAAAGCCTGAGGAAGGACCTCCACAGGAGAGGAAAAGAAATGGGCAGAGCAGAGAAGACAAATTTCCCCTAATCACACTGATGCCAACCACCGGCCCTTTTAATGTGCATAACCCTTCTTTATGGCCCAGTAAACCTCTTATTCCTCTGGCATGGATGCTCTTTTGGATCTTATGATCAAGATGTGGGGAAGACTGGAGACGGCTTTTTAGGGAATAGGTCAGAAGAAGAATGAAGTGTCCTCGCGTGAGCCCAACAGAGGGCCTCTCGCAGCCTCCAGACCACATCGGAGGCTGTGGGGAGGAGGCGGTCTTTCCTAAAGCCACACCCCTTTATAGGCCCTGCAGGAACCCGAGTGCGGGCCTCCATCCTTCCGCCCGTTTGGGGAGAGATTAAAGACACTGAGGTTGTCTCCTTCTTACTCATTGGCAGTTACAACCTCGCAGCCACTACAGTCTTGGCCTCCAGCGTGCACACAGAGGAGGTAAGTGGGACTGAAGGGGCCATGCCCTCAGCTGTCAGCCTGGGTCACTCCAGCCAGCTGGCTTGGGAATAGCTGAAGGGGAGTAGAGCTAGGGGTATTCAGCTGCAAGGTACTTGTTTCCAAATGAATATGTGTGATGTTTTTCTAGACAACCCCAGGCAAGACATAGAGTTTGGTGCTAAACTCTCCAAAAAGTTAATTGAAGGCAGAGACCTTTTTGTAAAATTCTTTGACAGACTAAAACAGTGGGTATTTAACTGTAATGCACTGCCTTGGATTGACTTGAATTAAAAGAAGGAAGAGTCATTAAAATGACTGGGAAAAATCATCTGCCTGTCTCCTTCGAGCAGTGCCTCATGTCTTGAATGATCAAATGGTCCATTAATGTTGACAACGCTTGTTCTGGAGCCTGCTATAACTGGAGTCCTAACCATCATGCAAACGTGGTCACATGCCCGATTTTTATGAAAAAGATTCTGCCTTAGCCCTCAAAAAGCCTTGGTGGAAATTGTGACGTGAAAATTCATGAGTTTTCTGGAGCCCCTAAGTGAAGATGGTTCTCCTTTTCCCAGCAGGATAGAGCTAGGATCGTTTTGAGGGGTTGATAGTTTTGAGCTATTTCATTCAGTAGGTCCAGGTATCTTCATGTGGGAATCGGAGATATTATAGTGTCCTGCCCAAGACTACCCAACAGGGGTTCTTGAGGGTGCAGGTCAAGTTATGAAGTTATGTTTGTTCCTTTGTCTTTTACTTTTTTTTTTTTTTTTTGCACGGGAACAAAAGACCATTCTCGTGAGGTCCACCTACAAGTCACCATGTATGAGGACTGCAGAGAGTCCACTGGGGACTATTACTTCCTCTGTGACACCACGGGAGCGTGGGGCACTGTTCTGGAGTCCCTGGCAGCCACTGGCATAGCAGTTACAGTTTTGCTGCTCCTGGCATTTCTCTTCCTCATGAGAAGGGTTCAAGACTGCAGCCAGTGGAATGTCCTCCCCACGCAGTTCCTCTTCCTCCTGGGCGTGCTGGGGCTCTTCAGCCTTGCTTTTGCCTTCATCATCCAGCTCAATCAGCAGACCGCCCCCATCCGCTACTTTCTCTTTGGGGTCCTCTTTGCTCTCTGTTTCTCGTGCCTCTTGGCTCATGCCTCCAACCTGGTGAAGCTGGTCCGGGGTCAAGTGTCCTCCTCTTGGACGACAATTCTGTGCATTGCTATTGGTGTCAGCCTGTTGCAGACGATCATCGCCACCGAGTATGTGACTCTCATCATGACCAGAGGTACGATGTTTATGGATATGACACCCTATCAACTCAACGTGGACTTCGTGGTCCTCCTGGTTTACGTCCTCTTCCTGATGGCCCTCACGTTCTTCGTCTCCAAGGCCACCTTCTGTGGGCCGTGTGAGAACTGGAAGCAGCACGGAAGGCTCATCTTCATCACCGTGCTCATCTCCATCATCATCTGGGTGGTGTGGATCTCCATGCTCATGAGAGGCAACCCACAGCTCCAGCGGCAGCCCGAGTGGGACGACCCTGTCCTCTGCATCGCCCTGGTCACCAACGCGTGGGTTTTCCTGCTGCTGTACATCATACCGGAGCTGTGCTTTCTCTATAGATCGTGTCAGCAGGATTGCCCTCTGCAAGGCAATGCTTGCCCACTCCCAGTTTATGAAGGCAGCTTCAGAGCGGAGAATCAGCAACTCTCAAGAGGTACTTTCCTGGGGAGCTTGGGGAGGCTCTCCCGTAAGAGAAGCAGGAGAAAAAAACAGGGCAAGAGGATGAACCAAGAGAGAAAGAAAAGGGAATGGTCAGAATTTAGGTGGGTGACTACATACCTCAAGCCTGGAGATGGGGACACTCAGAGTCAAGGTTAAACTTTTCTGAAAATTCAGTTCCTCCGAAATACAGAGATTTATGGGGAGAGGCCAAGACAGAAATGACTCAAAGGCCCTAAATAGAAAGGGTGTGGCTCTGAGTATTCATGCTGGACAAAGAAAGGCACCCCCTATAAAATGAGTTAACCAGCCCCAAATTAGGCTTGGCCCATGCCATTGCATGACATACTATGCTAAGTGCAGATGTTTTGGCCATCAAGTGCAAAAGCAACCCTGGCACCAGTGACTGACATTTTTCAAGTTTAAGTCTCAAAGCCAACTTGCCCAAATATCATAACAGACTGATTTGTATGACTCATCCCCTCATTAGAGTCTCAAAGCCCAATAACTGCTGGATTCCTACTTTGTAAACCATTCACTCCTTGAAAGCCTTCGAGGTTTACAAAAAGTGACAGGATGAGCCATGAAGTCAGAATTCTGAGCAGAGTCTCAGATGTGTAATCATTAATAGAAATAAAGAACTTGCTTATGTGACATTTTCAGAATAATTTCTGGGTCGGATTTGTATCCTTATATAAGACCAAGCCACCTGACTATATACTGTTAAAGAATAAAATATATTATCCATGATAACAAGGAGGCTTGGACCCCAATAACCTGGGGGGATTAGTGGCTAATTTCAGTTATCTGGAAATGTGTCAAAACTCATTAATCCCTTTCTGAAATATCTGGCCTATTATTCATAACCCAGTATCACAGTTCTACATCAAATTTTGTGTCTTAATAGGCATCTGATTTCTCACAGTGTATTTCTAATGTGCAAAGATGATGTTATTTTATATATTGTATAGCACACATTATGCTTACCAGGCTCAAAAAAATTAATAGAAGCTTTCCTTTTAAGTCATACACTTTTTTGAGCTGTAATCTATGGCTAATTACATACTCAAATTCAATCCTGTGCAGATGGAAGCATCTATTAATTCTTTTCAGTTCAGTTGACCACGAGTTGGAAATTGACACTACACATCCTTCTTTTAAGAGTTTTTCATTGCTTTTGATGATGTGAGGTTTGGGGCAGAATTGCAGCGTCGATCTTTCTTGAAACTACTTCTCATAGTTCTCACCGAAAAATAGGATAAAACTTCTTCTGTTTGCTTTGTTGCTGTTATGTTTCCAGGAAACAAAAGTCAGAGAGAGAGAGAGAAAGTTCTTAGAGTTTCATAATACCCAAAACCCACTGGGACTTGTAATGATCAATTTTCCATGTGCCCAAAAGACTAGGCAGGTGTTTAAAGTGTTCTAAGAAGTGTCTTAGTGGAAAAGCAAGAGCTTTCAAAAGCACAATGTTTCCTTAAAACTATCCGTATTTCTGGAGCGTGGGTAGAAAATCCATTTCTGCCAGTGAGAGTCATTAGCAACGTAGCTCAATATTGTGTGGCAGAAAAAAAATCGATAGTGTAGAAAAGAACATATAGATTGCTCTCCAAAACTAGGCAGAATAACCAGAAACTTAAGCTTAGAGAAGGAAATCAGAATTTAGGTCACCTAGAAAAAGTACAAATATCAAAAATTAGAAGGATGATTAAAATGCAAGAAAAAGTACAGGATGACACCTACCTAGGAAAAACGTACAAAGAGATACAAAATAAATAAGAGCCAGACCAGTACAGTATAATAACAATAACTCAAAAAATCCTAAGTGTTACTGTAGGTCATGAGCTGACGGTGGGAGCGCAGCCCACGGCTGTCTGTTTTTGTTTGCTCAAGAAACAATCGTAGTGCTGTGTAAACAGACAAGTGGTCAGCTGGAACAATCCGGCCGTTGTTCTCAGCATCTGTCAGTCCCTGACAAGAATACCCATTCCAGCTCTGAGATCCACTGATGAGAAGTGTGGGAGAGGCTGGGTGGAAAACCACAGAGATGATGAAGGGGTTATAACGTCAGACCTACATGGAAAGGTTAGGACAGTGAAACTGAGATGGTAGTTCTTAAGCTTTATGTGCCTTTCTCATGGACATTCAGGTTGTCTCTAAATTCTGTACTGAAACACAACATTTTGTACCAGTCCCTGAGGCGTGCATTTGTCATGTGACTCTTCTAATTTATAGCTATGACTCCAGTCACATAATTATTTGATTTACTGCTGGGTTGTGAGACCAGAATTATTCAGTTGAAAGAACAGTCAGACAAGAGGGGATTAGCAGGGAATTTCACACGTATGAATACCTCTCTCCAAGAGGTTGTTGTCCTGCTTTCTGTCTCCAGCTAAAGACGAAGGGTAGAAATAGACTCAAATCGAAGCACAAAGCATTTAGATTAAATACAAAACTAAGAGTTGGTACGCACTGAAATAGATCAGCAAAGCGGATTAAGGACTTCATTTCCTTGGAAGTCTTTCAAAAGATTAGTCTTTATCTCTCGGAAGTGGCTTAGGGTCTTAGTTCGAAGATATAAAAACATCTTGATGGAGAATGAAAATGCAATCAGGCATATTAAACACCAAACAAATGGGTATAAATATTCTTTGCCCCGTGTTATAAACGTGTTCCTTAAAAACTGTAGACTGATGGAACTTTTAAAATCAATTGCTCTTTTAACTGAGAATTTTAAATGTGATATAATTTGCAAAGACCTTAAATATAGAATATCAGCCATGAATCTTTGTTTATGAAGGGAAAGCTCCTGTTCTAATTATTGCCTGCTTTATCTGTTTTAGATGAATTAGAATATTGTTATATCAAGTTTGCTAAAAGCAAGACCCCTGTATATTTTAAAGGATCACGTAACTGTGGGCATTTTTTCTATCCTGTGTTTAAATATCTACAGACAAATCTAGTATGATTTTTTTGAAGGTATTATTAAGACAGAAATAATGAGGCTATGAAATGTAAAAATGGGTCAATGAATATCAAATGATGTAAAACGAGAGAAAAATGTTCTTGCAAACAGAGGTCCTTCAGATTGTTTTCCTTACAGCAAGTACCAGGCATACCAACTTTTGGCAAACATAGCCTTTTTTTGGACAATTCTCAACACTTTTTGCTTCAAGGTGCCCACCTTACTAGGAGAAACCAAATTTGGATGGTCCCAGGCAGTGTCATTTTTGTTTGTTCTTTCAGGGGGACAAGACTGAAAACCTCTCTTTGTAACCCTCTAGAGCTACAGGTCACAAAGAGCGAACTGGCGTAAAGTACAGAAGAAGCCGTGAGTCTGGGCAGGATTTGCTTGGTGTGAGGACAGACCAGGCAAGGATAATGACATTCTCTTTGTCATTATGCTTGGGTGACAAGGATAATGGGGCAGCAGAATGGGTGCAGACCCTGTCCTCACATGCCCTGGCTTCGAGGCTCAGCTCTGCTTCTTACCAACGTTGAGACCCAACCAAGCTCCCCAACCTCTGGGAGCTCAGGCTCCTTGTAGTGAAATGATGGTCATAGTGTCCCTGGCCCCTCCAGGTATCAACGTAAGGTCTTACTTACTCAACTCGGATCCATACCAGGAGGTGGTGGCAGGATTAATAGAGAGAAACACTCGACTTTTTGGTAAATTCATGAACAATAACTCAAGCCGGAGAATTAGGCTTCTCTAATTTATGATCTGGTCTGATGAGACTATTGGAGGAACACGGGTTACCAAGGGCCTGAGTGGGAAGGAGTCTTGTTATGCTGCAAGGAACGAAGTTAAACCAAGGATTCAGTTCATTTCTGCTGAAAGAAGAATGTTTTATTTTCACAGGATTCAATCCCTCTAAAAAACACCAGTAGGAGGAGGATGTCAGAGCATCAATTATAACTATACCACCAACACCACCGCCAATAACAATATACAAAGGGAAGCACTATGGTGCTTTCTATATTTCATGTCCTATTCCAAGGGCTTTCTAGATATTGATAGATTTAATCTTCAAAGCAACCGTATGAGATAGATTGACTATTATGACCATCATGATTCCTCTTTTACTCCCATCAGGAAACAGAGGCAACAAAACGTTAAGGAACTTGGCCGCAGGTAACACAGCTAACAAGTGAGAGGGCAGAACAGTCCATGCGCTCAGCGCTGCAGCCACTAAGCAGGAACAAAATGACACGGCTACGTCCCAGACCATCAAATGACAACTATGTATCGAGCAAGGACCTGGTCTAAGAGACAGGCACAACTCCTGTCTTCACAGAGCTTACAGGCTTGTTGAGGAGACAGATATTAAACAACCAAGTGTGATTATTCTACGACAGTATAAAATGGTCTTTAGGGATTTTAAAAATTATGTCCAGTTTTTTTCTTTTCTTTTTTTTTTTGGCCGCACGGCACGGGCTGCGGGATCTGAATTCCCAGATCAGGGGTCGAACCCATGCCCCCTGCGGTGGAAGTGCAGAGCCCGAACAACTGGACCGTCAGGGAATTCCCTATGTCCAGTTTTTAAAATTGAACCAAAGCTTGCAGAGTATCAAGCCTAAAGGGACTTTAGAGATGACGTAGTGAAGGTCTTTTATTCTACTGCTGAAGACAGTGAGATGCCCAAGGTCACGAAGGTACGAAGACCCTGACCCCGTGCTAGGGCTCTTTCTGTAGAAAGCAATGATGAGCCTTCAGCCTCTTCAGTTACTAAACACAGATGTGCTTCTCCTGAGCACACAAATGTGATCCCTATGCAACCTTCCTCAGAAGCTTTAAAAACACTCTTTTTAAAATCACAGATTAAAACCACACACACACACACACACACACACACACACACACACACACAGCCTCCGCGGAGAATTCCTTTTTTAAAGGGTCAGGAGCCTCTTTGCAAGCCATTGAGTCTCATAGTCCTCAGGTGCTGTTTCCAGGTGAATCCGTGACACTAAGCCAGCCCTTCTGTCCTTTGACTTTCAGCCCAAGACGGTGATGGAGCTGAGGAGGATGTAGCATTAACTGAATATGGTAACCCCAACTCGGCAGCAGGTAAATGTGCCCATCTGCATTCTCCAGGGAAGGACAGAGCAACTCACTCCTTCCCTAGGAGAGCAGTCAGTCTTCATCTCCAATGGCTGTACTGACCTGAGAGAGGAGAGGCAGGGCAGGGTCATCCCTCCAGGCATGTGGAGCTTGAGCCATCCAGACTGAATCCACACCAGGGCAGTGCAATAAAGCTAAATCATGCCTTTGCCTCTGCAGGAGCCCCTCTCAATCCCCACCGCCACTGCCATCGACAGTATATTCTGGTGCAGGTGAATGTCCCTGAAGGAAAAGGCAGCTTGAAGGGTTTGTGCGAGGGTGAAGAGATGCAAGCTCACGGCTTGTTGCCTTGGGGACAACAGGGGATTATAAATATGTATGAGTGTCAGATCTGTTCTTATTATCAGTTGTCTAAATGTACCCTCTGGGCCACGCTGGCTGCCTCTCTGAGTCACTGTCTAGCTCCAGCAGCCCAGGCTGCCCCGAGAACTGGGCTGGGTCTGTCAGCATCAGCTGGACGCCCAGATGGGTGTACCAATTTTAATCCTTGCCTGCAAAAACAGAGGGACACTGCTGAGTAGGACTGGAAGTAACTTGCGTTTGTGCCGTGATGGCTTGAAGACACACAAATCCGAACAGCTAAAAATACCACTTTGGGACACAATTGTTTTATTATGAGGATCAGAAGTCACTAAGATCCAAGAGGGAAAGCCATGCTCAGACTGTTTGTTCAATGAACTGTGCTAGGCAACTCTAACTAGGTTAAACCCTCTGGTCTGTTATCTGAGAATTTGCCTTTTCCTGGAATGACACACAGACCAGGACACAGCTATATCATCTGCTATAATTAATCCTCCAGAGGGCCTTTACACGATGAGAAAATCTGTACTATCCCTGCCAAGAATTTCTCAGATTACTTTCAATTTCCAGTAATCCTGCAAAAAGATTCTTGTTAATGGCTAAGAGGGAAGATGGTAAAGTAGTTGTGATATGGATAGGCTCAACATTTTTTTCCTTTTTTTTATTATCAAAAGATTAAATGATGGTGAAATGATAATATTTCAAGCATAGTTTTGGAGAGTATTATCCCCTATGTTGCCTCAGAAAGCTGATGATGGCATTTCTTCTTTTGCAGACTGTTGATCCCACACAGGAGGATTTCATCCCTTGGGCTAAAGGAAGCCCTCAGCAAGATGCAGAATGATAAAGTCCGCAGGAAACATGAGTAGTGAAAACCCAGAAGATCATCCTACTGTAGCCCTGATGGGCCACTGGGAAGCCCACCTGTCAACAAAACATCAGCTCGTCCTTCCTTCCCTGACACCTAGTCCTCTCCATCCATCTGGACCCTTCATCAGGAGACTGCCCTTTCAAGCAGAATTACAATCTTGCTGGCCACCCTACCGTGACTATGTGTCTCTTTCTTCATTCTTTTGGCTGCATTGGGTCCTAGTTGCACGCAGGATCTTTGTTCCAGCACGCGGGATCTTTGTTCCAGCGCTGGAGCTCAGTAGTTGTGGCACACAGGCTTAGTTGCCCCATGGCATGTGGGATCTTAGTTCCCCGACCAGGGATCGAACCCGCCTCCCCTGCATTGGAAGGCGGGTTCTTAACCACTGGACTACCAGGGGAGTCCCTCTTTCTTCATTCATGTAACTGAAAGATTCCCTTCCCCAGTAATGCTAGGACAAATTGGCATCTCTTACTAATGGGACCGAAAGACCTCAGTCTGATGAAATTATGGTCATGCTAATATGACAAATTATAGATGTCAGTAGCAACTTAGTACTGGATTACCCCTCTAGTCATTTTTATAAAGGGCCCCTAAATATGATTGACCCAGAATTTGCAATAAAAGTTATAGCAGAACCCTCAGGATCCCCACAATTGTGCATCTCATGGGCTTGCAATCTGGCAGGTTTCTCCCATGATGTTAGCACCCTCATGACAGTGAGTACGGCAGCAGATGTGACTGAGGTCAATGACCTGCTTTGATGAACTAAAAACAGCAAAGGGAGAGCCACCCGAGTTGATGCTCGTAAAGGATTTCAGGTGTACATGAAAAGGAGAGTCCACCTGTCTTGATGTTTCTAATGCACTGATGCCTCTGCCCTAATTACTTTTCCTTCATCCCTCATGCAGCTTCCCATCCTTCCCAGTGGATATATACATCCTTAAGACCCATTTGTTGGGGCTTCCCTGGTGGCACAGTGGTTGAGAGTCTGCCTGCCAATACAGGGGACACGGGTTCAAGCCCTGGTCTGGGAGGATCCCACATGCCACGGAGCAACCGGGCCCTTGAGCCACAATTACTGAGCCTGCACGTCTGGAGCCCGCTCTCCGCAACTAGAGAAAGCCCTCGCACAGGAACGAAGACCCAACACAGCAAAAATAAATAAATAAGTGAATAAATAAATTAAAAAAAAAAAAAAAAAAAGATCCTTCACTTTCAAAAAAAAAAAAAAAAGACCCATTTGTTAGATATAACAGGTATAACAGGACCAGAGTCAGAGGCGTGTTGCCCTAAGGATTTTTAGAGTCTAATTCAGCCTCCCACCTCGCAGATGAGAAAACAGAGCCTCGGAGAAATGGAATGACTTGTCCAAAGTCACACGGTAGTTTGTGTTGGGCCAGGTCTTCTGACTCTCAGGCCACTCCTCTCTCACCCTACGAGGCTTCTCCATGCCTGTATTTCTGTATTAACAAGTAAGGCGTGCACCCTTGAGAATCAAATGTGATATTTCAGACCAGTGAGTGTTGAGCGCCTGCTATGTGAAAACACTTTGAAAAGAAACTAAGATTCCATATATTGAAAAAAAGCCCTTTTAATGACCAGTGCACGGCATGGATGAGTATTTCCCGAGCACCTGCAAGGTACCAGGAATTGTTCTCGGACTCAGTCCTAGGCGGACAAGGCACACAACGCTGCTCTGACGGGGCTTACGTTTTTGGTGGGGGAGATAATACAATGCAGAGAATTTCAGGAACACCACTTCCTCTGTTATCAAGTCCAGACACATACTGCTCACAGCACAACAGGCCAATCAGTCCAGAGACAAAGTGTTGGGGCAAAGAACGGCAACTTTATTCGGAAAGTCAAAAAACCAAGAAGATGGAGGGCTAATGTCCTAAAGACCATCTTAACTCAGAATAGAATTCAGGCTTCTTTTATGCTAAGGGAAAAGGGGAAGCAAGAGGGTTCAAGATTAAAGGATAAAGGTGGATTGCAGGCTTCTTGGAGCCACCTGGCCTTCAAGGGAAGCATAACTTTGTTCTTCTGCTTGCTCACGTAGGCTGGATCACGAGGCTTCTGCAAAACTTCAAGTTGTTAGCAGTTATTTTTACTTTCCCATTCTTATCTCTGCTTAGTTGCAAGGTTTCCAGGCTGAAAGAGAACTTATCTATAAGTAATAGCCATAACTAATCCAGATCCAGTCCGTGGGATAGAAACTTTCTTCAGGAGTTTAATGAACTATTTGGGTACAAGCAACATTTCTCTAATGTTTAACTCTTGATGTGCAAGGCTAAAGTAATGGAATACACAGGCTAAAGAATGAGAGAGGCAGTTTCAACATGGTGTTAGTTCTGTTCTTCCTCTGTTACACCTCCTTTTACAGACAAGGAAAGGGACTTGCCCAGGATAATATGGCTTGTTAGGGGCAGAACCGACTAGAATCCAGGTTCCCAGCTGCTGCTCAAGGGCTCACCCTCTACACAATGTTCCAGCGATTTCATATATTTTTCTGCTGCACTCAGATTACCTGCTCCTTTTTCAAATCTGTGCCCTGAGCAATGTTCTCAGCACAAGCAAGCACCTAGGTGAACGACCAAAGAGTTTGACCTTCTGCCCTTATTGGTAATAAAAAAATAGAAAATGTTTAAACATTAAGACTCTGACCTACTGATTAGGTGGCATACTATTCAACAAACCACATAAGAAACCTAATGTGAGAGAGAACAGCAAGCCATGCAAGCTTCCATCTTCTCTGGAGGGAAAACATCATCACTGATCTCCTAGTTTTTATCCCCAAAATGATGACAATGACACCTTCAACATAATTTTGTTCTGTTCAGTTTTGTAGGTGAGAGGTGTTTAAGTCAGCTGACAAATGTCAATAAACCTATTAAAGTCATATAGGATGGCTAATATTGTTTCCCAAAATGTTTTCCCTAAAATCAGTAAAGGTAAAATCGAACCTCTTTGTACCAAATTGCCTCCGAGGTTTACAGCACAATTTTATCAAATTTTGGACCGTGCATTAATACTAGTTAGATTTGGGGGGTTGTAAGGTTGCAAAGTATCTCCTCCAGGCTGTTTCAGGAATGGAGTTGTAAGGTTACATGTGGGAGGAGGGAGCGAAAACTCTCTCCGGGAACCCACTACAGCCGCCGGCTTCATGGAGATGGAATACTGTCAGGTGTTGGGTGGACCCTGTTGTCTCCTGCCCCAGCCCCACAATCCCCCTCAGCCACTTTGATACTTTCCTCACTATTTCCTTTTGTGGTATCTTCACACGTCCATCCACCCACTAGCCGCTGACTTATTCTCTCCCCATATGTCATAATTCAGATTCCTGAGTGGGAGTCTGCTTGGTCCAGCTGATCATCATTGTCTCTGATTGGGTACTCCTTTGCCTTGGCCAGCCTCTTCATTTACATTCAGCCTGTGGATTGGCTGCCCTTGGATCCAGTACCCACCACTGGTCCATTCAGCTATGTGCGGCTTGGTCTTGCGGTGCAGACTTGATTGTATATGTCTGCTCTCTCAGCGAGATGCTGTGGGCAGGGAATTATCCTCTGGGCAGCTAGGGAAGGTCTAGCATGCATGATGAGTGACCTACTCTGGAGAGATTAATCCAGGAAAATATAATTTTATGAAATTATAGAATATTTTAGTGAAAATACCAATTCATTTCTTTTGAGTTTATGCAGCAATTCATGTAAAGCTAAAAACCTCAATAGTCTTCTAAGTTGGGATCCATGAGGAACCACTTAAAATAATAGACAAAACTATTTATGGGGCTTTCCTGGTGGCGCAGTGGTTGCGAATCCACCTGCCAACGCGGGGGGCACTTGTTCGAGCCCTGGTCTGGGAAGATCCCACATGCCACGGAGCAACTAAGCCCGTGTGCCACAGCTGCTGAGCCTGCGCTCTGGAGCCCGTAAGCCACAACTACTGAGCCCGCGAGGCACAACTACTGAAGCCCATGCATCTGGGGCCCGTGCTCTGCAACAAGAGAAGCCACCGCAATGAGAAGCCAGCACACTGCAACAAAGAGTAGCCCCCGCTCGCTGCAACTGGAGACAGCCCGTGCACAGCGGTGAGGACCAAACTCAGCCAAAAGTAAGTAAATAAAATAAATAAATTTTAAGAAAACTATTTACGATACGCATATTATACTCAATTACTCAATTACTCAATTCAACATGGAGTATCTGAAGATCTAAACTCATTTACTGAATGCAAAAGCTGTTTATTCACTTAAGTATTTTAGATCATCCTCTTCTGATTTTATTTTTCTGATTTTATTCATTTACCAAAAGAAAGGGTATCAATGAAAAAATTCATTACGAAATACCTTCCTGCTGGAGGGAACTCCCTGGTGGTCCAGTAGTTAGAACTCCACGCTTCCACTGCAGGGGGCCCGGGTTCAATCTCCGGTCAGGGAACTAAGATCCTGCATGCCACGCAGTGTGGCCAAAAAAATAAATAAAATAAGATAAAATAAAATAAAACGCCTTCCTGGTAGAGCATGGCTGGTTTGCTCAGTAGAGCATGGTGCTGATGAAATACCTGCCCAGGTAGAATTAATATATCCTTCATCTTGATGAATTTTTTCCTGATCCAGAGGATCAAAGATTTGTTTCTCTCTACATTAAATTCCATGATCTCTCCATAAGCTTAAAGGGTCTTTTACTTATGCCTTATTTCAACCTGTGGTCTGGTCAGGTTCAAGTTTCCTCATTCTCTCTACCCATTATTCCTTCTTCTTTCTTCCTTTAAACAAATGCTCGCTTTTCCTAGGATTATATCTACTTCACATTGGCCAGATTTATGCCTTCTTATCCTTCTTTTCCTCCTTCCGCAATCAGTTCCGAATCTACCTTTTCCCAGAAACTTTCTCTGATGACATGGAGACACAGGGCTGTCACACACCAACTTATGGCAGAATAAAAGTCTCTTTTTTTCTTCAAACTCAGATGGTAAACAAGATACTTCTGTAGCATCTTTCTTTGAATAAGCCTAATCATCTATTTCAAAAGTACACAGTTCATGAGAAATAAGCTAGAAAATCTTGTTTTTTCTTCCTTGGTACAAAAACCTCTGTATTTTGCATCTGAAAGAAGTGCTTCTCAGTTAACATTAAATGGGAGTGAACATCTTTAACTTCTGAGAAGTCAAGCTTGACATCTGAGTAAAGAAAGACTTTTTCTTGGAGTTGTTTAAAATGTCTTTTTTAAAAAAATATTTGTTTATTTACTTATGTTGGCTGCGTTGGGTCTTAGTTGCGGCACGTGGGATCTTTCGTTGTGGCGCAAGGGCTCTTCACTTTGTTGCGATACATGAGCTTCTACTTGTGGCACGTGGGCTTAGTTGCCCTGTGGCATGTGGGATCCTAGTTTCCCAACCAGGGATCAAACCAGCGTCCCCTGCATTGCAAGACAGATTCTCAACCACTAGACCACCAGGGAAGTCCCTGGGAGCTGTTTAAAATGTCTTAATGGCTAAGACCAGTTTTAAGCCGCTGGTCTCCAGTGAGAGATCATGTTGCTACTCTTCAAAGATAGATTAGTTAGAATTATGTTTGCATTTTAACATATATCAGAACTTATTTATTCAAAGGACTTCAAAGTGACTACCTCAGGAGGCATAAAGATCACCATTACTTAAAGCATTATTAGAATGCCTTTCCTGGACTGCCTTCAAGAATGTCTCAGGGGGCTTCCCTGCTGGTGCAGTGGTTACGAATCCGCCTGCCAATGCAGAGGACATGGGTTCGAGTCCTGGTCCGGGAAGATCCCACATGCCGCGGAGCAACTAAGCCCGTGCGCCACAACTACTGAGCCTGCACGCTAGAGCCCACGAGCCACAACTACTGAGCCTGCGAGCCACAACTACTAAAGCCCACAAGCCTAGAGCCTGTGCTCCGCAACAAGAGAAGCCACCACAGTGAGAAGCTCATGCACCACAATGAAGAGTAGCCCCCGCTCACCGCAACTAGAGAAAGCCGGCGTGCAGCAACAAAGACCCAGTGCAGCCAATAAATAAATAATAAATAAATAAATTTATTTTAAAAAAAAAGAATGTCTCAGGAAAATCAGAGGGATTGGGTTGCTAGGATGGTCAAACTCTGAGATCAGAGAGGTGAGTTCAAGGATGAATTTCTACTACTGATCTCATCCATCACTCAAAGAACTACCAAGTACACTTTGGAAATACCATCTGCTATCTTTCTGGATTTTTTTGTTTAATATTTATGCACAGGCAAGGTACACACTTGCAAGGCATGTTGTTATTTTGCAGATGAAGAAATTGAGGATCAGGGAGATTAAGCCACTTGACCAAGGTTTTAGATAGTAAGAACCCAATTCTGGCCACACCACGCAGCATGTGGGATCTAGTTCCCCAACCAGGGATCAAACCCGGGCCCCCTGCACTGGGAGCGTGGAGTCTTAACCACTGGACCGCCAGGGAAGTCCTTGGATTTTTCTAAAGATAGTGAAACTATTAGAACTTGAACCATATTTAGGATGTGGTTAAATCAAGTCTGGGTTTGGAAAAGAGTCCTCTGGGCAGACTTTTTTTTAATGTGAAAATTTAGAGGATTATATTGACTTTTCTACGTTCTTAGAGAAACCCAATTCACATCTAAATGTTTGATATTTGATCTGAGATTTATTCACATTTTTACACATAAATTATTTAATTGGAGGTTAACGTAATTTTTCATTTCAACAGGATTTTCACATGATTACAGTCACAAATCCTGGAGTCACAAGTTCTGTGTCATCACAGGATTCAAGATAAACTAAACTGGTAGGAATTTCAGTTGCCATCCATTACTGTCCACTAACTGTAGGATAATGGAGTCTATGCTGTGAAGCAGAAGAGAAGAAGCTATCCATTTAAAAAGGTGTAAAACACAGACAAAGAAAAGATACAAATTATGGCATTGCATATATATTTCAATTTATAGAACTGACACTTCTTAACTGTGACATGTTCTTTATATGATATAAACGCACTAAGGGAGCACATTGTGCTTTTAAAATTCCTTTTTGAAATTCACCCCTTAATTATTGTTATTAGGAGTTGAAGGCTTTGTACATCTTCCACCTGAGTATAAGGAGGGGGGCTGGGCTTTTTAAAATATATGCTACAAAGGGAACGTTTGGATGTAGTTTCCACCTGGACTTTATCTGCATGCAGAAGAAACTTGTATAGACTTCATCTTCAACTCATCTTTAAATTCCTTAATATCTAATTCAGTGGCATCATTCCCAGGGCAATTTGTTTCTGGAAAAACTGAGCTTTCCAATTTTTTGTTTTGAATATATAGCTGATTCAGACTGAAAGAATGTTTTCTGTGGTTCTGTTCTTATTAGGGGTTTGTTTTAAAAGCAAACGAAAATCTATGGAAAAGAAATGAGAAGATACCTATAGCAGGAGGAGATCTTAGAACATAAAGATTTGGGTTGACTGGTGCATTAGCCTAATAATAATGCGTTTTTATTTTTTAGCATCTTACAATTTACAAATGGTTTTCACATCCACTGTCTATCTCATTTGATCTATTGGATGGATTAGACTATTTATTTATTTATTTATTCTTAAGATACTAAGAATCTAAAACTGCCCTTGGGCCACCATCACTCGGCTGTTTTGTACAATACAATCTGAACTATAAAATAAAATAGACGCATACCTCCAAAGAATCCTTATTTGTGGACAGAGATGTCACTGAAAGGTTTCCAAAAAAGACTGTGCTTTAGCTATAGTTGTTATTGCCATGTCCTGCTGTTGATAATGCATTTTTGTGAAGGCCAAAACAACTGGTAGAAATGGCTATTTAGGAAATAAGAAAAGTCAGTCAATTTTATGGAAAATGTCAGCTGTGGGAGTCAGCAGTGCTATTTGCCAAATGTTTCCAAACTCTCCTGCCGTCCAGGCCCATGGTAGGATGGCACTTTTTCTCCCTTTTGAGGTTGGGTGGGACCACGACATTAATTCTGGCCAATAAGTTGGAGCAGAAATGATGTCATTGCCAAAGCTGATTCCAGGCAGAAGCAATTAATTGTTGGTCCAACAAGGTCAAGAACTTTTTTCCTCCACCATGTGGCAAGCAGAGCTTCAAACAGTGGCTGCTGCATCCATCTGGGTTCCATGATGAACATACGGTGTGAGCAAGAAATAGAACTTTCTTATTGTAAGCTGCCCAGATTTGGGGTTGTTACGTCCGCCTGCCCAGCCCAGCCTGACTGACTGTCGTAGCCACTGAACAAATTGTCTGGTACCTTAACGTAAAACAAGGAGGTACTTGTCCGAATATTTTACTTTACCACTTGTTCTTCCAGTGTTCTACAAAGGCATCCTTAGATTAAAGAAAAACCATCCTGAATTTAACTGATATAGGCCAGACCTCTCTGCCAGGCGTGTGGCTTTACAGCTGTTCACATAATTACACTTCACTGGGACAGCTGCCGTCATAAAAGCATGCAGAGGGCAAGGTGGTAACTTAGAGTCACTCTGTCTCAGAGACCGAGGGCAAGAAAGACTTCCCAATAGAGGTCAAAGCTTGAGCTCTGTCTTACACGGGAGGTAGGTAGAAATTCATGGGGCAGATGACGTTGGGAATGATACTCTGAGCAGCCGCTAACAGGGCATCTTTGTTTAAGTTAGAAAAACGTGCCCCCTCTTGGTGGATGAATCAGAAAACATGCCCGCAGCCCCCAGGGATGCAGCCTATGCTAAGGGCACGGAGGTTGGTAAGCAGAGCAAGGCTGAATTCCAACCCCACTCACCATCTCAGCCAGGTGTCTTGGCGCAGTGCAGAAATCAACAACAACTATGCAACTGACTGCAATGACCCAGATTTGCAGGGCAGAAAACATGTCAGTGCAAAGGCATAGCTGCAAAGAAAACCAAGGCGTATTGGAGAACTGCAAGGCATTCATTATTGCCAGAGCAGAAACACACAAAGCGGAAAGCAGTAAGAGATGAGGCTGGAGAACTGGGTTTCCTCGGCTCATACCGGGCTTATATCCCAAAAGCAGGAATCTGGATGTGGGTGTGAAGGACACGGAAAGGAGTGGCCGTTCAGCCTGGAAGCTGGGGCAGAGGCATGTGTACCCCTGTGCACGCTTATCAACAAATCCTCCCACATTTTGAACCTAATGGAAAAAGTTAACAAAAGCTCTCCAGTCAAAAAATATCTAGAGCCCTTCATTGCACAATCTGTTTACACGCCTTTGTCAACCCTCATAAACCCCCTGGGAGGGACCTGACAGGCACACCAGCCCGGGAACCGCAGCCTGATTGGAAAAAATTGTTCCTGTTGCGAAATAACGCAGGGTCGTGAAACAAACAAACCGTGACAGCCTGTTTTTTTATAAAATGTCTCTGTGTTGTTGATCATGGACTTTTTGCACTAATTTTGGTTCTTTTAAATATTGTAATTTATCTTGATGACTGAGGGTTTTGGCGCTCCCTTGAATTTTGTGCCGGAGGTAAGAGCTCCGCTCTCCCCACCCTGGCCCCAGCCCTGCGGATGGATCAGATTTGCCTGGTGGGAAAGGGTGGGACGGCGGCTGGAGAGGGAACCCTGGCTGATGTTAGAATTACTTAGGAAGTTTTAAGAGCTCTCCATGGCCTGACCTCACCACAGACCAATTTAAATCAGAATTTCTGGGAGTGGAGCCCAGGCATGGGTATGTGCTTAAATCTTTCCAGATGATTCTGTTTTGCAGCCAGGCTTGCAAACCACTGCGGTTAAACAGATATTTAGGTTTCGATGTACAGAATGAGGAAGAGGAAGGTGCCAGGATCCTGACCTGGGTAACTCGGCGGAGGAGTTTGTAAAAGAGGTGACCCCAGGTGGAGGGTCCAGGAGGAGAAACAGATCTGGAAATGGAGAGGGCAGCAGATGAGTTGTGTTGAACCGGTTGAGTTGGAAGTGGAAATGCACAGTCATCTGAATCCAAGGCTGTGGAGTTCCACCAGAAACAGAGAGAGAGTTTCGGGAATGAGCTAAGAGGTGGAGGCGGGTGTTGTGAGAGGAGATGTGCTTTTACGGGGAGCATGAGGAAAGGGCCCCAGAATGCCTAGTGGTGGAGAAGCCTGCTCCATCCCTAAGGGGATTCCCTCCTGATGCCGTTGCTTCCATAGCCACTTCCACCTTTAACAGTGGGAGGTCTCCACCAAGATCCCTCCAGGGACGGAACCGGAGCCCTGTTTGCAGAATCACACTATAGCTCCAAAACAAGAGAGCAGACGAGAGTCTTCCTCTGGATTTGAGTTCAAAGGTGGGGAAGGCAGCTGCCGGGGCTTGCCTGGAAGATTGGTGGATTAGAAAATGAGGACAAACGTAGCTAACTCTCCAACGCCTTTCCCCAAACCTGCCCAATCAGAAGAATCATCTGGGACACTTGTTACAAATATAACTTCTCATACCTGGATCCGGACCTACTAAATCAGAACCTCCAGAGAGGGCCCTGGGACTCTGCCTTTTTAACAAGTTCCCATGTGACTCTTAAGATAGCATGAGTTTGGGAAGTGCTGCTCTGCTGACAAGAGAAGGCTTCTTCTTTGCTCTGGTTTGGAGCAAAGTCTGCCTGGGCTTTTCCAATTTGGCCCGAGAAGGCAGAAAGTGATTGGCTTGATATGGCATAATCAATGGAAAGATTTTATGAGTCAGTCCTGTCCCCAGGAACATTCAGCTTCCAGGTTGCATGTTCTTCTCTCCCCTTGTCCCGTGTAATGTTCAGCTCACTCCGACCCCACGCCTGCCGCATCCTTGCTGACCCTCGCCCACTCCCATCCAGTCCCAACCCAGGACGCACTCACCCAGTTTTCCTAAGAGAAAATGTTGCCAGAAGCAGCTTACTGCCTTGAGATTTAGGAAGATAAATCCTTTCCGAGCCTCTTTGCTGACACTCTCATCTATTTCCAGTTTGGTTTATACAGTCTGAAAGGTCCTTGTTCATCCATTTTGTTCAAGTCAGTTTAGAAAAGGAATGCACTTGAAAAAAAAAAGATTGCCATCGATCTTGGCGGGGCTGGGGAAGGGGGAATCAATCTAAAATGCTTCTTTGATTTTTGCCTTGGGGGCTGCCTTTCTCTTTTCTCATATTTGAAGTTTGTTCTTATGTAGTTCTCCTAGGAAACAGCACTTTCCCAAGCTTGACAAAGAAAAGCCTCAGGGAAATAAAACTTGGACGTGATGAAATGCACTCAGCCCAAAAAGTAAAGAATTTCTTTTCCTTCCTCCGAGGCTCAGGCTTGTGAATAGCTTGTATCACATTGGAGTTAAGTGTTCTTGTACGGAAACAAACAAAAGAATCGGATGGTTGATCAGCTGAAATTCATCACAATTATTTAAAGATAAATGACACCGAAGACACCAGAGCAAACAAGAGGGAATCTGACCGTGGTGCTCTCTGTGGGAGGTGCCATAATCCTAATTAGCCTGTGACAAACAAAAGAATTACCTTTCTCCCCCAAAATTTATTGGTTCCTGCAATAAATTCTCCTACCTGCGCAGGCACTGTGCTAGGCCCTGGGGCTACAGGAGGAAACAAAACAATTTTCTGTCTTTCTAAAACATTCAGAATAGTGGGAGAAACGCAAGTAAACCAACACAGAAATGTAATTGCAAATTATAAGCGCTCTGAAGCACACAGACTGATGACTCGGAAGACCAGCTGCTAGGGGAGACCAGCATTAAATAGACTGGAGGTGGGAGGCCTCATTAAGGAGGTGACATTTGAGCTGAGATGCAAATGTTGTGAAGGGGAAGAGCTGCAGCGGCCGGGGCAGGGAGACTCCAGTGAGAGGCGTGTAGAGCTGGACCCCCTCGAGGGAAGAACTGACGGAGAAACTTGTCTCAGAAATGAGTGATTGAAACATTAAGAACTCGGGGCCTTCCCTGGCGGTCCAGTGGTTAAGACTCCACGCCTCCACTGCAGGGGGCACAGGTTCGATCCCTGGTCGGGGAACTAAGATCCCGCATGCTGCGCTGCACGGCCGGGAATAAAGACACAGACCTACTAGAGAATGGACTTGAGGATATGGGGAGGGGGAAGGGGAAGCTGGGCCGAAGTGAGAGAGTGGCATGGGCATATATACACTACCAAACGTAAAATAGATAGCTAGTGGGAAGCAGCCGCATAGCACAGGGAGATCAGCTCGGTGCTTTGTGGCCACCTAGAGGGGTGGGATAGGGAGGGTGGGAGGGAGGGAGACACAAGAGGGAAGAGATATGGGAACATATCAGTATATGTATAACTGATTCACTTTGTTATAAAGCAGAAACTAACACACCATTGTAAAGCAATTATACTCCAATAAAGATGTTAAAAAAAAAAACAACTTATTTCCAAGTCAGAAAAAAAAAAAAAAAGAACTCTACCCGGAAGGGTCAGAACCAGACAGGAGAGAGGCATTGAGTGGAATGGATGACAAGGGTGGCAAAATGTTGATTCCCTAGGCACTGGGGCAGCAGGCAGGGTTTGGGGAGACCAGAGACCCAGACTGGCTATGTGGGACAACGCACAGCAGTGTCCATTTACCCCTGTGTGCCTTAAATTATTTGCACCACTTCTAAGTGCCCCAATAGGTGAACTGATTAGAAGGCCCTACTTAAGGCTTTAGGCCCAAACCGAACCATCTCGTGAAAACCTACTTGGGATTAACCTCGACTAGGTATTTAGGTTATATGCTCAAATTTCTTCACTGTATATGGAAAGGTTTTTTCAGACTGGAATGCATTTCTGGCTGATGGGACACTCTGAGAAAAGCAGGGGTCTGGGAAGCTGGAGCAAGTGGGGTAATGCCGTCTGGTTGTGACCCAACCCTTAGGGTACGTGAGATTGTGGAGACCGAGGTCCCAGGGATAGGTCATGCACCCTGAGTAAGGGACAGTGGTTGGCATGCATCCCTTCTCAGCTACGCACTCAGCAACCTTCTCATCTGCTACTGATTTGAATGGAAATATGTTTTCTTTGGCTTGATAATATGTATGCATACAGGCAGCGACCGGGATCAAGGATAATCGTTTCGTCACGCTTGTGGGAAGGGCTCTCCGTACCTTACGGTTCCATCTGATCTGTGGCTATAGGCAAGGGTAGATATGTGTATTGCCGGGGGGAGGGCTGGGGGCTGGAGTGCACATGTGCTTACACAGGCGGACACCTCACACACGTACTGGGATTTCAGAGACTCCCACAGGCCGCTGGAAAAATGTATTTGCAGAGCATGAAAACTCTTCCGTTTATCCCTTATGCGGGCTTGATAAAGAACAATTTTTTTTTCTTTTTAAACCAAGGCCAATATTTTTTTTTTTTTTTTTTTGGCCATGCCATGTGGCTTGCGGGATCTTAGTTCCCCGACCAGGGATGAAACCCAGGCCTTGGTGAAAGTCCTAACCATCGTAACCACTGGACCCCCAGGGTATTCCCAAGAACTCTTTTTCCCCCTATCCTCTTGTTTTCTCCTAGAATTAAATGCAAAACTCACACACACGCACGCACGCACACGCCCCAGTGACCTGGGGAAAATAAACGGGTTCTGGTTTGGTGTGTCACTGCCTCCAGGTGTGGTGTGTCAGGAAAAGGAGGGGACAGAGGCCCCAGCCAGTGCCTTTGAAGGGGGTGGGGAGGGGAGGGGGGGAGGGAGGGGAGGGTGAATGCAATCAGAAGAACCACATGCCAGGGTCTGTGCCTTCAGAGGCTGCTTCTCCTCACACCGTCCCCCTCTTTCATGATTCAGGGAACTTCTGGGAACTTAGAGGGAAAAATAGCCATTCTTCATAGGAGGTTCTGTGATGAGGTCAAACCCATCTGCCCCATATCACAGACAGTTCATGACACTCTGGGAACTGGAGCTTAATGTTTTCCTGAATTTCTGATTCTTAAGTCCTTAACTTTTATTTCACCTTACAATGCTTTTTTCTTCATTATTTTGCCATTATTTGGTTGATGTTACAACCCTTCCTCCTGCCTTTCAACCCTCTCTCCCCATCTCCTCACCTCCACTCCCACACTTTCCCCCCTCTCCAGAGCCCTGGTCCTCCCCCTCCCCTCCCCTCCCCCTTCCTCCTCCTCCTCCTCCCCCTCCCCTCCCCCTCCCCTCCCCCTCCCCTCCTCCTCCTCCTCCTCCTCCTCCTCCTTCTTCTTCTTCTTCCTCTTCTTTCCTTCTCCTTCTCCTTCTCCTTCTCCTTCTCCTTCTTCTCTCTGTCTCTGTCTCTCTCTGTCTCTCGACTAGCTAAGTACAATCAGATGCTCCCTCTGACCCTCATCCTGGTTCCCAAGTGTTCACAGACTTCATGGGCTCATGACTCAGAGGACTAAGCTCATGCTGTCCAAGTGCAACCCACAAGCCTTTTTGATTTTGCTGAGCAATACAAATCATAGCGTTCTTATGCCATGAATCACCCTTGAAGAACAACAGGGACTAGTAGTTTTTGGACTTAAGACATAGTAGCTTTTTTTTTTTTTTTTTTTTTGGTTATTAAAAAGTCACCTTTAATAGCAACAAGAATAATGTCCAAGAGTCAACATTATACAGGTTGTAAGCGCTAGCCTATAAAGAAACAGGAAATCAGCTCTGATGAAATTCACTTCTTCTTCCCTTTCGAAGGCTTGGCAAACAAAGCTGGATCTATCCGCTCCTTTGCCAGTCCTCTGACAGAGAAGAGCCTCGCCGCCCGCTCCTGGAGAGTGCCCCCGCACTTCAGTCCCCGGGCCGTGAGTTCACACTTGAGCTTCTCCAAACCCAGCAACTCCACTTCTGCAACAGAGCTGAATGCCAGTAAATCTACAGTTTCCTGACCAATATCTGTGTTTCCTGACTGGCTTTCCTCCAGCTTGGCAACAGGTATGTTTTCCCTATCTTCTCCAGGTGCTCCCTTGGCAGCTCTTTCCCCATCAGTCATTTCTTTGGTCTCCTGCTCCTTATTCAGTCCAACTCCAGCTGCTTCCTTTTCTAAGGGTTCTTTACTCTCTGCCTCATTTTTCTCCTGGGTTTTCTCTGTTTCTATAGCCATCTTCCTTTCCATGTACTCCTGGGTAGATGCCTCTCCCAGCTCAGCATACAAGTCTTCTGAAATATCATTCCCAGAGTCCGTCACAGGGGTCTGTAGTTTTTCTCGTGATCCAGAGTCTGCACTCAATACTCTTGCCTGCTGAGAGCTACTAGGAAATTCGGCTGCCATCTCAACACCATCACTGCCATTTTGGGGAACGTGAAAGCTCATTCCTGAAGTACTAGGTGCTTCTGCACTGTCATTATCGGAGCTCTCAGAGCCAGACCCTTCTGCAGTCTCTAGTCCTTCCATGCCCAACCAAAAGCATTTCTTTTTCTCTGCACTGGCTGTTCTGTCTGTTTTTGATTTGTTAGGCCGTTTCCGACTCTCACGGATTTCTGCTGATACTGTCTTGCTGGAGGCAGCCTGCATACCTCGGAGGACGGAATCCTCCAGACGCTCGGCCATCTCATGGCACTGCTGCTGGTAGTCGGGGCTGGTGAAGCAGTGCCTGGGTTCTGCAAGCTTCCGCTGCAATCGTTCCAGGCGCTTTTGCTCCTTTTCAGCTTCTCGCTTGGCTTGTTGTTTTACCCATTCAGCCATTGCTTTTTCGTGATTGACATCTCGCAGTCTCCTTCCACTGAGATCCCGGCAAGCTTCTCGATTGGTTGTCTTCTCAATCTGAGCACCAAGTGCTCGGAGCATAGAGCCAAAACCTCCTTTTCCACCACGAAGTCTGGGTTCCAAACTATAAACAGCTCCATGCTGCACTGTGTCACTGGTGTTAACGAGTGATCCATTGCATTTCACACAGTAGCATTCCACTGGAACATCCTGATCTTGGCAGTGTAGGTGGATAAAATCGCGTACGGAGCGCGGGGCGGAGGCACACCACACCGCCTTGCATCCGAAGCTGGGGCTCCGAAGCCACACCAGGGCCGCAGCCTCCGCCATTTCACCCAGTCGCCGAATCTCAAGACTCCCAGAAGCCGACATAGTAGCTTTTGAGTAAAGAACTAAATCAGGCAATATTTCAGGCATGGAGTGCATGTACCCGAGGCAAGGGGTTGGGGCACACTGGTTTTTATAAAGTTCAAGTATCGTTGCAAAGGATTCTACATCATCATCATCATGTCCACAGTAATGCAAAATTAAATATAGCACAGACTCTATTCACAAGGCACCTTCCATTCTAAAGCAAGGCTATGAAGAAAGGTTCTGTAAAATACAACTACCAGCCAGGGGATGGATTAAGACACCCAATAATAACACTTACTAAAAGGTGAGGGCACCAAGAACAACAACGCATCAAGTAGAAGTCCAGAGCCCTGAGGGTTACAAGACTCCCTGAGGTTATCTACTCCAGCCTCATTCCTAACACAGAATTCCCCACATCATCCTCAGCAGAGCACCCTTGACCTTGAACACTTCTAGCAAGAGATAACCCACCACTTCACAGGCAGCTCTTCTGGGATCCATCTCCCTCCAATTTCTAACCCTGGAGCCGTCTGCTGTGCCGTCATGATTACAGGTAGTTGAGGCAGGCTGCAGCTGTGCATAGGAGATCCAGAGGTGGCCCTCCAGCTTTGACTCCCAGCCCTCCCACTTGGCAACTGTGTCACCTTGGACACTAGTTAACCTCTTAATGCTTCCATTTCTGCAGCTGTTAAATAAAGGGAGATGATGATCATAATAACTCATATGGTTTTTATAAGTATTAAATTATATGAAACAAGTAAAGCACTTAAATGGAGGCTGGCATAGAGGAAGCACACAATAAATGTTAGCAGTGATGATGGTCATACACACTGCAAAGTCTTCTCCTTTCCAGATGAAATATCTCCAATACCACCAACCATGCTGTATATCACGTAGTTCTAAAAATAGCTCCTCTGTTAGACGCTCCTCCATTACGGTGAGATGCACAGGAATGGATTTAATATTCTGATGCGGCATAACCTGCCCCAAGTTCAGTGGGAATAGCACCTGCCTTGACCCAGACTTCACAATGGTATCAGTGCTGCCTTCGATTGAGTTGGCTTTTTGTCTGCTTGGTCCTTATCAGTCTATTCTATTTCCAAGATTTTGGATCATCTTTACTATCATTATTCTGAATTCTTTTTCAGGTAGACTGCCTATTTCCTCTTCATTTGTTAGGTCTGGTGTGTTTTGACCCTGCTCCTTCACCTGCTGTGTGTTTTTTTGTCTTCTTATTTTGCTTATCTTACTGTGTTTGGGGTCTCCTTTTCACAGGCTGCAGGTTCGTAGTTCCCATTGTTTTTGGTATCTGTCCCCAGTGGCTAAGGTTGGTTCAGTGGGTTGTGTAGGCTTCCTGGTGGAGGGGACTAGTGCCTGTGTTCTGGTGGATGAGGTTGGATCTTATCAGTCTAATAAACACCTAAAACTACTAGGTCTTTTTCATAAAACCTGCGGTGGAACCAAGCCTTTCCAACCTATACTTATGTAATTTATTTTGGAGGCATGAATACATTTACATCTATTAAACTAAATTCTTGGTCTGGGATCTTTATTCCAGTCTACTGCAATACATTTGTATTCTGGTTTTATTATTCAGTCTTTCCTAATTTTGTGTCATGTGCAAAATTTGAGAAATATGCTTTATTTTTACCCAAGTGGTCAATAAAAATGTTATCCAAACAGATCCAAAAACAGAGCCCTGTGGGACACCACTAGAGACCTCCAGCTAATAAATGACCTTTTCTTGGATGTTTGACTTATGACTCCACCTAACTCTATGATCATTAGACCTGCCTTTTTCATGAAGATAGCTTGTTCATAAAGATATCATGCTAGACGCAAACTATTATATATAGAATGGATAAACAACAAGGTCCTACTGTATAGCACAGGGAACCACATTCAGTATCCTGTGGTAAACCATAATGGAAAAGAATATGAAGACGAATACATAGATGTATAATTGAATCACGTTGCTGTGCAGCAGAAATTAACACAGCATTGTAAATCAACTATACTTCAATAAAAAAATTTTTTAAAAGATACCGGCTAAAACAATGTATGCTTTTACTATTTCAATTTCTTGTGGGTAAAAAAAATAGTTGATCTGGAATTATTCCTTCTTAAGAGAAAGGAAGTAGCTTTACATAATCACAGGGTATGGTGCTAACTTCTACCACCATGTCCCAGAGCTCAGGGCATAGCTACATGGGTTTCTCAGAGCTTTTTAAATTGAGTTGATAAAAATCCAGCAGGTTTGGTAGATCATATTATGGAAGGGGATCTGACTCAAAGCAGCTGGTAACCAAATTTCATTAAAGTTTCATCTTCTTTTCTGTTGAAGATCATGGTTGGATCTGGTGCTTGAGATCCACTACACACACAACAGCTCCTTGCAAAGTTTTCCTGAGGACTGCCTCTGAAATCTGCCCTCAGAAACCACATAGGGTGGTGATCATTTTGTAATGAATAAAAATATGGAATCACTATGTTGCACGCCTGAGACAAATATATTGTAAGTCAATTATATTTCCATTTGAAAAAAAGAAAAAGAAATCGCATAGAGAGTGAGAGATTGCCAAGGGTATCTATAGCTCCAGGCAAAGGAAAAGAACAGGGCCTGGGTATGGGTTTTTTTCTTTTTCTTTTTTTTTTTTTTAAATGTTTGATTCTCCTTGTTTTATTATTATTATTTTTTAAATTTTTTATTTATTTTTTATTTATGGCTGTGTCGGGTCTTCGTTTCTGTGCGAGGGCTTTCTCTAGTTGCGGCAAGTGGGGGCCACCCTTCATCGCGGTGCACGGGCCTCTCATTATCGCGGCCTCTCTTGTTGCGGAGCACAGGCTCCAGACGCGCAGGCTCAGTAGTTGTGGCTCACGGGCCCAGTTGCTCCGCGGCATGTGGGATCTTCCCAGACCAGGGCTCGAACCCGTGTCCCCTGCATTGGCAGGCAGATTCTCAACCACTGCACCACCAGGGAAGCCCCCAGGGTATGGGTTTTTGACACAGGCTGGGACTCAAGGAAGTGGAACGATTATTACAGCAACTGGGAAGATGAACTCTTGCTTTCCCTTGCAGCCCCTCCTTTGACAGAAGGAGGCTCGTGTGGCTTGCAGGTTGCGGAGGAGTGACCTGGGGTGACCCAGAAAATGTCAGTCCTCACCCGGTCCCTCTCCCCACAGCTTCCATGCCTGGGGGAGGGATGCCTGGAGGAGAAATCGGGGGGCAGGAAAGGCATCTGGGGAGGCAAAGGAAGATGAGAGGAGAGCTTAAAATATATGCTGACCACAGTCATTTTGTCTGATTCTTTCCTCAAACACCCCCTTTGGGAAAAAAAGTGTCTAAAACGGACCACACAAGTGTTGACAGTAGAAGGAGCACAGTACCAGAAATCTGAGCCCAGTTGTATTAAGTCTTTCAGGCCTGAATTCCCTCCTCTGTAAAATGAGGGCTGTGGTCACCAGCTAAGGAAGCTCTGTGACCTTCTCAAACGCTAACGTTTTAGGCAGCGGAGTGTCCCACTCTGAAGGGTCAGGGAAGTGGTGGTAATCAGGAGGTTGCAGGAATCGGGGTCAGGCACCCATCCTCTGCCACACACTCTGCATACCTGGAAAACCTGAAGCCAAGGAGGCAAAGCATCATCTGCCCCGATGGAAGGGATGCCAGAAAATGACCACAGGTGGACCACAGAATTTCCAAAGGCAGCTGGCTATACCCTGGAGGCCGAGCTCCCAGATCCGGGATCTCAGCAATCGATCGACACCTGAGAAAGATTTTTCTGAAGCTGCCACCTCCAGTTCTAAAGTAATCCCATGTTTCAGGTTGGGGCTGGAACAGTGGCAAACCTGCAAACCCGGTAGCAACAGGAGGAAGTGGACAAGGAGGGAAAGATTGGCGGGGCGCAGTTCAGTTCTCAGGGACGATGACAAGTCCAGAAATGACGGGAGAAAGCCCAGAACGCATGGGGCGGGGATTTCACTGCTGCATTCCCGGGGCCAGACTGTACTCTTGGTTTTGGCAAACTTTCCCTGACAAAAGCCAATGTTCTCACCACATAAACACTCTTCGACATTAATAACAACAGCCTATGAGACCAATACCTGTAAAGATGCCAGGTTGCATGCAGATGAGCTGGAAATACCTTGGAACGTTTCACAAAAATGAGACACAGGGCAATGAAGCTCTGGGAAAGGAGACGGAGCGTGGCTTCTTTAAAGACGCTGGGAGGGGCGATGCAAACAGCTCACACGTTCGAGCCTTTTAAAATGGGACGCGTTTGCCTCAAGCCAGCTGAGTAGCTGCCGCCCTGCCTCGTGCCCTTCACGGAAGAGCAGCTGTGGACTTACGCTGAGTCCCTGAGGGCCGATACCTGAGGTGTCACCGCCATCCAGTGGAACCAGGGGGGATGGCCGCTGTGGACGGCCTCAGCCTAAAGTGAGGGGCAGAGACGACACTCGGGTCTATTTCTCAACCGACAGTGAAAGATGAGGGGAAGGTCGTTGAGCTTCATTTCATTATCACCCATTTAGTTACAAGGAGATGCCGTTCTGGTTTCCAGCCATCAATCAATTGGCATCACTCAAGGACCAGGCTGGGCTAAATTTGCACATTCTATTTCAGCCCAGGTGGCGATGGAGACTTACAGGAGGGCTTTGAAACCCTCTTCTCCAGTAGCATAGCGATTCTCAGATTCCCAAACCTCCCGTCCCTGAGATGTCCCTATTTTAATAAAAGCGTTTCATTATGTCCAGAAGACAGAGACCTGAAGTCAGGTTAGCATGGGTGGGGGGACAGGGGTGACAAGTGCTATTTGAATGGGCAGCATTCTTCTGCCACCTGGAAAGAAAAAGAACTCAGTGAGGTGATGATCTACTTGTCCAAACTGTACTTCTTTCTTTTTTTAATTTTTTTGGCCATGCCACATGGCACATGGGATCTTAGTTCCCCAACCAGGGATGGAACCCATGCCCCCTGCAGTGGAAGCGTGGAGGCGTAACCACGGGACTGCCAGGGAAGTCCCCAAACTGTATTTCTTGGAGGAGAAACCAATCTCCAGCGATGGGTGCCATTTCCATGCCCTCTCCTGTTTTTGAAGAGGCTTGAGGATGGCCATCATGGGGCTACAAAGGCCTGGCACATTCTTTCCCTAATAAGAAAGCAAATCCAGAGTATTTTGTGGCTTTACCTCTCACTCAGCCCCCTTTGCTTGGTTGACAGGCCAGAGACAGAGAAGGAAAGAAAAGAGGGAAGGAAATACATGTTTCTTGAGTATCCACACTGCGATAGATAATATCCATGAAACGATATTGTTTTCTCTTCACAACAAACCTCACTGGGTTATGGCCTCTTTGGGAAGACTTGAATAGTCTAGAAGGATCCAAATCATCATTTGTAATTCGCCTTTTCAATACAAAGCTGGGCTAATGTGAGTGCGAAGTCGTATGGGAAACAATCAACTAAATCTCTGTGGAATGTCAATATCCCTAATTCGGCAAGACATTAATTGCTCTCCAACCTCTCCCCAGAAAACTGGGTTTTCTTTGTGATGAGAAGCCAAGCGTCAGGCTCTTAGGCGGTAACTCCCTAACTCAGCTATAATCTCGTAAAGGTCATTCAGTTTCTGTGCACGGGGATTTACTTTTTTCTTCTTCACCCGAAAGCGAGTTTCAATTGCCCTGCCCCACAAAGCCGTTTCTGGGATTAACCAAGTGACCATTGTTAGGTACCCTTGTCTTTTCCGAGAGATATTATGAACCAATTCTGTCAAATTAGGGATCTGGATTTATCCCCTCCTACAATTAAACCTCAGATGAAACGAGAAACTAACTGCCTTTGAGATCTCCTCCCTGTCTGACCCGGGCTGCCAAACCCCCTTCTGAAGTTGCCACTCCTCTGTTTCCTGGAGCAAAACCTCAGGTCCGTGACCCTTCCCAGCTTCCCCCTCACCTTTGCCGCTCACCCCCAAAACTGGGGAACACACACTTGTCGTAGACGTAAGGAGGAGGAAAGAAAGGTCAAGTCCACACCCAGTGGGACTGAACCTTGAACTTCAGCTCCCACGTGGAGACGAGAGCCTGCGACTCTCCCCATGTCCGGTGTCCACCACTCACACTGCCACAGCAACAGTCCAAGAGCTGCCACCACACCTTTATTGCATCTCCAGTGAAGAACGGTGAGTAACTTATTTTACAAGGAACGCTCCCCCGTGAGTGGACAATACCCACTTCCAGAACGCAGGGGGTGAACACGGAGTACATCTATTTACAGAGTCTGAGGAGCAAGGGGGTGGGAGAAGAGTCAGTGCCTAGAGCACTGAGCAGAGCTTAGAGCAAGCCAGTGCACACGTTCTCCTGGCAAAGAGAAACTGGGCTTGTCCACGCTGGTGAGGCCTGGAGGGAGATCTCCCGGTGAAGCACAGGGCCGGGAGGTGAGTCTGGGACCAGTGGTGAGTCTGGGAGTGAATTGGCGCTGGGGACCCTGGTTAGGCAGCATCACAGAGGTTAGCAAATTCCGGGTGACTTGTAGCCTCTCCCAACTGGGCATGAAGGGAAGTGTTGGTAAGTTGGCTTCCAGTGTAGATGTGGGTGGGGTGGTCTGAGAGACAGGCCTTTGCTGGTTTGCTCAGCTTTGCAGCTCTGCTCTGAGCCAAGCAATTCTCACAGAATCAGCCCACAGTTGGAAGAGTTGGCTTCTGAGGCTGAATGAGCCAGTGTGTGGTCAGATGACCAGAGCCTGAGTCATGTGTAGGATGGCAGGGATGGTTACGAGCCACCCGGAGTGGCCCAAGACTCCCACTCGAGAGAAGTAGCCTAGCTATGGGACAAAGGGAACGACCACAGTGGTGCTGAGAACTGCGGTCCCGTCGGCCCTCGTTAACCCCAGAACAGAAGAATCATGGCTGAAGGCTGCAGGGAGGCGAGGTCTTCCTGTGATGTTCTGTACAGCTTCCTGGGAAGACTCAGGACTCCGCCCACATCCCATGAACTCCCCGCTGGCCCTGCTGACTTGCTGTGTTCATCCCACCCTTCAGGACGTGTTAACTGACATCTTTCCTTCCTTCATAGTCACTGTAAGGGCTAACCCGAGTCTGGGCCCGCGGAATGGAGTAATCCTTTGGGGAGTTCCGATTCTGAAAAGAAAACATTCATATTCTTCAACCCACTCCACTTCCCGGCCATTTCCACAGCACTCTGCACTCCAACCTGGGCAGGAGTCTAACTTTCCTTCCCTTCCTCTAAGCCCTCCCCTGCCCTGCACTCCAGTCTCCTGTCCTAACGCCATGAGGCAGATTACAGGAAAGTAGACCCGCGATCCTTTCTAGGTGGCATCTAGGGGCCATCAGAGTGGCAACATCATCTATTCCCAAAGGACAAATGCTCCCGGGGTGCTAACACTGCTGATGAAAAAAGAGAAAGAGCTCATTTACCTGCAGCTGGAAATGGGTGGAGTACGGGGCATAGAACGTGTCACCTGTCTCTTCAGCACCTGAAACAGACAATGTGGGTTAGGTAAATGTCAGGGTCCCCTCCTTGACAGCCCCCACCTGTGCTCGCCCCATTTGAGTCATTTATAAAGCATGATGCATTATCCCTTTAATTCTCTGTCTCCCTGGTAGATGGTCAGTTTCATGTGGGAGGAGACTGCGTCCTCAAGCGCAGGCACAGAGTCAGCCCAAAACTGGTTGAACAAATGAATAACTAGCCACGTATAATCACTAGGGAAATGCTTTCCAAGACCTCTCCAGAGCCCTCCTCATCCTAGGACCACTCCAAAAGCACATTTGACACCAGTCTTTTCAGACACAGATCTGGCTGGAGGTGTACCTAGAGAGAATCTCACTGGGGATTTACCCACTTCCTTACCTGCCCAACCAGGGCGGGAAAAAGTCATGATTTTCTTTGTGAAGGGATAGAACCTGTGAGTAATTGTTTTCTATGTATTTAGGGGAAATCAGAAGGATTTTTTTTTTTTTTCGCCACACCACGCAGCATGCAGGATGTTAGTTCCCCAACCAGGGATGGAAGCCATGCTCCTTGCAGTGGAAGTACTGAGTCCTAACCACTGGACCACCAGGGAAGTCCAAAATCAGAGGGATTTAAACTCAGGAACAGACGAGTCAACACATACGCTCATCATGAATACGATTTAGGGAATTCCCTGGCAGTCCAGTGGTTAGGACTCTGCGCTTTCACTGTCATGGCCTGGGTTCGATCCCTGGTTGGGGAACTAAGATCCCACATGCCGTAGGGCACGGCTAAATAAATAAATAAATACAATGTAAAGCAATCCATTTATTTCCCACCAAATTTACCTGTTCAGTTTACTCAATAAATACCTAAACACCTTCTGTCTGTAAGATATTGTGAGGAATAGAAGGATTCATCAGAATGATTCCTGCCCTGAGGGTGCCGCTGGAGAGTCCGGAATATATGACAGCTACACAAATAACTACGCAATGAGACAGACTCTGATAAGATCATCTCAAAGGTCTAGAGTTAGGCGGGCGGAGCAAAGACTGAGGGGACTGGGGAATAGGGGCTCTGCAAAAGGGCAAGAATAAGGAGGGATACGTCAGGCAGAGGACAGACGCTCTTTGAGCCCAGATACACAGGCAGGAAATTGCAGGGACTTGGTTTGTTTGAACTGAGAGCACAGCTTCAGGGGTGGTGCGTTCGGGCTGTGAAAAGCCTCACCAAGGATTCGGGAAATGCAGTGGATGCTGGGGCTCCAGTGAGGCATGCGGGCAAGAAGGGGTGGTGGCCAGAGAAGCATTTTAGGGAGGGGAAGCTGGCAATGGCCAAAAGAATGAAGGGAAACAAGGATTAAAGGAAGGAAGACTAGGGACTTCCCTGGTGGTCCAGTAGGTAAGACTCCAAGCTCCCAATGCAGGGGGCCCAGGTTCCATCCCTGGTCGGGGAACTAGATCCCGCATGCCGCAACTAAAGATCCCGCGTGCCACAATTAAGACCCTGCACAGCCTAAATAAATAAATTAATTAATAATAAGGGAAGGAAGACTACTTAGGGACCGATAACACAGAGTCCAAGCGTGAGGTGACAGAGTGAGAGTGTCCATTGGGAATGCACAGGAGGAGGTGGGTGGTAAAGTATCCCCTCCGGCCCTCCCCCTCCCTTCACTCTTCCCAGTGCACAGGAGAGGGACCAGGGCTGCAGAGAGAAACACCGGCAAGCTTTGCACTGAAGGCTTCAAGAGCAAAGAAATTTACTAGCTGGAGCTACGAATCTGGCCTTGGAGGTCCCTCACTCCTGTCCCATACCCACTGCCCTCCCCTGATTAGGCCCGGAGGCTGATGTAAACCCAAGAGATCAATGCATAGAGGCGTATGAGCAAAAGCAGTTTCTGGCTATCAGTGCAGCCTGGCTGCTCAGGACTCCAGACAAGAGCAAAATTCCCTCCCGTGGGCCACAGACGGGCAATAAAATGTGTCTCTTCAGGCTACATCGAAATCCTCAGTAAATTTACGGAGATTCCCACTGGTTTATGATAAAAGAGCTTTCTCCCCACTCTGTGCTCTGTGGTCACTGCATGGCTGGGTTTTGTGCATTCAAATCTACAAAGCCTCCACATTTCTGGAAGGATTGCCTAGTTGACATTTATAAAGAACACTATCTCACCCACTTGTCTCTGGGAATTTATCTAATCATTCTTTTCCCATTCCTTTGCTCCATCTTGTTTTGATTCAGAGAAATCTACATGGTATTGGGTAGAACATACTAGATAAAGACCACCAAGGCCAGCTTCTAGTTCTACTTGTCTCTAACTAGCTGGATGATTTTTTCTTTTTTTAATTTTTATTCATTTATTTGTTCATTTTTTGGCTGCATTGGGTCTTTGTTGCTGCGCGCAGGCTTTCTCTAGTTGCGGCGAGCGGGGGCTACTCTTCATTGCGGTGTGCGGACTTATTGCGGTGGCTTCTCTTGTTGCGGAGCAAGGGCTCTAGGTGCATGGGCTTCAGTAGTTGTGGCATGCGGGCTCTAGAGCGCAGGCTCAGTAGTTGTGACACACGGGCTTGGTTGCTCCGTGGTATGTGGGATCTTCCCGGACCAGGGCTCGAACCCATGTCCCCTGCATTGGCAGGCGGATTCTTAACCACTGCGCCACCAGGGAGGTCCCTCTAGCTGGATGATTTTAAAGTAAGATCTGAGCCACGGGGACCTTATCTGTTCTATCGGGAGTATGACCTGATAATCTTGCATGTTCCTTACAGTAATAATATCTTATGATTTTTTCCCCATTTTCCCATAAGGGATTCTCCACCCAGCCAGGCGCTGTACCTTGAGTGATTCCCTCTTGAGAATAAGCTGTGTTCTCCACACCATAGCTCTGCTTCATGAGCTGAGGTTTACAGAAAGCATCCTCCACAGGGTAATCCATGGGGTTCCGTTGCTTTGTGAGCAGCTGAAGCTCGGGTGCAACATAAGCCAACAGGAAAACCCAGCCATTGGCCACCAAGGCTGAACTGAGGATGGTGTCATCCCACTCTGGGCCAGGGGTGGGAACCAAGAGCAGGCTGATCCACGTCACCCAGATGGCAATGGAGAGGAGCGTAGCGAGGAAGATGTGGGCCCCGTGCCTCTTCCAGCCAGTGAAGGGTCCCCAGAAGGTGAAAGAGGTCGTGAAGAAGGTCAGCGTCATCAGGAAGAAGACGTAGATGAGCAGCATGACGAAGTCCTCATTGCGCCGAGGCGGAGGAAGCTCAGAGAAGATGTTGACGTTGGTCCTGTTCATGGTGAGGACCACGTACTCGATGGCGATGACATCCTGCACCAGGCTGAAGCCCAGGGCCAGGCCCAGCATCGCCAGCATGGAGAGGGGCTGCCTCCCTTGGACCAGCCTCGTCAGGTTGAAGGCGTGAACCAGGAGGCAGGAGAAGCAGAGGGCAAAGAGGATGCCGAAGAGGAAGAAGCGTGTGGGCCCCGTGCTGCCGTCAAGGCTGATGATGAAGGCGAAGGTGAGGCCGAAGATCCCCAGCACACCCAGGAGAAAGAGGAACTGGGTGGGGAGCACTTTACGCTTGTTGGAGTCCTGCACCTTGCAGGTGAAGACCAGGAGGGCGATCATGAAGGCCACCGAGGTCACAGCGCCCACCGCAGCCAAGGCCTCTAAGACGATGCCCCAGGCTGCCTTCCTATCACAGAGCCTGTGGTACCTGGGGTCCAGGCCCAAGCAGCAACCGTCAGGGGGAACTGTGCCCATTCTCGTCCTGCAAGAAAGCAAAGTTGCAGGTGGGGCTGAATCTCCCCACAAACTCAGGCACGGAGGACCAAAAACGATTCGGGAACTATTTTGTATATTTAGCCAGGGTTTTTGCCCCTGAACTTACAACGTTAGATCAAGCTACTAGCTGTTCTCCACCTCTCATGGCAAATTCTAAAGGCTGATGAAGGGAAGAAACAATCTCATACCTTCCTCCCCGCAATTTAACTATGTTAATATTTACCCTGAAGCCAGAGGGCCCAGGGCTCTGACAAGGTGTTTCAGAGTCACATCTCGAAAACTACGTCACAAATAACTTGCCAGGGGTCCTGATATGTTTGGCTAGTGTTTCCTTGGGAATTGGTGAACATGGAAATAGGTAACCATAAAGTTAACACTTTGCGAATTCCCTGGCGGTCCAGTGGTTAGCGCTCAGTGCTCTCACTGGTGGGGTCCGGGTTGGATCCCTGGTCAGGCCACTAAGATCCCACAGTCAGGGCAGTGTGGCCAAAAAATTTAAAACGTAAACACTTTAAACATAATTTGTCAGTCTCCAGTTTTTTTTCCACCTTGGGCCCAGCCTCAGATATTATTTGTAAGCATCCCATTCTCTCACGGACAAGAGGAGTTATCTGAATTGTAGATTTCTCTGCAGAAGGCCAGCCTTCCCCTCTCAGCCCCTGGGTCCTCTTCCTCAGCTCTGCTGTCACATATTATTTTCCCTTCTTAATTAAGGTTTGTAAGGATGGCTCTGCTAATCCAGAAAAGCAATGGAAGGGGTCTTCCCTGTCATAGGGTTGGCCACGCGTTGCGGCTTGTTGGATCTTAGTTCCCCAGCTAGGGATCGAACCCATGCCCTCGGCAATGGAAGTGTGGAGTCCTAACCACTGGACCGCCAGGGAATTCCCCATAGTGAGCTCTTAATTAGCTACCTGTAAGGAGGGATGGCCCGGATGACACAAAAACGGTGGGTGACCCAACAAAAAATATTGCCAATAGCTAATGCTCATTTTTACTATGAATCAGAAACCCTTCTAATCACTTCTCATATATATGTTTATTAGTTTAATTTGATAGCAATCCTATAAGGTAAAAATGATTATCCCTATTTGACAGATGAGGAAACTGAGGCAGGGAGAGATCAAGTTATTTGCCCAACATCACACAGCCAGGAAATGGCAGAGGCAGGATTTGGATCCAGGTTTTATCTGGCTCTAGGTGAGGATCCCTGGTCTTAACTACTATAGGTGCTACCTCTCCAGGGAGTTCTAATGGGCCTTAGAATGCAATCTGAGATATTCCCTCCCCCTTCTTTCCCTCATCAGATGCCCAGTAAACCAGCTATTTGTGGTCCTAATTCTACTCTCTTAGTCCAGCCCCACTGAAGGATAGGTGCTCCCAGGTGATAGATGATCCACAAGGCAGGTAATCTACTCACCCACTCAGGGATAATCAGAAATCGACTTGAGGTAGAGCAGCTTACTTCCTATACATCTGTCCTTAATCTCCCAGATCTGCTGCCTTTTTTCCTTCCACAACCTCCATGTCAATTTTAGACCCAGCTGATTTCCCAAACCCCATGAAATCGAATTCCTAGGGATTCCGGGCACACGTGGGAAGATGAGTTGGGAAATGGGAAGGGAAAGGAGTTTGTTCCCATATTTCCTCAAAATGGATGATTCTTAAATTCCAAAGTCAGTGTCAGATAAGATGTTGAAATTCAGGACCGCTCTGGTTTTAACAGCTTCTCAACAAGACTATAATTTTTTTCTGAATTATATTACTGTTTATAACTTTCTATGGCACGATTCTTATTGATTTGTTGTATACTATTTATGCATGTAGTCTTTTTTTTTTTTTTTTTTTGGCTCTAGCTTTTCTTTTTCTGACAGGATTGCTCACTCAACAGAGAAATCTTTTGAATTGACTGGAAGACAAATATTGCGGGGGCGGGGAGCGGGGGCAGAGTTAAAAGAAGGGAAGGCTCGTTGAGACCCCCTCCATAGAAAAGCACAAGTGAAAGCTCTTGGCCTCTTCTAGTGACAAATTGGGAGAAAATGTGCATAAAGAAATCAGCAAGAAGAAGACAGCTGGGATTGAGAAGCAGGAAAAAGCAAAAAATATCTAGAGTCCTGCCTCTTTCCTTATAGCAGAAAATACAGCTCAGAATTTCTGCACCACATACCCATAAATCCCTATAAACAAGATTTCTCAGGCCCTTCACAGCACTGTAGGGGTGCTGTGATCAACCCAAGACAAACAAGAAAACCCTCCCCTCCCCTTCCATCCTGTCTCTTCAAAACCAAATCACAAAATATGACACAAATGAACTTATCCATGAAACAGAAACAGACTCACAGACATAAAGAACAGACTTGTGGTTGCCAAGAGGGAGGGGGTGGGGGAGGGATGGATTGGGAGTTTGGGTTAGCTGATGTAAACTATTATATGTAAAATGGATAAAAAAGGTCCTACTGCATAACACAGGGAACTATTAATTCAATATCCTGTAATAAATCATAATGGACAAGAATTTTTTAAAAAAAGATCAAGGACTTCCCCAGTGGCACAGTGGTTAAGAATCTGCCTGCCAATGCAGGGAACACGGGTTCGATCCCTGGTCCGGGAAGATCCCACGTGCCGCGGAGCAACTAAGCATGTGTGCCACAACTACTGAGCCTGCGCTCTAGAGCCCACAAGCCACAACTACTGAAACCCGTGCGCCTAGAGCCCATGGTCCGCAACAAGAGAAGCCCTGTGCACTGCAACGAAGACCCAACGCAGTCAAAAATAAATAAATAAATTTATTAAAAAAAAAAAAGATCAAATCACAAGACGGAGCACAGCGAGGTGGGACACATAATGAGCAACTGCTGGCTGACTCTGCAGAGCAAACAAGCATCCTCCTCCGCGTAGACAGAATTCAAACACCTGTTTCCCTTAAAGATGCAAAATCTGGACTTCCCTGGTGTTCCAGTGGGTAAGACTCCACTCTCCCAATGCAGGGGGCCCGGGTTCAATCCCTGGTCGAGGAACTAGATCCCACATGCCACAACTAAGAGCCCACATGCAGCAACTAAGAGTTTCCATGCCGCCAACGAAGATCCCACGTGCTGCAACTAAGACCCAGCTCAGCCTAAATAAATAAATAAATTTAAAAATAATAATAATAAATAAATAAAGATGCAAAATCATCTCTTCAGTTCAATGAGATAGTTGTGTCCCAGCATTGTTTTATTCACATAGCCATTAGGAAAAAATTATATATATGTATATGCCATATAACACATACATACATATATGAATGACTATTATGTAGATGCTAGCATTTTATATGTGTGGTGTGTTCGAATAAAATAAATAACTTAAATAATTGATGGCTTAAATCCATCTTCCATACTTTGTAATGAAATTTGCCTCTCCAAGCTTAACTTTTTTTTTTTTTTTGGCTGCGCTGGGTGGCATGCAGGATCTTAGTTTCCCAACCAGGGATCGAACCAGTGTACCCTGGAGGGGAAGCACGAAGTCTTAACCACTGGACCTCCAGGGAAGTCCCTGCAAGCTTCACTTTACAATATAGCCATTCATTCAACCAGCACCACTATGTGTCAATCATGTCAGTCACTCTTCTAGATGCTCAATGGTAAAGGGGAAAACAGACATCAGACATGATCCTTGCTGTAGTAGAAGAAATAGATGGACAGATGGTGGTAATCACCACCACTGCCACGACCTTCCTGTGGCCTTCCCTGGCCAGGGGTCTGTCACCTGCAGTCCACTCCAGGGAAATGACACCCTGGTCATCCCGACCGCATGCAGAGCACAGAGCAAAGAGTGGGTTACGTTCCACCACCCCAGTGCAGTGCAGAATGAGACACAGGAGGAAAAAGAAAGGCAAATGCACTTCAGATACAGGCAACCCCTGAAATACAAGGCCCCCCAAAGTCTGATACACTTCGCCCTGGGTGGAACCGGACGGGTGGGGGGGGACACGCCCCCTTGTCTATGCTGAGGATGCAGAAGAGGAAGAGCCAGGTCTAATTCAAGGGCAGCGGCACAGGGGAAGGGACCAGGCTCCAGCATTTTCTTTACTCTCCACCTCCCCACCTCACTTCCTCTCAGATTAATCATAAGGGCAGTGTCCAGCTGGAAAGGTATTTCTCTCACCTCCCCGCCCTTCCCTGGAAACTGCTCCTTCCCCACCCCTCAGGGCAGTGCTGTTTGTTGACAGGTAGTTGTTATCATAATTACCTGATAATTATAAAGGACTCTGAACCTGATGACTGTCAGTCTGGAAAGACTGATGAGGTTCTCACCTAAAGGAAGGTTCTGGTGCTGCACAGAGGGATGGCAGGGCAGAGACCTCCTGCTCCCAACTTGGACCTCTAGGCCCTTCCCATCTGTGCAGCTGTGCAGGAAGGGTTTGTGTCTTGGGGCCTCCTGGTGCCCACAGACCAGGGTTCGACACTGTAAGCACGTAAGGTAGGGGGTCCCTGGAGAAAGAGAACGAGGCATGGCTTTCTTGACATAAGAGAAGCCATTTTTGGCCTAAGTTGTTTTGTGATCTAAGCCTGGTCACAGTGCTTGCCCATGAACAGGTCTCAGAAATTAATGATCTTTTTTTTTTTTTAAGATTTTTTTTTTTTTTTGATGCGGACCATTTTTTTAAAGTCTTTATTGAATTTGTTACAATAGTGCTTCTGTTTTATGTTTTGTTTTTTTGGCCAGGAGGCATGTGGGATCTTAGCTCCCCGACCAGGTATCAAACCCGCACCCACTGCATTGGAAGATGAAGGCTTAACCACTGGACCACCAGGGAAGTCCCAGCAATCAATGATCTTAAGGGAACAAAAGAATGCAGAAATAAGCAACCTTGATCAGGCAAGAGAAGTACCAACAGCAAAGATAATAGATCAGTTGTAAAGACTCCCAGTTCTGCTCAAAGATTAGCCTGAAGTGCTCAACCACCAGATCAACTGGAGTCTAAGGGGTGATGGTGTTGACCTTTTCTGATCCTCATGACTTAAGTCAACAAAAGCTTGGACTCTGTCGATGCCCAAGCCCCTTCATGAATATGCATGGACCCTTAGCTTAAAACTTCCCCAATATTGCCATTTGTGGAGACACTGCTTTGGGAAAGATCCCCAGTGTTCTCCTTACTTGCTACAAGTAATAATAAATCCTTCCTTCTCCTGATCTTTGGCTTGGTTGTGTCTTTTGGCTCAACACTCACCAAGAAGTGAATCCAGTTTTCCAAGTAACAACACGAGCAATTGACAGTGGGTATGTAGAGGAGAAGAACCCCACTTCCCCCAATTTCGCCTCCACCTCCCACCCCCAATCATGCAAGGGAGATGGAGAAACAGTCCCTGAATTACCTTTAAAATGCTTTTTTTAAAGTAAAAATAGAACTACCATATGACCCAGCAATCCCACTACTGGGCATATACCCTCAGAAAACCATAATTCAAAAAGAGTCATGTACCACAATGTTCATTGCAGCACTATTTACAATAGCCAGGACATGGAAACAACCTAAATGTCCATTGACAGATGAATGGGTAAAGAAGATGTGGCACATATATACAATGGAATATTACTCAGCCATAAAAAGAAACAAAATTGAGTTATTTGTAGTGAGGTGGATAGATTAGAGTCTGTCATAGAGAGTGAAGTAAGTCAGAAAGAGAAAACCAAATAACGTATGCTAACACATATATACGGAATCTAAAAAAAAGAAAAAAACGGTTATGAAGAACCTAGGGGCAGGACAGGAATAAAGACGCAGACGTAGAGAATGGACTTGAGGACACAGGGAAGGGGAAGGGGAAGCTGGGACGAAGTGAGAGATTGGCATGGACATATATACACCACCAAACGTAAAATAGATAGCTAGTGGGAAGCAGCTGCATGACACAGGGAGATCAGCTCGGTGCTTTGTGACCACCTAGAGGGGTGGGATAGGGAGGGTGGGAGGGAGACGCAAGAGGGAGGACATATGGAGATATATGTATATGTATAGCTGATTCACTTTGTTATAAAGCAGAAACTAACACACCATTGTAAAGCAATTATACTCCAATAAAGATGTTTTAAAAAAAAAAAGAATAAATTTTACCAAGATAAAGATAAAAAAATAAAACATGAAAAGAAAAGATGTTTAAAAAACCCACTTTTTTTAATGTTTGTTTTTATTATAGAAAATTTCAAGCATACTCAAAAATAAAGAGAATAGTATAATGAAGGCCCATCATTTGGTTTCAAAACTTACCACTATTTGCCCTATTTTCCTTCATCTACATCCCCATCCCACTCACTAGATCATTTTTAATCTAGTGAGAAATCCCAGACATCATTCTATGCATAAATGCTTCAGTATGTGTCTCTAAAAGATAAAACCCTTTTTAACTTAACCCCACTTTAAAAATTAACGATGACCCTTTAATATCAAATATCCAGTTAGGGTTCAGAGTTCTCAATTCTCTCAAACGTCTTTTTTAAAAACTTCTGAGTAAGTAATTTTTTATCTGAGTGACTAAGTTTTTTGGAATAATCCTTCCTAATTCACCTCTCAGCCCTCCTCCACCCCTTCCCCAGCATGACAGCGATTTCGCAACGGGTCTGAAGTGTCCTGAGCACTTTGAATTTTGTCAGAGAGAAATCAAACTCACCAAACGCACTAACAAGCAGGTCTGCACTGAGAAGGCGCTGGGTCACATAGGGAATGGCCCAGATGAGCTACCAGGAAAGTGGCTGGGGACGAAGGACAGGGTTCTGAGAAGCTGAGGGCTTCTAGCAAGCAGGGTTTGAGGAAGAAAAGGGAAGCATCAGCATTTGGGATTAGAAACCGCCAGGAGCTAAAGCGACAGCCTCAGAGAAGAACCTAAGGGCTGGAGCAGGAGAAAATGAAACTGGTGGCCATATGGACATCATAGGACCAGAGTCATAACCAGATTCTGGTCTGGTTATGTCTGCTCATCACCAGAGTCAAGGGCAGACAGACCTGTGGGAATTCCCTGGTGGTCCAGTGCTTAGGACCCTGCGCCGTCACTGCCGTGGCCCGGGTTCAATCCCTGGTCGAGGAACTAAGATCCCACGAGTTGCGAGGCACAGCAAAGACAAAAAAGGGCAGAGAGACCTAGGGTCCAACCAAGAAAGGACTTGCTCCTACAAAGACCAAACGGGGGCAGCCCTGGCCGCGGCTGGTCTCCTGTCTAAGTGACCCCAGGTGTCTTCTGGTAGCATGGGTCCTGAGCAAGCAGCGCCAGTAAGCAGAGGGATTCACTGGCATCCAGTCATTCACTCCCACTCAGTTCCCTGATTGACTAAACCCTGCGCTCTGGAGGGAGATAGTGAGGTTTCAGCGTGTGCCGCCTCTGGCCTGAGACAGGAGAAAGGACTTTGAGTCATGAGGGTGAGACCCTCTTCACTTATTACAGCAGCTGAGCCAACTGCCGCCGTCCAATAATCCACCAACACCCACAACCAAGACCCTGATAGCCCTCGGCGCTGCCTTAAGCCCTTTACAGGTGAGCCAAGGCATGACAGAAAGGTTAAAAAAAAAAAAAAAAAAAAGAGGGAGGAAAGGGAGAAGGAAAGGAGAAACAAGAAGAACCAGAAGCCGTGGCTGAGGGGGAGGGGAGGACCGGGAAGGAGGGAGTCGCTGTGCTCAATTCCCAGCCCTGTGACTCCGCCCCTTTAGGAAAGAGGGGTTTCAGCGGCCTCTGTGTGCGGACACCATCTCCTGGAACCTCCATCCTCTCCAAAGCGGGGCTGGGTGCTGAACTAGGCGGTCTGAGCCCATGTCCATTTCCTCTGTTCATCCCTCTGGGGAACTCCTTGTAGACAATTTCCAAATCACTTTCTCCCTCCCCCTCATCCTCCTTCCTGCCCCATTTCCTGTCATTAAAAGAATATGTGCTGCAAACTCCTAACCAAACCCCAGACCAGGGCTGGAGGTGAGGTGGAAGGGTCTGAGTACGGGCTGGGCTCAGGACGCAGGGTGAACGCTCACCTGCCAGACAGAGCCACAGGGGTGCTAGAGCAGGACTGGCCCTAGACTGGTCTTGACACACGGCATTGACTGCGATGCAGGGACAAATGCCAGCATGTGAAGGGTCTCTCAGCTTCTTCTTTGCAACCTCTGAGACTCCTGTTTCCCCAGAGAGGTGGGGAGGCATCTGGAGTTACTTACGTCCAGACCTAGTAGGTTGCCTAGCTGACTGTATGCAGCCCACCCCAGATTATCTGAGCAGGAATTACCCGCGGCCCTGAATCTTGCCCAGAGCTGATCTTATGTTCCTCCTTATGAGATCTATCTCCTTCTGTCATCTAAAAAGAAGAAGACGATACATGTATAACTGATTCACTTTGCTGTACACCTGAAACTAACACAACATTGTAAATCAACTATACTCCAATAAAAAAATATTTTTAATAAAAATAAATAAAAATAAAAAGAAGAGGACGATACTGACCTCTTAGGACAACTGCCTGGGGAATGATATCAAATAACTCAAGTGTTTGTTAAAGCTGGGCCTTCACACCATCCCAAGCCAGGCAAACTGGCAATTTTCTAGCATTTTAATTTTCTCTCTATTCTTGGAATTGCCACATTCAGTCAGTAGTAATAACAATAGTCACAATACAAGTATGATTAAAACTAATGACAACTACTGTCACGTACTGAGTCCTCTTATGAGCCAGGCTCGATGCTGAGTGTTTATACGTTTTTTTATGTGCGTTCACCCATTTACATGCTTTTACATCTATTTTCATATTTAATATTCCTACAACCCGTTTTATAGGTGATTAGACTGACTCTTGGAGAGATGAAGTTACACGTCCAGTGTGAATTAGTTAGGAAGAATATCCCTTTATGAGTAGTCTTAATTAGAATTTAATCTTTTGTTTCATCTCTAAATCACTATTATGCTCTCTGAAGCTTTTCTCCCTGACTCCAGCTTCACTCTATTTTTTTTTTTTTTTTTGAAATTGAAGTATAGTTGATTTACAATGCTGTGTTAGGTCCTGGTGTACAGCAAAGTGATTCAGTTATACATATGTATATATTCTTTTTCATATTCTTTCCATTATGGTTTATTACAGGATATTGAATATAGTTCCCTGTGCTATACAATAGGACCTTGTTGTTTATCCATTCTCTGTATAATAGTTTGCATCTGCTAACCCCAAACTCCCAATCCATCCCTCCCTCACACCCCTCCCCTTGGCAACCACAAGTCTGTTCAAGCCTCTCTCTATTTAAACCACATCCAAGAAGTCTCCAAAATAAGCAATCCTGCATTTGGTCAATCTTCCTGCATTTGCTGTGTTAAGTGTACAAATCATGCAGACCCGCGGACAGAAAGTGTGGCCGCTGCCCCTAGGAGCACCAACAGAGTCACACTGACATACAAACAAGGGTTGCAGAGTGTGCAGGGAATGCTGAGGGCACACGGAAAACAGTGACCCACTCTACCTAAAGCGGTAAAAAAAAAAAAAAGGCTTTAGAGAGGAGACCAGGGGGAGATGAGGCCTGAAAGATGGGCAGGGAATGGTGGGAGATTTTAAGAAGGTAGAACCAAATGGAGCTTAGAGATACAGGCTCGTGGGGAGAGATATCCAGTTTAACTTTGTTAAATCTAAGATGAATTGGGGGGACTTCCCTGGCAGTTCAGTGGTTAAGACTCCACGCTTCCACCACAGGGGGCACGGGTTCGATCCCTGGTCGGGGAACTAAGATCTTTTTTTATTGGAGTATAGTTGATTTACAATGTTGGGTTAGTTTCAGGTGTACAGCTAAGTGATTCAGTTATACATACACATATATTCATTCTTTTTTAGATTCTTTTCTCATATAGGTTATCACAGAGTATTGAGTAGAGTTCCCTGTACTATACAGTAGGTCCTTGTTGGTAATCTGTCTCATATATAGTGGGGGGTGTGTGTGTGTTCATGCCAGATTACACCCTCTTTTTACAGTGGAGGAAACAGAGGAACAGAGACATTAAATAACTTGCCCAAGATCACCTGGTTCTTAGAAGCCAGGCTCCTGGGAGTTCCCTGGTGGCCCAGTGGTTAGGACTCAGCACTTTCACCGCCATGGCCCGGGTTCAATCCCTGGTCAGGGAACTGAGATCCCACTAGCCGAGCGGCGCAGCCAAAAAAAATTTTAAATAAAAAATAAATAAAAGCCAGGCTCCACAACACCAGATTGTGCTGACCCTGCGTGCTTGAACATGTGAGCCTGAGGCTCAGGAGAGGTTTGGGCTATGAGCACAGATGGGGGGTCACGGGCTCATAGCAGGTATCGGAAGGCTTTGGAGGAGACCAGATCACAGAGGAAGCATGCACGGCAGCAAGAGGGCCAAGGACAGAACCCTGGGACACCGTCTCATGGAAGCAGGAGTCAGCAAAGGTTGTTCAAATGAAACTGCCAGGGTTAGTACAAGAAATAAGCCCGGCTGGTTTCTTAGAAGTCAAGGAGCAGTTTCCCAAAGAGTGGTTGATGGACTTAAATGCTACAAGGGCAGCAAAGAAGAGAAGACGTGGGAAGGAATCTTTGGGTTTAGCAATTTAAAAGCATATCAAAAGAAAAATAAATAAATAATTAAAAGCATATCGGCTCCTTTCTGTCTGTTACAACAGATTCAGCCTCAGTGTGAGCTTCAAGGCTTTTCTCCAACTGGTCCTCCCACCCACTTTTTCCTGGTTTCCTAACTCCCCTCCCCACATCTATGCAAGGTAAGCAAAACTTCCAAGAGTATTTTCTATCTGGAAGGGAACTGGGGCTCATCTAAGACCCTCTCTTACAAAGTCGCTCTTTGCCTCATCACATGCATTATTCTCCTTGCCAGAAAGACCCTTCTCCTCCTAGCCACAATTCATGTACCATGTTTCTTAGAAACTTGACGCAAAACTTACCTCTACCGTGAGGGTTTTTTAATTATTAGTCCCATCTGATTCTACATTTGTAGATCTCTTCATAGTTTTTGCAATTAAGTATTTCTCAGTGCTCAAGTGTTTCCATATATATGTCATATATTATACATTAATATCAGTGCTAACTCACCTATCAGATAACAAGCTTCTTAAGGAAATAGAGCAAGTCTTCTATTTGTTGGTATCTCCCTATGTGCTCTGCACAGTGGTTGTTGAGCAAATGTTTTGGACTAAAACTGAGCGTGAATATAACTCAAAGCAAGTTATTCATTAGCAAGTGTGAGTAATGGGGAGGAAGGATTTGGGGAGCTGAATATGTGCTGATGCTAATCCTTGTATTTTTATCTAGGCTGAGCTCTAAGACGAGGGTGGAGTCCCACAGAAATTTCTCTGCCCTAGGTGAAGGATTAGCTGTAAATGGAAAGTGTCTACAGGGAAATCTCCAGGATCCCCCCTTCTGGGTAAGCCATCAAGATTCTGAGGACATAAAAGTAATGCATCGTGGCAACAGCTTATGAATAACATCTGAATAACATCACTGAGTTGAGTTTCTATGTAGTAACTGGGAGAAAATAAATCATCATTCCACCACAGGCAGATCTAAACAAGTATAACAACAGTGTTCATCCCAATTTATTCACTTTTGGAGGTATTACCATCTTCCTCTGCTCTAAACAATGCATGTGAACTTCAGATAAATTACTGAAGTATAAAATAAAATACTGGAAATCCCCTTTTTTAACTTAAGATTTTGAGTGAAACTACTAAATCTCTTAGGCCCAGAATTTTAAGATATAAAATTTCCAGGAAATAGGTGGATAAAGTGAAGGCCTCTACTGGTATACCGCCTCAAAGCTCTCAAAGACACCTTCTTTCAAGTATTTTATTTCAACATATGAAGGTAACATATTTATGTTCCCAAGCTAAACTTATCTCTCCTTACAAGCCTTTATTTCTAAACCCTGAGAATGGTACTACCATACACTCAGTGTATCTAAAAATACAATATAGACTATCTAATGTGGGGGAAGATAGAGAGAGCAGACCACATGGCCAAAAATTAGATGACAATAGCAAGCAACTATTATTACAATAAATGTAAATGGTAATTTTTTTATTTTGAAAAGATGAAATTAAACCATATTATACCTGTAAGAACCTCACCTAAAACAACGAGATTCAGAAAAGTTGAAAGCGAAAGAAAGGAAAAAATGAAAATAAGTGCAAAAAAACCCAACAATAACAGATACGTTTATTTAGCAAGTATTATGTATCAGGTACAAAGTTAAATAATAGCTTACTCAAGGTAAGAAAATTAAGTAAGAGTTGAGTTATTAATATCACACAAAGTTTAGTCAAGACAAAAAGCTATTATATTGACCTAAAAGCTTTCTTTATAATAATTAAGAATACTCCACATTGAAGATACAACCATCATAAACTTTTATGCACTGAATAATACAGCACCAAAATACCTAAAACAAAAGCTACCAGAAATACAAGGAGAAATCCAAAGAAATACTGTAGTTACAGAAACTTTAGTACTTCTTTATCAGTCTTCAGCAGATGAAATAGAAAAAGCAAATAGTAATATGGTAAATTTTTATAAATGTTCTATGGATCCTTTAATATGCTCTATCTTCATATTTTATTAGATCTCTACTATTAATCATGTCATTCAGATCCTTTATATCTGTGATCAGCAAACATCTTTTGTAAAGGACCAGATAATAAGGAACTTAGGCTTTGCAGGCCATTTGTTTGTAGCTGAGAGCAGTCATAGATGATACATAGACAATGAGCATAACTGAGTTCCAATAAAACTTTATTTACAAAAACAGACTGTGGGAAGTGTTTAGCCAGGAATCTAGTTTACCAGCCCTCTCTATATGATTTCTTTTATTGACGTGGTCATGGAATGTTTACAAAAACAGCGTATTTTAGACCATACCAAAAAAAAAAGTCTGAAATAAGAAATGTACAGGAATGTACATAATGCACAGAAATGTATATAATCTGACCACAGGCAATAAAAATAGGAATATAAGTAGAAACAAAAACACCAAACTACTCAGAAAATTTGAGACTCCTCAAGCAAAATTATTATTCGATTCATTGTTTTTAAAGGCCCTATCGTACCAACATATCATTTCCTGCCCATTTCCTCAGCTCAGTCTGTGGATTTTTAAATAGCAGTGGACCTGAAGACAAACCCCCAGAATGAGAATAAAATCACAGTCAAAACTCTTCTTCACGCCCTCTTACCTTCAATTCCCACTAAGGAGTGGAATACAAAGAAGCAGGCTCCAATGAGGACGCCCAAAGAGACACATACAGATAGAGAAGGGCTAGAATCTCAGCCCTGGGAAGGAGCTGGGGGCCTTTCCAAGATCCCTTAGGAGGAACTCAAGGCCCAGCCCAGGCCTCCTCACAGCTACATGGCCTGCAGAGCTGGGGTGAGAAATCAGGCTTCCTGACTCAAGGCTAAGAGCACTTCCCAGGAATGTTAGCTCCTTCTGAGTTCTGCTCATTCCCATCTGCCCTTGGAGCACCCATCTACCTCTCCACACCCCAGAGGAGCCTCTTTCCTGGGTGACACCTCTGCTGACCCTCCTTCCCCCCGCATTTCTTCCCTCTCCTAGGAGAAGCCAGCACACAGACTGGAGGGCGGAGTTCTGACCCCCCATCCTCACCCCTCCCCAGGCCCCTTGTATCTGAAGTGGCTCAAGTATTCCCCTTCAGGAATGAGCCCACAAGCCTGGCTGATTCAACCAAACCCTTCAACAGGTGTGGCGTTTACAAAACCCTCAGAGGCAAAAATCAGTCTGTAAAGAAGTCAGGAATGGAAAGTCCTTCAAATTCCTTGAACCTGAGCTGCCTCCGCTTCCTTCCCCCGTGGATGTTTAAGGGACCATCTTGGACAGTTTGGGCCCATTCCCGAGTCCCATCTGGTTGGTGCCTGAAGGTGGGCTATTACTGGACATTCAAATGGACATTCAACCCAGGGATCCAGAGCAACTCAAGGGACAGCAGAGGAGGGAATGCTGCAGAGCTGAGGGCCACACTCACGTCAAGAGAAGGGATGGCTTCTAGAATCTACTTCCCAAAATTCAGAAGGGCACACTTGTCGTGGAAGGACAAAATAAATGGACACTTTATAGTACCTGGGTAAAGTAGCAGTGGTCACCATCTCCTTCTTCCTGCCCACCCAACCAATTCCCTGCCATTCCTCTAAGATATTCCTCCTTCTTTTCTCTTCCCCTAGACTGACCCCAGAACTGCTCACCTGCCTGGCCGGGATTCCACCTACTCAGTTTGTTCAATGTGTCTGAGCAGAAACTATTTATCCTGATTATCTTTTTGCTCTCTGCCTCTTAGCCTGGGAAGCCCGGGATGGGGGTGTGGGATCTGAACTGAATTAAACTACAGGAATTCCTTTCCTGGGATTGTTTTTTGCTCCGAGCCAGCTGTAGTCTATTACCAGGGTTTCTTTCCTCTCGTATCCCCTCTCCCAGCGCCGCTCTCCCCGCCGCGCGTCCCCCCCGGAGGATTTCAATCCCGAGGCCGGGCGCGCTCTGTGCGCAGTGCGCCTCACTTACCCTGCTACCTTGGCTTCGGCGAGTGAACTTGACGCTGCTTCCCACGCACAGAGGCAGCACAGGAGCCCCTCGGTGCTAGCGGAGCCCGCGGGCAGCAATCCCGCCCTTCCGGCGCGGAGCAGTTATAAAGGCGGCTGTCGCCGGAGGGAGGAGGGAGAGAGGGGGTGAGCAGAGGCACGAGGGGCGGGGGAGGGTCAGGGTGGGGTGGAGTAGGGGGAGAGGACACGCCTATTCCAGTTCCACGGCACTGCGTGCTGTTATGAAAATAAAGTCCCCGTGCCAGGGAATGAGCCAAAAGCCGCCTGACGTCAGCGGCACAGTCACCCTTGAAATAGGTGGTGGTGGTGGTGGTGGTGATGGGAGGGGGCACCCAAGGCACCCAACCCGCCCCACCCGGCGCATCAGCAGCTCAGGACGTCCCAGGGCACGGGGGTAAAGAAAGGAGTCAGAGGGGACTGCTCAGTGTCCGTCCTGCCAGCTGTCACCCCCAGGAGGGAGCCACACCTGCCCTTGCTCCGGGCACTCCCGTGCGCCCAGGGCAAGGGCTAGACAGCTCGCAGCGCCTGAGTGATTCCTGGGTCCTGGGACCCCTGGGAAGCTAGGCCCGGGAGAGGAGGAGCTGGCCACCCTCTCGGATCTCCTCAGCCAAGGCAGGTGAAGCCAAGGAAAGCCTCCTCCCTGGGCCCAGAGTCAGCTCTGCAATTCCGCCGGTCAGAGCTGTCCCCAGACGGGCACCGTGAAGGCTGCCCCAGTGCGGAGAGACGGGGAGATGGTTCCCTCTCTACTTTCCTACCTCTCTTAAAGCCTTGACAATGCAGGTGGAGGAGAATGTGGATGCCAGATAAAATTATGAAATAAAGGAATTTGCCTTTGGTGTCTGGTTCCCCCTCCCTCCGCTGCCCACTCCTTGGCCATGATCAAGCCAATCCCACTGAAACCTGTCTTTATTGACTTGTCAAACAGTCCCTGAGAGGCTGCCGCCTGGGTGCTGGCCTCAGGCAAGGCTCTACCCCACTGCCTGGCAGGAGGGCGCTGTGTGCTTTTAAGGTGCTGCTTGGTTAGCACACTGGTCAGCTAACCTGGGATACTATGCATGTAATGAACGGGGAAGGCCTAGGGCTCCCCAGCCTTCTCCTCACGTCTCCTCACACCCCAAGTTTCCAGTCTTTTTAAAGGTGACTTTTTGGAGACAGTGCCTCCACTTTTGTTAGGTTTTTATTTCTCTCTCTCAAGAAACCACAGCCAGTGTGTTGAGTTCTGGAACACTTCCCTTGAGGCCTGCAGCTCAGGTCCACGGGCTCCTCTCCCACGCTCCTAGGCATGCATGTGCATGTGTGTGTGTCTGTGTGTGTGTGTGTGTGTGTGTGTGTGATTGCCAGGGACTGGGAATGACAGTGCTTTTTAGTGTGTGCCATCTGCTAAATCAGGTCTCCTCTCTTGACCACAGTTTTCTCATCTGTTGAAGGAGGAAGTTGAACTAGTTCAGCCTTGTCCCCTAGATGTGTCATTCAAGCCACGAAGGTCAGCCACGTGTGTAATTTAAATTTTCTAGCAGCCACATTAAAAGAAATAAAAAGAAACAGGAGGAATTAATTTTAATGATGTATTTTATGTAACCCAAGAGACCCCAGACATTATCATTTCAACATGTAATCAATATTTTTAAAAATATTAATGAGCTGCTTTACATTCTTTTTTTTTTTCAAACTACATCCTCAAATGCCCAGTATGTGTTTTATGCTTCCAGCCCTGACCAGATTGGACCAGCCCTGGACCAGCTTCCAGCCCTGGACCAGCCGTTTCTAAGGGCTCTTCAGGCACTGGCATTTTAGGGGTCTGGATCACCAAGGCTAGGGTGAGGTTCATGGCATCAAGAAAAAGATGTCAAATCGGAGGAGGGAGTGAAAGCAGAGGGCTCATGACTTTGGGGATTTGCCCCACATCCCCCTACCTCCGACGTCCACAAGAAACTCGGGGAAACCTAATGAGAAAGGGGTGCATGTGTTTTGTTTTTCCTATTGCTCCTCCTTCTCTAGTGCCGGCTGTCTGGCTGGCTGGTGGGTCCAGGGCTGCGTGCAGGAGAGCTTTGTGGGGATGCCTGCTTTGAAGTCCTGCCCGTGGTCACCTGTGCCCATTAGTCTCCGCCTTTCTGTTGATGTCAGATTTCCCACCTTGTCCTCCTAGCACTCTCCCTTCTACCCTCCTTTCCTCCTCCCATCCCTTTATCCATAGCCAGCCCAGCATCAAGCCAGGACTGGGGCGAGGCACTCAGGGCACAAAATTTAAGGTGACACTAACACAGCCCTGAGAGTGGGCGCCCTCTGAAAATCTGAGCCCTGGGTGCCTTGCGCTGCCCCAGGATCCTTGCGGGTCCAGCTGTCTGAGAGGTGGGGTGGGACTTGGGGGGAGACTGAGGAGGGCGGGGTAGCTGAACAATTGTGAGACGCCCCTCAGGAAGACAGGGACAGTAGCTGAAATAATTCATTTGCTGATGGTCCAGAGAACAAGGCTGAGGGCCTTGGAAATCAGTGGGAGAAAGACCGTAAGGGGAGTCTGGAGACCCAGGTACACTCCAACTCAAGTTCTCCTCCTCTGAGTGTCACCTGGCTTCGAGTGACAGGTGACATTGTTGAGGGACACAGAGGGAAGCTCAAGTGACTGGAAATGAGAAGAGAGAGGCTCACAATAAGGGCACTTGTTCCAGAGGCTGGAGAGCACCTTCATTCAGCTGCAAGGCCGGCAGAGGTCACTTTCCATGAGGAGGGGCCAGGTCTGCCTCCCTCTGGGAGCCCCAGAACCCGGTCCTTGCTGACCCTGCCCTCACCGCCCAATCATCGCCGCCAGGACCCCATCCTTGATGGCAGGACTGAACCGGGAATGCGGTGGCTCTCCCAGTGCCCTGGTGCTCTGACCCCTTCACCACGGCCACCTCTGCATCTGGGGCTGTAGAACCTCAGGGCAGGAGCTGCCCCTTTCTCTCCCCACACTTCCTCACCAGCAAGATGGAAGGTGCCACCTGCCCGCCCCCTGCCCCCCGACCTCCATGAAATCCCATTTAAGAAGCGCAGTGGACTTCCCTGGTGGTGCGGTGGATAAGACTCTGAGCTCCCAATGCAGGGGGCCCAGGTTCGATCCCTGGTCAGGGAACTAGATCCCACATGCATGCTGCAACTGAGAGTTCTCATGCCACAAATAAGGAGCCCATGTGCTACAACTAAGGAGCCTGCAAGCCGCAGTGCAACCAAATAAATAAATAAATATTTTTTAAAAAACAAATAAGCCTACTCCCTTGGGAAACCTGTAAGCGAGTGGGCCCTTGTGGAAACGCCAGGTGAGGCTGAGGTGGCCTTTTTTTAAAAAAAAAAGAAGCATCTGAGGAATTCCCTGGCGGTCCAGCGGCTAGGACTCCGATTTTCCCCTGCAGAGGGCACGGGCTGATCCCTGGTCAGGGAATCCCACATGTCATGCCGTGAGGCACAGCCAAAAAAAAAGAAGCACCTCAGTTGGAGGAGAAAAACAGAAGGTAATTTTATGTCCTCAGGTCATTACACTCATGGAATGGAGGGGATCACTGAACCTCAGCTCCCGCCAGGTTCCTGCTAATCGTGGCTTCTCCATCCAATCACTAAACCGAACAGGAAGCAGCTGAGAGCCAGCTACACACCAAGCATTGCAGGGAATGTAACACACGTATGAGAAAGATGCCACTCCGCCTCTACGCCTGAAAGGAATCTCAACGTTTTTTCAGCCATTTAGCAGCTGGGGATGAACTTCTATATAACATGCTAGGGACTCATAAGAAAACTGCCTTGAAGGAGCTCAGTCTGGAGGAGAGATGGATGTAACGAAACAAATGTATGCATTGTGTTACATGTTATGCCGAAGGAAGGAACACATGGGGCCACAGCTGGGCATGAAAGGCCACAGCGTTCAGGGTAGCCCTCCCCCGGCGGGGGTGAGGCTTCAAGGAAGAGTAAGTTTTTCAGGTGGAGCGGGAGGAGGGCGAGTAACAGCCTGGAGGGCATTCCAGGCTGAGAGGACAGACTTTGCAAAGGCACAGAGGTTGTGACAGCCCTGCCTGTCAGTACAGCGTGGACACCGAGTGTGGGCAGCAGGAGATGAAACCGGACAAGTAGACAGTGGCCAGCTGGAGTGTGGAGTCCCAGACTCACCCTGGAAGCAGAAGGGCACGGCAGCAGGAAGCAGGTGGCCCACCTGACCTTTGAGAATGTGTGAGATGGGCAGCCCCTCTGGCGACCGGTGTCTTTTTTTAGTTCTTGGCCGCTCTGCATGGCATGCGGCATGTGGGAGGTTAGTTCCCTGACCAGGGATCGAACTTGCACCCTCTGCAATGGAAGCGCGGATTCTTATCCAATGGACCGCCAGGGAAGTCCCAGCAACCGGTGTCCTTATAAGAAGAGGACACGGAGAGATGCACAGGCACAGATGAGGCAGAGACACAGAGGAGGAGGCCACAGGAAGGCAGAGGCAGAGATTGGAGCTACACTGCCACCAGCCAAGGAGCACCAAGGATGGACAACAGCCACCAGAAGCTTCTCCCTCAGAGCTCCAGAAGGAACCAGCCCTGCCCACACCTGGGCTCCAGACTTCCAGCTTCCAGAACCCTGAGAGAGTAAACTTCCGTTGTTCTGGTCTGACATACTTCATTACACAGCCCTGGGAAAGTAAAACACTCTGAAATGGAGATGATTTTGCACCAGCCAGCAGGTCCTGTGAGCTGCTAAGAAGAGCTCGCCTAGGGCAGCAGCAGTCCCAGGCCTTCATCTGGACGTGGCCTTGGTTCCATCCTCCCACCTCCAGGAGACGGAAGCAAAGAAGGGGAGCACGCAGAGGGTAAACACGTGTAGCGCGGGAGACACAACACTTGAGGCCCTGGCATGCAGCCTGTGGGGAACCTGAGCTTGCAGTCAGCACGCTGGCCGAACACCAGCCCTGCCTGTCTCCTGCCTGTCCCTGCCTGTCCTCTGCCTCGTGGGGTCGGGCCATTAAAAATGCCAGGGTTACAGCTCACACTTGCCCACCTGTTCTGGGACTGACTTTAAGACTGCGCTCGTACTCAGGGTCTTGATTCCAAGGAGAGTTATGAGCTGAAGCTGCCATGCGCACCAGAGAGGTGCCACCAGTGACCCCAAGGCTGGAGTAGAGAATCCCATTCAGTGCCCAGACGGGTTCGGTGACTGAGAAACCCAATGCAGCTGGCAATGTCCTCTTTCAGCTCCCTCGCACCTGCCCAGTGGATCTGCCCTGACCTATCTCTCTCTCTCTCTCTCTCTCTCTCTCTTTCTCTCTCTCTCTCTCTCTCTCTTGCTCTCTCGATCTCTCGCTCTCGCTCTCTCTGGTTGTACTCAGCCCAGGGCAGGGAGGCAGTGACCAGGGGCGTTCACATTGCAATGAATTTGAATGGCGACCCCTGGGGTCAGGAAGATCTGCTCTGAATCCTACAAACAGCTCCAAGGTCTATTTCCTCATCTGAAAGAAGGAAGTTCATTACATTGAATTCACAGTGTTCACAAGCATCAGATTGAGTTACGCAAGGCGCATAGGAGATATTCAGTAATATGCATCCACTCACTCATGGATTTCCGGCACTGAAGGCAGGAAGGCAGCTTCCTGAGTCTGTACATGAAAGACAGGTAAAACGGTGAAGCTGGCAAAATTGTCCTTCAGTATCTTGCCCTTGTCAGTCCTCTCCCTCATGTCCAGTTACCCGAACGCCCTTATATTTTCCATCGGCTGCTCAATCAAAAAAACTCATTCGAACCACAGTGTCCAAGGACTGAAAGGATTACCTTTTGCCCCTCCTGGGAGTATTTTCTATTAAAAGAAAGGCTTACCAATTCCATTCAGCAGTAAAGAGAAACGAACCACTGGTACATACCACAACATGGATGAATCTCAAAAACAACATACCAAGAAAGAGGAGGAAAGAGTACAGAGTGTATGCTTCCAGTTCTATAGAATTCTAGAACAGGCAGAATTTATCTATGATGACAGAAAGCAGATCAGTGATTGTCCAGGGCCAGGGGTGAGCGCTGAGGATTTCCTGCCCACTTTTTTGGGGTGATGGAAATGTTCTAGATCTTCATTGCAATGGTTGTTACACAGCTGCATGCATTTGTCAAAACTCAACAAACCATACCTTAAACATGGATGCATATATGTAAATTATACAGCTATGAAAATGATTTTAAAAGAAAAAAAGGAGTCTGTTAAAGAGGTTGATCTTTTTTTTTTTTTTTTTAAATATTTCTTTCTTTATTTGGTTGCACCAGGTCTTAGTTGCAGCAGGCGGGCTCCTTAGTTGAGAGGTTGATCTTAACACTAAAAAAAAAAATCTCTCAGAATAGAATTTTAAGGAAAGTGAAGGATGACAGAGCTGGGCAGAAGAGGGCACTTCAGGAGAACGTTTTGGTGGGACAAAATAATTTGGTGTCCCTTCCAGGCAAAAGAAGCTATTTGGGGAATGTGGTTAAGACGCTGAATATTTAGGATGCAATGATCACCCACACTCCTACCTGTTCGTTCTTCACTCCCTGGCTTGAGGCTAGGATATTGAATCATTCAAAAAATACATATTGAATATCTCTACGTGCCAGGAACCGTTCCAGAAGGTGGGGATTCCATCCTGAACAAGACAAAGTCTTCGTGCTCATGGAGCTGACATTTTAGCAGAGGGAAGAAAACAATAAGCAAGTGAATATGCTATGTTCAGCAGAGTTGGGAGGTAGGGTTGGAGGGAATAGATGCTGTTATACACAGGGGGCCAGGACAGCCCTCTGGGAGAAGGCGACATTTAGGCAGAGACCTGAATGTAGTCAGGGAGTGAGCCTTGCGGATCTCTAGGAAAGCAGCCCAGGCAGAGGGAACAGCTGGGCAGGGCCCTGAGCTTGGCACGTTCATGGAACAGTAAGGAGGCCGGAGAAAGGTGCAAGGGAGAGAGTGGGGCAGGAAGAAGGTGCAGATCAAGTCCAGCCTTGGAATCACTGTGAGGTCTTTGGCTTTCACTCTGAATGAGACGGGAAACCGGTAGCGGTGAGGAGGGACATTTTACGAGGGTCACCCTCTCTGTGCTGAGAATGTGCGTTGGGGGGGGGCTGGGGGCAGGGCTGGACAGTGCAAGGCCACTGCTAGGCAAAGAGGCTGCTTGGAGCAGGCGTAGCAGCGGGAGTAGTAAGAAGTGGCCAGATCCTGGATACATTCTGAGGATAAAGCCAACAGGACTTGCTAGTGAATTAATTGAATGTGGGATGTGAAAGAAAGAAAAGGAATCAAGGATGATTCCAAGGTTTGAGGCTTTGGATACAATTGAAAAGAAATTCCTTTTGTTCTATGTGTTATCAAGAAACAACTAGGACCCTTATTACTAAATTCTTCTTTAAAGGACCATCTTTTCAAAATAAGAAATGGAACAACCGAATGTTTGGGTTTTTTTCTGATTTCTTTTCTATTTTTTTTTAACATCTTTATTGGAGTATAATTGCTTTACAGTGTTGTGTTAGTTTCTGCTGTAAAACAAAGTGAATCAGCTATATGCATACATATATCCCCATATCCCCTCCCTCTTGCGTCTCCCTCCCACCCCTCTAGGTGGTCGCAAAGCACCGAGCTGGTCTCTCTGTGCTATGCAGCTGCTTCCCGCTAGCTATCTATTTTACATTTGGTAGTGTATATATGTCGGTGCTACTCTCTCACTTCGTCCCAGCTTACCCTTCCCCATCCCTGTGTCTGCAAGTCCATTCTCTACATCTGCGTCTTTATTCCTGTCCTGCCCCTAGGTTCATCAGAACCATTTTTTTTTTTAGATTCCATATATATGTGTTAGCATACGGTATTTGTTTTTCTCTTTCTGACTTACTTCACTCTCTATGACAGAGTCTAGGTCCATCCACCTCACTACAAAAAACTCAATTTTGTTTCTTTTTATGGCTGAGTAATATTCCATTGTATATACATGCCACATCTTCTTTAGCCATTCATCTGTCAGTGGACACTTAGGTTGCTTCCATGTCCTGGCTATTGTAAATAGAGCTGCAATGAACAGTGTGGTACATGACTCTTCTTGAATTATGGTTTTCCCAGGGTATATGCCCAGTAGTGGGATTGCTGGGTCATATGGTAGTTCTGTATTTAGTTATTTAAGGAACCTCCATACTGTTCTCCATAGTGGCTGTATCAATTTACATTCCCACTAACAGTGCAAGAGGGTTCCCTTTTCTCCACACCCTCTCCAGCATTTATTGTTTGTAGAGTTTTTGATGATGACCATTCTGACTGGTGTGAGGTGATACCTCATTGTAGTTTTGATTGGCATTTCTCTAGTGATTAGTGATGTTGAGCATCTTTTCATGTGTTTGTTGGCAATCTGTATATCTTCTTTGGAGAAATGTCTATTTAGGTCTTCTGCCCACTTTTGGTTTGGGTTGTTTGTTTTTTTTTGATATTGAGCTGCATGAGCTGCTTGTATATTTTGGAGATTAATCCTTTGTCACTTGCTTCATTTGCAAATATTTTCTCCCATTCTGAGGGTTGTCTTTTCGTCTTGTTTATGGTTTCCTTTGCTGTGCAAAAGCTTTTAAGTTTCATTAGGTCCCATTTGTTTATTTTTGGTTTTATTTCCATTTCTCTAGGAGCTGGGTCAAAAAGGATCTTGCTGTGATTTATGTCATAGAGTGCTCTGCCTATGTTTTCCTCTAAGAGTCTGATAGTGTCTGGCCTTACCTTTAGGTCTTTAATCCATTTTGAGCTTATCTTTGTGTATGGTGCTAGGAAGTGTTCTAATTTCATTCTTTTACATGTAGCTGTCCAGTTTTCCCAGCACCACTTATTGAAGAAGCTGTCTTTTCTCCATTGTATATTCTGGCCTCCTTTATCAAAGATAAGGGGACCATATGTGTGTGGGTTTATCTCTGGGCTTTCTATCCTGTTCCATTGATCTATATTTCTGGTTTTGTGCCAGTACCATACTGTCTTGATTACTGTAGCTTTGTAGTATAGTCTGAAGTCCAGGAGCCTGATTCCTCCAACTCCGTTTTTCTTTCTCAAGATTGCTTTGGCTATTCGGCGTCTTTTGTGTTTCCATACAAATTGTGAAATTTTTTATTCCAGTTCTGTGAAAAATGCCATTAGTGGTTTTGATAGGGATTGCACTGAATCTATAGATTGCTTTGGGTAGTATAGTCATTTTCACAAGGTTGATTCTTCCAATCCAAGAACATAGTATATCTCTCCATCTGTTTGTTAAATCATCTTTAATTCCTTTCATCAGTGTCTTATGGTTTTCTGCATACAGGTCTTTTGTCTCCCTAGGTAGGTTTATTCCTAGGTATTTTATTCTTTTTGTTGCAATGGTGAATGGGAGTGTTTCCTTAATTTCTCTTTCAGATTTTTCATCATTAGTGTATAGGAATGCAGGAGATTTCTGTGCATTAATTTTGTATCCTGCTACTCTACCAAATTCTTTGATTATCTCTAGTAGTTTTCTGGTGGCATCTTTCGGATTCTCTATGTATAGTATCATGTCATCTGCAAACAGTGACAGCTTTACTTTTCTCTTCCAATTTGGATTCCTTTTATTTCTTTTTCTTCTCTGATTGCTGTGGCTAAAACTTCCAAAACTATGTTGAATAATAGTGGTGAGAGTGGACAACCTTGTCTTACTCCTGATCTTAGAGGAAATGGTTTCAGTTTTTCACCATTGAGAACGATGTTGGCTGTGGGTTTGTCATATATGGCCTTTATTATGTTGAGGTAAGCTCCCTCTATGCCTACTTTCTGGAGGGTTTTTATCATAAATGGGTGTTGAATTTTGTCAAAAGCTTTTTCTGCATCTATTGAGATGATCATACGGTTTTTCTCCTTCAGTTTGTTAATACGGTGTATCACATTGATTGATTTGTGTATATTGAAGAATCCTTGCATTCCTGGGATAAACCCCATTTGATCATGGTGTGTGATGCTTTTAATGTACTGTTGGATTCTGTTTGCTAGTATTTTGTTGAGGATTTTTGCATCTATGTTCATCAGTGATATTGGCCTGTAGTTTTCTTTTTTTGTGATATCTTTGTCTGGTTTTGGTATCAGGGTGATAGTGGCCTCTTAGAATGAGTTTGGGAGTGTTCCTCCCTCTGCTATATTTTGGAAGAGTTTGAGAAGGATAGGTGTTAGCTATCTAAATGTTTGATAGAATTCGCCTGTGAAGCCATCTGGTCCTGGGCTTTTGTTTGTTGCAAGATTTTTAATCACAGTCTCAATTTCAGTGGTTGTGATTGGTCTGTTTATATTTTCTATTTCTTCCTGGTTCAGTCTCAGAAGGTGGTGTTTTTCTAAGAATTCACCCATTTCTTCCGGGTTGTCCATTTTATTGGCATAGAGTTGCTTGTAGTAATCTCTCACGGTCCTTGGTATTTCTGCAGTGTCAGTTGTTAGTTCTCCTTTTTCATTTCTAATTCTGTTGATTTGAGTCTTCTCCCTTTTTTTCTTGATGAGTCTGGCTAATGGGTTATCAATTTTGTTTATCTTCTCAAAGAACCAGCTTTTAGTTTTATTGATCTTTGGTATTGTTTCCTTCATTTTTTCTGATCTGATCTTTATGATTTCTTTCCTTCTGCTAACTTTGCGGGGTTTTTTGTTCTTCTTTCTCTAATTGCTTTAGGGGTAAGCTTAGGTTGTTTATTTGAGATTTTTCTTGTTTCTTGAGGTGAGATTGTATTGCTATAAACTTCCCTCTTAGAACTGCTTTTGCTGCATCCCATAGGTTTCGGGTCGTCATGTTTTCATTGTCATTTGTTTCTAGGTATTTTTTGATTTCCTCTTTGATTTCTTCAGTGATCTCTTGGTTTTTTAGTAGCGTATTGTTTAGCCTCTATGTGTTTGTATTTTTTACAGTTTTTTTCCTATAATTGATATCTAGTCTCATAGCGTTGTGGTCAGAAAAGATACTTGTTGCGATTTCAATTTTCTTATATTTACCAAGGCTTGATTTGTGACCCAGATATGGTCTATCCTGGTGAATGTTCCATGAGCACTTGAGAAGACAGTGTATTCTGTTGTTTTTGGATGGAATGTCCTATAAATATCAATTAAGTCCATCTTGCTTAGTTTGTCATTTAAAGCTTGTGTTTCCTTTTTTATTTTCAATTTGGATGATCAGTCCATTGGTGAAAGTGGGGTGTTAAAGTCCCCTACAATTATTGTGTTACAGACAATTTCCCCTTTTATGGCTGTTAGCATTAGCCTTATGTATTGAGGTGCTCCTATGTTGGGTGCATAAAGATTTACAATTGTTATATTTTCTTCTTGGATTGATCCCTTGACCATTATGTAGTGTCCTTCTTTGTCTCTTGTAATAGTCTTTATTATAAAGTCTATTTTGTCTGATGTGAGAATTGCTACTCCAGCTTTCTTTTGATTTCCATTTGCATGGAATATCTTTTTCCATCCCCTCACTTTCAGTCTGTATGTGTCTCTAGGTCTGAAGTGGGTCTCTTGTAGACAGCATATGTATGGGTCTTGTTTTTGTATCCATTCAGTCAGTCTATGTCTTTTGGATGGAGCATTTAATCCATTTACATTTAAGGTAATTATTGATATGTATGTTCCTATTACCATTTTCTTAATTGTTTTGGGTTTACTTTTGTAGGTCTTTTCCTTCTCTTGTGTTTCCTGCCTAGAGAAGTTCCTTTATCATTTGTTGTAAAGGTGGTTTGGTGGTGCTGAATTCTCTTAACTTTTGCTTATCTGTGAAGGTTTTCACTTCTCCATCGAATCTGAATGAGATCCTTGCTGGGTAGAGTAATCTTGGTTGTAGGTTTTTCCCTTTCATCACTTTAAATATGTCCTGCCACTCACTTCTGGCTTGCAGAGTTTGTGCTGAAAGATCAGCTGTTAACCTTATAGGGATTCCCTTGTATGTTATTTATTGCTTTTGCCTTGCTGCTTTTAATATTTTTTCTTTGCTTTTAATTTTTGATAGCTTGATTAATATGTGTTTCAGTGTGTTTCTCTTTGGGTTTATCCCGTATGGTACTCTCTGTGCTTCCTGGACTTGATTAACTATTTCCTTTCCCATGTTAGGGAAGTTTTCGACTATAATCTCTTCAAATATTTTCTCAGACCCTTTCTTTTTCTCTTCTTCTTCTGGAACCCCTATAATTCAAATGTTGGTGTGTTTAATGCTGGTGCATTTAATGTTTTCCCAGAAGTCTCTGAGACTGTCCTCAATTCTTTTCATTCTTTTTTCTTTATTCTGCTCCCTGACAGTTATTTCCAACATTTTATCTTCCAGCTCACTTATCCATTCTTCTGCCTCAGTTATTCTGTTATTGATTCCTTCTAGTGTATTTTTAATTTCAGTAATTGTGTTGTTCATCACTGTTTGTTTGCTCTTTAGTTCTTCTAGTTCCTTGTTAAATGTTTCTTATATTTTCTCCATTCTGTTTCCGAGATTTTGGATCATCTTTACTATCTTTACCCTGAATTCTTTTTCAGGTAGGTTGCCTATTTCATCTTCATTTATATGGTCTTGTGGTTTTTACCTTGCTCCTTCATCTGTAACATATTTTTTTTGTTATTTCTTTTTTTTTTTTTTTTGATGGGTTAGTATTCCTATCTTACTGGTTGTTTGACCTAAGACATCCAGCACTGGAGTTTGCAGGCAGTTGGATAGAGCTGGGTCTTGGTGCTGAGATGAGGACCTCTGGGAACCCTCACTCTGATTGATATTCCCTGGGGTCTGAGGTTCTCTGTTAGTCCAGCAGTTTGGACTCGGAGCTCCCACCACAGGAGCTCGGGCCTGACCTCTGGCCTGGGAACCAAGATCCCACAAGCTTCATGGCGCGGTTAAAAAAAACAAAGAAGAAAGAAAGAATGAAACAACCAGTCGCTGGGAGTTCCTCCCGTCTCCTTAGGTGTCTGTGGTCCCCCACTGGTGCCTGGTAGGTGCCATAGTTGTGAGGAGATGCAAATTCCGTGCACTCCTAGTATGCCATCTTGACTCCACCCCCTACCAAATGGTTTTGATGCCACACACAAAGTGCAAGAGGCAGTTTCAAAAATATAAAGACCTAAATATTGAAATTTCTAAGATAGTTTAACGGTTTATGGGGTCAGTTGTGGGATGAATATTTGAAACTGGGATGATCCTATAAAACCTTATAACCACCAACTTTCCCCAACAGAATGATGCTTTCTCAAATGCTTTTTCATTGACTCTCAAAAGAATCATGAAATTAGAAGTTATTTCATGGTCAAGTCACTTGCACCAATGCAGCTGAGTTGGATGGATTGGAACACTTTCATGGTGAAGCAGGAGTTTGGTAACACAATCAGATGTAAGATTTAGGATTTTTTAAAATTAATCAGTTAATTAATTTATTTATTTTGGCTGCTCCAAGTCTTAGTTGTGGCACGCAGGATCTTCGTTGCGGCGTGGGGGATCTGTAGTTGTGGCATGCAGACTTCTTAGCTGAGGCATGTGAACTCTTAGGTTGTGGCATGCAGGATCTAGTTCCCTGACCAGGGATCAAACCTGGGCCCCCTGCATTGGGAGTGTGGAGTTTTACCCACTGGACCACCAGGGAAATCCCAAGATTTAGAAATTAACATAAAGTTTGTCAGTCCCTAGAGTGGTTTAGAATAAGTCATTCATCATTTAGCCAAAGGGGGAAAATATCAGAGGAGCATAAATGATAACTTTTCCCATCTTGTTTTTATCCTCTTTGGTACCATCTTCCAAACGTTTACCATCTTAGGATTTTTTTCACAATTGTTCACTGTGATGATTCATTTAGATTCTCATGGAACCACAAATTTCTTCCTCTGCCTTCAATCCATAACATTTATCTCCCAGCAAATTAAATAAGATGAGAAGAATGAAAACATTTCTACTGACATCGATTGAGGCACACCGGAGTTTCTACCTGGACAGACACAGAAGGCCTTCACTTCTAAAACTGTTTTCAAATAAACTAACTCCCCAAATGCCCAGATTCCCCTTTGTCCCTAAAGCTTGGCTAAGACCCAGAGAAGAAAAGTGACTTGTCCAAAATTTACTTGATGAGACAATGGAACACAGGAAAAATATCCCTACCAAGATAAGAAGGTCAGTAAATGAAGTTAATTCTCCCTTGAGTGCAGAGGAAATATTTGGCTTTCCAATACAGACTGGCCTGAAGTTTTTAAATATATATATGTTCCTTACTGCAGCCTCCATCATGATTTCCTGAGTTATCACGAGAAGAATGAAGTACCTGAGGGAAGAAAGAGATAAGGACCAGCTATTGATCGAAGGCCTATTTTGTGCCAGCTCTTTTTTCAGTGCAAAAGGACTAAGGAGAACTATCCATGTATCCTCTGTATATACTTGTACAAAACACCTACTATGTGCCAGGTATGTATAGTGTTTCAGATGAAATGGAATAAATGAGTAAGAGGGCTTCACCCAGATCAGTAAATCACCTCTACATCAAAATGTCCTTACGGGTTGGAAAATTAGCAGATTATCACCTTGTTTTGCCTGTCCTTTGGTTGCTAAGTGTATTCAGTGTGTTGGAGGGGGACCCCAAGGAATATGGCCCAAAGGGCTAATGTCCCACAGGGGCTGGAATGAGAGGGGTCTCCAGTCTGCTTTCCAGCCCCCAGGCCACATCCCCATCTGGTTCTGGCCTCAACCCAGAGATGGGCAATGGCTAATTCCCAGGACAACACAAACCCAAACCAGAGTGAAACTCCTGTGGAAAGATTCCGGGCTGGCACTCGGGCAACACCCCGGGGCCCCCACCAGCAGAGGCACACTGCCGTGGCACCTCTGAACCATCCTGGCCCACAGCAGGTGCAGAGCAAAACAAGAGTGCTATTGGGCCTGCCACCTACCTGCCAGTCACTTCCTTATTTCTCTGGTGCTATGCCAAACCACAACTGCTTGAAACGTCTTTTCAAGAAAATGATGGGTGTGACCCTGGGAGGGAACCGTGTAAATAGGTACCTACAAAGGTGAGTATTGAGAAAAGAAGACGATTTTAACAGAAAGTGGAAGAAGACCAAGCTGCCTTCATCTTGGTAAAGATGAAGGCCCCAGGTATTTCTGGGTATGACTACTCAGTTTCCCAGAACCAAGGCTTGTCTTGGATCCCTTGAGAAAGAACTTCTGAATTGAGACCTAAGGAAATTTTATTTTCCCATTGTAAAGTAATTTGGCTCTCCTCCAACAGAATAATAACAATACTGTGTGTATGTGATATACATATATATATACGCACGCTTTGCAATGTTGAACTGTTAGTTAATAATATTTGGGGGTGAGGGGAACACTTAGCATAATGTGTCTGGCCCATGATATAGCATCAGTAATTAGCAGCTCTAGGTGGGAATAAGCTTGACCAATAATAGGACTGAAGTTCAGAGAATGAGAGACATATCTTAAGTCCCAAATCTAGTGAACTGGGGAGTCAGAACTAGAACCTAGGTCACCAGACTCCTGTTCCAGGCATCCAGCTGTTGTATCACCCTAATTCCCATCTCATGACTTATTTAAGGATAACAACTTAGATAGCAAACTCTTTTACATCTTGCATATTTTTAAAATCTTGCATTTTTACTCCCATCCACCAAAAACATGGAAGAAATTCCTTGATATTCTCAAGGACCACCAACATTCCCTATTTTCAGTAGTGCAGGGGTTCATGGTCCATGGACCATAGACACACAGACACACACCAGGGATCCAAAGATGGATTTCAAGTTGAGAACCCCTCTCCACTGTCAGAAATACATGTGCATTTTCCTTGAGAAAGTGCCATAGGGAATTCCCTGGTGGTCCAGTGGTTAGGACTTCGTGCTTTCACTGCCTAGGGCGCGGGTTTGATCCCTGGTCCGGGAACTAAGATTAAGACTCCAAGCTTCCATTGCAGGTGACACGGGTTCGATTCCTGGTCAGGGAACTAAGATCCCAGGCATGCCGAGCAGCACAGCCAAACATTAAAAAAAAAAAAAAAAAGAGTACAATAGTGATATACCAACAAGGGCCTGGCTAGGAAATGCAAGATCAGCCCAGGGGATAAGCATTTTCCCTATTTTGGCATTTTATTTAAAGCCTATCTGCTTACTACCCAGGATCTTTTCACTAAAATACATAACATCATGGAATATACCTAAGAAGGAATGGTTTCTTTTTAACCAGTGTAATGGACTTGATGTTTGTGTCCCTGCCAAATCCCTATGTTGAAGCCCTAACACTCAATGATGGTATTTGGAGGTGGAGCCTTTGAGGAATAATTAGGGTTAGGGTCATGAGAGTGGGGCCTTCACGGTGGGAATAGCGCTCTTATAAAAAGAGACACCAGAGGGACTTCCCTGGCGGTCCAGTGGTTAGGACTCCGCACTTCCACTACAGGGGGCATGTGGGGGTTCCATCCCTGGTCAGGGAACTAAGATACTAAGATCCCGCATGCCACATGGTGCAACCAAAAAAAAAAAAAAAATTGAGGTCATGTGAGCACACAACGAGATGGTAGTCACCTGCGGGCCAAGAGAAGCAGCCTCAGGATGAAATTACCTTACCTTGATCTTGGACTTGCAGCCTCCAGAAGCGTGAGAAAATAAATCTCTGTTGTTTAAGTCTCCCTGGGTGTGGTATTTTGTTAAGGCCGCCCAAGCAGACTCAGACAACCAGTTTACTTTCTTTTTCATGATCAGGAAACCTGTTATCCAGAGCTTTCAGTTTCTGCAGCACTTGTGTTTTCTGTCTCATGTTCTATCTTTCCAGAAACTCTCCAACGCAGGTGTTATTATCCTCAATTTACAGATGAGGAAATCGAGGCTCAGAGAGGCAAGCGGCCTGCACATGGTTCAACCTTCATAATGTGATGCCACGTCCACACAGCTGGGCCCTCCTCACTCCAGAGTCAGGCAGTCTTTGGGCCCCCCCTCTGCCCTTGGCCTCCTCGTCCCCCTGCGGCTGACTCTGCAGGGACCTCAGGGCTGTGTCTCTGCCGTGTTTCCCCAGAGCTCTGGCGGCCTCCCTGCTGGTCTCGCCCTGCTGAGCTCATTTGCAGCTGGTGCTGCCCTGCGGCCTTCAACAGCCTGCTTTTCCACAGTTTAGGTTTGGCAGGAGCTGTGGCTCTTCCCTTCGTTTCTCTTTCCCAAGTGAAAAGAGCTGACAAACTGACTTCACTGGGGCCAGGCTGACATCTCCGAGCAAACACCTCCATTCACCACTTGATTTCCGTGACTCGGATTTGGTGCTACTGCTGTATTTCTACACATTCTGAGATACAGCACCGGGCGTCAGTCAGGGGCTTTACCTCATTTCCTGGTTGCAGCTCACCTGTAATCTTAAGGGCTTCTAAAACAAGCTAGGAAGGGGATGCCCCCTGACCTTGGTCTCCTGTCCCCGCCCTACCTCCCCATCCAGCCACCACCACCCCACTAATTCCATATCCTCCCCCATAGCTCCTCTGTGTGCCCAACACCTTCCCTGTCTAATCTGCTCTTTTGTTTTGTTTGTTTTCTGTTTTCAGCTTACATCTGTTGGGAACCTCCTTATGCCAGACACAGCATTATCTCAATCCTTTACATCCATTATCCCAATCCTTTCCCCCCCTCCCAGGAAGAAGCTGAAAAACACATTTACTGGCAAGGAATATAGGACAGATAAGGTTTAACGGGTTAACCCTGGGACACTTTAAAGGAAAAACAGAACTTCCACCAAAGCTGCCTGTTGCTGTAAATACAAAAGTATTTTTTAAGGATAATTTCATAGGGTACAGAATTCTAGGTTGGTGGGATTCTTTTTCTCTTAACGCTTTAAATATTTCTCTCCACTTTCTTCTTGCTTGCATGGTTTCTGAAGAAAAGTTGGATGAAATTCTTATCTTTGTGCCTCTATAGGTGAGGTATTTTTTTCCTCTAGCTTCTTTCAGGATTTTTTCTTTATCTTTGAACTTCTGTAATTTGAATATGATATGCCTAGGTGTACGATTTTTGGCATTTATCTGCTTGGTGTTTTCTGAACTTCTTGCATCTGTGGTTTGGTGTCTGACATTAATTTGGGGAAAATATTAATAAAGAGAGAAAACCTAAAAAGAAACGAAAAACAAATTCTAGAACTGAAAAGTTCAATAACTGAAATGAAAAAATTCACTAGAGGAATTCAAAGGCAGATTTGAGCAGGCAGAAGAAAGAGTTAGTGAATTTGAAGAAAGGACAATGGAAATTATCAAATCTGATGAAAAGAACAAAAAAAGATCGACAAAAAGTAAACAGAGCCTAAGGGACCTGTGAGACACCATCAAGAAGACCTGCATACACACGGGAGGAGTCCCAGAAGGAGAAGAGAGAGAAAAGAGGGCAGAGAGAATATTTGAAGAAATAACAGCTGAAAAACTTCCCAAATTTGATGAAAGACATGAGTATAAACATCTAAGAAGCTTAATGAACTCTAAGTAAGATCAACTCAAAGAGATCCTCACTGAGACACATTATAACCAAACTTTCAAAAGGCACAGACAAAGAGAGAATATTGAAAGCAGCAAGAGAGAAGTGAATCATCACATACAATAAGATTATTAATATTATTGATCCTCAATAAAATAAGATTATCAGCATAGTTCTCATCAGAAACTTGGAGGCCAGAAGCCAGTGGGCTGATAGATATACTCAAAATGCTAAAATGACAACAACAGAAAACCTGTCAACTATGAATCCTAAGTGGCAACTGTCCTTCAAAAGTGAGGGAGAAATTAAGACATCCCCAGATAAACAAAAGCTCAGGGACATTGTGGCCACTAGACCTGCCCTGCAAGAAATGCTCAACAGATTCCTGCAAGGTGAAATGAAAGGACACTAGATGGTAGCTGGAAGCCATATGAAGAAATAAGGACCTCAATAAAGGTAAATACATGGGCAATTATAAAAGCTAGTATTATTATAACAATGTTTTGTAACTGTACTTTTTGTTTTCTACATGATTTAAGAAACTAATACATTTAAAGAAAAAATATTACTTGTGTAAAAGCTATTATTACTATAACTTTGGTTTGCAACTCCAAATCTTGCTTTCTACATAACTTAAGAAACAAATGCATTTAAAAGAATTATTAGCTCACGTTTTGGGGCACACAATGTATAAAAGTCCAGTTTTGTGGCATCAACAGCAGAAATGACTGGGGACAAAACTGTAAAGAAGCAGAGTTTTTGTATGTTATTGAAATTAAGCTGGCATGAATTCAAATTAGAGTGCTATAACTTTAGGATTTTAAATGTAATCCCCATGGTAACCACAAAGACAACAGCTAAAAGGAAATGAAAAAGGAAAGGTAAACACTTCACTACAAAAAATCAACTAAACACAAAAGAAGACAGCAATGCAGAAATGAGGGACCAAAAACAGCCATAAGGCATATAGAAAACAAATAGCAAAATGACAGAGTCCCTCCTTATTGGTAATTACTTTAAATGTAAATGAGTTAAACCCTCCAATCAAAAGACAGAGATTGGCAGAATGGATAAAAACACATGATCCAATCATATACTGTCTACAAGAGACACACTTCAGCTCCAGAGACACAAACAGATTGAAAGTAAAAGGATGGAAAAGATATTTCATGGAAATAGTAACCAAAAGAGAGCAGAGATGCTCTACTAATATCAGACAAAATAGACTTTATTTATTTATTTATTTAGGCTGAGCCGGGTCTTAGTTGCGGCAGGCAGGATCTTCATTGCGGCATGTGGGATCTTTAGTTGCGGCATGCGGACTCTTAGTTGCAGCATGTGAGCTTCTTAGTTGTGACATGTGAACTCTTAGTTGCAGCATGCATGAGGGATCTAGTTCCCCGACCAGGGATTGAACCCGGGCCCCCTGCATTGGGAGTGTGGAGTCTTACCCACTGGACCACCTGGGAAGTTCCAACTTTAAATCAAATAAGTTTACAAGAGACAAAGAAAAGCGTTATATATTATAAAATGTTCAATACAGCAAGATGATGTAACAACTATAAACATTCACGTACCTAATGATAGACCATCAAAATATATGAAGCAAAAACTGGCAGAATTGAAGGGAGAAAAACTTCTACAATAATAGTTGGAGACTTCAATACCCCACTCACAATAATGGATAGAACAACGAGAGAGAAGTAAGCAAATAGAGGACTTAAGCAACAAAATAATCCAACTAGCTCTAGCAGACAAACACAGAACACCTTACCCAACAACAGCAACATACACATTCTTCTCAAGTGCATGTGGGACATTGTCCAGGATAATCCACAAATTAAGTCTCAGTAGGCTTTAAAAAACAGATAACATACAAAGTATGATCTCTGACCATAACCAGATGAAGTTACAAATCAATAACAAAAGGAAAGCTGGAAATTGACAAAATTGTGGAGAAACTAAACAACACATTTTTAAACAACCAATGGATCAAGGAAGAAGTCACAAGGAAAATTAGAAAATACTTACAGGGTAGTGAAAATGAAAATACAACTTACCAAAACTTATGGAATGTGGTAAAAGTGGTGCTATGGGGAAAATGTACAGCTATAAACACATTAAAAAACAAAAAGGGAGGAAAGAGGAAGATAAAAATAGGATCAGAAAACAAGTGCAATGATAAGAAAATAGTTACACATGGTAAATGTTCATCTAGCTATATTAATAATCACTTTAAATGTGAATGGTCTAAACACACCAATTAAAAGACAGAGAATGCCAGAGTGGACCGAAAAACAAGACCTAGTAATATGTTGTCTACAAGAAATCCACTTTAAATATAAAGACACAGGTAGATTAAAAGAAAAGTGATAAAGAAAGGAAAAATAAAAATAAAAACAACAAAGACCTCAAATCAACAACCTAAGTTTACAACTTAAGAAACTAGAAAAAGAAAAAACTAAACTCAAAGCCAGCAGGAGGAAGGAAATAATAAAGATTAGAGCAGAGAGAAACAAATATAGAATAGAAAACAATAGAGAAAATCAATGAAACCAAAAATTGTTGCTTTGAAAAGATCAACAAAATTGACAAACTTTTAGCTAGATGGACTAAGAAAAAAGAAGGCTCAAATTACTAAAATCAGAAATGAAAGTAGAGGGACTTCCCTGGTGGCACAGTGGTTAAGAATCCGCCTGCCAATGCAGGGGACACAAGTTCGATCCCTGGTCCAGGAAGATCCCACATGCCACGGAGCAACTAAGCCGTTGCACCATAGCTACTGAGCCTACACTCTAGAGCCCACAAGCCACAACTTCTGAGCCTACATGCTGCCACAACTACTGAAGCCCACAAGCTCTAGGGCCTGCGTGCTGCAACTACTGAAGCCCACACACCTAGAGCCTGTGCTCCGCAACAAGAGAAGCCACTGCAATGAGAAGCCCGCACGCAGTGACAAAGAGTAGTCCCTGCTCACCGCAACTAGAGAAAGCCTGCGTGCAGCAATGAACACCCAACGCAGCCAAAAATTAAAAAACAAAATAAAATAAAAAGAAATGAAAGTGGAAACATTATTCCTGATTCTTCAGAGATAAAAAGGGTTGTAAGAGGGTACTATGAACAACTGTATGTCAACAAATTGGATAACCTCAACGAAATGGACAAATTCCTAGAAACACAAGACCTACCAAGACTAAATCATGAAGAAATAGAAAATCTAAACAGATCTATAACTAGCAAGGAAAGTAAACCAGTAATAAAAATCTCTCAACAAAGAAAATCCCTGGACCTGATGGTTTCACTTGTGAATTCTACCAAATATACTTTAAATGACTTTAAACCTCTTTAAAGAACTGATACCAATCCTTCTCAAACTTTTTCAAAAAACTGAAAAGGAAGGAATACTTTTTTTTTTTTTTTTGCCATGCTGTGCAGCTTGCGGGATCTTAGTTCCCCAACCAGGTATTGAACCCGGGCCACAGCAGTGAAAGCACCAAGTCCTAACCACAGGACTGCCAGGGAATTCCCAGGAAGGAATACTTTCTAAGTGATTATCTGAGGCCTGGATTACCCTGATACCAAAGCCAGACAAAAACACTACAAGAAAACCACAAAACAATATTCCCCATGAACACTTATGCAAAAATCCTCAACAAAATAGTAGGAAACAGAATTCAGCAGCATATTAAAAGGATTACAAGTGACCAACTGGGATTTACTCCTGGAAAGCAAGAATGGTTCAACATTGGAAAATTGATTGATATAATGCGTGACATCAATAGAATGAAGGGGAAAAGACACGTGATCATATAATTAATGCAGAAAAAGAATCTGATACCCTTCCACGATAAAAACATTCAGCAAACTAGGAGTAGAGGAAACTACTTCAACATAATAAAAGCCATATATTAAAAAGCAATAGCAAACCTCATATGCAATGATAAAAGACTGAAAGCTTTTCCTCTAAGACTGGGAACAAGGTAAAGATGTCCGCTTTCACCCTTTCTATTTAACATAGTACTAGAAGTGCTAGCCTGAACAATTAGGCAAGAAAAAAGAAGTAAAAGGCACCCAAATCGGAAAGGAATACATTATCTCTGTTTGCAGCTGATTCAAAACTGAGCAAAGGACTTGAATACTTTTCTCCAAAGAAGATATACAAATGGCCAGCAAGCACATGAAAAGATATTCAACATCACCTAGGGAAATTCAAGTCAAAACTACAATGGGATTCTACCTCACACAAATTAGGATGGCGGCTAACAAGAAACAAACAAAAAACAGAAAAAAACAGCTTTTGGTGAGGTTGTAGAAATTGGAACACTTGTGCACTGTTTGTGGAAATGTAAAATGGTACAGCTGCTGTGGAAAATCGTTTGGTGCTTCCTCAAAAAATTAAAAATAGAATTACCTATGACCCAACAATTTCCCTTCTGGGTATATATACCCAAAAGAATTGCAAGCAGAGTCTCAAAGAGATATTTATACACCCACGTTCATAGCAGCCTTATTCACAATAGCTAAAACATGAAAGCAATCCAAGTGCGCACTTAACAGATGAATGCATAAGCAAAATGTGGTCTATAGATACAAGTGGTCCATACATACAATTCTTTATTGCCTTCTTTAAAGGAAGGCAATTCTGCAATATGCTATAACATGGATGAACCTTGAGGACATTATGCTGAGTGAAATAAACCAGTCACAAAATGACAAACACAGTATAATTCTACTTACATGAGGTACTTAGTCAAAATCATAAGGATGGATAGTATAATGGTGGTTGCCAGGGGTTGAGGGGAGGGGAGAAAGGGGAGTTATTGTTTAATGGGTAGAGTTTCAATCCTGCAAGATGAAAAGAGCCATGGGGATGGATGGCGGTAGTGGTTGCACAACAATGTGAATGTATTTAATACCACTGAACTGTACACTTTAAAATGGTTAAGATGGTAAATTTTATGTTATGTGTATTTTACCACATTAAAAGAGAAGTGGGGGGGAGGAAAAACCTGCACAGGAATGTTTATAGCAACTTTATTCATAATTGCCAAAACTTGAAAGCAACCAAGATGTCCTTCAGTAGGTGAATGGATAAACTATGATACATCCAGGCAATGGAATATTATTCAGCGCTTAAAAGAAATGAGCTATAATGCGATGGAAGCTAATCGGAAAGGCTATATATATACTGTATGATTCCAACCATATGACATCCTGGAAAAGGCAAAACTATGGAGACCGTAAAAATATCAGTGGTTGCCAGGGTTTCTGGGCACAGGGAGGGACCAACAGGTGGAGCACAGAGGATTTACAGGGCAGTGAAAATACTCTCTGATACTACAATGGTAGATACACATCATTATACATTTGTCCAAACCTATAGAAGGTACAACACCAAGAGTGAACCCTAAGGTAAACTATGGACTTCAGGTGATTATGATGGGTCAATGTGGGTTCAGTGATTGTTAACACATGTACCACTCTGGTAGGGGATGTTGATAATGGGGGAGGCTATACACGCGTGGGGACAGCAGGGTATATGGGAAATCTCCGTACCTTCCTCTCAATTTTGCTGTGAACCTAAAACTGCTCTTTAAAAAAAATTTTTTTAAACTGTAAGGATATATCAGAGTTTTGTTTGAAAATTAATTTCAGAATGAAACGTAATTCTTCTAAAGGACTGTTATCAGAATAATTTCCTAGGGCTTTAGTCTCCAACTTTCCCAATAGTGCATCCCTATTTAACATTTTTAAGATACTTCCATACTTGTATATAAGTTGTCATTAAAATAATACTTTATGTGCATTATAAAAAATATACAAGAATAGAAATTCAAAAAGGATGAGTTAAAAATAAATATAAGTAAAAATTCTAGTATCTTCTTCTCATACTCCGATAAACTGTCATGCACTCCGCTGGATGTCTGTGTCCCACTGTGGCCACTGCTCCTCGAGGTCAGAGGGAAAAGAAACGAGCCCTGGCCACAGGCCACTGGCCAGTGAGTGACTCAGGGAGTCTGCAGAGTGGAGGAGAAGAGGCAGGAAATGACTGTACTCCTGCCCAGTACCATAAACTCCACAGCCTACGTCAGGCTATCAATCTCAGGAGATACACTCTCTCCTTCTTTCCTTTCCCTCCCCACACCCTACCCATGTGATCAGCCCAGAGGTGGCTCTTCTCTCTTCCCCACGGAAACCGCTGGTCTGAACCTTGTCCTTTTGGGGCTTTTGGCCTCCTTCCAGGCCGCCCTTGGTGATCACACATCAATTGGAGTTCACCTGGGTAAAGATGTTAAAGAGGTGAGCCATGAAATATGACTTACCCGTACTCCTCCCAAGAAAGCACCTGGAACCTGGTTGGGGACAACACTGGCATTTGTTAGGAAAATTAGGCTAACCAGGGCCACCTAAAACACATATTTGTCCCTCAACATCTTCCACCACGTTTCTCAAAAAGGAGACTTCAGTCTTAAGCTATTATCCTGAAAAGCAAGCGTTTTTTTCCCTTTAGGCAGGTATTATGAACAAAATTCCATCACACCTTTTTTTTTTTTTTTTTTTTTGGCTGTGCTGCATGGCTGGTGGGATCTTAGTTCCTGAAACAGGGGTTAAACCCAGGCCCTCAGCAGTGAGTAGAACTTTTTTGAAGAATAGTGTCTCTCTTTAAGTTGCTATAACCTTGTGAGCATGTTATAAAACACACACAAACTTACACACTGTAAAACATATACAAACTTACAAAGATACACATACTGCCTTTAAGTATCCTCAAAGGAAAAATTAACAATCTGGTTGATCACCAAGTTCCTCTCAACCCTAAAATTCTGGTTTGGGGTGAGGTTTCACATGAATATTATGACCGAGTCCAAACATCAAATTTATTAATTTTATAAAGACTTGGTGAAAATATAAAACCATGGTGAAGAGAGGCATCTCTTCCACTCCCCCACTCACCCTCAGGCCTTTGGATTCTACCCAGATCAACCAAATGGACACAGAAGTCACAGATTATCTATGATGTGATCAAATCTCTATTTCATTTTGTCAGCATCAGCTCACCATGCTAATTTCCTGAACAGCTTTGGATGAATTTAAGAAATCATGGAAGATAAAGAATAAGGAGTGACCAGGTTGTGATTTTAAAATATCACAAACAAGCTTTTCTGCTTCCTCAAGAAATGACTCATTATCTCCAGTAAATGAAACAGTATATGCCAGGCACCTAGCAAATCCCTAGCACACAGCAGGCTCTCCACATCCTTACGTAAAGAGCAACAAAGAAGCCATTACAAATATACAAGTAGAAATATGTCAAATAAGAAACCTTCTCCTGGTCCCTACTGCTTTGACCCACCCAGCAAACCCAATAAGGATGTTGGTTTGAAGTCGGCACGGGATGGAACAGCTTGGGTTGGAGAGTTTCTAAGAGGTCAGGTGTTGGGCAGGAGTCACCAGTGGACTCCCCCCGCGAAAGGAATGTGTGGAGAAAAAGCCGGCACAGAAGTCAGTGACAGTGGAGTTAGCGCCGTTATTTCTGACCACCACACCTGAAGGCTGCTACCACTCTTTTGGAACCAGAGGGACAACGCCCCATCACTTGGAGCTGAAAGATATGTCTTTAGGACAGAATGAAGGAACAAGTGGCTCTCCAGCTAACCAGCACCAGGCTTATTTGACAGAGGAGTGAGGGCTATGGACGAAGCTTACTAGATGGATATGCAGTAAAAGGGAAGGTACAACAGAAGGGGGATTCATAGTTCGGCAAATTTACACTCAGAAACACGAACATGTAGTGGGAGTAGGCAGTGATGTCGGGGGGAGAGTAACAGTACTCTGAGGTTACGGACTGGGGTGGGAGTTGGAGGGGGCATAAACGGAGGACAAGGGACTTAAAATCCCAGGAGGGAAGGGCAGACTTTTCAAAAGAACAAAGCTGCTTGCAGGCCGAAAGGTAGGGAATGCAGGCTGGGACTGAGGAAGAGATAATAGTGGAATGCAACTTCTTCTTCTTACTACATCTGAACCTCAGTTTACTTCTATCCCCAGTCCCCATCTTCTGGGTCAACCTAGTAGATCTTGAAGGCTGACACCTTCAAATACCTGAAGGTAGTTCTCATACCCACCCTGACCCCCCGGGCCCTTAGTCACTGTGGGCCAAACATTAGACAAAGAGTCCTTTTAATCAGCCACTGTGAAAACTCCTCCCATTTAGGGGTATCTTTTCTCCCTTCTGCCATCTACTGGTGGAAATGAAAATGTCATATTCTCCCACCTGGCCGTTCCAATCTGCAAATATTGAATAGGCTGGAGTCTGAAAGCTCATTTGTGTCATACTTGTTTGTTATGTGGAATACATTTTTCCAAAGGAAAAAATATACATTACAAATGGTGGCTCAATCTTCATGCAATAAGCACTTGCTGAATGAATAATATGAAATTATACACACACACTTAACACAGTGTATTTAGCATGAAGAGTAGAGGCTTGAAAGCAAATTTTACACGCTGTATGACAAGCTGTATGGGCAAGCTACTTAGCCACTCTTCATCTGTAATAATAGTAATAATAATGACAATCACAATGGCTAACACTTATTGATCATTTGAGGAAAGCCACAGTACAGTTCATTTAAACCTCACAAGGTAGGTTTATTACTATCTGTGTTTCTTCAGATAAGGAGATTGAAACAAGAAAAGGTTGAATACTTTGCCCAAGGTCTCACAGCTGGTAAGAAGCAGATTGGATAGTCCGGCTCCTTAGCTTATAACGGGAACAATAACATCCACCTTTCAGGATTGAAGGGAACTAAAGACACGTGTGAAGATGCCAATACACAGCATGTTTCAGAAAAGGACAGATATTGAACCTTCACTGTGTGCTGGGCCCTGCAAGATGTTAGAGTCACACCCACGAACAGGCCTTGGGCCCCGCCCCCTGGGCAAGCACGACCACAATACCACGCACGCTAAGACTGAGTTCATCCAAGACAGCGTCTGACTTTTCTCTTCAGTATGGTCTTCCTGGTACCTGGCACAGTGGCTGGGATAGAGCAGACACTGGAAGGGAGAGAGGGAGGGAACAGAATATAAAAATAAATAAAACCAGCTTCAAGACTCTGAGGCAGATTGGCGAGATGCTCCTATTTCCGTATTAACAAGTGAGAGAAATCGAGGTGCAGTAACTCTCACGAGGTCACGGAGCTACAGCGCGAACGAGTCTCCTAACACTTTCCCCACACTGCGCTGTGTCCCACATCCCTCCAGTTTCCTCCAGTGCCTAGATGGCATCCACAGGTTAATGAAGAATTATAGTTTTGGAAGGTATTGGGTGGACTACACACAGATTAAAAACTTCAAGAATATGAAGACATCAGGGCCCACCAACTAGAGATTACATAGTCTCTACCTGAGCCCATTTTTCCCCATCTCTCTTCCACTGGGCACAAATCAACTCTTTCTTCTAGGTGAGACTGTTCAGTGTGATTTCCCAGAGTTCAAGTTTCTGCAGTTATTTTTAGTGCATACCTGGGACAGGTGAGGCATGAAAAAGAATGTGGGTGTGGGTAGCCCTGGAGTCTCTAGTGCCAGGGTCTGGGTCTCTCGTCATTCCTGCTGAAGAGGGGTGACTCACACCCTGATTTATCATCAGCCCTGAGGCTAGATTTTACCTTGAGAACTATGTGGATTAAGACTTCTTGTAAACTCTCTAATTCTGCATTCAAGTCTTTGGAGCATACCTGCTTGATGTTATTTTGTTACCTGCTTTTGATAACTTGGACGCCTTCATTTTCTGTAACCAATACCACAGCCTGTGGTTCTTTCTGGTCTCATTTCCCAGGGCTTTGAGGGACCTGGGGTAGACAGAGTCTTTGATTTGGATTTTTGGATGTATCTGCAGGTAGGAAGCTACCTGGAAAACACTCTGGCTGTAAGCCAGATGTCTTTATAGAGTCAGCCAAGTTCTAGGATATTCATCACATTTTTGAGGGACGAAGAAAAGAATAATCTAGTTGAGTCTAGATCCCTCCGGGCAACTACTAGAATCCCCTGAGTGCCCTTAAATTCCAGAGAGCCTGGAATTCTGGGCCTGCTTTTAAGCCTAGAATAGCCTGCCCAGCTGAAACCCCATCACTGGGATCCTAAGACCCCTTCATAAGGTAGAGGTATTTTCCTCATCTCACTTTAGCTCTGTACAGAGGAAGTAAAACCACTCTAGCTAATATCATGAAGCCATGATACAATGAATACTGTATAAACTGGTTTTATGATTCAGATGAGAAATAAGGGAGAATTTTCTCTGGGCCAGCATTACTAATGACTATTGCAAGATACTCCCTTTAAGTCATAAAAGTTAGGTGTGGGAATTGTTTGCAATTGGGGGAGGGGGAGAGGTTGGTTGGTTGTTTTGAAGCCCTCAGTTTCTTAAATCAGGAAAGCAGAATTAAGGAATTACACTAAGATGGGACTAGAAGAAAGGCCGGAGACCTCCTTCTCCACTTCTAAAACGAGACCGTTTGGGACCTTGACTACAAAACAATTTACATTTCATTTAAGAGGATGTCATTGTAAATTTCTCTACTTCTACCCATCCTACTGTTTCTGAAAACCTATCTCCTGTCTTTTCTCCACTTTCTTTGTAATTAACTCTATCTACCACTTGTATTCCACAACACAATCTTAAACCCCCCAAAACACAACAGTCCAGGAAGACGGTCTGTACTGGGCTAAATGGTGTCCCCCCCAAAATTCATGTCTACGTGGAACCCCAGAATGTGACCTTATTTGGAAATAGGGTCTTTGTGGAGATAATGAGTCAAGACGAGGTCATACTGGATTAGGGTGTTCCCTAAATCCAATTATCACATCCTTATAAGAAGGCCATGTGAAGGCAGACACACAGGGAGGAAGGTTACGTGAAGATATGGAGGCAGAGACTGGAGCTACGTTGCCACAAGCCAAGGACCGCTGGCCATCACCAGATGCTAGGAGGAGGCAAGGACAGACCCTTCCCGAGATGTTTCAGATGGAAGCCTGCTGATAACTTGGTCTTGGACATCTAGACTCCAGAACTGTGATGCAACAAATTGCTGTTTTAAGCCCCCTGGTTTCTGGTACTTTGTTACAGCAGCCCCAGGAAACTCATACACACCTCGATTAGGGTTTCAGCCTCCAGACTTCTGCAACCTTGCCTTTGCGGACAGGGAGCATGAAGAAAGGTTCAGATTAGTGACACAAACCAACAGCTTTGCCCTCATTTACTACTAGATCGCACTCGTTTACTTCTGTGCCTCCTGCCCTTCACAATGACATCTTTACCTGTTCTGCTTGGGACTCTAGTTTATGGTCTGGGCCTACTAATATGCCTGAAGACACATCATCCACCTCTCTTCCCTCAGAGTCCTATCTTCCCATCCTAGCAAAGCATAATATGTATATACTTCAGAAACAACAGATAAGCTTTAAAAGAGGTTTTTAACCTTTTTAGTCTCCCCAGAAATGTGCATATACCTCAGGGGTCCACAGACCCTAAGTTAGAGACCTTGCCCATTTAGAAAGTTCAGACTCCTTCAGGATAATTCCGATCCCTTCTTACCCAGCACCCATAACCCGATTCAAATTCAGCTTGCTTCTGAAAGTCTTCCGCTGAGCTGAAGCAGCAGCCATCCACTGGCTTTTACCCACCGGCCCAGAGGGAGAGAGAGTTTGCTGTTAGCTAAGCCACTCTGGAGAGTCCCATCAGGAAACAAGACAGATGGAGAATTAGCCCCCAGAGGTAGGTACCCCACCCCCTACATTTATAAAGATCTTCCTGCAATCAACATGCACACCTGACTCTCACAGAGAATTTTTTTTTTTTAATTTATTTATTTTTGGCTGCGTTGGGTCTTCATTGCTGCATGCAAGCTTTTAGTTGCGGTGAGCAGGGGCTACTCTTCATTGCAGTGCGCGCGCTTCTCATTGACGTGGCTTCTCTTGTTGCGGAGCACGGGCTCTAGGCGCGCGGGCTTCAGTAGTTGTGGCTCGCGGGCTCTAGAGCACAGGCTCAGTAGTTGTGGCGCACGGGCTTAGTTGCTCCACAGCACGTGGGATCCTCCCGGACCAGGGCTCGAACCCGTGTCCCCTGCATTGGCAGGCGGATTCTTAACCACTGTGCCACCAGGGAAGCCCCCCCGACAGAGGATTTTAATCCAAGAAGCCAGGGATGTGAATCTATTCAGGGATCTAAGAGACTCTGTTCCATCCCCAAGAAAAACGCAACCTCCTTTCAAACAGGACTTCCCTTTCAAAGCCATCCATCCTCGTTTCTTTGTTGATTTTTTTAAAGTCATAAATAATGTTTACCTCAAATTAAGGACAACCAATGAATTTGCCATGGAATCGCCACTGTCAGTTTCTTACCTATTAGGAAGATCTTACTAAATCTATAAAGTCTGTAACCCAAAAAGGTCCTCAAGGAGTTTGAATTTTTAAAAAATAATATTTAAATTTATTATTTCCCATTTGGTCTCATGAAACACAAGCTGAGACTGCAGAAGTATCACTGTTTTTAGATCTAGAAGCTCCTTTCCTTTACAATTACAGGTCAAGGGCTTCATGAGCCCAATCCTCGACTTGCAGCTGAAAAAAGCACAGGTCTGTGTGAAGGGATAGGAGAGCACATCTTACTAGTGTCAGGAGCAAGGAACCAAAGCTGAAGAATAGTCCGAGTCTTGACCTCAGCACTTCGAAAATATTCTGCAGGCAACGATGTTCTAACACACGGCAAGGGGGATGAGCACCGAGTGGGCTGGGCAGACCCTGGACACGATTCTGATGGATTTCGGCCTGCAGAGCTCTGGAGGGAGAGGTCCCATTCTCTCCTTCAATCCTCTTTACAGAACAGAAAGCAGAAATCAAGTCTTTATAAAAGAGATTAACGGCCCTTCCGTTTCTTCATTTTTCCTCCAGCCACCTTGTTCCTGACACCGATCGCACCCTCCGTATCGTCATTGTCCCCAGCAACCTCCCACGAGCGCTTCTTCTTCTCTCCATGCTCCCTTAACTCCTGCAAGAAACAGGAAGGATGGGACTGAAAATGAATGACTGTCACTGAAAGTGACACATCCTGGTCTCTGCTCCTTAAAATCAAACACTAAGTAACTCCCTAACATCTCCCATTAGCAAAGGAATAAGGCCCAAATCCCAAGATACAAAAATGTTAATCTATTTAGTAATCAAAGACAGGAAGATTAAAACAATAAGCTATTATTATTATTCTGGCAAAGATCTAAGAGAATGGTAATACCTAGACCTGGTCAGGGTGTGGGGACAGTCACATACACTGTCGCTCATCGTGTCAAAGTGCTTTAGCTTTTCTAGGGGGGCAGTTTGACATTATGTATGAATTCGAATTTTAACTGTGTATTCTCCTCCACCCAACAATTGATTCTACTTCTAGGAATTTATTCTAAGGAAACAAGACAAGTGTGCAAAGCTGTACATATCAGGATGTTCAACAGAGTTCTAGTTAAAATACAAAAAACTGGGAAAAGCATTAACACACATCAATGTAAATCACGTCATATATTCCATGACAGAATTCTCTGTAGCCATTAAGAAATGATCCCATGAGAATTCTAAGATGCTAGTGTCTAAGATATCAGTTTCTAAACTTGCAAGCAGTGCTATTTTTAAAAAACTGAATTCTCTCTCCTCAGGTTACCAACTTTCAAAACATTGGAAAGTAATAAAATATACCTAATACAAAGTCTAGAAGACCCAATTTGGTTTCCCTTGACGAGTCAGAAGGCAGTTAAGGACCTTGCAACAACTCCAAGAGCTTACTCCTGCCACTGGTGTTTAGGAAAGTCTGGTAACTGAACCGATTCAGGGCTAAGACACAGCCTAGATGACACTTTTTGAATAAAGTTTAAAATGTGAAGAAAAAAAAAAAGAAGTGATCACATGAATCTCTGCTAGTTCAAAGAGAAAAATGATATACCTTTAGATGAAGTCATATACAATTAGATGAAGTCTAAGTATGGCTAAAGAAAGAAAAATAGCCAACTGTTATCAGTGGTTTTCTGTGGGGGGTGGCTTATGTGTTTCACTTACTATTTTAATCCTTTGTGTATTTTCTAAAAATGCTTCCCAACGCACATGTAATATTTTTATAAGCAAAAATACCAAACAAAGAATTCCATGTGGGCAGAAAAACAAAAACAAGTCCACACCTCAGCTACTCAGAAAGCAGCCCATGGGCGAAGTTTCTTCACCCCTCAGACCACCACTCCAGGAAGCGGACGGCACTTGGAAGGCTGCTCCTTTAGACCTTCTCATCGCCACTCCTACCGCTACTATCGGTAACCACGCTGTTTACACCAGCTTGACTGATGCTCATAAAACCCTGTATTCAAGGTAACAATTATTCCCAATCTACAAATGAGGAACTGATTCTGAGAGGTCAGACACCTTGTCCGAGCTCACAGTTCTCAGCTGCACCTCCTGATCTCAAGGCCAAGGTTGTTTTTTTTTTTTTTTGCCTCATGTGAAACATGAACAGTGGCTGGGAATGTGGTCACTGTGGTCAGACTGAGTCCAAACCCTGATTCGACCATTTAGTTGTACAGTCGAAAGCAAATTACCAACATCTGCACTTTAGTATGCTCATCTTAAATTCGGAATAAAATATTCCAAGTTGAGGATTAACACAATAAAGTGTCTTGCATGTAAGTTAATTTCATTTGCTGGCGAGAAAATGCGTTGCATACCATTCGGGCAAATCTTTGGGCCTCAGTCACACGTTCTGTCAGCATCATAACCTCGTCATCCTGGGTTGGAAAGACAGGCAATTTCTTCCCAATTAAGTGTTCTATGCGCTGGAAGAGTTCCACGTCGTATCTGAAAAAGGAAAATTGCCATGGCTCTGGCTGGCTGACAATGCACATGTCTGTCCGTTCCAAAACTATGATGCAACAGGCACCACAGTTTTCAACAATATCAAACCTACTATTCCTTTTCAGAACACTAACTAAATGCAATCTTCTGTGCACAGCCCAGCAGAAAACCACCCAACATATCCCTTACTCCCAGAAAAGCCCTGGGTACATAACAATTTGTTCCTTTGAAAACAAAATCAGAAATAGTTATTGTAATACTGTGAGTTGAGGGAACGGTCACTGTTCTCTGGCTCCGGCATTTAAAAGAAATAACAGGGTTTTTTGTGTGTGTGTGCCTCTATATGCCAAGTACTATACTACACACATGTAGTACAGTATATGCTCTTTACATATACATCTCCAGTCTTCATTAAAACCCTGCTAGGTCGGTATTATTATTTCTATTTTACAAACAATGAAGGCGGGATGAGGGAGGTTAAGTGACTGTTACAGTAAGTGGTGAAGTCAGGTTCCAAGTCTGTCTGCCCCACAGTTCTGCTCTTTTCTCTACATTGCTCTGCCCCAAAGTCGGGTCACTTACTGTGTGACAAAGGTAATAGACTTTCCAGAGCGCCCTGCTCGAGCTGTTCGACCTACTCGATGGATGTAATCCTGAAATGAAAACGGTAAGTAACTTTGAGTTAGCTGGAATATAAATTAAAAACTGTATGTAAATTCTTCCTGCAAACCTTTGAAAGAAAACAGATTTGTGTTAGAACGTGGAGAGATGAACTCGCAATCTGTTGAGATAAATCCACTTCACTTTTGTTATTCTCCTCAGAGCACAAAACTGACCCCCTTTTTCCTTTCTTTAATAGAAAGACAAATCTACAAAGCAAATCTCCATGGACATAGCACAGGCAGAGGAAAATGGCACTAGATCTAGAGGCAGACCTGGGTCACAGATCTGCTTTTCCCACCGACCAGCGACGCAACTGTCTACAAGTCCAGAACTTCTCTGAACCCTGGTTTGTATCTATAAAACAGAGACACAAATACATGTCCAAACTCACACAGAGTTACTGTGAAAATCCTATGAGACAGCACCCTGTCTACAGCAGTTTAATACGAAGTTGACACACACTAGTTGTTCTCAACTGGGGTCAGTTTCATCCTCCCCAGGGGGCATTTGGAAATGTCTGGAAACATATCTGGTTGTCACAATGTCACCTGTGAGTAGAAGCCAGGAATTCTGCTAAGCATCCTACAATGCAAAGGACAGCCCCACAACGAAGAAGTCCCAGACCAAGATGTTAACAGTGCCGAGGCTGGAAACCCTGGGATACACTGAGGACCACAAGCTGCCATTTCTCATCAGCTGGACCGACAGAGGTGAGCACGTGATCCGTCTGCGCCTCCGACAGTGAGCATCTAACCCCTCTCCTGGGCTCCTTCATTCACATTCATTAATATCACATCCACAGGCATGTGCAAGATGAGGAGAATGGAAAGATCAAGAGCTTTCCCTATTTTTGATACTTAACTAATCAAGGACACACACACACCAAAAAAAACTCCAATACTGTAACTAAGGAAAGACAGAAAACATTCCATTAAGAAATACACTTTGTATACAATGGAATATTATTCAGCCATAAAAAAGAATGACATCTTCCCATCTGTGACAACATGGATAGACCTTGAGGGTATTCAGCTAAGTGAAATAAGTTAGACAGAGACAAATACTAGATCTCACTTATATGTGGAATCTAAAACAAAAACAAAAACAAAAAAAAATTGAGCTCACAGATACAGAGAACAGATTTGGTGGTTGCCAGAGGCAGGGATGGGTGTGTGTGAAATGGGTGAAAGGGGGCAAAAGGTACAAATTTCAGTTATAAAATAAATGAGTCATGGGGATGTAATGTACAACATGCCGACTAGAGTTAATAATACTGTACTGCATATTTGAAAGTTGCTAAGGGAAAATATCTTTGAAATTCTCATCATAAGAAAAATACGTAACTATGAATGGTGACAGATGTTAACTAGACTTACTATGACCGTTTTGCAATATATACGAATATTAAATCATTACATTTTACACCTGAAACTAATATGTCAATTACATCTCAATTTAAAAAAAAAAGAAAAGCAGAGAGAAGGAGGTGGGGGAGAAAGAGAGTAAGAGGAAGGAAGGGAGGGAAGGAGGGAGGGAAGGAGGAAGGGAAAGAAAGGACAGGAAAGGAAAGGAAGGGAAGGGAAGGGAAGGGAAGGGAAGGGAAGGGAAGGGAAGGGAAGGGAAGGGAAGGGAAGGGAAGGGAAGGGAAGGGAAGGGAAGGGGAAAAGAAAAGAAAAGAGAAAAGAAAAACACTTTGGGGCTAGAAAATCAGGTCAGCAACAGGACTCACCTTGGAATGGGTAGGAATGTCAAAGTTAACAACTACATCCACATGAGGTATGTCCAAACCACGGCTGGCAACATCAGTTGCTAAAAGAATGGAACGAGCCTTTGCCTTAAATTTATTAAGGGATCCTAGGCGCTTGCTCTGAGACGATGAAAAGAAGAAATGGAAAGAATTTAATCTTGAAAAACGTGGAATCCAAGACACACAAACTAGACACACTAAATAAATACAAGAACCAAGAGATAAATTTTTAAAAGGATGTTTCCCCCTTAGTCTGAACTAGGCTTCACAGGTCAAAAGGAAACATGGAAGCAATAAAAAGATATTTAAGACTAAAGCTAGAAAATACTAACATGAAACAGAGTTTGTTAAACATGATAGAAAGATAATTGGGAAATAATTTATTGAAAGTCTTTAGAGACGAGAGAGTCACTATTACCATGAGGGCTGAATAAATCAACTCAATAGCTTCCATCCCAGACAACTACCTGTGGAATATTCTAATTTGAGCTTCTTGCTATCCTGAAAGGAGGAAGTAGCATCCAAAGCAACACTTTAATGCCCATAAAATCAGGACAACTATGGGAAGATGCATTAATGTCATGTGTTGCTATTGCAGAAATCTCCTGCTACAAGGTTTAGCTTTCTCATGCCCCCAGTTCACCACTAATGATTCCAAAGAATAGTTACCTGACTCATCTGTCCATTGAGGGGAATGGCAGTGAATCCAAGATTTCGGAGTAGCAAAGCTGTCCTCTGAGTATTGTTACAGGTGCTGCAGAATATCATAAAGGAGTTTCCAGCCAATTCATTTAGAATATAAACCAGGTAGGTATCCTAAGTCACAAAGCCAAAACAATATATGTAACTGAACCTGGAAGAAGGTTGGCGTCCTGGGCATATAAATTATGTAAAAGACTAAGCCCATAGCTGCTTCTCAGTTATCCAGACCCCCAGCTGCCAGCTTTGCACTCCTTAACCGGCACTATCATTATCATCTCTGTGAACCATGAGTTTCACACACAGCCTGAAGCCAAGCACAAGGAGAGCTGTACTCAGCAAGCACGCAAAGCCCTGACATCAAAGCACAAAACTAGGGTCCCCTGCCCATAAAAAAGCCACATAATAAGCAGGCAAAAGAAAAACTACCTCAAGGATGGGGTTAGGAAGGGATTATATCATGACTTCATTACTGTGGTTTAATATGTTGTGAATTCCCGGAATGTTTGACTTTATCAGTGATAAATATAAGCACAGCACGAGCTCTAAAACAAACAGAAAGGACTCCAATCTGTAGCACAGCTCTTAGCTAATCAAGAGTTGACACATTTTCAGATGCCTTGGTGAAGAAGGAGAGGGAGTGGCAGGAATGATCAAAGCAAACACTTTACCTTGAACTTAGAAGGAATAAAAAGATAATATTGCTGTAACTTCTCAACCGTCTGGTATTTAGAGGAAACAGCACATTTCACAGGATTCTTCAGCGCTGCTCGCTGAAGTTTTTGCACCTGAAGAAAGAAAACCTAGAATAGTACACTGATTCCTAAATACTCTATTTTTATTATCATTACTGTGACTGTTTCTATTTATCAATTCTTATAAAGAAGAAAAGAGAAGTCCTAGAAAAGTTTACCTTCTTGGTCATCGTAGCAGAGAAGAGAAATGTTTTCCGATCTCGGGGAATCACTTTCAGGATCTTGTCAACCTAAGACAGAAAGAGCAAAGGATACCAACGTAACATTTAGACTGGACACCTGCAAATGCTGCTTGTGAAGGAGAGAAGGAGATAACAAACTAAATACATCACTGTGGGATTTGGGGACTCAAAACTTTGATTCAGTTCAGCTAAAATTGACTGAATATTTACTATTTGATACCATACCAGATGCTATCAAAAATAATGCCAGTCAGAGAAAAGAACAGTTTAAATCAGCAGAGTAGAGCTAATCTAAGAGAAAAGTAAAGAATAAGCATTAATCAACTAAATAAGCTATGAAGAATGGGTCATCAAAGAAGAGATGGAAGAGGCTGAAATCAAATGAAATGGAAAAGAAAATCTGGTTTTGGTATTTCTCATCTCTGAAATCAAAGTCAGCCTATATGTATGTATGTATGTGTGTGTGTGTGTGTGTATATATATATATATATATATATATATACACACACACACATGTTTTTTGCCCAACTGTCTTTTTTAATTGAAGTATAGTTGATTTACAATGTTTCAGGTGTACAGCAAAGTGATTCAGTTACACATACATACATATTTACACTTTTTCAGATTCTTTTCCATTATAGGTTATTACAAGATATTGAATATAGTTCCCTGTGCTATACAGTAAGTCCTTGTTGTTTATCTATTTTATATACAGTAGTGTGTGTTATATTAATCCCATATTCCTAATTTATCCCTCGCCCCCCAAGTCAAACTATATTCGAAAGAGGATGCTGAGACTATTTACAATATCCAAGAGATGGAAGCAACCTAAATGTCCATCGACAGATGAATGGATAAAGAAGATGTGGTATATATACAGAATGGAATACTACTCAGCCATAAAAAAGAATGAAATAATGCCATTTGCAGCAACATGGATGGACCTAGAGATTATCATACTAAGCGAAGTCAGACAAAGACAAATATCATATAATATCACTTATATGTAGAATCTAAAATATGATACAAATGGACTTATTTACAAAACAGAAACACATTCACAGACATAGAAAACAAACTTATGGTTACCAAAGGGGAAAAGAGGGAAGGATAAATTAGGAGTTTGTGTAGGTATATGTATACACACACACACACACACACACACATATATATGTATATATACACATATTTATATATGTATGTATAACTGAATCACTTTGCTGTACACCAGAAACACAACATTGTTAATTAACTATACTTCAGTAAAAAGTTAATTAATTTAATTTAATTTAATAGCAACAAGGATATATTGTACAGCACAGGGAAATATAGTCATTATTTTGTAATAATTTTAAATGGAGTATAATCTATAGAAATATTGAATCACTATGTTGCACACCTAAAAATAATACAATATTATAAATCAACTATCCTTCAATAAAAAAGAAAGAAAAAATAAAAGAGGATGCTGAGGCACTGACAGGGTAAAGAGCATCAAGAATGAAAAAAGCAGCAGAGATGTTAAATTAACCAACCATGCTCCACAAAAGCAGGTATGTAATGAACCAGATTTTGAACAGATTTTGAACAGATTTTGAGATGCCCTAGGAAGAGGAAAGATGTTGAGAGCTCACCTCTGTCTCAAAATCCATATTCAATATTCGGTCTGCTTCATCCATGACCAAGTACTTGAGGGCTCTTAAGTTGAAACCTTTTGTATTTTCCAAGTGGTCAATCAGTCGACCAGGAGTTGCTAACAAGAAGAGTTGAGGAGAGAGGGCAATGTTTAAGAAAAAGGACAGAAAGAAAGTGACCACCCCCTCCCAAACAGAATTTCAGAAACTAAAAAAAATTAAACAAAAAATTAAATCCATTCTTTGAACTCTTTCCACACAAAGAAGTTACACCCAATATCAGTAGATTTTCTCCAATTCATCATCACCAGTGTCTTTTACCGTTGTCATTACTCACCTATTATTATATGTGGTTTTTTGGCCAGGGCCAGAGATTGAGACATTGAATCAATTCCACCTACAATCACAGCTACAGAAAGAAAAAGAATATTGAAAAGAGATCCTTAATTTTTTTCCATAGTTCACTGTAAAGCCAATGACACATTTCTACTTTCATTTTTCTTCCCTTACAATTACAACTTTCCCCGAAGCTAAAATACCAAATCAGCTCTTTAGGTCAATGAACTTATGTTAACGACACTTCCTTCCATTCTCCTTTCACACTCATTCTCAACCTGTGAAGAAATTCTGAAGATTCCTTTCCTCTCGACACTTACCACATTGCACCCCAATAGAAGACCCCAGGGCTTCAAACTGCTCTGAGATCTGAAAGGCTAGCTCCCGAGTTGGGGTGAGAACTAAGGCAAACAAACGCTGGGGCGTCTCTAGCAGCACATTCAGAATGGGCAGAGCAAACGCCCCTGTCTTCCCAGAGCCGGTTTCCGCCAGCCCAATAATATCACGACCTAGAAGACAAAGAAAACACCTAATAGCAAAGAAATGCTCTCTGCACCATTTCCACATTATTCCACAAGGACCCACTGCTGCCACAAAGTAGACCATGAATAAATATTTGATGAATTCAGGGGAGGGGGAGGTTGATGAGACAGAAGACACGGTCTCTGTCCTAAATTAGCTCAAAATCCAAGGCTGAAATACACAAATATGTTCTAATATGATAGGTCCCTACAGGATACAGTGAGAACAAAAAGGAATGAGCAACCTACTGCCAGGAGGAGTCAGGAAAGGTTAACAGAGGTGATGAGTAAATTAAATCTGGAAGTAAGCAAAGAAGGAAAGGAAGGGCAGTCCCGTATGAGGAAAGACGCTTTAAAGAACACAGCATGGGGCTTGCCTGGTGGCGCAGTGGTTAAGAATCCGCCTGCCAATGCAGGAGACACAGGTTCGAGCCCTGGTCCAGGAAGATCCCAAATGCCGTAGAGCAACTAAGTCCGTGCACCACAACTATTGAGCTTACGCTCTAGAGCCCGTGAGCCACAACTACTGAGCCTGTGTGCCACAACTACTGAGCCTGCACTCTAGAGCCCATGCTCCGCAACAAGAGAAGCCACCGCAACGTGAAGCCTGCGCACTGCAACAAAGAGTAGCCCCCGCTCTCCACAACTAGAGAAAGCCCGTGCACAGCAACGAAGACCCAATGCAGCCAAAAATAAATAAATTAAATAAAAAAAAAAAAGAACACAGCATGAGTTCAGAGAGTGAGAAGTACAACGTGGCCGGAACACAAAAGTCAAGGGGGAAAGGGAGAGGAATAAGGAAACCCACAGCCATGCTAAGGAGTTTTGACATCTTCCTATAAGAGAGAGGAACTGAAGGATTTTAAGCAGGGAATATCATGACCAATGTTATTCGTTAAGAAGATAAACCCCAGGCCTGACGGCATAAGAAGGACCCAAGGAGCTTAACAGTACAGCCATTTACACTGATCCTTCTGAGGGAAGAATGCCAGAAGTAATTCCTTAAGAATGGGTCCCCATGGTTTGTTATCACCAATCAAGCCATGACTGAGAAGATTTGGCAATTAATTTCCAAGCCAAGACCACCGCCTCTACACTGGTTGCAGCCCCCAGAGTAGCTGAGCACTAGGACAGCACCCAGTGGGAAGCCTTCCTATCGAGTAATGACTTCCACAGTTGACTGCTGAGGCTTCCTCACCTCAAGAATAGCCCTGCAATAACCCCCTTTCCCTGAGGTAACCTGAATATGACTCTCTTCCCTACAACTTAAAATGAGCTAAAGGGCAGAATGGGGAACACACAGGAAAATGAGAGCTCAGTTAGGGTACCAGGAGAGCTATGACAGTGGCCTGAATGGAGGCCAGCCAAAGTGAGAATTACAAAGTAAGGAAAGAGGTCCGTGGAACCAGAGAGTTGGCACCGCAGGCAACACCTTTGGTATTTATGCCTTGTGTCTTTTTCGCACCTTAATTCACTGGCAAGCATCCCTCGTACCAAGTTGAGCCATGTGGCTAACAGGGTCTTGGTGCTCCGGCCGGGTGTCAGGCCTGAGCCTTTGAGGTGGGAGAGCCGAGTTCAGGACACTGGAACACCAGAGACCTCCCAGCTCCACGTAAAATTGATCGGTGAGAGCTCTCCTAGAGATCTCCGTCTCAACGTTAAGACGCAGCTCCACTCAACGACCAGCAAGCTCCAGTGCTAGACACCCTATGCCAAACAACTAGCAAAAGAGGAACACAACCCCACCCATTAGCAGAGCGGCTGCGTAAAATCATAATAAGTTCACAGACACCCCAAAACACACCACCGGACATGGACCTGCCCACCAGAAAGACAAGATCCAGTCTCATCCACCAGAACACAAGCACTAGTCCCCTCCAACAGGAAGCCTACACAACACAATGAACCAACCTCACCCACTGGGGTTAGACACCAAAAACAATGGGAACTACAAACCTACAGCCTGCGAAAAGGAGACCCCAAACATAGTAAGTTAAGCAAAATGAGAAGACAGAGAAACACACAGCAGATGAAGGAGCAAAGTAAAAACCCACCAGACCAAACACATGAAGAGGAAATAGGCAGTCTACCTGAAAAAGAATTCTGAGTAGGGCTTCCCTGGTGGCGCAGTGGTTAAGAATCTGCCTGCCAATGCAGGGGACACGGGTTCGAGCCCTGGTCTGGGAAGATCCCACATGCCGCGGAGCAACTAGGCCCGTGAGCCACAACTACTGAGCCTGCGCGTCTGGAGCCTGTGCTCCGCAACGAGAGGCCGCGATAGTGAGAGGCCCACGCACCGCGATGAAGAGTGGTCCCCACTTGCCACAACTAGAGAAAGCCCTCGCACAGAAACGAAGACCCAACACAGCCAAAAATAAATAAATAAATAAATAAATTAATTTTTTTAAAAAAAGAATTCTGAGTAATGAAAGTAACAATGATCCAAAATCTTGGAACTAGAATGGAGAAAATACAAGAAACGTTTAACAAAGACGTAGAAGAACTAAAGAGAAAACAAACAATGATGAACAACACATTAAATGAAATTAAAAATTCTCTAGAAGGAATCAATAGCAGAATAACTGAGGCAGAAGAACGGATAAGTGACCTGGAAGATAAAATAGTGGAAATAACTACCGCAGAGCAGAATAAAGAAAGAAAAGAATTGAGGACAGTCTCAGAGACTTCTGGGAAAACATTAAACGCACCAACATTCAAATAATAGGGGTCTCAGTAGAAGAAGAGAAAAAGGAAGGGACTGAGAAAATATTTGAAGAGAGTATAGTTGAAAACTTCCCAAATATGGGAAAGGAAATAGTCAATCAACTCCAGGAAGCAGAGAGTCCCATACAGGATATATCCAAGGAGAAATTCACCAAGACACATATTAATCAAACTATCAAAAATTAAACACAAAGAAAAAATATTAAAAGCAGCAAGGGAAAAGCAACAAATAACATACAAGGGAATCCCCATAAGGTTAACAGCTGATCTTTCAGCAGAAACTCTGCAAGCCAGAAGGGAGTGGCAGAACATATTTAAAGAGATGAAAGGGAAAAACCTACAACCAACATTACTCTACCCAGCAAGGATCTCATTCAGATTCAATGGAGAAATCAAAAGCTTTATATTCAAGCAAAAGTTAAGAGAACTGAGCACCAAGAAACCAGCTTTACAGCAAATGCTAAAGGAACTTCTCTAGGCAGGAAAAACAAGAGAAGGAAAAGACCTACAATAACAAACCCAAAACAATTAAGAAAATGGTAACAGAAATACACATACTGATAATTACCTTAAATGTAAACGGATTAAATGCTCCAACCAAAAAGACATAGACTGGCTGAATGGATACAAAAACAAGACCCGTATATATGCTGTCTACAAGAGACCCACTTCAGACTTAGGGACACGTACAGACTGAAAGTGAGGGGATGGAAAAAGATATTCCATGCAAATGGAAATCAAAAGAAAGCTGGAGTAGCAATTCTCATATCAGACAAAATAGTCTTTAAAATAAAGACTATTACAAGAGACAAACAAGGACACTACATAATGATCAAGGGATCAATCCAAGAAGATATAACAATTGTAAATATTTATGCACCCAACACAGGAGCACCTCAATACATAAGGCTAATGCTAAAAGCCATAAAAGGGGAAATCGACAGTAACACAATAATAGTAGGGGACTTTAACACCCCACTTTCACCAATGGACAGATCAACCAAAATGCAAATAAATAAGGAAACACAAGCTTTAAATGATACATTAAACAGAAGGGACTTAATTGATACTTATATGACATTCCATCCAAAAACAACAGAATACACTTTCTTCTCAAGTGCTCATGGAACATTCTCCAGGAGAGATCATATCTTGAGTCACAAATCAAGCCGTGGTAAATTTAAGAAAACTGAAATTGTATCAAGTATCTTTTCTGACCACAACGCTATAAGACTAGATATCAATTACAGGAAAATAACTGTAAAAAATATAAACACGTGGAGGCTAAACAATATGCTACTAAATAACCAGGAGATGACTGAAGAAATCAAAGAGGAAATCAAAAAATACCTAGAAACAAATGACAATGAAAACACGACGGACCAAAACCTACAGGATGCAGCAAAAGCGGTTCTAAGAGGGAAGTTTTTAGCAATACAATCCTACCTCAAGAAACAAGAAACATCTCAAATAAACAACCTAAACTTACACCTAGAGCAATTAGAGAAATAAAACTAAAAGCTGGTTCTTTGAGAAGATAAACAAAATTGATAAACCATTAGCCAGACTCATCCAGATAAAAAGGGAGAAGACTCAAATCAACAGAATTAGAAATGAAAAAGGAGGACTAACAACTGACACTGCAGAAATGCAAAGGATCATGACAGATTACTGCAAGCAACTATATGCCAATAAAATGGACAACCTGGAAGAAATGGACAAATTCTTAGAAAAGCACAACCTTCCGAGACTGAACCAGGAAGAAAGAGAAAATATAAACAGGCCAATCACAAGCACTGAAATTGAAACTGTGATTAGAAATCTTCCAACAAACAAAAGACCAGGACCAGATGGATTCACAGGTAAATTCTATCAAACATTTAGAGAAGAGCTAACACCTATCCTTTTCAAACTCTTCCAAAATATAGCAGAGGGAGGAACACTCCCAAACTCATTCTATGAGGCCACCATCACCCTGATACCAAAACCAGACAAAGATGTTACAAAAAAAGAAAACTACAGGCCAATATCACTGATAAACATAGATGCAAAAATCCTCAACAAAGTACTAGCAAACAGAATCCAGCAACACAATGAAAGGATCACACACCATGATCAAGTGGGGTTTATCCCAGGAATGCAAGGATTCTTCAATATACACAAATCAATCAATGTGATACACCATATTAACAAACTGAAGAATAAAAACCATATGATAATCTCAATAGATGCAGAAAAAGCTTCTGACAAAATTCAACACCCATTTATGATAAAAACTCTCCAGAAAGTAGGCATAGAGGGACCTTACCCTTTAATAAAGGCCATATATGACAAACCCACAGCAAACATCATTCTCAGTGGTGAAAAACTGAAACCATTTCCACTAAGATCAGAACAAGACAAGGTTGCCCACTCTCACCACTATTATTCAACATAGTTTTGGGAGTTTTAGCCACAGCAATCAGAGAAGAAAAAGAAATAAAAGCAATCCAAATCAGAAAAGAAGAAGTAAAACTGTCACTGTTTGCAGATGACACGATACTATACATAGAGATTCCTAAAGATGCTACCAGAAAACTAATAGAGCTAATCAATGAATTTGGTAAAGTTGCAGGATACAAAATTAATGCACAGAAATCTCTTGCATTCCTACAGACTAATGATGAAAAGTGTGAAAGAGAAATTAAGGAAACACTCCCATTCACCACTGCAACAAAACAATAAAATACCTAGGAATAAACCTACCTAAGGAGACAAAAAGACCTGTATGCAGAAAACTATAAGACATTGATGAAAGAAATTAAAGGTGATACAAACAGATGGAGAGATATACCATGTTCTTGGATTGGAAGAATCAACATTGTGAAAATGACTATATTACCCAAAGCGATCTACAGATTCAATGCAATCCCTATCAAACTACCAACGGCATTTTTCACAGAACTAAAACAAAAAATTCACAATTTGTATGGAAACACAGAAGACCCCGAATAGCCAAAGCAATCTTGAGAAAGAAAAATGGAGCTGGAGGAATCAGGCTCCCAGACTTTAGACTATACTACAAACCTACAGTAATCAAGACAGTATGGTACTGGCACAAAAGCAAGTATAGATCAATGGAAAAGGGTAGAAAGCCCAGAGATAAACCCACGTACATATGGTTACCTTATCTTTGATAAAGGAGGCAAGAATGTACAATGGAGAAAAGACAGCCTCTTTAATAAGTGGTGCTGGGCAAACTGGACAGCTACATGTAAAAGAGTGAAATTAGAACACTCCCTAACACCATATACAAAAGTAAACTCAAAATGGATTAAAAACCTAAATGTAAGCCCAGACACTATAAAACTCTTACAGGAAAACATAGGCAGAACACTCTATGACAGCAAGATCCTTTTTGCTCCACCTCCTAGAGAAATGGAAATAAAAACAAAAATAAACAAATGGGACCTAATGAAATTTAAAAGCTTTTGCACAGCAAAGGAAACCATAAAAAAGACGAAAAGACACCCCTCAGAATGGGAGAAAATATTTGCAAACGAAGCAGTTGACAAAGGATTAATCTCCAAAATATACAAGCAGCTCATGCAGCTCAATATCAAAAAAACACACAACCCAATCCAAAAACGGGCAGAAGACCTAAACAGACATTTCTCCAAAGAAGATATACAGATTGCCAACAAACACATGAAAAGATGCTCAACATCACTGATCATTAGAGAAATGCCAATCAAAACTACAATGAGGTATCACCTCACACAGGTCAGAATGATGGCCATCATCAAAAACTCTACAAACAATAAATGCTGGAGAGGGTGTGGAGAAAAGGGAACCCTCCTGCACTGTTGGTGGGAATGTAAACTGATACAGCCACTATGGAGAACAGTATGGCAGTTCCTTAAAAAATTAAAAATAGAACTACCATATGACCCAGCAATCCCACTACTGGGCATATACCCTGAGAAAACCATAATTCAATAAGAGTTATGTACCACAATGTTCAGTGCAGCACTATTTACAATAGCCAGGACATGGAAGCAACCTAAGTGTCCACTGACAGATGAATGGCTAAAGAAGATGTGGTACATATATACAGTGGAATATTACTCAGCCATAAAAAGAAAGGAAATTGAGTTATTTGTAGTGAGGTGGATGGACCTAGAATCTGTCCTACAGAGTGAAGTAAGTCAGAAAGAGAAAAACAAATACCGTATACTAACACATATATATGGAATCTAAAAAAAAAAAAACAATGGTTCGGAAGAATCTAGGGACAGGACAGGAATAAAGACACAGACGTACAGAATGGACTTGAGGACACAGGGAGGGGGAAGGGTAAGCTGAGATGAAGTGAGAGAGTGGCATTGACATATATACACTACCAAATGTAAAATAGATAGCTAGTGGAAAGCAGCTGCATAGCACAGGGAGATCAGCTCATGCTTTGTTACCACCTAGAGGGGTGGGATAGGGAGGGTGGGAGGGAGACGCAAGAGGGAGGGGATATGGGGATATATGTATACGTACAGTTGATTCATTTTGTTATACAGCAGCAACTAACACAACAATGTAAAGCAATTATACTCCAATAAAGATGTTAAAAAAAAAGTCATAGATAAAACTTACTGAAATTATTTCTTACAATTCTTTAAACAGGCATTTAGAACTGTTACTGTTGATTATATTCAGAGAAATAGGACAGATACTCTATTTGCATAACTTTTGCTCTCAGTTTGGAACATGAACAACAAAATGCCGTGATTAATGATTTTTACTATTCTTTTTGTTTTCCTGCAGATAGTTGGCATAAAAATGGGCTATCAAGCACATCAAGTTGAAGTAAGTAGGAATAAAATAAATCAAAATCCTCAAGTTGAGTCAACTACAGAGTCAGAATATGATACTCCACTGGACAAATTTGCATCCAATTTTGGGGGGCAATTTTTGGTCATCAAAATAAGTGCATTTCCCATTAAGTTGGCAATAAAGCTTGAAGGAGAAAGATCACATTGTTTACTGTAAAACTGATACGATAAAGATTATATGAGATCACATGTATAGATACAGATATGTAAACTGTAATGGGATTTCAAATAACGGAATAATTATGAATTTCAAATTTTCGTTTATATGCAGTAACAGTTAATAGTACAGTATAGATCCAAATCTCTAGGCCATAGGCAGATAACCTGCTGTTAACATTAGTGACTGGAATTTTGTTTAAATAATAGCTATATAATTAGGACTACATTGCCTGACAAATGTTTGGCACATACAGCTTCCTAGGTTTCATACACCTTGGAGAGAAAGAAGGAAACATCTAACAAAAGTTGATAATAGCCAAAACAATGTGGAACAATAAGACCTTCCTCCCTCCCTCCCTCCCTCCCTTCCTTCCTTCCTTCCATTCTTCCATTTATTTTTTTGTCTTTATGTTGGAGAATATGTGTTAAGTGAGCTCTCTGATATCTTGCCTTGAGGCTCATTTTATGCTTCTAAAACTGAATAATGGGATGGCACACCAGACTGCAGTGGGGAATTTTCCTTTGTAATCAGAGTTTTGAGGAGATATGTTATACTGTATCATATTAGAAAAATTAAAAAGGTCATCCATGCCTTTCCTGACTATTCTGTTCTCCCTTAGTGGGCAAGAGTAGAATTTCCTGAGGAAGGATGCTCTCTGTCAGGCAGACAACCCAATGCCCAACCAAAATAAATGAATAAATAGATTAGCTAATTAATTAATTTAAAATAAAGAAATAAATCAAAGGCTCAACTTTGCTACTTTATCACAGACTGCCTTTCAACCTTAAACACCAGGCTCTGCCTGGGGATCTCAAGCCCTCTTTAGGTGGTTTTCCAAGAGCTGCTTCCGTAACGCTAGGCCTGACGTTAAATGTTACGTGGCTGGTTAGAGACTGAAAAATCATCGAGCTGTAAAAGTCTATGTTGTTGCTGAGACTCCAGAGGACTAAGCAGTTTTGGATAATAAACTCAAGTTGTATGAGAATTCGAACATTACAGACAAAGCATTACAACATGAAATTCTAATTTATTTGAATCAACACATATATGATTATTAACAAAATAACTTCTCTCGTGTTATTTTGTTTCTATAAACATCCTATAGACCTCTGGAATCATTCTTATGTAGAATGTTCATAGGTGTGATGTACACAATTTATTGTTTGTGCTGGTGTTAGTACTGTTGACCTGTTACTTATTCTCATCATATTTTCCATGTTCATTTTTGCAAATATAAATGTAAAGTTCATGTATTCTCAAAATTGTTAAAAATATATTGAATACATTTTCTGTCTTCATGTGACTTCCAAAAAAAAAAAGAAAGTGAAATTGACACAACATTGCAAATCAACTATACTTCAACAAAATAAAAAAATAAAAGAAAGTAACAGAAGAAAATGTGATTGACACAGAGGTTTCTAGCTTGGGAAACTCAAAAGCCATAAACTAAGATAAGGGCTACAGGGAAATTAGTTCTGGTAAGAAAAATAAGGACTCTGTTCTGGACATAGGGAACTTGAGCTTCCTGCAGTAAGCTTAGAGAAAAGTATCTAAAAACCAGTTGGACATACTTGTTTGGAGCTCAGCAAAAAAGTGTGGGCTAGAAATATAGACATGGGAGCCATGAGCATCTGACCGATGCTCATGTGTGCTCCCCCAGGGGCAGACACATTAGAATAAACTATTAAGTTTTTTTTTCAATTAATTATTATGAATTTTTTTTTTTTTTTTTTTTTTTTTTTACTTTTGGCTGCACTGGGTCTTCATTGCTGTGTGCAGGCTTTCTCTAGTTGCAGCGAGCAGGGGCTACTCTTTGTTGTGGTGCACAGGCTTCTCATTGCGGTGGCTTCTCTTGCTGCAGAGCACGGGCTCTAGGCGCGCAGGCTTCAGTAGTTGTGGCACGTGGGCTCTAGAGTGCAGGCTCAGTAGTTGTGGCGCAGGGGCTTGGTTGCTCCATGGCATGTGGGATCTTCCCGGACCAGGGCTCAAATCCGTGTCCCCTGCATTGGCAGGCGGATTCTTAACCACTGGACCACCAGGGAAGTCCCAGAACTATTAACTTTTGTATCTATATATGCCTAGGTCCCATGCCTGGAAATTCCAATTCAGAAGGTCTAGGTTGGAGCCCAGAAATCGCTAGCGTTTTAAAAGTTCCACAGGTGATTCTAATGAGCACTGGCTGAAACTCAGTGATGCAGACAGTATTAAAGCTTCAGGACTGGATGAGAAATCTTAGTAACATTTTATAGTGAGAAAAAAGGATAAAGACAGAGTTAACGCCGCAAGGCAAAGGGAAAAGAGCCAAAAAAAAACTGAGAAAGAAAAAGCTAGAAAAACAGGAGAAGACAACAAACCCCCTCGTAGAAAGTAAGCTCCGTAAAACTGGAGAATTACTGTTTCAAAACCAATAAGCCACAAACTTTTTATCTTTAGGGACCCTATTTTATTTCACTTGACGTATGCAAAGCAATAGCTCTCAAAAGTGGTATTTAACTGAATATGTGTAACTTCACGCTGAATCTGAAACAGGCCACATACTTAATTTCAACCTACCCTGTAAGGCCAAAGGAATAGCTTCAATCTGGATCTTTGTTGGCTTTGTCCATCCCAACTGGTCACAAGCTTCACACAACACATCTGTCACACCCTTAGAATTCAGAAAAACATAGTTTAGCAAAGAAAAACACACACTCACCTCCCACATAATTAAATGACTGTTAGGGCCGCCTTGTTGGTGACATGTGCGTCCCCTACGCTTTGATTCAAAGGTTTTTATTGTGAGTCTACTCAGTCTTCTCCTTAACTCTGAGAACTGGGACAGGAACCTAAGACTTACCAATCACTCTCCACTCGCCGGGGACAAAGCCAAGTTCTCCGCCTGTGTTACTTCATTTAATCTTCACAACTCTATGCGGTACTTATCATAACCCCCAATTTACAGATGTGGAAAGTGAGGCACCGAGAAAACTTGCCTCTAGTCAGTGACTGGGTCAGAATTCAATACCGGTTCATCTGAATCCAAGGCCCAAGATGCACAAAAAGTGGATTCGCCGCATGGACAACATCCTGCACAGACACAACGCTGCCACACCGAGGTGGAGTTCAAAAGGGCATATGGGGGCTCCCGGGCCGCCCTCCCACCACCCAAACTCAGAGCCGAGGGAGCTCGTCCGGAACCCGAGCTTCGGACATCCCAGGAGAAACCTAAGCTAGGCCCCGGCTGTTTTTTGCACACCAGCGGCCGGTATCGAAGGCAACCGGACTCTGCCCGCGCCTGGCGGCAGCAGGAAAAAAGGGAAACCGGAGTCATCCATTCTTACCAGGTCTTTAAATGTTTTCGTTTCCGCCTCCTCCACCGCCGTCTGGGGCACCGCAGCCGGTGAACCGCGCTCCTCGGACGCCGCCATGCTGTCTGCAGGCTCCGGAAGTGGGTCGGCGGCGCGCGGGATGCTGGGAAATGTAGTTTTCGTTCTCCCGGGTGGCGTGTTGTGGGCGCCCCCTGCGGGCTTGGCGGGGTTTCGCGGAAAAGCAGTAAAAAAAGAAATTAGGCATGGGTATAAGCGTTTGGAGTTCTGGAGCTGAGCCAAGTGCAGCCAAGTGCCTGATGACCAGGACCTCTAATCTGCCCTTTAGGTTCCTTTAGAAAGTTTTCCCCACCTTTCACAACCGCTGTGTTCCTCCCTCTTCTAACCATAGAGTTTTGAACAGGTTCACATTACAGTACTATTTATTTATTATAAATATTATTTCATTCATTTATTCAATAATATCTTGAGAGCCTACCATATGCTAGGGCTATGCTAAATGCCTACTGAACAGGACAGCGACCTCTACCGTCATGGAGAAGACAGATGATAAATAAGTGATCACAGATCATTTCAATTTGTGGAAAGTGTGATGATGCAACAGATATAAAAATGATAGAGGGCTTCCCTAGTGGCGCAGTGGTTGAGAATCTGCCTGCCAATGCAGGGGACACGGGTTCAAGCCCTGGTCTGGGAAGATCCCACATGCCGCGGAGCAACAGCCTGCGCGTCTGGAGCCTGTGCTCAGCAACGGGAGAGGCCGCGATGGTGAGAGGCCCGCGCACAGCGATGAAGAGTGGCCCCCACTTGCCGCAGCTGGAGAGCGCCCTCGCGCAGAAACGAAGATCAGCACAGCCATAAATAAACAAATAAATAAATAAATAAATAAATAAAATGATAGAGATTTGATTTGCATTTCTCTAATAATTAGCGATGTTGAGCATTTTACATGTGCCTGTTGGCCATCTGTATGTCTTCTTTGGGGAAATGTCTAGGTCTTTTGCCCATTTCTCGATTGGGTTTTTTGGATTTTTTGTTGTTGAGTTGTATGAGCTGTTTGTAAATTTTGGATCATTTATATGTGGATCTAAAATATGACACAAATGGGGACTTCCCTGATGGACCAGTCGTAAAGAATCCGCCTTCCAACACAGGGGACGTGGGTTCGATCCCTGGTCGGGGAACTAAGATCCCACGTGCCGCGGGGCAACTAAGCCCTCATGCCACAACTACTGAGCCCGAGCGCCTCAACTAGAGAGCCCACGTGCCACAGATTACAGAGCCTACGCGCTCTGGAGCCCACAACTAGAGAGAGAAAACCCACATACCACGACTAGAGAGAAGCCTGCGGTGCCGCAACGAAGATCCCAAGTGCCGCAACTAAGACTGATGCAGCCAAAAATAATAAATAAATAAAATAAATAAATATTAAAAAAATATGACACAAATGAACTTAGCTACAAAACAGAAACAGGCTCACAGACATAGAGAACAGAGTTACGGTTGCCAAAGGGGAGGGGGTTGGGGAAGGGATGGATTGGGAGTTTGGGGTTAGCAGATGCAAACTATTATATATAGAATGGATAAACAAGGTCCTACTGTATAGCACAGGGAACTGTATTCCATATCCTGTGATAAACAATAATGGAAAATAATATGAAAAAGAATGTATATATGTGTATAACTGAATCACTTTGGTGTACAGCAGAAATTAACAGAACATCGTAAAACAGCTATACTTCAATAAAATAAAATTTTTTCAAATGATGGAGAGCAACTTGGGGGGGCTGGATTGTGGGAATAACAGCAAGATTGGGGAAGGCCTCTCTGAAGTAGTGATGTTTGAGCTGAGACCTCACTGGGAAGCAGAAGAAAGTTCCTTCAAGAACCCAGAGGACAATGATTTCAGGCTGAGGGAACAGCAAGTACAAAGGTCCTGAGGCTCAGGTCAGACCCTGCAGGGCCCTAGAGTCGAAGGTATGGGGTTTGGATGTTATCCTAAATATGAAAGAAGCCACTGGAAGGTTTTGAGCAGGTGAGTGACGTGATCTACATATTAAAAATATCACTCTAACTTTATATGTAGAGAAGAAATAATGAAAAAGAGAGGCCATCTAAGAGGCAAGAGATGATCTCCATACCCCCAGCCTGACACGAAATAGACACCCAGGAACCGCACCTGGATGAATTACAGCTCAGCGGAGCATTGTGATCAGGTAGGGTGGCAGATCAGGAAGGACATCACTGGTTGTTTCTTTAGGGAATGAAGTTGTTTCCATCTTTGAGATTACACCGCTGCAGAATAGGCCCTTTGTCTTTTTATGTTGATTTACTCCAAGTTAAAGGTAAGAAGAGAAGACACACATTGTATGAAACAAGAGGTCTCCTTGAAATTGGCTCCATCAGGCAGTCGGAAACAGGTGCTCATGCCATGGCAGCCTAAGACGCTCAGGCCCGCTGTTCAGCTCCCCATCATGGCCACCTCTCCATTTTCCTAGGACCAGGATTAGGCCACTTTAGATGATGTCCAAGGCAGATAACATGCTTTGAGATAAGGGGAAGTTGATTTATCCTAAAGAAAACCCACCCAAAAAGCTCTGTCTCTTCCTCTTCCTGTTGTGATAAAAACAAAATTCAACTGAGTATGAGACAGGCTGGGACCTGTGACCCTTTGCTGCAGTGCTTACACCTGGACAAACATCTCCTGAGCCTCAGAATACAAAGAAACTATAAGAGACTAAAAATAACTGCACCCATTCCCCATTGGGGCAAATTATGAATGATAAGATACAAAAAGACCAAAAACCCAACTGCCACTTCTGAGGTGTCAGGAGCAAAAGCAGGGTACTGTGCGAGATAGCTGCACACAGCACCACCAAGGGGGTAGGCAGACCACCTAAGCCTCCACTCTGACCCCACACATGTATCCACCTCTACCCTCACCCCATTTAAGGGACCAGCTCCCCCCCTCCGGGGAGTGAGCATGGGAACCTGTTACTTATTTTCACTCCCTCGTTCCCTCGTGCTGCAGCACGAGTCCCAATAAAGCCTTCCCTGAATTTCGCATCTAGCCTCTTATCAATTTCTTCCCCCCCCCCCCCACAGGACCAGGAATCGAACCCACGCCCCCTGCAGTGGAAGCATGGAGTCTTAACCACTGCACCAGCAGGGAAGTCCCAGCCTCTTACCAATTTCTGTTGATTAAGGAGTCCAAGAACCCTGGTCGGTAACAAGTCCATTTTAAAGATCTTACTGGCTTTATTCAATGATTCATGAATTGGGCAGCTTCCCATCTAGCAGATAGAAAGGAGCTCTAAAGAGTTGTACAAAAGGGCAGGCTTTTATAGGCAGGAGGAGGTGGGACAAGGAAGTTGTTCTATCAAAGAGCTGATTGTTTCAGGCCAGGTCATCTTCCTTTGGGGCACAGCATGGGTCTATGAGGCCAGTTACCTCCCTAGTGCTGACCAGGTAATTCTAAAGTGACTGGGTAAGATTCCTTTCCTGAAAGCATCTGAAATTGCAGTTAGGTTAGGTATTAAGTCTGGGTTTGGTGATGTGGCCTTAGCATAAGTGAATCCATCTTGGGCCTGTTGTTTGTGTTTTTTTTTTAATTTATTTATGGCTGCGTTGGGTCTTTGTTGCTGCACGCGGGCTTTCACTAGTTGCGGTGAGCGGGGGCTACTCTTCGTTGCAGTGTGCGGGCTTCTCATTGCGGTGGCTTCTTTTGTTGCAGAGCACGGACTCTAGGCACACGGGCTCCTGTAGTTGTGGCTCACGGGCTCAGTAACTGTGGCTCGCAGGCTTCGTTGCTCCACGGCATGTGGGATCTTCCCAGGCGAGGGCTCGAACCCATGTCCCCTGCATTGGCAGGCGGATTCTTAACCACTGTGCCACCAAGGAAGTCCCTGTTGTTTCTTTTTTTAACACTGTCCTCTGCTTTGTAGACCTGCTGGGGAATCTGTGCTCCTTGTTTGACAAATGAGAAACTCGAGTCCCAGAAGGTAAAAAGACATGTCACATGGCAAGGTAACAAGAGACAAGACTAGAACCCAGGCCTCTTGAGACCCAGACCAGTGCTTTTACTGACGGAAAGATCGCTTTACACGACAGCAAGCAACTTTCCCTGCACAGTCACACTCGGAATTCCTCTGCCACACAGATTTTTCTGTAAAAACAAAGAGAGAAGGACTTACTTTGCTTCCCTTAGACTCACGCTCTGATTTGATGTAGGAGAGTGGAATGGGAATTAAAAGTGCTGGGAAAAGGTGAAAGACTCAATCGTAAAATTCAGGGAAGCAGAGCGAAGAGGCCTGGAAAAGGGGACCCAGCTGGAAACAATTGGGAGGACTATAAAACTGTGTATAATACCGGGTCTAAAGTTACCCAAGTTTTGGTAAAATGTGTTACAGGAACGAAAAAAAGATTACGCCTAAGATTTCTGGGGCTCTGGGGTTGCTCTAAAGGGAAACTGATTTAAACCACCAAGCTGCTATTATAATAGCAAACTCTGCTCATTTTAGCCAGGAAAAAGTTCTTCTGTGTGTTCTTGGACAATCAGACATGGGTTCTTTTTCAAACTTCCTCTGGTGCCAGTGCCCACCTCGGTGACAGGATTCACGTCAGACCAGCAGGCTAAGCACAGGCGGATTCCAGTGGAGAGGATTGTCTGCTTTTGACTATTCCTACCAAGTCTGGAGTAGTTTGGATATTTACGTTCTGGTCGTGGAAATAATAGAGGTCCATTCTAGTAACTGAACCATGTCATATCCTGTACTTGCAGAACAATGAGAAAGGTTAAAGAGGAAATCCAAATAAACACTCAAAATAAGGGGCAAAGCAGGCCTGAAACAATACACTGGCCCCAGAAGGAGAGGTCAAAGTGACTGACCCCCATCTCCCTCTGAAAGGTTTTTTTTTTAATTTCAATTTATTTATTGAAGTACAGTTGATTTACAATGTTGTTTTAGTTTCAGGTGTACAACAAAGTGATTTATTTATACATATCATATTCCTTTTCAGATTCTTTTCCATTATAGGTTATTACAAGATACTGAATATAGTTCCCTGTGCTATACAGTAGGTCCTTGTTTATCTATTTTATATATAGTAGTGTGTATCTGTTAATCCCAAAGTCTTGGTTTATCCCTCTCCCTCCGAAAGGTTTTCACAGGCCTTCATGTGCCCCTTCCTCCAAACACACAAAAATATCTAGTAAAAATTATAGTTTATGACTGCCTTAACATAAATATATTAATATATATTAAAATATTTTCTTGGACTTAAAAGTTTATCTTTTTCTTTTGATTTTTTAAAAGAAATTAAACCTTAATGTGGGCCTCTGAAAGTATGGTGGTCTCCCAGGCACTGTGGCTCCCGCCCCTAGTGGTTGAGGGAAGGGCGTGGGGACCACAGGGAAGCCTTCAACAAGCCAGTGACACAGGCTGCTGTGGGGTGAGAGCATGTGAGGACAGAGGTGGCTCCTGGACCAAAAGTAACATGAGCCCAAAATCACAGGCAACAGTTCTGCGGAACTGATTCAGACAAGAATCAATTCTTAATCAGTTTCTGCTCAAGATCCTCCCAGAAGCTGCATACCCTGTAGTCTGTTTTGGAGAGAGCTCCCTCTAACAAAGTGCTCTATACTCATCATGAAGGAAGCAGTGCAAAATTTAATCCATCAAAAAATTATCTTTAACTTATGAATTCTTTTTTTTTTCCTCTGGCTGCCCCGCACAGCCTCTTAGTTCCCCGACCAGGGATCGAACCTGTGCCCCCTGCCCTGGAAACGCAGAGTCCTAACCACTGGACCGCCAGGGAATTCCCCATAATTTATGAATTCTAATCTGTTATGAGTAGGTATGTCCAAGGGGAGAAATGATGTAGATGATGTAATAATGAGGGCAGAGAGAGACGAGGACATTCTCCAAGGAATCTAGAAAAAGAGAGATGCTGTACAAAATACTTCATTATCGAACCAATTTGTGACTAGGGAAAAAAAGATAACTAGCTCTGGTTACTTGTTGATTTCTTTCCTTTTTTTTTTTTTTTTTTTTGTCTTTAGTTTGGAAAGTTTTTTAAAATACAGAAAATCTGTATGTTTCTTTTTTTATTCAACAAACATTCTCCAACACTATGGCAGGCCACGGACCACACATTAAGAACCAGAAGTAAGCATGGAATTCATGCTCCAGTTGCGGGGGGGGGCAGCCTATGTCTTAAATAACAATAAATAAATAAATCCTCACAACCAAGTGGGACACAAAAAAGTAATCACAAGTGAGATGCATGGTAAAAAGGAAAAAAGCAAGATGCTAGAGCAATGTATGATGGGATGACCTGGCCTTTCTCTGCACATCGGGGACATTTTCCCCGTGGAAGGGACTTTTAAACTGAGACCTGGAAGATGAGCACCCTTACTGGCTGTGTAGGGAGCAGGGTGCGATTTACAGACAGAAAGAACATTCCCAGTTAAGCCTTGCAGTGGGAAAAATCAAAGGAAGCTTTTAAAGATTATAAAATGGTGATTTATGATGAAGCTGGACATACAGTTAGGGACCTGAATATTTAGGACCTTATAGGTCATGTAAATGACCTGGGGATTTGCGACTTGATTCCAAGGTCAATGGGAAACTTTTGAAGAGATTTCATCAGAGATGCATTTGAAAAGGACACTCGGCTGCAGTGAAGAACGGATTGGGTCAGGGAGAGGGATGCAGGAAGATCAGTTAGCAGTTGTTTAAGCAAAAGATGATGACATTTTTAAAAATTAATTAATTTTATTTATTTTTGGCTACTTTGGGTCATTGTTGCTGCAAGTGGGCTTTCTTTAGTTGCAGTGAGCGGGGACTATTGTTCGTTGTGGTGCACGGGCTTCTCATTGCGGTGGCTTCTCTTGTTGCGGAGCACAGGCTCTAGGCACGCGGGCTTCAGTAGTTGCGGCACGAGGGCTCAGTAGTTGTGGCTCGCAGGCTCTAGAGTGAGCCTGCCTTGGCAGGCAGATTCTTAACCACTGCGCCACCAGTGGAAGTCCGACGATGGCATTTTGGACCAGATAGGGGCAGTGGGGTTGGGGAGAACTGGACAAAGTTCAAGGGTGTGTAGAGGTTAGATAAATTCTCATGACTGATTTAACACGGAGGATGAAGGTCAGGGATGTGTCCGTGATTTCTAGGTTTCTGGCTTGAGCAAGTAGAGACTTGGTGGAACCTTTACAAAGCTAGAAAACACTGGAGGAGGGGCAATTACGTGGGAGGATAGGGAAACAAGGTCATGTTCAGAAGGTAATGGTTACTGTAGAAACAAAGACTTGCACCCAAGCAGACTGGCTTGAGATCCCACAGTCTTACCACCATAGTGTATTGTCACTGTGTTTTCCCTAGTGTGGCAAAGGGAGATGGAAATGTAAGTAATATGCCCTTAAAATGTTCAGTTAGCTTAAGCCAAATTAATGTGTCCTGTGTAGTTACACACCCCAAAGGGTGTCTCTTCTGTGGATAGCTTTGAGTCTCAACTTGGCCTTGTCTTCCTTGTCTTCCAATGATGTGTTTTTATCTCATCTAATACCCAACAAATTCAAACTGACACAAGAGAATCCTTTAGCACTGCTTTCATTCATAACAACATCCAACCTAGGACTAGTGAAACACTGGATGTGAAGGACCCAGGCTACATGATGGAAGTGGGAGAGTAGCAGGCTGGTACGAAGTTCAGGAATAGAAGAGAAAGAAAACAATCAAAGAAGCTAGACAGAGAGAAAAATAAGAAAGGTGTCACAGAATTCAAGGCAGAAGAGTCTTCTAAGAACTGGGTAGTCAACAATGTCAAAACTGCAGAAAAGTTAGAAACAATGGAAGTCCTATTTATTGACCATCTGCACATGTTTTTCTTTTTTTATATTGTCTGCTAATGTCTTTGTTTGTTACTCTTTTGGGGTACACAATTTTAGAGAAGACTGAATCCTTTCATAATATATAAGTAAATGTGAAACAAATGAAAGATAAAATCATTTTTTATACTATTTCACCTTTTTACAATGTCACCTAAAATATTCAATATACTCTAAAATTCTACTTAGGGGAAGAAAGTCTTAAACATAAATTAAATTGTAGTTTAAAAGGTTAGTAATTTTTTTTTCATATAGCTACATCAATCTTAACATATCTGCTTCAGATTTTCCAAGACTTCATGCCCAATCCTGCTCCAGTGATTTTTTTTTTTTCTGGCCAGCCACACAGCTTATAGGATCTTAGTTCCCTGACCAGGGATCGAACCCAGGCCCCTGGCAGTGGAAGCACGGGGTCCTAACCACGAGACTGCCAGGGAATTCCTTCCAGTAATAATTAGATGATGGTAGACTGTGAATTGCCAGAGGTGCTCAAACATCAAAGAAAGGTCCTTTGAGTAACAGAGAAATCAACAGAAATGCTTTCCTTGAGGTCTTGAAAAGTAATAACTTGTTGATGGTAAAAAATAAAAAAGAATGAAAGTCCAACAATTAATAGTGTTCGCCATGCAAAAGCTCAGGGAGCAATGTTAAAAACAAATCATCCAGAGACAAAGCATTATTATTTTGTATAATTTTATGATTATTAGAGTCTTATTCCTATTCACACCTGTCTACTCACCCACAAGTGTCCAGCAGATTTAGTTCATAGCTACCATACTGAAATTGAATACACACCCCTAACAGGAAGAAAACTGACAAGCAGGTTCAGTGGTAGTTTCGATGCAATGACCCCAAGAAGTTTCATTTTCAGAGGTTTTTATGCAAGATCTGGAAAGGCCTGTTGAACCAGTAATTCCTTTATTCATGTCTGTGTGGGCTTTTTCCATACCTTCGTCCCAACACATCAACAGTTAGCAAAACTCTCTTATTAATCACATCCTTCCATTTCACGTGTTTTGTTCACAAGAATATTGCCACGTTTGGGACGTCTGGGGCAGCATTACAAAATACCTATGCACAAGTTTTTACAATCCAAACTGAAGTTTCATCATTTTCAAATTGCACCTATATTGCTGTTTGCACATACTAGCCATTTGCAAAACTGCATTCTAATTTCTTATTGATTAACCTACTGGCATCAGAGTATAGCCTACCTGAATGACTAGATTGTTGGGGCCATAAGCTCTAGAACCCTGTCTTCATTGCTCACAAATGACAGTAGGTGATGCAAGGTGAGTACTCAATAAGTGTTTTCTGGATGAATGAATCTGTCAGCCTTGTTATTAATGTTGTCACTCTTGTGGGCCATTATTTTATATTAGGAATATACTTGGTCTCAGAAGAACTAAAGGCATAACTCTGGAGTCAGGCTACCAGGATTCAAATCCTGGGGCAGCTCTTGCTAGCTGTACAACCTTTCAGTTCTTTACTTTCTTTATCTAATGATATGCGGTAATTATAGTGTCTACCTCATAAGATGTTTGTAAGCGTGATAACACATGTCAAATTGTACTTAGAACAATACCTAGTAAGTTTTCCATAAATGTTAACTATCATTATCATCTTTAAATATCCACATTTATTTTCTAACTTTATTATCTAAATGTCATTTTATCTAAGCATTTAGAAAAGTATTGTTCTGTAATGAAATTTTGACAGTGTGGTTTTTTTAATTTTAATTTATTGGAGGATAGTTGATTTACAATGTTGTGTTAGTTTCAAGTGTACAGCATAGTGATTCAGTTTTACATATACATATATTCATTCTTTTTTAGATTCTTTTCTCATATAGGTTATCCCAGAATATTGAGTAGAGTTCCCTGTGCTACACAGTAGGTCCTCGTTGGTTATCTGTCTTATATATAGTGTGTGTGTGTTCATGCCAATCTCCTGATTCATCCCTCCCTCACCACCCACGTTTCCCCTTTGGTAACCATAAGTTTGTTTTTGATATCTGTAAGTCTGTTTCTGTTTTGTAAATAAGTTCAGTGCAGTTTTAATAACAAGATCAGTTTTAATAAATGTCCCCATGTCAACCAGGGAAACTGGCACAAGAAACTTGGAGCCTAAAAGAAAGATTTTACATATCACTGCCCTTCCCCAACTCCCTTTACACAAAAAGCTTCTCCCAATTACAACTGTTTTATTAATTTAGCAACCAGATGCGCACAAATGCTGGAACAAGTCCCGCTGTGGCTTCCCTGTGCTCTTGAGAGTCAGAGACCTTGGCCATGACTCATTGCTAAAGTTCTGGGGCAAATCAGGTTGCAGACCTGCCTGCACTCCCATCCCGGGGGTTACACTGGAAATACAGAATGGGATTAAACATCATTCTCTGCAGGCAAGACCACGTTGGAGGGGCTTCTCTCCACAACCCAGTGCTAATGCCAGTCAGAACTGGGGGATGCCGAGGGTCCCTAAGGTTCATTCCTGCCCCTTAGGGGTCTCGCTTCAACAGCACAATTTCCCCTCTTCTAACAACTCTCTGGTTGCTAAGGGATTATTTCCAGATCTTAGGGCTCACTCTTTGTCCTAGCCCAGACCACAGCAGGGTTTACTTTCCTCTTATGAGTTTGCCAGGAGCAAAAAGTAACAATTTTCCAACCTCCTGCCAACTCAACAAGGAGAGATTTATTGCAATTAACTAAAAGGTTACTTCTTATGACAGGAATACCATATGCTTTAGCAAAGATAGGATCCCAGCTTGTGGCTGGCCTTTGCAAACAGCCAGGAGCCTGCCAGCACGGCCTTTTTTTTTTTTTTTTCTTTTTTCGGTTGCACAGTCATTAACAGTGCAACATCCAGGGATGTTTCCAAGATGCGGACTCAGGCTGGCACTCAGGTAACGAGATTACCTCCAGATTACCTTCAGCAGAAGTTCTCAAATCACTGCAGCAACCACTGTAGGCTCTTTGTTTGGACTGCTGGCCCCTCGACCCAATGTCCATCCTCCTTTTTGTCCTTACAAACAGAATCCTAGGTATTTTGGGAACAGCTAGTTCTCAGCTAAAAGTACTACATGTCCCAGCCTGCTTTGCACGGTTAAGATCAGTGACTTGCCAGGTTAAGTCCCTTGGAGACTCCTGGGGAAGTTCTGCCTTCCTAATATAGACGCTGCCCCTTGCCTTCCCTCTCTGCCTCTCTCTAGTGTTTGGGTTTTGTGAAGCCTAATTTGGCTGATTCTGGGATTCTTTTCAATTACTTCTCAGGTTGTAATTATGTTCAAAGGTTTGAAACTGCTGGAAGTCTGATTTCTAGATAATAAGAGAATTCCTATACATGAGTTGATAACTCTTTAAAAATTGATCTATACAGTTTGATGCTGAATATTCTAAGTAAAAATAATTAAACCTCTGCCCTTTTTCAAAGTTACTAATTTATACACAGGCAAACATGAGGTTAGGTAATTAATTCCAAGAAGATCGAGAAGTTTGAGTAAATCAATACTTTAATAAAATTTTTTTTTAATTTTAACGAATCAGAAAATATTAAAAAAAAAAAAAAAAAAGAAGTTGGGAATTTCCTGGCGGTCCAGGGGTTAGGACTCAGTGCTTTCACTGCCGGGCCCAGGTTTGATCCCTGGTCGGGGAAATAAGATCTCACAAGCCAGCATAGCACGGCCAAAAAAAAGAAGAAGAAGAAGATATTTGAGGACTGGGCAATTTATTTCAATAAAGGGAAGGACTGATTTTGCTACAATGGGAAAAAATGTGGAATTCAAAATTTGCTGCATTTAATGGCATCCCCATTTATCTCTGCACAATGTCTTTCTCTCAACATCTCCATTCCTTCTACTTTCTTTTCACGCCAAGGCTTTGAGTGAGAAATATATCAAGTTGACAAATTGTTTGACATATCTGATCTAGAGTGCCTTCTACACCACTCTTCTCTCTCTTTTTTCCCCCAGTAAATACTTTTGACTTTGACATTTACCACATTGGAAATGACAGGTGCCTGAGGACAAATGCATCAAAGTGATTAGAATCAGAAATGTCTGCTAAGGATTATCTTTTTAATAGAGTAGAATGTAGTTTTATTGAATCCTTGAAATGCAGAACCAAATGAATCTCCTTTATTGTGAAAGAAAACAATCCAAATGATTGTAAACCCCAGAAACCAGCAGAAGCACTTAAACCTTCAATATGAACATATTTATTTTTCGAACTCGGATATTTTTCTGAAGTACGCTTGTAATCTAAATACCCCTTTATCTTCTTCCCTTTACAACATACCATTTCAATCTGTTTTATAGAACAAAGACCTTACGGAAAAGCCTTATTCACATTCCCACAAAAGAAATAAAGAAAATGCTTGTCTCTAGGATCCATTTAACTGAACTTCACTTAAATCCTGGTAGAGGTTTCCAACTTTATAACAGACACATAAGAGGATAGATGCTCTTTCATTATCAACAAATTCCTCTTAATATGGTTAAGCAGTTCATTAAATTATTCAAATGCATTTACTGAGCTCCTATAACGTGCAAAGTATTGTTCCAAAGTAGACACCCTGCCTTAGATGTACAGTGGGTCACTGAAATTATAACTTCAAAAGTTTAAGACTTTGATACATGCAAAATACCCTAATAATATGAAATGGTTGCTGCTGCTGCTGAGGCTGGGGCTTCCAAAAGTGCCCAGTTTATTTCTAGGGAACAGCTCAAGCACTGGAAGAATATAATTCAAACTTAAGCATTAATAAAAGATGAGGTTAGGCAGTGAGTGTACCTTTATAACATAACACAAACCTGTGAAGTACATTCTGGTCATCTAAAATGCATCTGTGCAAGGCAATCTAGGAAATGACACCAGTTTAAAAAAAACAACTGGTACCAACTTCAAAATAAACCAGGATACAGATCCATTGCCATTTATAGGAAAAACAAAAATATAGAAACATCAACCCCTCTCCCCAGCACTGAAATTACACTTCCTCAGACACCCTGCCATCATTGGGAAGCATGGGGGTCAACTGGGTAAATTTAAAGCATATTAGATAATTAAATAATACAGCCAAGTGTTTTTGTGCGTGTGGTCCCAAAGACTTTTCAACAATACATTTGTAGGAATGGAAACTGAAGAAATTGGAAGTATTTTCTAAGAGACAGCTTACAGATTTCTTACAGCTCCCAAAGTGAAACTATAACACATCACCGTCATAACACAAGCTAATTTGTCTAACGCCCATAAAACCCAACTTCACAGGACATCAGGCTTCCAAGTGCTTCCTTCATATGCCTCTAATTGGTTTCTTTCCCCCTGAACTAAATAGGGAAGGCTTTTCAGGTCAAGTGTTATCTGCTGGCAAAGTCTTGTACCTTCAGGATAGATAAGCTTGCATCATCTCTATATTGACAAGTCAAGCCTCCATTTATAAGCTTAAATTCAGCTCCTGGTCTCTCTATTCAGAACTTCCCACATTTACTTAAAAGGATCATTTAAAACACTGGGGGGGGAAAATTCCCCTCTGAAGGAGAGAGACTTATTCAAGGAAAGCAATGCTATTTTCAGCTCATGGCCCACCTTAGAAAGGCAAACTCAACTTCATCTCCCGAAAAGAACCCCAGTAGTCTCCCGTTCAGAAACTTGCTATTCCTATTATTTTCTAATGTTGTGGTTAAATAAAATTAAATGTTAATAATAAACAGTAATTAAATAAGAAACTTAAAATAAATAATTAAAAAATGGTCTGGAGGTTTTCAGAGAAGGTAATAAAGGTCAATTTCCATTAAATTCACATTCCTTTCTGTACCAGTTTTTACAACGAGTGGGCAACACTGCCCTCTAAAGGGCTGTTTCTGTTACATCCCTTAGTTCACCCAGTCGCAAATTGCCCCAGGAAGCATTGACACAGCCGTCCCCACGCACCTTCTTTCTTTTACTTCTGGGACACTGTCCTTGACCTTTTGTGAATGACTCTGAAGACCACGGAGCCCAGAGAGACTATAGACTTCGTGAAAGCTCATCAGAGGATCAGAAACCAACATCCCTTGCAGCGGTTTTCAAACCTTATCAGGCATCAAATCATCCCAAGAGCTAGTTTAAACACAGGTTGCTGCGCCCCACCTCCAGAATTTCTGACTCCTTAAGTCTAGAGCTGAGGCCAAGAACTTGCCTTTCTAACAAGTCCCCAGGTGATGCTGCCAGCCCAGGGGCCACACTTTGTGACCCAGACACTGTGCTTGGCACTTTATCTCACTTAATACCTCCCAACAGGGTGAGGTTTTAGCATCCATTTTACAGACCAGTAAGCCAAGTCTCAGACAGTAAACCCAGGGCTAACTCAAAAGCCATTTCTCCCTTCTCTACGCTATGATGTCAGTAAATGAAGCTGTTAGTCATTTCCTCTTCCTTGGCCTCAGTTTCTTCTGCAAGGGGGCGGGACTTAGGTGAACGTTTGGTTGGTTTCGCCTCTCAGAGTACCTTGGAGGTCTGGATATGAAGATACCCAGGAAGGTCCACTCCATCCCCAGGCTGGATCTATGAGTGGGCACGCTGAGAGGGGAGGGGATGCATGTTAGTGGGAGGTGCCTCTCTTGGGTTCTGAATCCTCCTACACAGTTCCGAGAGGGTCTGATTTGCTCTGGATTCTGGGTTTCTTTGTACTCAGAAACTCTGGCAGAGAGGTTTTAAAGCTAGTGTCTCCTCTTACAGGTATTTTGAGGACTTCAAAGCCTAGTGGGGCTTGGAGAAGACCCAAAGGGTGGCGATGTCTGCAACCCTCTCCAGCCTCGGCTCAAACCACCCACCGGGGCTGGGGCAGGGACGCTGCAACACCTTTAAATCAGGAGTGCCCAGCGGTGTGAAGACTGAACGGTGATGATAAAGGAAAAATAGTTTTCACGTCACATATCCCACCAGGATCAGGCAGGTAAAAAGTCCCTAGCCCTCAGCCCCAGGCAGGATGTCACAGTGATGGGAAAAGGGTTGGGAGGACACATCCCCATCCCTCACTTGAAGAACAGTTTTTCTCATCCTTTGCATTCAGCTCCTAACCCAACTTGGTGTTTTCCTGAGGGAGCTACAAATCTGGAACATCCCATGGGGATGGTTTCTAGCCTCGGTCATTAGGGGGAAAAGATATTCTCAGAAAAATATCCCAGCGGACTGGTTAGCAGAGATCTTGAGGTCGTGGCTACGGCTGCTCTTCGTGTAGAGCTGGACTCTGGACTCCAGTTGCTCGCTGAGCTCGTCCAGAGCCCCGGTGCAGGACTCCAGGCTCTCGGCCAGTTTCTGGATCTTGGCCTTCAGCACGGCCTGGCTAATCCTGGTGGCACCCTCGGCCCGCCTGGGGATGAGGAAACCGCGGGAGCCAAAGAAGACGATGAAGTAGACCGAGTTGTACAGCGCGATGGAGGCGTTCCTCCCGCTCTGCAGCAGCTGGCGGTCCCCGCGGCCCTGCCCGCGAAGGAAGAAGTCGAGGCAGCTCAGGATCTCGCGCATCTGGTCCTGGCAGGTGGCCGCGATCTCCTGCACCCGCCGCAGCTCCCGGGAGTTGCAGAAGATCAGGGAGAGGTCGGACGTGATGGTGACGGCCCCTCCGGCGGTGGCCACCCCCAGCCCCACGGCCGACGCCAGCAGAGAGACCCCCAGGGTGACGGGGCTGAGCGAGAGTCCCACGATGGCTGCGACCGCGCCCGCCGCGCTCAGCGAGCTGCCCGCCACGTTGGCCGCCAGGGAACGCCGGCGGAGGCGCTCGAGGCGCCGGGCCACCTCGCGCAGGCGCAGCAGCTGCCCGTGCAGCATGCCGCGGCGGTCCAGCAACAGGCCCTGGAAGCGGCGCAGCGCATCGGCGCCCTGCAGCTCCCGGGCCTCCGGCCCCTCCATGCCCTGCGGGGACACGACACGCGATTAGCCCGGAGTCAAGCACAACAGCTGCTTCCACCCAAGGGGAAACGGGTCATTTTCCAGTGAGTCATGTGTCAAGTTCTCAAAGACCCGTTCTATAATCTGGGACAAGTCCTCCAGTTCTCAGGACCTTAAATCCGAGTAAGCCAATAGGAATAATGCTCTTGTCCGCTTTTTCTCCCAGGGTACGCCAAGGATGGATTTTCTTATCTGTTAAATAAGGGAGTGGTGGTATTAGAAGTCTACTGCAATATTGAAGCCTCTTCTCTGAAAGGTGACACTTTGCAAGCCGTATGTAGTACCCCTTTACAAGGCCCTTTCCTTACATGAAGACTGGGATCCTAAAAGTTTTGCAATACTCTTATTGCAAAAGGGTTGGGTTTTTTTTTTCCTCTCTGATGAGTGAAAAACACAAGCCACCAAAAACTCAAAAATCATTCTGTCTATCAAATGTAAGGAAGCTAATCTTTGTAAGTTAGATGCTCGCCTGAAGCAACTCTTCTGCTTGTTTTTTTCCCCTGGCTCTTATCTTAGAATCAAGCCTAAGATGTGGTTTGCGCCACTTCTTCTAATTAGAGCTCATCGGGTCTTCAGAAATTTCATTCTTTGATGCGTGCTTAATTAAAAATAAATTACATTAAATTCACACCACTATGTCCCTTTATTATGAAAGCTTCCTTTAAAAGTGAGGAACGATTTTTAAAGTGGCCAAAAATTTTTTTAACAAGTCACTGAGGGCTACCTGTACCAAGTTGAAATGAAGCCAATCGAAGATGACTGACAGAGAGAACTGTACATCCTGGGTAAAAGTACATCCTTCCTAGTTGCCAAAAATCCCTCCCTTCATATCCACTGTACTCCTTATTATCAGGAACTTCTCGGAAGAGGCACAGAAGCCACAGAAATGGAAGATTTCACTACTGTGAGATATCAGGGCAGAAATCATTATTCTCAACTGGAAGATGAGGAAATCGAAACACAGACACATTCTAGATGCAGCTGATTCTTCAGAGCCCAGTCTAGAATCTTGGTCTCCTGACTCCTAAGTCTTAGCTTTATTTGCATGCCTCCATAATTCCACCCACCACTGACAAATTTACAGATGAAGACACCTCTGAGCAAAATGAGACAAAGTTACTCAAGATATATAATCGACCAAGGTTATAACCCCAGTATTACAAGTCCAATGGCTCTTTTTCAGACAGCATCCCTCTGGCCTCCCCACTTACCATTCACTTCGGGCTCTCTCCGGGAAAGAAAAATCTGAGGCTGTTTCTGGATGAGCATGCCTTATAGTTCCAGAGAGCCAATGACTGCCCTGGGAAAGCCTTGTCTCATTCTGAGAATTTGCCATTTCCTGTCCTGGCCCCTGCTGCCTTCATCCAGAAGGATGTGACATGGTGGAAAATGACACACCAGCCTCGCAGCACATCCCGTATTTAGGAAATGAACATTGTGTGTCCGCTTTCCCCCACACGCAGGAAGAGAACCACAGGCTCTTCCCCAACTTGAAACAAGTGTTGTCATTGTCCCAGGGGGCGTACCCTGCCTTTCCTCTCCTGAGAATAGCTAATGACGTTATCTGGTAGGACATCTAACGCACCCCAGGCTGACCAATTATAGTGTTTCCTGAGAGGCCTCCATTACAAAATCACTTTTTAAAAAGAAAAAGGAAGGAGGGGATTCTCTTATGTCTAACAGAGCCACTCACAACCCACTCCTGTATTTTAAAAGAAGCACCGTGAATCTGTGAGCGTTTGAAACACGTGATTCACTCTGCGCCGCGCAGCCCTCAGGATGCAAAACCACGCCCACAGGAAGTGCTGCGTGCAGTTTGGGGCATCTCCAGCTGTGGAGTAGATATTGGAGGTCCCAGAAAGGGCACACCTCAAGCCAAATGCGTCAGAAGAATCAGTGGGGTCAGGCTGCACAAGGAGCTAATTATACACTTTCAACAGCAGCAGGGATTCGGCTTCCTGGGTTTTCATCTGAAGCAGCAATTGTAGCCCAGGCAATAGTTATATGAATGCCTTCTACCCCACGTAATGAAGCACGGGCTGAAGGGCAATTTTCTGGATCATTCGGGAGAGGAAAACGTGTATAGCATCTGTGGATGCTTTCTGGGGCAATCACATAGGTGGTGGCAGTTCAGCCTGGAAGCTTCCTACCACAGGGCCCAGATATAGCATCCTTCTTCTAACACTCTTACCTTCAAATAAGGAAGGCCAAAGTGGATTTAAACTTAAATAATTATTGTCTCAGCTCTCTGGTTCATCTGGAAAGCCTTAACAGCCATATCTTTCTGGAACACAATTAAATCCGCCACCATTATAACTAGACATTGTATTGATCAACACCATGCCATTTGCTGCTACTCACAATCATGGTCCTTTTGAACTTGACTTTTCTGAATTTGATCCAAGTCCAAATATTCTGGTCACAGCTCCTCAAAGGATAAACATAACCCTGAGTCAGATGCCTGCAGTGTCTTTCTGCACTTTTGAGGTAAGAAGTAGGAAAATGTCTTCCTCTGACTCCATAGACATAATCACTCCAAAGGGAATGTAAGGTAGGGTGAATGGGGAGTAGGGTAGGCAGGAAGTGAGACAATGTAACCCTGATTCTCAGTTCCCATATGCTCCTCTAACTGCCCTGGACATTTTCTTGTGTGTTTTGGGTTTAGATGAGCACAAATAAATCTTTATTTCATGGATGGCAAATGTTGCTGGGACACAGAGAGGGTCATCACCTCCAGAGTATCAGTAATCATAGTACAGAACTAGGAAGAAGAGGAGAAGGTACGGGAGAATGGACAGCGCGTGTACTGACCTCAGCCCACATCCTGGAATTTGTTTTTCTCTGTGTTATAAACCCATATTCTTCAGGTTTGTGTTTTTATGAAGCAAAAAGAATTCAGTCATTTGACAGTTTGGGCTTGTTGCGGTTTTACTGCTTATAAAAACCTGCTACTGGTGCTTCCCTGGTGGCGCAGTGGTTGAGAGTCTGCCTGCCGGTGCAGGGGACACGGGTTCGAGCCCTGGTCTGGGAGGATCCCACATGCCGTGGAGCAACTGGGCCCGTGAGCCACAATTGCTAAGCCTGCGCGTCTGGAGCCTGTGCTCCGCAACAGGAGAGGCCGCGAAAGTGAGAGGCCCGCGCACCGCGATGAGGAGTGGCCCCCGCTTGCCACAACTGGAGAAGGCCCTCGCGCGGGAACGAAGACCCAGCACAGCCATAAATAAATAAAAATAAATTAAAAAAAAAAAAAGACTCCTCCATCCCGCCCCCGCTCCTCGAGGTCACGCTCGGTCCCGCCTCAGGCCCCGCCCCTTTAAAAAAAAAAAACAAAAAACCTGCTACTTCACATCATTTCTAAGAATGGACACTTGAACATAACACTTAGATTCAGTTTTTATTTACTTTCATATATTTAAGCACAATAAGAAATTTGAGGACTAATTGAAGGTATTTTGATCAAAAGTGTTATATAGGCAGTTCCTCCCAAAATCTGTGGACCGCACCCTCAAACTTCTTTTCTAAATTGTTTTTTGGGCCCTTATAACACATCACCCCGGAGAGGTTCCATTGAAAATGGTGATTGACCTTCAGATTAGCCTTCAGGTCTGTTAAACCTATGATGCAGCTAAACCATACGATTAACAGTAGTAGCTTGAATTCTGAGTCCTGGAACTGTAAGGAAATGCAGTGCAGGAAAGAAAAAAGGAAGAAAGCTTGTTAAGCATAGGAATCTCTAGACTTCAGCCCTGGAGAACCTAGGTCCTGGAGTGGGGTCTGAAAAAACAGGTGATTCTGACCTGCCACCAGGGCTGTGAACCACCTCTGTAAAAGCTGTGACTTTTCTGACCACTGGTTACATGGCAGCAGAAACAGTACGTACAGCTAGTAGATAGCAGTTTGTAAGTTAGGTGTTTATATAGTTATTAACAACCCATTAGTTTGGGGCCCCTAGTTAAAACTATCACATTTTAAAGATAAAGTGATAATTACATTCTGGGCCTCCCAGAGATCTAGAGAGGCCTGGGCCACCTCCATTTTTTAAGGGTCTCAGTGAATTTTTTTAAAAAAGAAGAAATTTTATAAACAACAAGGTCCTACTGTATAGGACAGAGAACTATATTCAGTATCCTATGATAAACCATAATGGGAAAGAATATTAAAGAAAAGAATGTATATATGTATAACTGAATCACTTTGCTGTACAGCAGAAAATTTTTTTAATTAATTTTTATTGGAGTATAGTTGATTTACAATGTTGTGTTAGTTTCTGCTGTACAGCAAAGTGAATCAGTTATACATATACATATATCCACTCTTTTTTAGATTCTTTTCCCATATAGGTCATTACAGAGTATTGAGTAGAGTTCCCTGTGCTATATAGTAGGTTCTTATTAGTTATCTATTTTATATGTAGCAGTGTATATATGTCAATCCCAATCTCCCAATTTATCCCTCCCCCGCTTCCCCCTTGGTAACCATAAATTTGTTTTCTACACCTGTGACTCTATTTCTGCGTTTTTCTTTTTCACATCTTTATTGGAGTATACTTGCTTTACAATGTTGTTAGTTTCTGCTGTACAACAAAGTGAATCAGCTATATGTATACATATATCCCCATATCCCTTCCCTCTTGAGCCTCTATTTCTGTTTTGTAAATAAGTTCATTTGTACCATTTTTTAAGATTCCACATATAAGCGAGATCATACGGTATTTGTTTTTCTCTGTCTGACTTACTTAGTATGACAATCCATCCAGGTCGCTACAGCAGAAATTAACACAACATTGTAAATCTACTATACTTCAATAAAAAATAAAATAAAAAAGAAGAAATTTTAAAGCAAGATATAAAAATTTGTGGTTTATTTCATTTAATTGCAATGTAATATATCTTACAATGTCAGTATTTTGCTATTCACAAGATAATCACCGATTTATAAAACAGTGCACTACATTGGCAGTGTGACACAAGTTTAAAGTGATGTGATGATGGTTTTTTCCTTTTAACCTTTCTCAGTATATCTCAGTGACTGTACGTAGAACCCTTTTTGGAGACAATATCAAAAGTGTAAAATTGAGACAATTTGTGAATGTGAGATTTAGGCCAAAGATCTTTCAGACTTTCTTTTGTACTGTCTTAATGTGTACAGTCCCAAATAAACAAAAATAGGTTAAAATAATAACACATCCACCTGAGGATCTTTGCCCATGTTTTTTGTAAATTTCATGAGCATGTAAGTGCTCTAGCACATAGTTAAACTCAAATTTGCTTGTTGAATTAAAGTATTTTGTTCTCTTGAAGAAATGTCATTATTTTCATAATAATTTGATGAACCTGGTAGGAAATTTAGAGCTCTTATTCTTTTTTTTAAAATTTATTTATTTATTTATTTATATTTGGCTGTGTTGGGTCTTCGCTGGAGCAGGGACTGCTCTTCGTTGCGGTGCACAGGCTCTGGGCACACGGGCTTCAGTAGTTATGGCACGCGGGCTCAGTAGTTGTGGCTCACGGGCTCTAGAGCGCAGGCTCAGTAGTTGTGACACACGGGCTTAGTTGCTCCGCGGCACGTGGGATCTCCGCGGACCAGGCCTCGAACCCATGTCCCCGGCACTGGCAGGCAGATTCTTAACCACTGTGCCACCAGGGACGTCCCTAGAGCCCTTATTCTGCAAGATATCTATGTTGCATGAGATCTCAGCTATTATTGTCATAAACTCATGGAGCTGCACAGGAAAGAAAAGACCCAGTGAATATTGAACACCATCCATTTTCATTTCTCCAAATTGGCCTCTGATCTTCGTTAACGTACCCACACATCCTTAACCACTAGTGTTTAAACACTGGTCTGTGTTCTCTTTTCCATTTAACATTCCTGCAGATACACACTTCTCCATGATGACATCGTCCTCACCCCTGTCATTTTTAATAGCTATGTTATAATCCCATTGTTTGCTTAGTCATTTCCCTATTAGACACTTGGATTGCTTCCAGTTTTTTTCACTATTTTAACTAGAGTTGCCGGGACCATCTGCGTAAATTTTCCCTGTTTGGATTATTTCTTTGGGGAGTATTCACAAACAGGAAAATACCAAGTGAAGGAGAATGAACATTTTCATGGTTTTTGTTGTATGTTGTCATACTGCTTTCCAGAAGAACCAATTTATAATGTTTTTAGCTTTGTAAGAATCCCAGCTGCTATGACACTACTCACAGTTTTCTTATACTCATGGTTAATTTTTTTGGTTTATTTCAGCTCCATAAACATGTATTGAATACCTACATGTGCCAGACCTCATGCTAGATTCTGAGGACAAGGAGCTGAATAAGATATCATGCCTGCCATCCAGAATGGAGGCAATCATTGGAAAGAAGGATACCGAACAAATAATTTCAATACCATGTGGAAAGTGCCAGGGGTGTATCCACCAAGGAAGCACAGGGAAAGTGCATGCTTACAAAGCACTGGGTACAACCTTCTAGAAGCACTGATATTGAGCTGAACCTTGAGAGTTGAACAGAAGTGATTATTTGGACAAGAATTAGGAGGAAGAAGAGGGCAAGCTAAGAGAACAGAATGGACAAAGGCATGGTGCAGTGTTCGGCATGCTTTAGGCAGTTTCCTATTGCTCAGCATAAAGTGGGAAGCTGGGGATGTCCAGGGATGAGGCTGAAGGGATAGGTAGGAGACAAGTCATGATGGCTCTCAAATGCCATGTCGGGGAGAGGAAACTATCAAAGGCTTTTAATCTGTGGCTAAGGTTAGATTTGACATCACTGACAGATGTTTGAAGGGTGGATTTCAGAGGCACACAGCTAAAAGCCAGGAGATAGTCAGAAGGCTGTTGATGTAGATGAACAAGATCAGCATGGGTTTGGACAGTGTTGGTAGAAGAACAGAATGGATAATGTAAAATATATATTTTGGAAGCAAAATTTGGCAAATCATTCTTAAAGCTTCTGCTCAGACATGATACCCATCATATCCACTTACATTCTATTGGTCAGTCAAGTCACATGGCCAAGACAAGGTCAATGGGTTAGAGAAGTATACCTTTCCCGTAGGAGGAGGCAAGAGGAAGAAATGCAAACCATCAGACCATCTACCAGAGTGCTTTCCTCGTAAAGGAGATACGCCGAGATGAACTGTGACACCACCAACCATTTCATGTTGTCTTTTCCTTCATCAGTTATTTCTTTGGAATTGCAGTCTCCACATGGGTATGGAAAGAATCTCACCCTGGCCAGTATAAACAAACTATTGCTGTGAGTCTGAGGGAATATGCTTGAGATTGGGAAAGGACCAAGGAGCTCTGGAGTACCGGAGCTGGAAGAACAGCAGCTGTTCTGTAGTTGGAATGACCTGTTCGGGTGTCACTGACCAACCACTGTTCTTTCTTGTCCTTGCATCAGAACCAAAGTTCTAGGAGTGACCACTGGATTGGCTGAGCTTAGGTCAAGGGCCCATCCCCTGGCTGTACTCGGTGGTTAGAGAAAGGGTAAATCACCTTCAGCTTCCAAATGGAAAATAGTAACAGAACTTTACCCTCCCACCAACACTACATATAGTCAGACAGAAAAAAATTCACACTAGGAAATTATGGTTGGGGTGGTGTATTACGGAGAGGGAAACTGATGCCTGGAGGAAAAAAAGAAAAAGAAAACATCTTTGTTTTTTATCTAATTTGACCCACCTGGAGTTTATTATGGTACATGGTGGGAGTTAAGCTATTCTTGCCCAGAATGATCACTTTTATAAAATAGTAATATGCTTTTCTATAGATGTGTTATTGCTGTCTTTGTCTTTTATTGATTTGTTACTGTTGTTTACATCTACTTCTAGAAACTCTATTCTATTTTACTGATCAGTTTACCTGTTTTTAATTCAATATAATATAATTTTGAAAATCACTGCTTGATAATAGGATTTTTACTTTTAAAGAGAGAATCTATCATAATTGCCTCTTCCTGGAAAATCTTGCTTGTTCTTCTGGACAAATCTGACACTGGGAGCTCTTCAATTGCCCCAGCCTCCCTAATGTGATCGACTGAAGCCAGTTTAAGTTTGTTCCACTTTCTGGTCCACAGGTGTGCACACCTTCACAGAACACCTGGGATCATGTGGGTGAAACACACATTACATCATTAATATAGAAGCGTTGGCCCCATGGGCCCTATTATAGTAACATCTTTACCACATGCCTTTTCCTCTGGTGCCAGAAAGACTGCAGCTGAGCCCACATCCCTTCGATAGCCGTAAAGATTCTCTTATCTCTCAGGACACGGGGAAACAATTACCTTTGTCTCTTCCTTTCCCAGGCTTACTCATTTTCTCCCAAGTTCTCAGACATATGCAACAATCATTGCAACCTGGATTATAACACCTGCTTGCTCTGTATGTAGAGAAGCATAATAAATCTTAAGTGCTCCCTCAAATCTCAGATATTTGAATAGTTTCATTTTTAGCATGTCTCCTATAGACAAGAGAATGTTAGATATTGGTTTTCTTTTTTAACTTTGTTTAAAGCCTATTTTTAATAAGAAGAATTCAGTCATTCCACATTAAACATCATAGTGAAGCAAGGGTGTATATTCCAACACCCTGAAAGTTGATTGTTCATGTTCTACTTTTTGCTTTTTTTAAAATAAATGGTTACTATAGTGGGTTTTCGACTCTATTTGCTTTTGAGTTAGATGAGAAAATAACTTTTTGTAATCTACTTTTCCCCTAAAAATTTAGCACTTTAAACATTATTTCTGCCTTTACTTTCTATGCTAAAAGAACAAAGTTTAAACCACCTTTGAAAAAGAGGGAAAGCAGATTCCTATAAGGTAGACCTCTATGTATACAGTGAAAACACGGGGTTTGAATCCTGAGTCTGTGGTTCCTGTGTGACTTTAGGCAAATCACTTAACCTCCCTGAGCCTCAATTGACTTTACAGAGTTTTCGTGATTAAATTAGAAATTGAATGTGGAATCCTTTTGAGATCTAGAAATTTGGGTGCAAATATAAGTTATTGGCACCTTTTCCCAAACCAGTGACTATTTGTGATTTCTGATGACCTTGTAGCCTTTTATTTATTTACTTTTAATTTTTATTTATTTATTTATTTATTTTGGCTGCATTGGGTCTTCGTTGCTGCGCGTGGGCTTTTCTCTAGCTGCGGTGAGCGGGGGCTACTCTTCATTGCGGTGTGTGGGCTTCTCATTGTGGTGGCTTCTCTTGTTGCAGAGCACGGGCTCTAGGAGCGTGGTCTTCAGTAGTTGTGGCACATGGGCTCAGTAGTTGGGGCTCGAGGGCTCTAGAACGCAGGCTCAGTAGTTACGGCGCACGGGCTTAGTTGCTCCTCCACGGCATGTGGTATCTTCCTGGACCAGGGCTCGAACCCGTGTCCCCTGCATTGGCAGGCAGATTCTTAACTACTGCACCACCAGGGAAGCCCTAGACATTCTTTTTTTAATATTCTTTTCCATTATGGTTTATCACAGGATATTGAATATAGTTCCCTGTGCTATACAGTAGGACCTTGTTGTTTATCCATCCTATATATAATAGTTTACATCTGCTAATCCCAAACTCCCAGTCCTTCCCTCCCTCTCCCCCCTCCCCCTTGGCAACCACAAGTCTGTTCTCTATGTCTGTGAATCTGTTTCTGGTATTTATGTCCTCTCTTATGTACCTTAAGGCCTCTCTTAAGCCCTAGAACGGCAATAGCTTTCCACTATTGCTAGTCTGTAGGTACGTCCTTATCCCTTCTTTGTTTGCTTAACACTGCTCAACCTTTGTAAGTAAACCGTTCCTTAAAATTTCTTCCTTTGACCCATCTGGGGGTGAGTTCTGTTTCCTCCTGGGACCCTCTCTTATACAAACATTTTTCTAAGGTGATACACGTAGCTGTCACTCATCCTATGGACAGGTCATGATTTATTTAACCGTTCTTTTATTGATGGACATTTATCATATTTCCAATTGCATTGTTTATTACAAACAATGGTTCAGCCACCATCCTTGTGTGTGGGTATGTGTATGTGTGTGCAAACTCTTGGTGAGTATTTTTGTAGGAGAGATTCCTAAAACTGGAATTGCTGAAACAAAAACATACTAATTTTAAATTTGATAAATATTTTCTCTCCCTCCTGGGCAGAGAGTCAACAGTTTCCTCTCCCTGAAACATACTTACATTTAATGAGCAACAAACAAGCTATAGCTATGATGAATGAAAAAGTAAGGCTCTGGTAAAACATGCATGTTTAGACCATTAATCCAAAAGAAATCATGGATATTTTAAAACCTAAAAATAAAGTAAGTCTTTGTAAAGGAGTTTCTGAATCCTACAGCTATTCAGACAATGTAATCCTTCAATCAGCTTTATTTCAAGGAAAGAGAACAGTTGCTGACTGTTTGAACTAATCTGACCAGAAAAAGTTCCTGTAGTCCCTAAGTGTATTAGATTAAGCCCATGATTAAGAATAAAATCCAAAGAACATTCTGATGGTAAGTTTCAGAGTACATTCACATAATATGCAGCTTCCATTTGGGACCCAGATACCAAGATGTTTGCTGCTACATTGTAGGTTTAAGTTTACAAGATTTAATATCTCAAAAGCAGAGATAGATTCAAGAATCCAAGACAGGGGCTTCCCTGGTGGCGCAGTGGTTAAGAATCATCCTGCCAATGCAGGGGACAAGGGTTCCATCCCTGGTCCGGGAAGATCCCACATGCCGTGGAGCAACTAAGCCCGCGAGCCACAACTACTGAGCCCGCGTGCCACAACTACTGAAGCCCGTGTGCCTAGAACTCGTGCTCCACAACAAGAGAAGCCACCGCAATGAGAAGCCTGTGCACGGAAACGAAGAGTAGCCTCCGCTCGCTGCAACTAGAGAAACCCGTGCGCAGCAACGAAGACCCAACGCAGCCAAAAATAAATTAATTAATTAAATAAATTAAAAAGAAAAAAAGAAGCCAAGGGCTTCCCTGGTGGCGCAGTGGTTAAGAGTCTGCCTGCCAATGCAGGGTACACGGGTTCGAGTCCTGGTCTGGGAAGATCCCATATGCCGCGGAGCAACTAGGCCCGTGAGCCACAATTACTGAGCCTGCGCGTCTGGAGCCTGTGCTCCGCAACAAGAGAGGCCGCGATAATGAGAGGCCCGCGCACCGCGATGAAGAGTGTCCCCACTTGCTGCAACTAGAGAAAGCCCTTGCACAGAAACGAAGACCCAACACAGCCATAAATAATAAATAAATAAATTTAAAAAGGAAGCCAAGACAGAGACGTTCATTGAGCATTGTATGTAATAAATTAAAAAATAATCTAAATTTCCACCAGTCGGGAAATGGTTAAATTTCAGTACATCCATACTATGGAATTTTATGCTGCAGTTTTAAAATGCACTCCCTTGATTATGAGCAAATTTGAGCCCCTTTCATATACTTAGGGTGGGTTTTTCTATTTTCATTGAAAGTGTCAATATTTTAAAGTTTATTGACTATAAAATGCAATTTTGAAGATGGTTGTAGGCAATTTTGTGGGGGAAAAAACAACCAAGAAAATAAACAAATCAGTAAAAGCGTATTAGAAAAATTACATCAGTTAGAAAAATACCAGTGACCCAATATTAGAAGATACGGCTAAGAAACTGATTAAAGCATGCGAATGCATATCAAGACTACTGAATTATTCTGCTTATTGTATTTTTAAATATTCAGATAATTAATATGAAGATTTTTTAACTTTTGTTTTAATATTTGTATACATACATTATTTTTTAGAAAGAAATAAAATTTTTTTCAAAAGCTATTTGTCAATAAGTAAATATTCCAAAAATTATACAACTTTAATTACTTTAGTGACCTCTTTCACTCTCAAGAGTCCTAGTTTGGATGATGAATTATATGGTCACACACAATATTGGTGTGAACTCCAGTAAGTGATTCCATAATCAAAGAAAAGTCCTTTGGTCCTCATTTCACAGATTGGTGAAAAATTGTACAATTCTATTTCTAAACAAGTATACAACGTTTAATATATCTATGCATCCTTCTTTTTCCTTGTAATTATCTGTTTCATTGATTAACGGACTCAGTTGGGATTAGTTTTAGTTACGTAGAACAAAACCAGTTAGAAGAAACTAGATAGAAGTTTATTTCAATCACAATATAAAACGTAGTACGTGGTAAAGCTAGGATTTGATTCAAAATCTGTGCTCTTATTCACTGCATGGTATATAGCAGTTACAATGTGTTCAACTGTAAGTAACTGTAAGGCATGTTATCACACATGCAAAATGAGTCTTCTGTGGGAACATATACAGTTGTGTTTGAGCTTCTTTTCAAAATAGTTTCAGTTCTCTTGGATAAGTTAGATACGTGCTCTACTTCCATACTGTTAACTTAAATAAGTATTATTGAATACCTAGTATATGAAAAGTAATCCATGAATTGTAGTAGGATATAGAATGAAGTATGATTCTGTCTTTAAGTATCTTAGATTATAATAAGCTTAAAGATAATTATCATCATTTAAGCCTGTGACATAATTTTATTTTGTAAGTAGAATAAGTTTCAAGAAGCACCTAGATCTATCAGCCAGTAATTCTCCTATGGAGAAAAACAGCAATTGCATCAAAATTTAAAATTTTCCAGTAGTGTATGTCCTTTTTTACATTTAAAATAAAAACCCAGTCCCAGTTTATTTAATAAAGATGCTGTCCTAATTGGCAATCTGTGTGGAAGAAAACAAAGTTAGATCCCTTCCTCACAACGTGTATCAAACTCCAGATGGACCAAAATTTTAAAAAGAAATATTAAAGAAAACAGGAAACATGGCAGAAAACAAGATAGAAAACTTAAGAGCCTAAAGGAAAAGACAAGTGTAATTCATCATAGAAAAATAAATAATAGGGTTTCCCTGGTGGCACAGTGGTTGAGAATCTGCCTGCCAATGCAGGGGACATGGGTTCGAACCCTGGTCTGGGAAGATCCCACATGCCACGGAGCAACTGGGCCCGTGAGCCACAACTACTGAGCCTGCGCGTCTGGAGCCTGTGCTCCACAACAAGAGAGGCCGCGATAGTGAGAGGCCCGCGCACCGCGATGAGGAGTGGCCCCCGCTTGCCGCAACTAGAGAGAGCCCTCGCACAGAAACGAAGACCCAACACAGCCAAAAATAAATAAATAAATAAATTTATTTTTAAAAATTAAATAAATAGATAAATAAATATAAGTTAATATGACAAAAGACACCAGAAATGAAGTCAAAACACAAATGATAGTGTGAAAGAGCAATAATGGAAATCACAGATCAAGGGTTATATCCCTTAGGGTGGTTTTTCTTTTGTCTTTTTCCCCCCCATATCCTTCTATATGGATTATCTGTTCATTATCTCCTTTGCCTATATTTCTATTGGGTTGCCTTTTTTTCTTATCTGTATATAGAAGGTTTATTATGACATGGATACTAATTCTTGTTATGTATGTAGCAAATATTTACTCCCATTAAGTTGCTTGTCTTTTTCTTTTAATTCATTTATTTTTAATTTATTTATTTTGGGCTGTGTTGGTCTTTGTTGCTGCGCGCAGGCTTTCTCTAGTTGCGGCGAGCGGGGGCTACTCCTCGTTGCGGTGCACGGGCTTCTCATTGCGGTGGCTTCTCTTGTTGCAGAGCATGGTCTCTAGGCACACAGGCTTCCGTAGTTGTGGCTCGCGGGCTCTAGAGTGCAGGCTCAGTAGCTGTGGCTCATGGGCTTAGTTACTCTGCGGCACGTGGGATCTACCCAGATCGGGAATTGAACCCGTGTCCCCTGCATTGGCAGGTGGATTCTTAACCACTGAGCCACCAGGGTAGTCCCTAAGTTGCTTGTCTTTTAATTTTACTCATGGTGTTTTGTAGTCCTGACATCATGTAATCAAATTATCAACCTACCAGTATGGCTTTTGCCTTTCTGTGTCTTCTAATAATAGACTCTTCTAGGTTCTTAATACGACCTTAATTAATATTTGTGAATAGTAAGAAGGAGAAATTTAATATCTCCTTCCCAAAGGAAGGTTAATTATCCTGACATCTTTCCCAGAAGCCGCAGTGAGTGAATGTCTTCTTGTCTTTTATGGACTCTGGTCATGCTGATCTCTAAACTAGTCACTGTGGGCTGGGTGACTGGATAAGCTGATTGGCTTAAGTTAATCAAGGCAGCAACGGAGCTGAAGATGAGGTCAGTCCATCTCAACACACTTCAATAAGGCTCAGTGAGTGAGGAATGATAGTCAAAATAAATTTTGGGAAACTGTTCCTAGTAGAAATGTTACCATGCATGTTAGCCTCAGAATCTAACCCCCCCTTCCCTGAGGGAATGTAACCTGTGGGGAAGTGTTATCTTTGTCTCACAGGAAACCACCAGAAGAGAAAAACAGGAGGCCACCAGAACTGGTTAGAACACGCTAAACCTAAGATGATGGAAGACCTGATCTCCAATAGGCCTTGAGCTCCATTAGCATACATTAGCACGCTAAATGACATACACACCTGCAGCCATGACAGGAAGTAGTGGACCATAGAAGGTAGAAAAAGAAGTGGCACCTCAGTTCCAGGAAGAACCCCACCTATTCCCAGAAAACCAATGCTTATGCTTCCCCCTCATTAACCCTACCTTTAAAAATCTTGCCTTGATCACCCCTGATGAGAAGCTGATTTGCAAACTAAGTTCCCAGTTCTTCATTCTCTGGTCGTTGAATAAAGCTTGTGCTGTTTCAGTCTCCCAGAGAGTGTCCTTCAATATAGGTCTTCACCACCGGGTCAGCTTCATCTGTGAGCAGATAATTTCATGCCTTTCCATTCAGAGTCTCCCCTTTGCTCTCAGAGTTCGTTCTTCTGCCTTGTGTTTGGATTCTCCAGAGAAACAGAACCAATAGGATATATATAGAAAGAGTTAAGGAATTTTAAGGAATTGGCTCACAGGATTCCAGGTGCTGGCAAGTCTGAAATTTGTAGGAGGGGCTGGCAGGCTAGAAATCCAGAGAAGAATTGATGTTGCAATTTTGAGTGTGAAATGTGCAAGCAGGAAACTCAGGCAGGGGTAGACACTGCAATCTTGAGGCAGATTTGCCTCTTCTTTGGAAAACTTCATTCTTTACTTTTTAGGCCTTCAACTGATTGGATGAGGCCCACCCACATTATGGAGAGTAATCTGCTCCACTCAAAGTCTATCGATTTAAATGTAAATCACATCTAAAACACACCTTCATAGCAACATCTAGACTGGTATTTGACCAAACAACTGGGCACCAGAGCCTAGTCAGGTTGACCCATAAAACTAACCATCACATGCCTCATTCTCTAATTCGTGGTCCCTTGTTGCCAGCAGGTCCAAGGGGACCTCTTCTTCCTCCTGCTTCTCCAGAAATCATGTATGGATCACTCCAGAATCCTTCCCACCAAAGGATTTTTCCCTGGCCTACCATATCTTTTAGCACCAATGAGACATACCCATCCACCAAATGTTTGCCTCCTTTTACTCCCCCATGTACTATATCACTGCACTATCTCTTTATCCTGACAGAGTGGGTGCTCTTCCGGACTGATGCAGCTTTCAATCAGACCTCCTACTGAACTAGAGACTTTTTTTTTAAATCTCTTTTCAAAATTAATTTTGAACTGTGGCTCATTTTTAATTTAGGAAATTGCTGTTACTTAAGTGATTAAGTAGAGTCCATATTTTTACCCAAATGGAAAAGTTATAGAACTGTGATTCTTACAGTAGTGTTTTTGTAAACAAAGTTGATTTAAATTTTTTTTTTTTTTAAAAAAAAGGTTGTTGGTTTACTGCTGTTTTCCCAGCTCCCAGAACTGTGCCTTGCATGTAATAGGAGCTCAATAAGCATCTGTTGAATGAATCTGTTAACATAGTGAATTAGTCACATTCTCATTTAGACTCTTCTTGCATTCTAAGATCAATTCTAATCAGTCACGATGCATTATTCATTCAGAATACATCTAAATTAAATCTAGTTCTTGAGTGATTGATTCTTCTGTGTTCCATACGTGATTGGGCCTGTTTCTTTTCTTATGCTGTCTTTGTCCTTGCTGGTATCAGAGTTAAGTCGGGCTTATAAAATGAATCACATAGCTTTCCATTTCATTCTGTGCTCTGGAAAGACTTGGAGAGGATGGGAATTATCTGTTCCTTGACTACTTGGGAAAACTCATTGTAAAACATTTGGTCCATATGCCTTTGGTGGGTATTTCTTAGACAATCATTCCATTTCTTCTGTGGTTATTGGCCTGATCAGGTTTCCACTTCTTGCGGATTCAGTTTTTAAAATTTAGGTAGTCTTCAATAATTGTTCGCTTTTTAAAATATATTGTTATACATTATATATAATATTCTTTAAAATCTCCTCTATATCAGTATTATGTCTCTTTTTTAATCCCAGCGTTAATTTTATCTTTTCCTTTCTCTTGATTAAACTTCACAAAAGTTATCTAATTGCTTTTTCTTCTCAAAGAACCTGTTCTTCATTTTTATTCATTTAGGGTTGCCAGATTTAGCTAATAAAAATATAGAATATAACTATGTGCCCTCATTAGTTTCCTGTTTTATCTTTATTTTTTTTTCTTTTCCTTTCTTTGTATTTTTTGTTTTGTTTTGTTTTGTTTTTCCTAGCTTCTTGGGTTAAAAGCCTAGGCATTTATTTTCAGTCTTTCTCGTTTTCTAAAAATCTGTTTAAACCTACAGAGATTTTCTTCTTTCATCCCATTCCACGGGTTTTTGTTCAATTCTAAATAATTTGTAACTTCTATCATTACTTTCTCTTAAATCCAAGATTTATTTAGATGTCTCTTTTTATTTTTAATTGTTAAGTGTGTATATAGCTTTGGGGATGGTTCTTTTTATCCTCAGTTTCTGATTTTATTACATTGTAATCATTGCATGTGGCCTGAAATCTGTCAAGATTTTCTTTATGGTCAAGTATCTGCTTCCCAAATTCTTTGGTATTGTGACACATGTGGAAAACCATATTTGTGCATCTAATTGGGGTAAACCAAAAGGAATTGAGAGTCCCAGGTAAGAATGCTAGTGGGGGACTTCCCTGACAGTCCAGTGGTTAAGAATCCACGCTTCCACTGCAGGGGGCAGGGGTTCAATCCCTGGTCAGGGAACTAAGATTTTGCATGTCCCATGGTGCAGCCAAAAAAAAAAAAAAAAAAAATGCCAGTGGGAGTCAGGCCACAGTCCCCAAAAGCCTCTGGCCCATCCTAGATCCCATTCAGTCACCCATGGTATACAACTTGAAAAACGTGCTCAGTTTTTGTGAATGTTTTATGTGTATTTGAAAAGAATGCTGTTTCTCTTCTTGCTGATACGTGCATATATATGTATACGTTTGCATATATGTTTAAGATTTCAATTGTCTGACTCATATGCTCTATAGTTACTTCTTTTGCTCTGTTTTCTTGGTGATCACATCCTCCTCTTTTACCGCTAGTGGTAAACACTATCCTGCATTTGGTACTTATCATTCCATGCATTTTATTATGCTTTAAGTACTACTTATTTAACGTGAATCAGTATATAGTATTCAATCACCTGTTTTAAATTTTATATAAACAGTATCTTACTGAATATCTTTTTTAGCAATTTGCTTTTTTCATTCAATATATTTGCAAAAGCCATCCCTATACTGAATGTGTAGCTTAAGTTTAATCATAATCTAATCAGATTCTTTTGTAGTAGTCTTTATTAATGAATCCAATTTAACTACTCATTTTCCTATTGATGTATATTTCTAATATATGTTTCTATCTTTTTCTTACTTTTACTATGCTGCTCTGAACATTCTTGTCCAAGTCTCACTGACTTACTATGGCAAGAGTTTCTCTAGAGTACATGCCTCAGAGTGGAATCCTAGGCCCTAGATTATATGCGTTAATAACTCTTCTAGACACTACCAAATTGTTCTCCAAAGTGGACATACCAATTTATATTCCTTCCAGGGGTGCATAATAGGTCCTATGGCTCCGTAGTCTCACCAGCAATCTGTATCTTCACATTTATATTTATTTTTGCCAAACTGGCTAAAAATTGAACTTGGTTTTTATTTTCATTTTTACAATTCCTAGTAAGGTTCGTCATCCTATGATTTGTCATTTGGTTTTTCTTTTCTGTGAATTTTTAAATTTTTGTCTCTTTTTTCCCAGTGGGTTACTTGTACTTTATTGATTTGTAGGAGTTCTTTATGTAATCTGGATACTAATCCTTGTGTAACATTATATACGTTACAAATACCTTCTTTCACATTGTAAGTTTTTGTAACAATCAATTTTTATGATGTCTTTTAATAAATAACTTTTTTTTTTCACTCTAATGTAGTTGAAATTATCAACCTCTTCCTTTGTGATTTGGGTTTTTGGCTTTCTTTCACCTTAAAAGGCAAGACCATAAAAATATTCTCTAGTTTTTTCTTCTAAAAATTGCTTTTCACTTTGGGTTCTTATCTGAAATTCATTTTGGGTGTATGGTCTGAGCTAGGGATATAATTTTGTATAATGGGTTATCCCAGCATCTGGGATATAATAGTTCATCTTTTCCCTATAGATCCAGAGTGTCAGTTTTATATAAGTCATGTTTTCATAGATAGATGGGTCTGCTCTGTTCCTAATTGTCCAATTGTCCATTCATGCACTAACATCACACTGTTTTAATAACCATAGCTTCATATTAAAGGTGGAAGTCTGGTCGGAAAAGTTTCTCCATCTCTTTCTTCTGTTTCATTGGGCCTAATAGAATCCTAAATTAAAAGTTACTGTCTTTTAAAACTGTGAAGATAATATTGCACTTTTATTTTTTAATTCAGTGTTTCTGATGAGAAGTCTGATGTCAGTTTGATGCTCCTTCCTTTGTAGGCAGTCTATCTGTTGTTTTTTTATCTGGAAGACTTTAAGATTTATCTTTTTATCTTTTCTATCACAAATCTCACACTATTTCTAGGGATTTTGTAGGGACCTTTCGATCTGAGGACAGAATTCTCTGATTTATTTAAATGTTTTGCTTCCCTTCCCTACTCTATATTCTTTCTTTCTGGAAATCTTATTAAATGAAAGTTAGAATTCTGGATCTATCGTCCACATCTCTTGATTTTTCTTTCATACATTTTATCTTTTTCCTATTTGTTCTATGTTCTGGGAGAAGTTTATAGTTCTGTCTTCCAGTTCATTAATTTGTTCCTCAGCAAATTAATTTAGCCTTTCTATTAAATTATCTCAACAATCGAGTTCCACAATCCTTGTTTATTCTTATTTATATGTGTATTAAGTTTTCCCATTTGATGACACAAATCACTATTTCAAAGCCTTAATCTTCTTGCCCTATTAACCCTATTTTGTCAGATAGAAGTTTTATCATCTGTTGGGTTTCTTATCTCTCTTTCATGGTGGCATTCTTTAAAGTTTGGCCATTCTTGATTTTTCACTCATCTCTTTAGTGGACATTTCCTGTTAGATCTATGTTGCATCTGTTTTCTTAGCCTTTTCTAAAGAAGCAGGGAATTTACCACTGGGCATACCTTGAAGGCTAATGTTCTGATATGGGTGTTCCCCACTCCTCCAGGTATTGCCAGACACTGGGGGTGGGGCACTGCCTTATCTTTCTTGCTGCCATCCTCCTACCCATTTTTCTTCACTGAAGATAGAAACCACCATCACTGCTGTTTGACTGAAGGGGTAGAAAAGTAGTGGTGAGCAGCAATCAAACTATCTAGATATTCCTGTGTGGTACCTGAATTGATCAGTTTATTGGTTATCTTTGAACTTCTTCCTGCTGCTAGCATCCATCACTTTAGGGCAAGGAACATTCTTTGTGTCCCTACTACATTTTGCAGCAATAGCCACTGTTCTAGGTTTTTTTTTTTTTTTTTGGCTGTACTGCGTCTTCGTTACTGCACGTGGGCTTTCTCTAGTTGTGGCGAGTGGGGGCTACTCTTCGTTGCGGTGCGCAGGCTTCTCATTGCGGCAGCTTCTCTTGTTGCAGAGCATGGGCTCTAGGAGCACAGGCTTCAGTAGTTGTGGTGCACAGGCCCAGGAGTTGTGGCACACGGGCTTAGATGCTCCACGGCATGTGGGATCTTCTTGGACCAGGGCTCGAACCTGTGTCCCCTGCATTGGCAAGTGGATTCTTAACCACTGCACCACCAGGGAAGTCCCACTGTTCTAGTTTTAGCTCTGGTTTATCTCCACCTGATTCTGTGTCATGCAGGGATATGTCACAGTCTCTGGTCCCTAGAAATTTCCTCTCTTATTTCCCATGCAGTTGTGATTTTCTTCATTTATCTTTTCCATTATTTATAGAAATTTGGAGCTGAAGAGAAGATTGTATCATTTTTTTCAATCCATTATCTTCAAATTCACTTTTTCACCACACTTGAGTTATGTATAATGAGAGAAATAAGACAAAGAAGTGGTCTATGGAGGCCAAAATATCACCTTATTCTGATACAGCTACTGGGGAACGTAGCTTAGCATGAAAGCCAGATGAGCTTACTAATACTGAACCACAGAATTTTATAAACTTAACCAGCCTGGCCCAGCAGCACCGACTGGGGCAGGTCTCATCATATGGATGGCATTCTGTCCTGCAAGAAATAGAACTGTGCTTTCTCTGGCTGACTGGCTCCCAAAGAGGAAGGAGAATGAAGCTAATTGTGCTCTGTTTATTATTCCGGAATTCACCAATCAGATTAAGTCACCCTCTCCAAAAACACAGGAGATGTACTAAACTTTGTCCCATGGAAGATGTATTCATGTCCTATTGCCACTGTAACAAATTACTACAAACACAGTTGCTTGAAACAACACAAATCTATTCTCTTACAGTTCTGGAGGTCAGAAGTCCAAAATCCATTTCACTGAGCTAAAGTCAAGGTGTTGGTAGGGCTGGTTCCTTCTGGAGACCCTAAGGGGAAAATCTGTTTTCTTGCCCTTTTTAGGTTCTATGCCCACCTGTATTTCTTGACTCGTGGCTCCTTCTTCCATCTCCAAAGCTCATCACTCCCATCTCTGCTTCTGTCATCACATCACCCTCTTCTCCGACTCCTACTCCTCCTGTGTCCCTCTTATAAGGACCCTTGTGATCACATTGGGACAACCAGGTTATCCAGGATCTTTTAGCAACTTAAGCTACATCTCACTAGAATGGGGGCAGTTCCTACAGGGCCTCCCAATTAGAAAATAATAATAATACCAACCAAGTCTGTTCCATTACATTGGGACAACCTCAGGATCCTTAACTTAAGCACGACTGCAAAGTCCTTTTTGCTGTACAAGGTAACATATTCACAGGTTCTGGGGATTAGGATGTGGACATGTTTGGGGAAACATTATTCAGCCTAGGACAGAGGTAGTATCAATAGCTGGTTAAGAATGATTCCCCACTGATATTCCCTTGATTCTTGTTCCGTTAAACCATTGGTTTAGCCATTAAGCCTAGGTCAACCAGAAGTGTGTCTCACATCTTCAAGAGAGAATCTCGGCAACCTATCAGAACAGTCCTGCCCCATTTTCTTGAGGCTACCTTTCCCTCTTGTGTCAACCAACTTTGTACCCTTCCAGGGACACAGGTAGGAAAGAGAGATTTTGCTCATGAAAAGTTCCAAAAGAGTTCCCTAGTATGCATTAATTAAATAGTTCAATGCCATTCTGTATCCAAGGCTAAAATTTCATTCATTTTTCTATTACTTTTTATTATGCCTCTCCATATAGTCCATGTAGCATATCAGAGGATCAGCAATGAGATTAAATGACAAAATTACACTAGTCTAATAATAATATGCACAAAGAAACCTGGAAATAATCATCAGGGAAATGCAAATCAAAACCACAATGAAATATCACTTCACACCTGTTAGAATAGCTATTATCAAGAAGACAAGAAATAACAAGCATTGGTGAGGATGCAGAAGAAAGGGAACCCTTGTGCACTGTTGGTGGGAATGTAAACTGATACAACCATTATGGGAAACAGTATGGAGGTTCCCCCCAAAATTAAAAATAGGACTACCATATGATCCAGTAATTTCATTCCTGGGTATTTATCTGAAGGAAACGAAACACTAACCTGAAAAGATATATGCACTTCATGTTCACTGCAACATTATTTCCAATAGCCAAGACATGGAAGCAACCTAAGTGCCTATCAATGGATGAATGAACAAAGAAAATGTGAGATAGATAGATTATATACTATACTAAGTGAAATAAGTCAAATACCATATGATCTCACTTATATGTGGCATTTTTAAAAAATGAATTCGTAGACACAGAGAACAGATTGGTGGTTGCCAAAGGCAAGGGTGGTGGTGTGGTGAAATGGGTGAAGGTGGTCAAAGGTACAAAAGTCCACTTATAAAATAAATAAGTCTCAGGGATGTATGTACAACATGGTGACTATAGTTAATAATACTGTATTTGAAAGTTGCTAAGAGAATAGATCTTAAAAGTTCTTGTCCCAAGAAAAAATTTTGTAACTACATGTGGTAATGGATGTTAACTAGACTTATTGTGGTGATCATTTCACAATATATACAAATACCAAATCATTATGTTGTACACCTGAAACTAATATAACATTATATGCCAATTATACCTCAATAAAATAAGAAAATCAAAGTATAGTACTTCTTCTCAGAGTCATGATTTTAATAAACCAAGAAGACCTGAAAAAAGAAAAAGAAACTTCAATAACAAAATGCCAATAATGTTGAGGGAAAAAAATTTTTAACATAAACCTCTTCCCTTTACCAAATTTCTAGGGAGAAATTAATATCCAAGAAATGAAATCAAAATCATGAGATATTAAAGTTCAAAGAAAGCTCAGAATAAAATTATCTTGTTTTTGTGGGTTAAAATTCAAAGAAATTAAAGCCAAAAATTCATCTCCCCAACTTGTTGTTCTGCTCTGTCTCAGCTAGAGGGGATTTCTTTGTCTTTTTTAATTTATTCATTTTATTTTTATTTATTTTTGGCTGTGTTGGGTCTTTGTTGCTGTGCAGGGGCTTTCTCTAGTTGCGGCGAGCTGGGGCTACTCTTCGTTGCAGTGCGCAGGCTTCTCATTTCGGTGGCTTCTCTTGTTGCGGAGCACGGGCTCTAGGCGTGTGGGCTTCAGTAGTTGTGGCCCATGGGCTCAGTAGTTGTGGCTCTCGGGCTTAGTTGCTACGCAGCATGTGGGATCCTCCCGGACCAGGGCTCGAACCCGTGGCCCCTGCATTGGCAGGCGGATTCTTAACCACTGCGCCACCAGGGAAGCCCTGGAGGGGATTTCAATGCCTGAGTGGAGTCAGGGGTCTTTTAGCAACCTAAGCTGCATTTCACTGGAAGGGGGGCAGTTCCTACAGGGCCTCCCAATTAGAAAATAATAACATTAAGATCCAAGTCTGTGATGTACCTTTTTTTCCTAAAGAGTCTACAGATTTAGTAGAATATACAAAAGGACCACAGCACTGGCTCTACACACACCATATTCAGAAAATAAGCCAATTCCTTGCAGGTATCTCAAACAAAATACATACCCAGAATCAGTACTTTGGGTTGTCAAAGACTGTTGGAGAGAGTGCAGCTTCACCAAGATGCTGGTTGATTGATTCCAAGAGTCCAGATTCTGTGGTCTGTGAATTCAAACCTATTTAGGAGAAATCTCCTAGTTACAGGTTAATTTCTGCCCTTGGTACCTTGCGTTTACCATACCTGGAAGCTCTACCTCTGGGTACTGTCTCCTCTCTCTGGCCCGGCATTTGAGGGTGCTGGCTTCTTGAAAAGTTTAGAAACGTTAAGTAGCAACACCTCAGTCATCAGATTTCATTGGAGGAACTGTTCTTTCCCACCCAGATATTCAAAACCTTTTCATTTTCACATCCTTTTTGAACTTGAGGTGCCAGCACTGCAGCGTTGTCGTGAAGGTGAATTCTGTCTAACAGAACTCCCACAATAACCAGTTAACATTTTTCTTCCTGTGCTGCAATGGCTCTTTCCACTGTCTCCTTCTGTGGAATTCCTTAGGCCTAAGAAAACCATCACCTGGGGACGATTTCTCCCTCATATCTGAATAACCGGTTTCTGGCAGCCTTGAGGACAAAAATAGAGGGAGTAATTCTTAAGCCACATGAATTCAAACGTAGTCCATCTACCCCGCCCTCTTTTGCCCTTGAAGATGGTTCAAAACAACATAAAAGCGGAATTTAAAGTAGGGCCGTTTGTTTACCTTACCTACCTAGGCTTAGCACTAGCACATTGAAAACTAATCTCTCACTAATGCTCTGTGGTCCAGAGAGAACCCAGCTGCCCCATGGTTTAAAAACAGCAAATATTTTCTCGCTCCTTTAATATCTAAAAGGACGGTATATGAAAAGACTGTTTCTTTCTCCTTATAATTGAATCCTTGCCCCAGCTGTAACTGCTTATTAAGGCCTCTTCAGCCCGCTGGCCCCTGCTACGTTCCTCTCCTGGTGCCTGTGCTCATGCCAAGGCCCTCTTACAACCTCTGAGTGGCTTTTCCAAGGTCTTTTTCCCCCGCCACATCTCTTAAGAGCCAACTGCACCATCATAGAAAACTACCTGGTCCAGTATAAGCCTATACAAACTGCCAAGATCAAAATGTCCTTGGAGAACAGACTAGTGGTTGCCAAGAGGGAGAGGGCTGGGGAAGGGATGGAGTGGGAGGCTGAGGTTAGTGGATGTAATCTTTTATATATAGAATGGATAAACAACAAGATCCTAGTGTATAGCACAGGGAACTATATTCAACATCCTGTAATAAATCATAATGGAAAAGAATATTTCACAAAAGAATGTATATGTATGTATAACTGAATCACTTACTGTACAGCAGTAATTAACACAACATTGTAAATCAACCATACTTCAATTAAAAAAAAAAAAAAAAGATCAAAATGTCCTGCACACACACTCAAGAACAAGACCCCAGGGCCAATGCCAATCCTTTGCCACTCTAGAAGCCTCGATCACTCTACATGTACTCGTTTGCTTCTCCCTGACTGTTCTCCTTATTTCTCACATACCAATTTTCTGGCCAATGCATCAGAGGTGGGAACACTGAAGGGGTATCCAATCGAAAGCACCCTTCCTCCTTTTCTGAGTTCAAAACAAATTAAGAAATAAGATAATGGAATGGAAGAAGAAAACCAAATGATTACTTAATTCCTAATAAAGCTGGGTTGCAGGATTCGGTTTACTATGAGAGGAGAGCTTCCTGACACGAGGCCCCAGAATAAGATCCAACAACTCTGATCCAAAGTAGACTTGCCTCACTGAGGATGGGAGCGTCGGCTGCTCCTAGAGCGGACCTCATGCTAGCTGGGTGCCAAAGAGGAAAGTGGGCAGGAATGAGTTAAGCAAGCCCACTTTACTTCCCCCAAATTTGCCAATTAAATCATGCCCTCCTTCAGTTCAGGGCAGAGTTAAGAAAGGGCCAAGAAAAGCCAGGTGTCACACTAATGCAACTCCCTTCACCTGAAAGGCAGTGTTTGAATTTCTTTTACTAGTAAAATATATGTATGTATGACTTGGGTAATTAAATAACTTGATTTTTAAAGAATTTTTATTGGAGTATAGTTGCTTTACAATGTTGTGTTAGTTTCAGCTGTACAGCAAAGTGAATCAGCTATACGTATACATGTATTCCCCTCATTTTTCGATATCCTTCCCATTTAGGTCACCACAGAGCACTGAGTAGAGTTCCCTGTACTATACGGTAGGTTCTCACTAGTTATCTATTTTATACATAGTATCATATAGTATATCATACATGCATATCATCATACTATCATACTAGTTATCTATTTTATACATAGTATCATATAGTGTATATATGTCACTCCTAATCTCCCAGTTCATCCCACCCCCCCCCTTCCCCCCCTTGGTGTCCATACGTTTGTTCTCTACATCTATGTCTCTATTTCTGCTTTGCAAATAGGTTCACCTATACCGTTTTTCTAGATTCCACATATATGCGTTAATATACGATATTTGTTTTTCTTTTTCTGACTTACTTCACTCTGTATACAATGGAATAACTTGATTAAAAAAAAAAAAAAAGCTGCTGGTAGAAGCCACTACCTGGTGGGACTGAAGTGCCAAGGTTATAATCCGGAAGTCTGAAGATTAGATTTCTCTGGCATTATCAATTAGCATTAGGAAATGATTTCCCACTCTTTCAAATAGTTTTCCATATGTCTTTATGAAAACACTTTAGTTCATACATTTATTAGCCATGTACTTAAAAACATTTACAGTTTGCAGCAAGATTTAAATACAAGTTTTTCTCAATTACAGTGACAAATGTTTTTAGCTTTCTCAGCTTCCTTCCATTACCCCTTCTGTTCTTTCTTTTCATCCCCACAATGCGAGTCACTCCTCACTTCCAGACTTGAATGAAATTGCCACACCACAAGGTGTGAAATTAATTTCCCAAATGGTCACAGAGTGGCCAGATGATGCCACCTGGGAATTCAGAGGACTTAGCTCCGCGCAGGGTGAACTGTGGCCAAGGGAAAGGGAAGCAGGAGGAAGCAGGCAGATAGATGCCCTCTTCTTGCTCTTTTTCTTGGACTCCTCTGAGGTGTAGCTTCTTCCTGAAACCTTTCTGAAGAATTCCTGAGCCCTGAGCAAATACACCTAATGAAAGACCTGCTATTCAAAGACTACTTTGCATCCTCTCTTCCCTTTTTCCTCACTCTTACCACCTGAAACCACTCGGGCTATTTAGGGTCATCTTGCCCTTGCCCAAAAGCCAAACTCGGGGCTTCATGCATCCGGTCTGCCACAAATCCAGCGCTTACTGAGTGTTTCTTAGGAAAGCAAAGAGAAGATTGCTTTACATAATACATAGGAAACCTTCCTTTGAAATATCTTTGAGTTTCTTTCCTCAAAAGTTCCACAGCTTAGAGCTCACCCAACTCTACTTCCTCTTCTCTTCAAGATTCTAATAAAATTTTCTTCCTCATTCTGTGGTGGGTAGAATAATTCTGTCTCCTCTCAGCATTTTAATTTTCCTCACTGCCAATCACCCTGCTTATTTCAACAAAGGCCCTCTAGAGAGCCGAATGCACAAAGCATTCATTCTTCCTTGTAGACAAGAAGGGAGGTATTGCCAGGACATGCTTTTAATATGTGTTCCCCGTGTCACACAGGCATAAGGCAAAATTCCAAGCCGGCAAGAAGTGGAGGGAGGAAAAAGTTATGTCAGGGTGAAGCAAGCATGGGTCTAGGTAGGTACAAGTTTGTAGTGATGTCTGGTGGAGGGAAAGTTCCAGATCAGGAACGTGAATCTTGAGGCAGGGGCAGACATGACCTAAAACTGGGTTCAAATGAGGCCACATCACCTGTGAAGGGGAGGCCAGGAGCTGGGAAAGGATTTTCAGTCATACTGGGAACAGGCACAGTTCAGTTTAATACTCAGTAAATCTTATACTCAATAAACATCCCGTAAGTTTGCCGCCAGGATCAGAACTGATTCCCGTGGCAATGAGACTGATTCTGAAAGTGGACAAATAGATCTCCTGCCTAGAGTCGAGGGTTGAGGGACCAGGAAACCAAGTCGTTCCCTACTCTTAATATTTTCCCCTCATGCTTAAGAATAACACATTTTCTATTGATGCTGTTAACAAATTATCACAGGGCCTTCCCTGGCGGTCCAAGGGCTAGGACATCGCCTTCCAGTGGAGGGGGTGCGGGTTCGATCCCTGGTTGGGGAGCTAAGATACCACATGCCTCGCGGCCAAAAAGCCAAAACATAAAACAGAAGCAATATTGTAACAAATTCAATAAAGACTTTAAAAATGGTCCACATTTAAAAAAAAATAAATCTTTAAAAAAAAATTACCACAAACTTGGTGGCTTGAAACAACACAAAGAGTCTCTTGCAGTGCTGTGGGCTAGGAGTCTGACACGTGTCTCACTGGGCTGACATCCAGGTGTTGACAGGGGAGAATCCTTTTCCTTGCCTTTTCCAGCTTCCAGAGGCTGCCACATTCCTTGGCTTGTGGCCCCTTCCATCATTTTCACAGCCAACGAGGGCAAATCGAGTCCTCTCATCACTTCACTCTGACCTCTTCTGCCTTCTTCTTCCACTTTTCAGGATCCATGTGATTACATTGGGTCCACTTGGATTACATAAAATAATCTTCCTACTCGAAGGTCAGCAAATTAGCAAACTTAATTCCATCTGCAACCTGAACTCCCCTTCGCCATGTGATAAAACATAAGCACAGAATCTGGGGATTAGGATGTGTGCACCTTTGGGGAGCCATTATTCTACCTACGACATGGTGATAAGTACTGTGGAGAAAAACAGGGCAAGGGTGGGAAAGAGGGAGGGACCAGTCTTCCATAGTCGTGCTGCCCGCAGACCACAGCTGGAAAGGTTCTCTGTTTTTGTTTTTAAGGATTCATTTGATTAGATTGAGCCAACCTGGATAATCCGAGATCTTCTCCCCATCTCAAGGTCCTTAACATTAATCATTAAACATTAAGACCCTTTGTCACTTAAGGTAACATATTCACAGGTTCCAGGGATTAGGATGTAGACATATTTGGGGAACCATTATTCTACATGCCACATCTTACCTATGATGGAATTTTCTAGGCGTCTAGGCTTGTTGATGACTCTGAATTTCCAACTTGTACTCAAAAAGGTCAAAAGCCCTTGGAGAGAATTCAACTGGTAGGTATGATATTTCAATTTAGTCAAAAAGCAGAAATTAAGATTTCTCACTATTAGCTCCCTAGACTGGAAAAATGTGTGCATATTTTCTCTTGACTCAGAAGTGAAGCAGCAGTGTGATGCCTCCATCACCACCAAGGTACAAAAGAGTTACATCAGCCCAAATAATCCCCTGGTGCTGCCTCTGTGTAACCAGCACATCTTCTCACCCCAAGCCCACAGCAATCACTGATCCAGTCTCCATCTCTTTGCTTTTGCCTTTCTGAGAATGCTACATAAATGGAATCATATGATCTGCAGTCTTTTGGGTCTGGCTCCTTTCACTGAGCAAAATGCATTTGATATTCACCCATGTTGTTGTATGTACCAATAGTTCTTCCATTTTTATTGCTGAGTAGCATTCCATTGTATGGATGTGCCACAGTTTGTTTATCTGTTCAATTGTAGATGGACATGTGGGTTTCCAGTTTTGGTGATTATGAATAAAGCTGCAATAAACATTCATGTACAGTTTTTCTGTGTGAACTTAAGTGTTCATTTCTCTTGGGTAAACACCTAGGATTACTGGGTCATATGGTAAATGTATGTCTATCTTTATAAGAAACTGCGGAGCTCTTTCCCAAAGTGGCTGTACCATTTTGCACTCCTACCAGGAATGTATGAGAGTTCCAGTTGCTCTACATCCTTGCCAGCATTTAGTATTGTCAGTTTTTTGTTTTGTTTCAGTTTGGTTTGGTTTGGGTTGGGTTTTTATCCATTCTAATATGTGTGGTATTATCTCACTGTGGTTTTAATTTCCCTAATTACTAATGACGTTGAGCATATGTTCATGTGCTTATTCACCATTCATGAAGTATCTGTTCAAAATCTTTTGCCAATGTTAATTGGGTTGTTTGTTCTCTTATTGGTAAGTTTTGAAAGTTCTCATATATTCTGCATGTAAGTCTTTTGTCAGGTATGTGATTTTAAAATATTTCTCCTAGTCTGTGACTTGTCTCTTCTTTCTCTTAACGGTGTATTTCACACATCAAAAGTTTTTAATTTTGATGAAGTCCAATTTACGAATTTTTTTCTTTCATGGATCATGCTTTCAGTGTCGTATTTAAGAATCCTTTCCCTCATTCAAGGTCACGATTTTCTCTTATGTTTTCTTCTAGAAGCTTTATAGTTTTACATTTTGCATTTAGATATATGATCCATTTTGAGGTGATTTTTGCATAAGATAAAAGGTATGGGTTGAGATTCTTTTCCTCTTCCTCCTCTTCCTCCTTCCCCTTCCTCTGCTTTGTTTTCTTTTTTTTTTTTCTTTTTTGCATATGGTTGTTATTTGTTCAACACCATTTATTGCAAAGACTATCCTTCCTACGTTAAATTGGTTTTGCTTTTTTGTCAAAAACAGACTGACAATACATGGGTGGATCTATTTCTGGACTCCATATACTGTCCCATTGATCTTTGTATCTATCCTTTCAACAAACACCACTGTCTTGATTACTATAGCTTTGGTGAATAGGTAAATCTATTTTTTTAATCCAAAAATCTCCATCACTCAAAATATGTCACCTTGAGCAAGTTACATAACTTCTCTTAACTTCAGTTTTCTCAACTGTAAAAAGAGGATATTCGTAGGACCTCTGTGAAAGAGCCATTATAGGAACTGACTAGACAAGGCATGGTGCAGGGGGATTGTGGTGGATGTTGCTTGTTCTGTTTGTCCAACTCTCCTCCTTTCTTCCAGGGTCGGCATCTCCTTCTTTTACGGAACAACTCTTCTTACTCACTTTAGAATATATACCTCAAGCATAGTAACACCAGCCTATACGTCATATTTCCCAATCATGTTCCTGCATGACTTCATAGATTCTGTTCAGCTTCATGGACAGTTCTACTTTTTTGTTTGTTGATTTTTGATCGGTAAGCAGATTCCTACCAACCCTTCAATACTTAAAATCACATTTCCTCAGCAAAACTTTCCCAGAGTTGCTTTGTCCATGTGTACCCTCCCAGCAGTTTGTTCAAATCTATTTTATTGTTTCTAACTCATTATACTATGATTTCACACACACACACACACACACACACCCCTCTGAGCTCCTTGAGGGCTTGAGGGCTTGAATAATGGTTTTTATACCTAATGCTTAGCATACAGTAGGTGCTCAATACATTTTTATTGGGAGGAAAAAGGAAAAAAGAAAACTGATTGATACAAATTCCTTCCCTGATAGATATTTGCCTGAACTTTGTGCAAATGGGCCTCCTTGCAGCGCGTATAAGCGCCACGGGCATACGTTATTTTAGCTCTCTTAATGACTCGGCCAGATGACCACAGAATAGATTATGCCAAGCACTAATGCAGTTACATCATACCAGCATGGACTGGTTCTCATTTGGTTAATTAACATATATAGTGCTGAGGAATGAGGCACTGGCCCTAGGAAGCAGGTCTAGCACACCAGCCATGAAGAAAACATGCTTATTATCCCAAGCATGGGCCATGTTACATCAGATTATTCAGTAGCGTTACAACATGCCCTTAGTTTTGAATTCTTCTCAGTGTTCCCCAAGTAAAGAATAATGTGTAGTCTCCACTCAGAACAGAACAACCAAGGAAAACAAATACAATGCTCCAGCTGCTAAAACTGAAGGGAAGAATGGACTTCTATGAATATACTATGCAAACTGAGAGACAGCAAGGAGTGATGGGAATAGATGCTGAGGAATATCAGTGAACAGGTGAGGGAAGGATGTATTTTGAAAAGGTGCCACATGTGTGAATAAGTCAGCTTCCTCCCATTAGGTGTGTGATATTGTGATATATCATAAGAAATATATATTTGGTCTTCATCTCCTTTTCTGGCACAGAACTCTTAAAACCCTTAAAACTTCCTAGATGATGAGTGATCAAGGTGTCTTATTTTATGTTAATGAGGTGACTCTTGGAAAGCATCTAAGGGGTGGGGTTGGTTGCCAGAGGAACCAACCCTGTGATTAGAGAGTTGGAACTTTCAGTTCCACCCACTGTCCTGTGGGGAGAGGAGAGGCTCCCCTCTATTCACCACCCCCCCACCCCAGGCTGAATCAATCACCAATGGCCAATGATTTAATCAATCATGCCCAGGTAATGAAGTCTCCATAAAAAGCCAAAAGGATGGGGTTCAAAGAGCTTCCAGGTTGGTGAACCTCTGGAGATTTGGGGAGAGTAGCACAGCGGGAGAGGGCATGGAAGCTCCGCCCCCTTTCCTCAGACCCTGCCCTCTGCATCTGTTCCATCTGGCTGTACCTGAGTTATATGTTTTTATAATAAACAGGCAATCTAGTAAGTAAAATGTTTCCCTGAGTTCTGTGAGCCACTCTAGCAAATCAGTGGAACCCAAGATGGGGTCACTGGAACCTCCAATCTGTAGCCAGTCGGTTAGAAGCACAGGTAATAACAGTGTGACTGGCGTCTGAAGTTAGGATGGGGGGTGGGGAGCAGTCTTGTGGGACGGAGCCCTTAAGCCGTGGAATCTGATGCTGTCTCCGGGTAGACAGAGTCAGAATTGAGTAGAACTCTAGGACACCCAACTGGTGTCACAGACCACTCGGAGGTGTGGGAACCACTGCCCCGCACAACACATCCAAGTTGGTCTCAGAACCTTATAGGCATAATATTAACTTGCATTCCTGGTAACTTTGGCTGACATTTCATAGCACATCCATTAGCCACCATTTTCATACATTATAATAAGAGATTTTAAAAGCACTTTCAGATACATTATTTGAGTTGATCATGACAACAACCGCGTGAGGAGAAGTTATTAGTTTCCCTCATAAGCTTAGAGACGTTAGGCTAGGCATCCTACACAACAATAATGACCCAACTTACAAGTTGGTCATGCCACTGAGGAAGTCTGTCAACTAATCAGATCCACCTCCAACCCGCCCCCACTCCCCAAGCCCAGCTCTGGGTATATCCCATCTGAAAAGCAATTGGCCTTTCCAGGGCTTAAACCCTGGGGGCCCAAATGACAGGCTGAAATGAAGACCTAGGGCTTAACTGTTCTTTATAGAATCCCCTCCAAAACAGGAACTGAAAAGCAGATGATGAGAAAACTTCCTTAGGAGCTCTTTAATCACCCAAAGGAAATGACTTTTTAATGAGACCCCTCACTAAATAAACAAATTAGCCAACAACACTTGGCTACTGTTATCTACCGACACCTCCCCCAAAGGAAGCTGGACACCCCCTCCCAAGCAAATGATGCAGGAGGGAAGAAACCTACCCAAACAAGTTTAGCAAAGATAAAGCTTTTGATCAGCTCCTTACCTACTTTAGAAGAAGGTGGCCTTTGAGAAACACCTGAATCTATTTGGAGCTAAAAAGCAAAAGAGGTTCAGAGGCCAGCTCATGTTAAAGTCCTTCCTATCTCAAGTCAGTCAATCAAGCTATCAAGCAGTCAACCAATCACCTTCCTTGGGCCTTCTCTGGTTCTCCTGCCATAAAATGGCCTTCATCCCTTAAGAAGGGGCTTCCAAACCTTAAAATGTCCAGTGGTTGGTGTAGCCTGCCCTCAAACGTGTCTACGAATCATAACTAAGTAGCATCCCCTGTTTGTCTTCTTCCCAGAGCAACTTTGGAAACTGATATTGTTCTTTCCATCTTGCCTGAGGAAAGACAGGTAACAGAGAAATACAGAGGTATTCCTGTAGTCATTCCGAGGAGCTTTGTTTTTGTGTCTAATGAAACAATTATTAAAGATTTGGGAATATCAGTTTTCCGTAGACGGCAAGACATTGCTGGCCAGAAATATTTAATCACAAGACCGTCTTCCAATCTGGCAGAAAGTGAAAGAGAATGATTGGGGATCGCGTGTCGCCCTGAGCCAGTTGGCTGTGTTCTCACTGAGATTATTTACAAGAATAACAGGACAGTCTCTAAAGGCAGCCTGAGAGTCAGCAGGACCTAAATTTGAGCCCTTTTTCAGCGGCTTGACGTGACCTCGAGCAATAGCTCCCAGGCTCCGTTTCCTCATCGATACAGCTACTTCTCAGAATTTCATCAGGATTAAAAGAAATAATGTAGATAAATGCCTCAGCACACACTGTGTGTTCCATCAATGTTGGCCACTGTTATAATTTATTTAACTGTAGAGAGAAAACATCTGCTTATCAGACTATTGGGGTTTTTTCCTGTGTGCAGACTGTAGCAAAATGCAACCCAGGCACTTCAGGGAGGTGTAACTCAAAACCTAACATTTGGAATCATTTTTTGTATTTCTTCTCACTATAAACTGGAAATAATCCTATGTGACTAGTAAAATTGAGTTGGTAGAAAAAGTATAGAAGTTTGCAACAGATGGTCCAGGCTACAACCTAATATCTATTCAGTTACTTGCATTCTAGTTGTATTTTTTCCAAATGAGGGGAAAGGGTGGTAAGACATAATTAACGAGCAAGAATTTCCAGGTAATACTGGGCACATCTGCCCTTCCACGTGAGGAGTGGGGAGAAAGGCTGAAGGCCACTGCCTTAAGGGACCTTGACATTTGTAGTTGCATTAAGACTTCTAATTCCCTGTTCAAGCCAGATTTAGAAGAAACTCTGGAACTGCCAACCCATTTTTAAGGAAACAGAGATTGCGATATTAAGTTAGTACATCTAGTTCAGAGGGAAGTTATGTTATATTATAGCTACATGATCATGTTTTTATAAGCCATTTAAACAATAGTAAAATTTCTTCTAATCTAAGAGGTATGAAATTACCTACCCAACCTCAAGATGAAAAGTTTACTATGAAGAGACAGCTGCTACTCAGTGTGATTACATGAAGCTTAGAGTAAGTTTTTTTTTTTTTTTTTTTGGCTACGCGGCATGTGGGATCTTAGTTCCCCCACCAGGGTTCGAACCCGCGCCCGCTGCACTGGAAGCGCAGCATCTTAACCACTGGACCGCGAGGGAAGTCCTAGAGTAAGTTAATAAAATAAAATTTTCCCCTTTTAGAAAGTTTTAGCACATAAAATTATCTTTACTCTGAAAGTTACTCCAAGATATCTTTTTAAAATATTATTTACAGTTGCTATCCACTAGTGGATACATTTCAAATGTATCTTGATTAGACAATCACATGTAACAAAAGTTCCTTTCCTTGAAAATGCCTGCAGGAGTTCTGAAAACATAATAACTTCACTTTAATGTAACACTGATACTCTTTTCCGGTTCCAGCTTTTGCCTGCTTCTTTTTAAGATACAAAGAGTACCCATCTTCTCAGTCTCCAGAGCTTTCAGGCCTCTGGACAAGAACAGAATGCAAATTACTCAATAACTACATATTTAAATCACCACCGTATAACTGGAGTTGAGCAGAGGTGTCCTGGGGAAAAGAAAAACGAAATCAATGACCCTGTGCAAGATGTGTATTCTCCTCATTCAAAGTCTCCCCCCACTATGTGTCCCACCTGCCAAGCCAACTTTATCTCTTTGTATGCCCTGGAACACCCCCCCCCTCCCCGAATCAGTCTCTTGCATAGCTACCAATCAGAATAGTCCCTTGCTCAAAAATCCTCAAGGACTTCTATATCAGTTAAGATTCGCATTTGGCAGCTAGTAACAGAGCCCAGAAATAATAGTGGCTTAAACAAGATAAAAGTTTATTTTTCTTTTCTTTTAAAGGAATTCTGGAGATAAGCAATGCAGAGCTGGTACGGCATCGCCTAGAGCTCCTGTATCTTTCTGCTCCATAATGCACCTTCTATGCTCAGGAACAAAGGATGCCTCCTCAAGTTGCATCCATCTTATCCACCTTCTAGGCAGCCAGAAGGAGGCAGACAGGCAGATGTCAAACTTCGTTTCAGATGCCTTCAGGGCCTAACACAGTCCAGCATACTTCATGAACCCTCTTTAAATAACTGCTAGATCCACAAATGAATTAATTTGGCAGCAGTACTGAAGCAGGGCGATTTATCATTTACAAAACTTTAGTAGATTTTAACAGTACACCCAGGGCATCATATTAGAAACTATAAGGTGTAAATTGCGACTCTTAAACTGACACCCTGCTTTAAAATATCTCTATAATTCGCTTGCCACAGTACCTGAAATTCCCAGAGTTAGGGATTTATTCTGGGTTGTTTTCTTTATTTTTTTAATTGAAGTATAGTTAATGTACAATGTTGTGTTAGCTTCAAGTGTACAGCAAAATGATTCAGATATATATATATGTACTTTTTCAGATTCTTTTCCCTTATAGGTTATCACAAGGTATTGAATACAGTGCCTTCGGCTAAACAGTAGGTCCTTGTTGTTTACCTATCTTTGTATATAGTAGCGTGTATATGTTAATCCCAAACGCCTAATTTATAGAGATTTATTCTGTTAAGAGACTATATTTGCAGTAAAAGGAAATATGCTGAGGGAGCAGGGAGAGTTCAAATACATATAAGGCAACTTCTAACATATGGAAATTTATAGCATCCACAAAAAAAAAAATACTCAACACTGTCAAGCAGCATAGAAATGCCAAGATCAGGAGGCATTTCAGAGAAGGATAAAAGCCTACAAACATCTTTTGGTAAATGTGTGAGTTAAGTGATTTGTCAGTGCCCTGACAAGGCCCGAACAGCATAAATAAGTTGAGGAGAAGGAGGAAGGGCTGTCCCGGGCTGGCCAGAGAAGCTGCCTAGTGGCTGTGCTGACGACCTGGGTTCCCTGTGTGCAGCAGGGAGGAGCGAGGGCCTTAGAAAACGGGATGATAGGCAACCTGAGAAGGGAGCAGAAGATACAAGTAAAAAGCGTCTCTTGCCCAACGCAGAACAACGAGAGTGCAGGTGTCATACAGGGAGGGCCGAATCCGGGAGATCTGGGTTCCAGCCCTGCCTCAGCCACCCACTGGTTGGGTCACCTTGAGCCCCTGACAACCTCTCTGGACCTCAGTTTTCTCAGAGGAGTGGTGTGGGCGAGATGAGCTTAGCGTTAATGAGCATTAAAATGATTATCACTTGATACATTAACATTATTATATAACATGATAATAAAATAACTTGATACTGACCCTCATGCGTCAGTCAATCCGGAAGAGGTTGTTGAAAGTATGAGAATGAGGGGACTTCCCTGGCCGTCCAGTGGTTAAGACTCCGGTGCTTGCACTGCAGGGGGCGCGGGTTAGATCCCTGGTCGGGGAACTAAGATCCCGCATGCATGCCAGGCTGCGTGGCCAAAAAAATGTATGAGAATAAATAAAGGAGTAAGAGTGGGTTAGGTGTGGGAAGACAGGAAATGCAGGCCATTGTGTGGAAGCAACGTGCCAAACCAGAGGCATCTCTGCTGCTCTGCTCCAGAGGGCAGGAGACGCTATTCTAGCCGTGAGCGTAGGACCTACTCTAGCAGCACAGAAAGGCCACTTCTCGTGTGCAGGGGTGGTGGCATATTCCAGAGTAAAAATATAATGATAAAATAGCAAACACACACATTATTATTATCTCTATGCCGGCCTTGTTCTAAGTTCTTCCCATATACTATTTTTTTTTTTTCCATAGAAAAGTGTTCTTAAGATTGTCAATAGACAGGAAAAGCAAGAAACAATTAAGGTACATCACAGGCTTGGCTCAGGGCCTGGCACACAGTAGGCACAGATCTTTTGTTTTTTAATAGTATCTTTTTTTTAATATAAATTTATTCATTCATTTTTGGCTGCATTAGGTCTTTGTTGCTGCCCGTGGGCTTTTCTCTAGTTGCGGTGAGCGGGCGGGCTTCTCGCTGCGGTGGCTTCTCTTGTTGCAGAGCACGGGCTCTAGAGCACAGGTTCAGCACTTGTGGTGCACGGGCTTAGTTGCTCCGCGGCATGTGGGATCTTCCCGGACCAGGGCTCGAACCCGTGTTCCCTGCATTGGCAGGTGGATTCTTAACCACTGCGCCACCAGGGAAGCCCCAGATCGTTGTTTTTATTGTTGACAAACAAAAGGTCTCATGAAGACATTCCCCTTTCTCCTCACATGTAACCACCCTCTACACTCTGCAGTGTCCTCGGTCTCCCATTCACCAAATCTCACATTCCCACGGTCACACAAATCCATCAGAAGATGCTAATGGGATTCACAGCTCTTCTCAGGTATATAACTCCAACCCTGGGCCCCAGGCCTCCAGAGCCAGGTGAGGATATGCTAGAGATAAGGGTTTTGTTCCCTCCTTCTCACTTTCCATCAGCAGTTCTCTCTTTTGAGTGAAGACTTGTTTTATTTTATTTTACTGGCAAGAGAGGAGGAAGGGAGCTGGAGGGCAGAAGAGTGAAAGGAAACAGAGAAGATAAGATACAGGAGGTATTTCAGGCCTGGGTTTTGGCTGCGGCTGACAGGTAGGGCTATTATTTTTGAGAAATTTGAAAGCCTAACACCAAAGACTGAAGCAGAAACAACTGTGATTGGAGCTGGGAATTACAGGTCACTTAGACCAGCTCCAAAAGAAGCTGAGTTGATAGCAGAGATAATGAACAAACTGTGAGCAATCAATTTGCCAACACCACCTGTAAAAGCTTAACGGACATGGACCAATGTTAGGTCACTGTAACAGTTTAGCCAGCAGAGGTCTCTGTTTTACTAATCTTCAATTGAAAAAAACCAAACAGCAACAAAAATCCCCGTGGGTTGTCCATTTTTATTTTTCCTCTTTTGAAGTCACTTTCCAAAACCAAACATGTAAATAATGAATCATTTGGCCAAAGTATTCGTGAACACTGAATCCAGTTGCTCAGTCAAGATGAAACACTAAAATGCTGAGCTTTTTTGAAGAAAACGATTCCATATTCCCCCCTAAGCTGTTCACTAGCTTAGAAGCTTCACACCAACCCGTACCGGCAAAGGACAAAATGTGGACTGGTCCGTAAAACGACACAAGCAGCCAGCTCATTGTGACAATGAAGAGAATGCAAGCTGAATCCGTAGCAGAAGCAGCAGAAGTAAATCAGTTGGCCGATTCAGCAGACCAACACCAGGCCATGGGACTTGCTTGGGTCCTCCTTCAAAACCTGAAATAAATCAGCTGGGACTGGCATCTGCTCTGATGGTCCAAGGACCTCACGTCTCCTTCACTCACTGAGGCCAGAGTTTTAAAATGTTTTTTATATTGTGTATGTTGAGCAGCATCTCAAGGTGTGAGCCTGGACTTTCTTTCCCACACCCTATTGGAATGATCCCAATATGAGACTACGGGTTTTGAAAAGAATTAGACAAAAGGAGGAAATGAGAGAGTTTAATTTAAGCTTAATTGAAGTCACTCTCTTCGGTTATCCAATGGTTTCCCATTGCACCTTGATGCAAAGTCCAACATTCCTAATGTGGTTTTAAAAGCCCATCGTTGTGTGGATTTGCCGCTCCAGTCCGAGCCCTGATCAGCCCTGCTTAGCCCCGTTTGATGCATCCCAGCCACAAGCACCTTCTTTCACTTCCTCAAAGGCCTTCCCAGACTTGGGGCCTTGGGCAGGGCTCTGCCTGGATCACTCTTCTTCCCACTGGTCCCCACCACTAGGTGAGACCCTGTGTCCCAAATTCTTACGGCATCCTGCAGGGCGGCCACTACAACATGGGGGACTGCAGAAGGCACCACAGAGAGGGATGGATTCTTAAAGGGTTATTTCTTTTTGGTGAACACAGACTGGCCTGGGGTTGGCATTTGGACTTCAGCCCCTGCCTGATACCTCGGCTGGACACCTTTGTGTAGGGCCCAAACTGTTGGAGCACAAAGCAGAAGCTCCGAGGTTCCTTCCTAGCACTCATCGTTCAGAACACTCATTAGCAATCATGGCGAACACTCATTAGCAATCATGGCTATGACTCCTTGTCCGTCTCCTCCAATGGCCTGCGGCTTCATGAGGGCAGTGCTCCTGTCTGCCATGTTGAAGACACAGAGCTTGGCCCTTAGAAGGGGCTCCATGATATTCAGGCAACGGTGAAGCAGTGTTTGGCACCGCTGAGCAACCACGAAGTTATACCTTCACATGCCTTTTTCTGGTAAGATAATACATGTTAACGGTTCAGCCTATACTCTTGTACTGTCATCTTCCTTCGACTCCTGTGAATATGTGGTTTGTGGCCGAAAATCAGGAATCTAGCTTCCCTGGAAAATAACCTGATCCACAGGGATGGAATGTGTGATCTGGACTAGGAAACAGGAATCCCAGAATTGTAAGCCAGAAGGAACCTATAAATCATCTGATTTAACTTCTCCACGTTACAGGAAATCATGGATTCGAATTTTCTCATCTGTTCAATGAAGACTGGATGCAGTGATCTCCCATTCCGGGTACTGTGAGGTTTCTAAGTTTTGCCCGAGCTCAGTCCCATGGAGCGTGACAGCTCAAGACTGGCCTACTAACTTGAAATTTAAAACGATCTCCCCAGCACTAGGTCCTAAGCAACTAAACTATGGCAGGGAGTTGATGCCAAATGCCAAAGATCAAGGAATGTGAGGTTCGGGATAATATTACCAATGGGATCCCATGTGGCAAAAAAGATGGAACAGGCTCAGTTTTCCATGGTTTGTTAAGATACCCCTGAGTCAGTGGGGATGATATTTACACCTCTCATGTGCCCTGGAAGCAACACCGTACACCCAAACACACACACTCCTCAGAACTCATATATGCATTTAACGATATCTGAAACTAAATAGAAAAATGCAGAGGAAATGAATTCTAGAAATGCCTTGTTCTTTGCTAATGTCTGAAAAGAGACTGTATGAGACACAAAGAGAAACTTATTCTGTGTTCAAGAGTTATCAGGATAATTATTTTTCAAATTTGAAATATCTTTATGTTTTTTTTCTTGTTAAAATCCATTATAAAAAATACAACAGGGACTTCCCTGGTGGTCCAGTGGTAAAGAATCTGCCTTCCAATGCAGGGGATGCACGTTCCATCCCTGGTCACGGAACTGAGACTCCACATGCCACGGGGCAACTAAGCCCATGCGCCACAACTACTGAGCTCGCATGCCTCAACTAGAGAGCCCGCAAGCCGCAAACTACAGAGCCCATGCGCCCTGGAGCGCACGCACCACAACTAGAGAGAGAAAAACAACCCGCACACCGCAACTAGAGAGAAGCCCACGCACTGCAGTGAGAGCCCGCGTGCCACAACTAAGAACCAATGCAGCCAAAAATTAAAGAAAAAAAATAAAATAAATTAAAAAAAATAAATATTAAAAAAAAATACAACCAATAATGAAATGTATAAAGTGAAAGTCTCTTCATACTCCCCCTCTCAGAAATTGGAGAGGTAACCTTTCAGGCCGGGTCCATGCATATATGAGTTAAAATTTTTTTTTTACAAAAATGGGATCATACTATAAATATTGTTCTGTGCCTGGCTTAGTATTAGGGACTTTTCCTATTCATACATATAAAGCTACCTGGGGTGTTTTAATAGCTGCAATCTGTGTCATTCTTGTATATTCTATAGTTGGTTCAATCAAATAATCAATCCTGTAATCCTATAGCAAAGGGGAGGTTGTTTGGTCATTTACTTGTTTGTTTCCTTTTAAACAAACAGCGATCTTTCTGGTAAATATATATTTAGTCATACATGTGATTATTTTCCTAAATTTGTAGAACTGCTAAATGAAAGACTAAACCCACAGTACATAACATAAAATACAATATGTGTGTATATGTGTGTGTAGGAGGGATTTAGCATTTTTCCCACATGATAAGCTATAACCTAACACCAATTATTCCATAATATTGTCTCTCTCTACTGATTTGACATTTCATGTTTATCATATAATAAATTCTGCTTGAAGCCTTTTAAAAGAATAGAGAACTTGAAGGGAAAGCCAGAATAAAGCAATGATTTTGTAGAAACTCAGGTTATCCAACGATATACAGGCATTAAAAGCAGGAATGGATGAGATGTATTGAGAAAGGTCGTTGTACTTGTTTTAGGAGGCTGATTCTGGGGGTATCTATGGGCAAAGTAAGGTGATGCCAATAAGCCAAAAATTAGACAGTTTGGATGAGAGGGATTTCACACTGAATTTGAAAGGTGGTCATGGCTTCCACATATGCAAACTCCTTGCTTCTCTGGTTATCATTGAAGCTGGAAAAAATCACTCAGCTTTGGATAGAAGGGAGGGAAGCAAATGTTACACTATCAAGAAACGATAATGGCCCACTTTGTATCTGAGTGACGCTAACTGTAACTCTACCTAAACTTATATATTCTGTATGTAACTTTTATCCCATAGTCTTACATTACAATTGAGCATGTTTTCACATTTTAAGAGCCTTTTGTGTTTCCTTTTCTGAAAATTGTGGTCACAACCTTTGCTTACTTTTCTGCTGTTTTGTTTGCTTTTACTCATTGATTTGTAGAAACTCTTTATTTATCAGGGAAATTAGCCCTTTGATATATGGGTTGCCAACATTTTTTCCAGTTTGCCATTGTCTTTGTGTATGGGTGTGAGTGTTATTGATTTAGTAACACAAACAACTCTATACCAGATCCTTTCTAAGATAATTAGAGATGGCCCTAGAGTCAACAAATGCCTTTTTTTTTTTTTTGACAACACCATGTGACTTGTGGAATCTCAGTTACTCGACCAGGGATTGAACCCAGGCCACAGCAGTGAAAGCCTGGAATTCTAACCACCAGACCACCAGGGAACTCCCACAAATGCCTTATTTTTTAAACTTAAAAAAAAAAATTGTGGTAAAATATACATTAAACTTACCATTTCAACCAGTTTTTGCAGTATATTCATTCTGTTTATTAAATTACCACCCCCCTCCAAAATTATTTGTTCTTCTTAAGGGTAACAATAGCAGTAATTAAAAATGAGAAAATATGTTTACAAGGTTAGTATAGTGCTGGTTGTGGTTACTTGAGAATCCAAAATAAGAACTGGATGTCTCGGGGAATTCCCTGGAGGGCCAGTGCTTAGGACTCCAGAGCTTCCACTGCAGGGGGCACAGGGTTGATCCTTGGTCAGGGAACTAAGATCCCGCATGCTGCGTGGCATGGCCAAAAAAAACCCCTGGATGTCCCTATTAATTATGTAAATAATGGTTATTATTTATTATATACCAGGTACTGTGCTAAGTACTGCACACACATTATCCCACCAAACAGTATTAATAACCCTCTGAGAGAGCTATAAGCATCCTCATTATATAGCTAAAGAAATAGAAACTATAAAAGATGAAGTAACTTGCAAAAGGGTCTCACAGGCAGTAAGTTAGGTAAATAGGACTCGACCCCAAGCAGTCTCATTCCAGAGCCTCAAAAAGGATGGGATCCAGAATCCTGTGAGATTCTTTTAGATGGAACATGGATGAACTTTAAAATTCTTCCAGCACAGTAGTTTCTCCTTATCTGAGTTTTTGATTTTCTCAGTTTCAGTTACCCATGGTTAACCAGAATCCAGATACATTACAAGGAAAATTCCAGAAATAAACAATTCATAGGTTTTAAATTGCAGGACCTTCTGAGTAGCATGATGAAATCTCTCAATAGTCTGGCTCCTCCCCACCCAGAACAAAAATCATCCCTTTGTCCAGCGTATCCATCCTGTATATGCTACCTGCTCCTTAGTTTAGGAAAAAACATGGTATATATAGGTTTCGGTACTACCCTCGGTTTCAGACATCCACTGTAATGGGGGACCACTGTAGCTGCATATTTATTTATTTACTATTATAGTTAATTACAACATAACATAAAATTTCCCATTTTAACCGTTTTTAAATGTACAGTTCAGTGGCATTAAGTACATTCACATTGTGGTGCAACTCTCACCACCATGTCACTGTCTTTTGACTTTCTATGGTGGGTTTTCCATGCAGAACATTTTTATGTCATTGAATTTATGAATATGAAGGGAAAGCCAGAATAAGGTAATGATTTTGGAGAGACTCAGATTATGGATTTTATGTGTTGTGTCATACTTAGAAAGACCTTCCTCACTCTGAGATTATATCTTTAAAAATTCTCTGAGATCTCTTCTCGTACGTCTATGCCTTTTTTTTTTTTTTTTTTTTTTTTTCCACTCTTTAATTCTTGAGGAATTTATCTGGTATGAAGTGGGAGATAAGGATCCCGCTTGATTTATTTATTTTAACACAACAGGAACTTGCAACTAGACAAAATTCATTTTAAATCCATCAGGGTTGGGGGGTGGTGGGGAGGAGAGGCAAGCAAAGAAGCCAGGAAAATTCTGAAAAAGAGAAGAGTAAAGGTACCGGTTGGGGTGTGGAGGATTAGTGCTATGAGTAATTGTAACTATTCTAAACTTACAGTAATTAAAGTAAAATGGTCCTCAGTGTTTAAACTGATTGAACAATGGAACAAAATAGGATGATCAGATTTAGAATTTAGTGCAAAGGTACAAATTTAATTTCAAAGGTATACATTTATTGCCTTCTTTATCATTTTGCATATACCTATCCAAAAACAGAGCACACCTTTTCATTCGTTCCAATCTTCTAATAGAGGTGCAATCATAGCATGAGAAACCGCTCCATCTCCCCACCACCTTCCTCTCTGCTGACAGGTGCTACTTACTGAAAAGTTACTCATGGAGACTTTGTTCGGGATCTAAATTTTGTTTCCAGAGTCATTCCTAACATATCGGTTCTCCCAGGTTCTCTACAGAAACGTGGAAAGCTGTGATCAAGTCTGATTTAATCAGACAGAGCTGTACCATATTTCCATGGGCTGGACCCAAAACACGTACTATGTGTTACAGATTAAACCATAGGTGTTAGGTGTTGGTAGAATTCTTTAAGGGTTCCTGAGGCTGAGTTTGGGCCTTGATTTAACTTGAGAACTTAGGATGGCAGCTACAAGTTATCAGCTACTCCTCGGTATTATCAGCCACCAATCTCAAAGATGGGGCTTCGAGTCACCATGGGTGCTGGTCTAGAACAGCAACGTCCAAATAGAAGTATATAATGCGAGTCACATCTATAAATTAAAACTGTCTAGGGACTTCCCTGGAGGGTCGGTGGTTAAGACTCTGAGCTTCCACTGCAGGGGGCATGGGTTCAATCCCTGGTTGGGGAACTAAGATCCCACATGCCGGAAGGCAGGGCCAAAAAATTAAAAAGATAGAATAAAAATAAAATCATGTTTGAGTTTTTTTTTTTAATTGCCTAGTAACCACACTAAAAAAAAAGTTAAAAAGAAACAGATGAAATTAAATTTAATATTTTTAACCCAATAACCAAAAATATGGTTATTTCAACATGTAATCAATATAAAAATTATTAATGAGATATTTAACACTCTTTTTCATACTAATTCTTGGAAACCCTGAGTATATTTCACACATAGCACATCTCAATTTGGACTAGTCACATTCAAGTGCTTGATAGCCACATATGGCTTCTGGATACTGGATAGCATAGCATATCCAGATATGCTGGACATGGATAGCATACTGGATAGCACAACTCTAGAAAATGGTAATGAGCAAGGCAAATGGCTTGATTTAGTAGATATCCAGAAACTCCAAGTTTGCAAATACAGTATCTCAAGGGTCTGGAACACACTTTCAAAATCACTAGTCCTAATATTCACTTGATATTTGAATCTTTTCTACAATTTCCCTATTAAGGGGTCATCCAGACTAGTGCTTGACTGGCATTTCCAGGAATTAGGACATCACTGCTTCCTGAGGCTAGCCAGTCCATTGGGGGACAATCTTAACTCCCAAAAGTCCTTGCTAAGGGCACAAGCAGGTTGGATTATGGTGGTCTGAGGAGCCTGGCTGGTTTGGGCTAACCTTAAGGGGTTAGTTGGGTTAGGAAGTATTGGGGGAGTTTAGTACTAAAAAATGGACTGTAGGTTGGACAGGATAGGAACCGTTAGACTGAAGGCTGGGTCTGGACATCTGGTTAAAATCGTCAGCCACACTGCAACAAGAGTAACGGACCCAAAAAAACTGTACATATGCTAACTTCACTAATCTGGAGATTCAGTGATTTGGAGAATAATTCGAATTATCATAAACTTTTAAAATTTTCACAGTAAAGTGAAACATAACTGGGTTATAAATTCAGGAAGGATATCACTTGTATTAGACCTGTATTACAAATAACATTATCCTAAATGGTAAAGTACTGTATCAAAAGAATCAATTTCAGACCCAGAAATCAGAGGCACTTTCAAAGTCTTAATCCCTATCTCGATTTTATTTTAACATTCTCCTTACTCAAAAACACCCTGGAAATCAGAGACAGAAAACTTTTTTTTTTTTAATTCAGTAAAAATGATACTGACTGCCTGATTTTGAAGGATTCTGACTGGGTGACCTTTGAAATAATACATTTTTGCTATAATTGTATTTCTTCTGTTTCTTTTTTCCCTTGGAAATGAGACAGTGTTCTTTTCCGGGCTACCTTCACCCTCCCGCCCTGCCCAGTTCTACCTTTCCAAGGCAGGGGAAAGGTGCATCCTCGCCAGGGCTCCTGCCAGCGCCTCCTAGTACCTCTGGCCAGCAGCCGGTGAAGCGACGCGCCCTGGACGTCCAGTAACGTTTTATCCTACACTCTGCCCCCGCCGGAGCTTCTCTAGATTGTACACCGAGGCCTCAGGTCCCCCCCCACACACGCCCGCACACTGTCTACCGCTCTTCGGGATAAAATTTGGGAACGGAAGCCCCGCCCACCCTCCTCCCTCCTGCCTTCACAAAACCAGCTACAACACCGCACCTCGGGCCGCCGAAGTAGATTTCGCCACACGAGCTGGGGCACCGTCTTTTTTACGAGAAAACAAGCATCCAAAAGAAAAAAAAAAAAAATTCAAACTGCTCTCGCGGGCCAATGGGGAAGAAGCGGGAGGGGGGCGGAGCCAGCGCGCGACGGGCGGGGCGGGCGCGGGGGCTGGTACCGCAGGGGATTCGTAAAAACGCGGCGGGCGCACGGTTTGGGTTTTTTTTTTTTTTTTTTTTTCCTCCAAAACTAGCTAAAGCTCGAGACTCCGCCTGAAGCTGCAGCTTCTCGGATCCACCTTAAATCTTCAGTGGACTCGGCGCAGGGGTCAGTGGGTGCAGCCAATGCCAATCAAGTTTACAACCACCAGCACGGGAGGGAAAAAAGAGAGGAAAAAAAAAATCTTCAAGTTCTCTGGTCCGCGCACACACTTACACGGACGCACGCACACACACACGTCCACAGGCACACAAAAGGAAGGAGGGGGTGGGGGACAGGCGCTCGAGAGAGAAGGGGGACATGTTTGCAGAACGCTCGCTCGAGGCTCAGTGCCCGTGGCCAGAGCGCTCGGGGAAGGCGCACGGGAAGCGCGGCCCGGCCCGAGCGCCATGATGGTGGCCGCGGTTCGGAGCCCATTTTCTGGAGGGGGAGCTGCAATGATGCAATCCCCCGGCCCCGCGTCCCGGCTGCGCGCCCTTCTCCCTGCCTTTTCTTCACGTTCGTTTTGAGGCGCGTCGACGTTTGGCTCCCAGCACGCCTCGATTCCTTTTTGTATTTTTCAATTGGGGATTCCTGCCTCCTCTGTGTGTGTCCCCACGCGAGACAGGCCCGGGACGCGGATGGCCGCACGGGGACTTGAGTGTACGTGTAAATGCTACACTTTCGGTTCTGCGGGGTCTGGCTGGCGCTGACCCACCCCGCCCTACCCCCCTGCGAGCCGAGATCCAGGGGGTGCCACCAACCCCCCCTCCCCGGGGGAGGAGAGGGTCTAGCGTGACCGTGGAACCTCTGACCCAGCCCCCCGCCCAGCTCTGCTCGCAGAATTTTTACCTTAATTTTGGCCGGGAGGGAGGGGAGCGAACGTAGGGTGTGGCCCAGGTGAAAGAGATGGCAAACTTAAAAAAAAAAAAAAATTCGTACTCTGAAAAACAGATCGCAGATCCTAGACGAGCTTCCAAAACACCTTTCTTTCAATTCAAAAAAGCTTCGGAAGAGCAAGTGTCTACGCTAACGAGGGTGAAGATGAAATGGCGAAGGCAGCGTTCCTCGGCAGCCCGGAAAGGTCCCGGCGCGCGGCCGGTGGGCACACCGTGGCCTGAAAGGCCGCCCGCCCCGCTCCCCTCCTGTTGATTTCCACGGTCCCCTCCGTCCCCAGTTATATGCCCCTGGACCCATAGTTTCCTAGTTCTTCCCTGCCCTGGTCCCCCGCACTGGGCAGCGGGGATGCAACCGGGGGACTTGGCAGAGCGGGTGTAAGGGAGGAAGCGACCCCCGCGAGCGGCAGTGGCGCGCGGCCCCTCCTGCGCGCGGCTGCGGCCCTCCTGGGCCGCCGGCGAGCCGAGAAGCCTTTCGAAATGCGCGGGGCTGCGGATCATTGGAGCCTTGGGTGGGGGTGGGAGCGGGCTGCTGCCCTGGAGGGTCCACGAATTCGGAAAGGTTCTCCCCTCCGCTCATATCTTCCCAGCGCCCTGGAGTTGGCGGGGTACTGATGTGCAGGGTCTGATTGTGGAAAGGAATGGGGGTTTTCGCTTCTTTCTTAGCCCAGAGGAGAGATGATGAGGGAGGCCAAGTTTCGGAGAAACCGCCCAGCCCAGCTGCGGGGGCCGAGGCGCAGCCGCCCTCCATGGCCTGCGGGCGCCCGGGGCGCGGGAACTGCGCGCAGCGATCCGGGCGGTGCGGGAGCCGCCAGCTGCAGACGAGGAGCTAGACTTGATAGCCTTTTCGTCCCGAGGCTCCAGCCAGCCTGACCCCGCAACTACCGCGGCGGGCCGGCGCGGGGCTGCGGGGCAGGGTGGAGAGACGACGGCGCAGTGGCCGGGGTAGCGGGGTAGGGGGTGGCTGGCGCCGGCGGCCGCATCCCCTCGGAGGGACGCCCGCGGTGGACCCTGCAGTCCGGGGTCGGGGAGAGGACGCTCCGAATCCCGGGGACACGTTTGGAGACTTGACATAGAACGCGTGAAGGACCGACACGGTGACTTTAGGGGCTGCGTTCCTGTGAACGTGCCTGGCGCGGCGAGCATCCACTTCTTCCTGGCCCAGCACTCCTAAAACGCAATCTCTAAAAATTCACATTAAAGATGGCTCTTCGGGAAAGAAACAGGGGTTATAAGCAGCAATTAGAAGAGGACTTTTCCCCCTATCTGTTAGAGACACTTTTTAAAGTATCCTTTTTGGCTCAGTGAGAATTTATTTCATTATTTCCTGACTCTCCACTCCTTCCTCCCCATTTTGAATTGTTTTTCTTGCTTTCTCAGTCTCTTCCTGAAAAACACCCTGCCTTCGTGTTTTGAATAGAATCACAAAAACACCTTTAGTCTTTAATTAAAATAATACCAACTTGGAAGATGTGGCCCAGCCACCAAAGGACCTACTTTTCCCTTCCTGGCAGTCGAAGAGACTCAACCCTGTTTTTTTTTTTTTTTTTTTTTTTTGATAAGCAATTTCGGGTCAAAATAAGCTGAAATTATCTTGTTTAGAGCCCCTTTTGGGGTGCAATAAATTAAATCCAAGTATTTGAGAGAAACAATTCAACCCAAATCCAGATTTTTGCATTTAACCATTTGCAGATTCCTAGAAAAAATAATTCACTCTTACACCTTAGCCACATTTTATGAGAATTTCAAATTGCAGGGATTATCTTAATAAATCTGACTTTAAAATGTCGTGTTTAATTTTTTTTCTTATTTAAATAAAAAATATTCTTGCTCTGTGGATATGGGATCCTCAAACCCTCAAATCCGGTATTCAGATTAACCAGTTTTAGGTTGTGTATATTATAACCAGGAAATTTAGAAATTGAGGAATTCGTGTGTGATGACCAGTTCAATTTGAAGAATACCTGTTCTATCTAAATTAGTGTGGAATGCACACCCATTTCTAAAGGACCTATATATCTGAATATTTTGGATGAGAGGTGTAGATTAGATGGTCTGAACAATCGCTCTAATTCCTCACAACACTGCATGTGTAAATACAGAATTTAGAGAAGTCACCATGTTAGTTTCATTTTCAATCCTGCAAACGTGTGATCGGTCTACACTTATGTAACGATTTTTGGTTCTGACACATTCATATCCTAGAGACATAAATATTTGAACTAAGGGAGACTTTGACCATCTTATTAATATGAAAATGTGGCTTGCCTACTTTCCACTTCTAAAGCTTTGTCCACCCATACAGAACTAAGTGGAAAAGAGTGACTGCTACATTCGGTCCTACATAAACATCTGAGTGGTGGGCCTGAATTATCTAGGTGTTTGCCACTTCATATTATATTTGTGGAAATATGACTACAAAGCTAGGTCAAATACCTCAAGCTTAATAGTAAGGTACATTACATACAGTTCAAGTCAACAAATAGCTATGGAAGTTTTCTTTATTGACTACTTGATGTGTAACAATAATTGGCATCTTTTTCACACATTACAAAAAATTATACCTGGCTCAGTATGCAACCTTTTAAGCACAGCCATATTATTTAAAAGAAGAAGGGGGAAAACCTAGTCTACCCAATACAGCATTTACAAATGCACAAAACATGCCGCTTTGGCTTGTATATTGTCTAGATTAAAAAAAAAAAAATCTCTTTTTAACATAAATAAGTTAGTATAATTTTCAGTGTCTTTACAGAGTTATGTACACAGGTACACTTCAAATGGTTTTGTTTCATACATACACAGGCAATGTAAAAATACTGTTTAAAGATGTAGTATCCATTTCACCTATCCACGGGTACTTTTCTCTATACGCACTTTCCTTTAAAAAACACCACTTTCCTTTGGGCAAATTAACAAATAGAATGAGCAGCTGTAAATTAAACATTATTTCATTATTTTTTATGTCAGGTTACTTACAGATCTTTAAAAATATCCAAGGATTTAGAATTATTTTGACTGTGTCTACACACCCTGAAGTGAAAAGAAAATTAAGAAATTTTCTCAACAAATCTGATAAAAATTAAATGGTCAATTCTGAGCATTCAGAACTCCCCCCATACATGCCAGATTTTTGCCCAGAGGTACCTGGAGTGATTACCAAACAGCTAAATACTTTAACTGGTAAATTCCAATTTTAAGGGAGACTGGGGAAGCGGGGGAGCACTGAGTAGAGTTTTGTTTAAAAAAAAAAAAAAGCCATTTGCTGCTACATAACGGAATCATCAGAGCTCCTAAATGAGAAAAAACTCCATGTAAAAATAAGTATCAATTATCTGCAGCCAGTGTTCAAATTTGGATGATTTTTTTAAATGAAGTATCAATTCTCACTGAAAGGGACGTTACATCTTTAGAGAAAACAAAACCTTCCCCCAAACTGCTTCTCTTAGTGCAAGTCAAATATTTTTCTCCTTGCTCTAAATCAAAGCAAGCTCTTCATACCCCACCCCCCATGCCAATTCCTCAGCCCCCCCCCCCCCCCCGCCGCCCTCCCTTCCCCAAAGTTTATGTGCTACATAAAAGGTAAAAACTATATACACAGGTAGTACAATGAAGCAAATAAGGAAAAACCTAATTGCACAATGCTACATCCAATGCTTTTAGAGGCAGATGATTTAAGAGTGCCTAAAACTTTAGTGTTATTGGGTTGTTGCTGTTCAGTGCTTATAAGGGATGTCCACTCCGTGGAGTCAGCGATATGTATTCAAAATTTTTAATTTATATCTTCCTTGCTTCATCAAGCAGTGATGTATCCGATAAACAAGGAAACATACTCTCAATTCTGCAAAAGAAACAAGAATTAGGAGAAACACACTAGAATAACATTGTCAATATATTACGGGAATTATTTTGTTACTGTCTTTGTTGGGAAATATCTGAGCAATGGGAAAGAAAGAACGTACTAAAAGTTGGTGCTGAGAGTCATCTCCATCCAACATCTCCTTCACTGGATTTTTACTCTCCCCTGTGCTGTGGACTTTTGTCTAGAGCAGTGGTTCTCAACAGTGGGTAATTCTGCCTCCCCCTCCACCCCCGGGGGACATTTGGCAATGTTTGGAGACATTTTTGGTTGTCACACTGGGTGGGGAGGGGGTGCTACTGGCATCTGCTGGGAGAGGTCAGGGATGCTGCCAAAACATTCTACAATGCGCAGGACCGCCTCCCACGACAAAGAATTATTCGGGCCCCAAATGTCAACAGTACAGAGGTTGAGAAACCCTGGTCTGGAGAATCGGGGGTCAAAGATAGTGAGAAAGGACAGACACAGGAAAATTCAGAAACTATAACACTTAAGAGTAGCAAAATTTTCTAAGTTTGAAAAATAATTGGAAATCACACTTATGAAGACTATCCAAAGAAAATTCTATTCCCTTTTTTTTTTCTCAAAATATTTTAGTCTTAGTCATATATAGAATATACACACGAATGCTTATGAATAGGTCCTTACTACTATTTCCTGTATTCTCTGAACTGGCAATATTTACTAACAAATGCTTCTCTGTATGTCAGAATGGGGCCAGATCAAAATCCAGTAGGTCTGATTTGCTGTGGCTCTTCTGATGAGCTAGGCCACAAGTCACAAACCAACAAGAGCTGCAGGTGGTAAGGCTGCTTCAGAAAATTTTTTCAACCAATTTACTCACTTCATATACAAGCTGTGATGGAGAGGTTCAATAGCGCCGTTTTGTATAAGCTCTGAAAAATATGTATGTAATGAAATCCTATATATGACGCTGATTTAAAAATTCAACAAACTTGAACCCCACCTTCATCCCTTTTTTTAAAAATTTTTATAGATGAAGATTTTAAAAGTTAATATCAACATCTCTTAGGATCTCTTTATATGCTAGGCTATGAGGGTGTTTTGGAAAAAAAAAAAAGAGGACACGGTCGTTGTCTGTAAGAAGTTTACAAACTATTAATATATGTAGTTTGATCATTATGGAGACCAATCCACGTAAAGCTGGGGGCTGAATTATTCAAATTAGCTTTTCATGTTGATCATATTTTAGTAGATGGCAAAAATCTCCACTTCCCTTGTTTGGGGTACACCTACCCCTGCCAGCCCTGATATCTACTATCCATTTCCCCTACAAATATCCAAATTCCCCTGTTATAGCACGATTGGCATACACATGCTGACGTGTTCCTGGATTGCTTACTCTGGCAGTTACTTTAACTTTTGCTTTGCAACTTCAGTGTTATCAGAAATTCCGTCGGAACCTTAGGATTTTTGAGCCTTCCATTTTGGTTTTTTTAAATACACACGTTCCTTCTCCATCCCCCAAACTTATCAGAAGACAGGGAAAGTGAGAGTTTGTGAAAATGATAAAAACCAAAGGAAGTCACATACCTCTCTTGTCACGTTTCTAACCATTTGAACAACCAGCTATGACCCATATGTGCCTCACTTTTCCCTCAAAGTTTGAATTAAATCATTTATTTGAATTAAATCATTTTTCCATGTACGGCTCAAAATCTGAGTCAACCTGGTCTTCTGGGAGATGAATTCTCATGAAGTGGGATGGAGGCAGACCCCCGCTCTTGTTCAGATGGAAAAAGAACCTATTGTTCCCAACATGTTTTGATGGGACTCTCAGAGAACTGACCTTCCTCCCCACAGGGCCTTGGTTACAAGTACTTGCCTGGGACACTTGCTCTAATCATTTGGTACTTCAAAGGAAAATGATCTCAGGACGTAGAAACTGGGAAGAATTACAGTACCTCCACACTAATTCCCAGTCTTCCCTATTCCTACTTTTTTTGACCTCCAAAATATAAACCAAACAAACACCCACAAGCTCTAATCTGCCAGCCACCACTGAGATCGGGTTATCTTGGGGCTTGAAAGCCCACGAGTTCCTGCAGCCCAATTCGGGTGTCACTTCTTTGCTCCTAGTAATCAACCCACCGAGTACTTTACGTTTGACGCCTTCTGAGGCCGGGCTTCTTGGGCGTCTGCTCCACTGAACCCGCGTTCGGGGAACCGTCTGAAACATTTTCTTCTGTTCTGTTTGCTCTTTTGTTTTGAGGAGAGGAATCTAAGGGCAGGAGGGAATTTTAAAAAGAACACACAAACAATCTTTATTAGAAAAAACAATGGCTGACAGAAGTGGACCCAAGAATCAGAGGACGAAAAACCCACCACCTACACCCACAATCCTGGATCCGTCATTCCCAGTGGCCTTTATGGGCACAAAATGAGGTTGTTTTCACATAACAGAAAGTATATTCTACGCCCCCAAAGCTCTCTCTCCAAAGCGAAGAGGGAGGCCGTTGATAAACATCCCAACGTTGTCACATACCTACCGCTGGCGAGCGGGGAGGAGCCGCGATGCTTTCAGTTAGAAAAATTACCAGATAACACAGTCTCAGGCTTCTGACTTAAAAGTCATAAACAGACAAGCAGTCAGCTAAATAAATAGCATTTAAAACCTAAGATTAAGAAAGTGCGCTCCCCCAAAGCTAAATCAGAATGCGCTGAAAACAAAGCTGAGGTTAAAGAGCCTCAGGCAGGCAAAGCAGTGCCGCCAACACAGACACACAGAAAGACATTTCACTCATTTGAAAGGGTCATTACCGTCTGTGGCAGGTCGCTTCCTTATCCCAGTGCACTGCTCCGCTAACCCCGTCTGGCTGTCCGGTGCATCAGTCTTCTGGTCTACCAAATGCGTGTCCTCTGAGTTTGCCTGAGACCCAATTAAAGGCACCGCCTGGCGGGTCCCACTGACATCCTGGCCCTCCTGCGCCGGCACCTTGCAGGCGCCTTTGGGTGGCCGCGGGGGTCTGTAGTAGAACTCGGGCAAGTTGCCCTTTTCCACCTCTTGCCACTCGTACTTGCCCTCCAGGGGCTTGTGATTCTGAAAATCAAAATTCCACTTGCGCTGGCTGGCCTCTTCCATGTCTCTGCAGTGCTTCTCCAAGTCCCGGGTTAACTCTTCGTGATTGACCGGGCCGAAGAGGTTTCTGCAGGCCGAGGGCTTGGGGTACTCCGCCTGTCTGGCGTCCATCCGCTCCAGGCTCGGGCTCCCGTTAGACACTCGCACGTTTGACATCTTCCTCCCCGGGCTCGGCGACCGCCTCTCTTGCGCTCTCGCAAAACAAAACGAACAAAACAAAACGCCCCGACCCAGCCCGAGCCCCTCTTATAAGCCCTGCGACTGCCCTCCGAGCCAAGAGAAACAAACACGGACGAGTAAGTGCCCGAGCGTCAGGAGCGCGCGGGGCTGGGGGAGGGGGCGAGGGGCAGCCCCGGCCAGGCAGCCCCGAGTCCCCGCCGATCAAGTGGACAGGCGAGCGGGAGGCGGGGAGGGGAGAGGAGCGCAGCGGAGAGAGGAGGGGGCAGAGCCAGTCCGAGTCCGGGCAGCAGCGAGCCCGCGGGTCCCGCCGACCGAGCGGATCTCCAAACCTTGCCGGCGTCGGAGTCGCGGAGCGGCGAGAGAGTGGGGACAGGGGAGGGGGAGAAAAACACCCCGAAAAGACGAGCCCCCTTTTTTTAGTTGCCCAATATGGCGGTGGAAGGGAGGCTGACGAAGAAGAAGATGATTGACACCGCAAGTCTATTTAAACAGAGGAGGAGATCATTGGTCGCGGCGCCGGGAGCCGCCCCGCCGAGGCTGGCGAGCGCGGCCTTAAGGTGGCCCGGGCGCGGCCGCGAGGCCTCCCCGCCTCCCGAGCGCGCCGCCGCCGAGCGCGCGCCCCGGAGATGGGCTGGTCGCGTGACTGCTGGAGGCGCACGGCTGCCAGCAAACCTGCTCCGGCTGGCCTCGGAGAAATTAAAAATAAGACAAACAAGCTCGCCAAACGGCCGGGGAGCCGGGGAGGGGCCTGTGCAGCGGGGCCGGCGGGGCGGCGGGTTCTGGTCCCGGCGCTGCGCGGGCCGGCGCGCGGCTGCTCCGGAGCCCCGACCTCCCGCTCCTCGCCCGGGAAAGCTGGGGAGCTCGAAGGTTGCCGGCAGCTGGTTGTGCGCCTCGCTGGCGATCTTGTTTTCCCCGCACTCGCCCAGCGGGGGATGGGGGCGGGGGCGGGCAGCTGGGGGGAGGAGGTGGATGGTGGGAGCTCGGCCCCCAGCTGAGCTCTCCCCCGGGGCCCCAGCCGCTCGCACGGCGGGGGAGGCGGGGAGCCCCTCGGCCTGGTGCCTTACTTAGGTGGGGGTGAGCAGTGGTTAGCTCACCCTTAACCTAGAAGTCTGTGCTGTTCTAGCGGGGGCAGGGGGCTTAGGGGAGAAGCCACGGCGAACGTCTTTCTAGAAATTAGCCTGGAATAGACGCAGCACTTCTAATGTATTCTGAACCCAAGCTCTCCCTCAGTAAAAATAAGAAAGGATTTCCAGATCAAAAAGTCGACTTGTCTCTCAAGTCCCCAATAAACTTTGTAACTGTCTTAGACACATTTAGTTTCAAAACAGCGAGATTACACCCCTGGCCCAGGTTCTTGCTTCCCAGTCACAGTTAAGGCCACTGACACGGGCTGCGTGTGGGAACTCGTCTTCTCTTTGTATTTTTCAATTCTTTGCCGGGTTGTAGCAGTTTCCTCAACCTGAGTCCCGCCGCCAAATACAACAGTTCCTTCCTTCCTCCACCTTTCTCTCCCACCAGACTCACTTCTCGGAACCCACCCAGAACACCATTCAGATGCAAGTGACGTCTTTAGAGGGCTGCAGGTCGTCGAAGAGTGAAAGTAACCGGAAAGTCCGGATTGTGAAGTGATGTATAAAACCACCACCACCGTGTTCTCACGTCTGATATGATTACTTAGGCATTTCTCTGCTCCCCTTTGCAACTTGAAATTTACCTAAGCAATATGATCTTGAGCAAGGTGATGGACGTTAAAACAGGATGGACAGGGCTGTCATATCTGAAACAGAGCTCAGAGTCTTTAACTGCCTCCCCCCAACCCCCGTATATGATCTTGGTCTGGGTCAAAGTTACACACTTTACTGGAAACTAATCTCCAGTTCTAACAGTACACAACAGCAATTGTACACAACAGTCTTCTCGGGCATATATGCTACAAATGAGTTTGACTTTTAACTTGTTTTCTTAACCACGTATTATTCGTCCACTTTGTGTGCCTGCCTTGCTTCATACACTCCAGAATGTAAGAGCTGGGGGGGGGGGGTACCTTGGGAACCCTGTGGTTCAACCCTCTCTTTTTTACCACTGAGGAAATAGAGACCGAGAGGATTCCTGTCCAGGGACACATAACCAGTTGGTAGCAGACTAGAGGCAGGTCTCCTGGTTCATTTTCTGTTCCTTTCCCTCCTGATAACCCCAACTGGTTTGGGTTTTCGTCTGGATTCGCCTATGTCCCTCTCCTACAAATGATTCAAAATGGCTCCTTTTCATGACCTGGGCTGCCTGCAGATGTTTCCTTGACGCGGCCTGTGGTCCCTGATATTTTAATACAGCTGTCACTGGCCTTTGGTATGACCTTGGCACTAATTTGACTAAAATGCAGATGCCAAAAGGGCAGGGTGAGACCCAGAGAGCAGTGAGGGAGGCAGTGCCCAAAAGTTGTTTCAAGGTCGGGACTTCCTACCTGACTGACAAAAAATATTTCACCTGGGATCAAAGTAAAAGGTCTCATCTTTATTTTTTTACATTGAATGCCCCACTTAGTTTGCTGAGTTGGAGAAGAGGGGGAGAGGGACAGGAAAATTAGGGTAGGTCTCAATACCATAATTTATACCCTATTCCTGAAATTAGATCATTGTTGTTGAAATTTTTACACAATTGCTAGACTACACCGGAATTCTATATTATATATAAGCGTCAATTCAGATGCATAAATACATAAACTACCACCATATATAAATGGAGATATTCTAGAGTATTGCACCTTGCCACAGATGTTTGATTTTATTCATGGAATTAATATCTTACAGAAAAGTTAAAAATGAATACTTCTATCCCCTCCACAACCTGAATATTTCTTCAACTAATATGTAGGACCACCATTTTGTCGCTTTGTTAATCTTGAAAAGTAAACGAGTCACAGTCACGCCACCTTAAGACGTCTGGCTGCCAGCAGAAAGGCTGTGCTTACTCCGACCTTTCTATGATCTAAAGTGTTTTGTTTACAGTCAAGGCACCGGAGATCTGCACAGCAAATAATGAGAAGGCAGGCGTCTGCTGTAGTAGCGACGAAGCGTGAAAAAATACTATGGAGTCCCCGGGGGAAGAGGGAACTGGGAGCTCAGAGCGCCATCCTCCTGCGGAAAGTAGGCGGCGGCTTTAAAAGACTGAGCGGGGGAGAAGAATTTCCAATAAACAGCGTAAAGGCGGAGCCTGGGTAGAAGACAGAAAGTTCCACTGGCACTGCTCTAAAAAGGGCTCTGCTGGCCCAAGACCCAAAATCTAGTCCTGGGTGATGTTTTTCCTGTCATTTTCACTCCTGGTAGTTTTCTCCTTAGAGCTGAGAAGTGTCCCATAAGCCACCCAAGATTGCGTGTCCTTCACCAGCTGAGCGCGAGGAAGACCAAAATAACTTAAAAGAAAACACCTGTGTCCCGGCGGGGCGGCAGGGCAAGCTCGCCTCCCAGGTGTGGTCCTCGCAGGGGGGAAGTCAGGCAGCCCCAAATTTCTGCGAAGGCGCGGGTTTCCTTGCTCTGTTGCCCCTCCCACCACAAGCACACAATTTTAATCCTTCCTCCAGGATGTTTACGGTGAGGCAACGTTAACTCAATTTCACTATTCTTCTAAACCGACATATTTTTAGAGTTTGGAAATTTCACAGTCGTCTGTTTCTGACACTTTTCATTCAATTTACTAAATATTTATTGAGCATCTTCTATTAATTTGCTTATTCCTTCTTTCAACAAATATTTGTTGAGTGCCTTTGATATCCGAGGCCCTGGGGATACAGAAGTAAACAAACAGATTTAAACTAGGATGAAGTTTACACTCTAGTAGGGGGAGAGGAGACAGATGATACACAATAATACATGAGTGAAATATATACACTGTGTAAGGAGGTGATACATATTATGGAGAAACAACAAGCAGGGGAGGGAGAGAGTGTCGTGAGGTCCCAGTGGGACTAGAGTGGTTGGGGAAGGCTTCATTGAGGAAGTGGCCTTGGAGAGATGCCCCGAGGACTCAAGAGAGAGCAGCCATGCGGTATCTGGGGAGAGTGTCCCGATAAAGGGAACAGCAAACACAAAAGCTCTGAAGTGTGGTCTTGTGTGATGTGTTCAAGGAACATCAAGGAGCAAGGGGAGAGTAGCAGCTGAAACATCTGCTCATACAAGACCATGCAGGCCTCTGGAGGGTTTTTATCAATGACTGAGTGATAGGGGAAGCCACTGAAGCATTAGGAGGTTCTAAGCAGTGGAATGATGCGCTCTTACCATGTGTAAGGTGTTCCCCTAGGCGCTCTTCTCAGCAGCCTAAGGATGACGAAGTCACAGTCCCTGCCTTTAGGGAGAATACCTCCTAGATGGGGAGACCACCATGTGCACAAAAACCCCCGAGATAGAAAGCAAAACCTGGAAGAATGTGGTCCAAAGATAGAGTACAAAGGAGGGAGAAAGAGGAAGCCTTCAAGGATGTGATATGAGTCAGGTCTTGAAGAATGAGAAAAATGTCAAGAAAATTATAAAGATGTATTGGCAGGGGTGGTAATTGGCGGATGGGATCAGACAGTGGCAGGCGTATGGATGACATGCTAAAAAAAAAATGTTTTATTCAGTAAGCAATGGAGCGTTTGGTGAAAAGAATATCGTGATCACTGTCCAAACTTGTCTCTTGACCCGGAGCAAGCCTGGGCCCTGAGAGACAGTGTCTAGGGACAGAGCTAAACGAAAGCTGGGTGGACTGTCCCATTATGGTCTTAATCCAAAGGGAGCTGGTTGTTGGACAGAGTACGGGTGTGAGGCAAGAGGGTAGGAGCACGAGCCACGAGACCACAATAAGAGGGTTTGGAACAGAGAATAGGAGACTGTCTTGTGTGAGCTACTGAGCTACAAAGGCACAGCTGCAGATGCTTTGTATGTGGTGCACACAGCCTTGACGGGAAGCGGAGGCAACTGTTAAGAAGCCCACGCCATGTTGGACAATCAGATGTTTGTGTTCGGGAGTGGCATCTGACAGCAGAGTAGAGGATGGGTGTGATGAGCCTGGAGGGGCTGACACAGGGAGGTGACTTTGCGGGCTGATTGCAGTTGCTCAAGCAAGAGATACAATGGCCTTAAGCTGTACTGCAGAGGAGGGAATGGAAAACTAGGAATGAATGTGGGCTTGCTTAGGTAGTCAGAACAGATACAGGGGCTGGAGAAAGATGGAGAAATGGAGGATGGCTTTAAGGACTCACGCTTGGGTATTTGAGAGAATAATGCCATTAAGAGAAGTAACACAGAGAGGATGTCATACAGAATGCTAGTTGTCCACCAAATTCCATTCTCACCTTCCTCAGTATCAGAATTGTAACTGGGCATATATAGCTGCCCAGCTACTCTAAATTTCCCAGCCTCCTTTGCAGTTGCATGTGGCCTGGTGCTAGGTGTTTTCCAACAGAATGTAAGTAAAAGTGATATGTGTCTTTCAGGCCTAGTGCATAAAACCTATCACATGACTCCTTCCCTTCTGCTTCTCTCTTCCCCCTCCCATGGGCTGTAAGGTGAATATTACTGTAACCTTGGAAGGCACATGTTGAAGATGATAGGGCCACCATCAACCTGAGTCCCTGACCTGACCCAAGAGAAAAAATGAATTTCTATTTTGTTGAACTGTGATATTTTGGAGGTCCATTTGTTATAACATTTTAATAGTCAATCCGAACTACTACAGAGGGAAAAGTTTGGGAGATAGGGAATAAGGAAGATTAAGAATTTGATTTGATGCAGACAGTATATGCATTGAAATTAACTAGATCCCTGAGGGAAAAAAGAATAAGAGGTTATGTTCCTTAAGAGGGCAACTGAGACAATACTGGAGACATGAATCTGACACATAATGTGAAAGGATGCTATGGTGGGCGGGGCTCTCTGAGACCTGTCCATATTTACAAATGTGCCAGTAATCATATGGCCAGATCAGATCCTGAGTAGATTAAAGCTTTCAAAAGTGTGGGAATAAGGATGTGTGTGGTGTTCTCGATATTTTTCATCACACTTGAGCTGTGTAACACTTATTGTTTCTTCACTGCCCCATCCTCCCTTCTCAGAAAGTCTGCTCCCTTAGGCTCTTCTGCTGAGAGATTATATCCCATCGTTCCCATTCTCTAGATTTTTTTTTTTTTTTTTTTTGCCAAGCCACATGGCTTGCAGGATCTCAGTTCCCAGACCAGGGATTGAACCCGGGCCACGGCAGTGAAGGCCCAGAATCCTAACCACTAGGCCACCGGGGAACTCCCCCCTTTCTCTTTCTGAAGGTGACCAGAGGAGGGGAGAGGCTGTATCTATCTGACCCGAATTTGGCCAACCAAATTCTCTCTTCTGAAAATTTGAAACCAGGTCTCAGAAACTTCAATTAGTAAACCGTAAATTAGAGATTAATAAGGGAATGTAGATTTGGAATTCAAAGAGCAGTTTTAAGAAAGCTATCTTTGGCCCATGTGTGATGGAGATGCAGATTAAGATTGCCTGCAGTGTCAGAAGAAAGAAAGGGACATTCAAAGTGGGGCAGAGAAGAGAGACCACAGGTTTTAGAAAGACAGGTAACACTTAGCGCCCCCAAACTCCCCAGTTTCTGGATCCTGCCGCTCAGGAGGTCCAACTCCCTGGATTTCAGTTCTGTGGGACAGCCTGTGTTTGTAAAACAATCCCCCTCATTTTGCTCCAAGCTAGTTTGTTACTGGTTTCTATTAGAACCCAAGACATCCCTGATTAACACAATACTTTACATACTTGAAAGCAGCTTCTCTGGTGTCATCACATTTGACCCTCACAAGACCAGGGTTGCCAGACGAATGCTATTATCCTCTCTTGCAGATGAGGTCCTGAGATAGAGAAGGCTGAGTGCTCCAAAGCCACAAAAAAGAGCAGACAAGGCGCTAGGACCAGTATGCCTGCTCTTCGGAAGCTGAGTCCAGAGTCCACTGTTATGACTCTTGAAGAGGTAATGACGTGGTGGGTTTGTAAATTTCATCACTGAGGCTCATTGGCTTAAATTACCCACAGTGCACTATTCATAAAAAGAAGGTTCTGGGGAAAATGAGATTCAAATTCCTAAAAAGAAAAATAGCATCTTCGAAAGAAACTGGACTCAGAAAGGGTTTGAAACTGATCCAGTGGGGTCAGACTTTAAAGAAAAAAATGCATCAGGCAATTTTAATTAGAGAAAAATCTTCATTTTCAAGTAAAATGTAGTAAGCAAATGCAGTATTGCTGGTTTCATAAGAATGGGAAATAAATAGCAAACCCTGGATCCATGACCTTAATTTCCATGACTGAAACATAAGTGGACAACCTCTGTGGGTAGAATATGGAATTTGGAACAAAAGAACATATTCACCACCAACTCACCATTTTCAACTACATTCACTGAGAAGATACAAAGGGGAAAACCTCCCTCAATTATGATCTCAGTCTTCAATTTACGCAAACTTATACCTAAAAAAAAAACTGGGGGCTTCCCTGGTGGCGCAGTGGTTGAGAATCTGCCTGCTAATGCAGGGGACACGGGTTCGAGCCCTGGTGTGGGAAGATCCCACATGCCGCGGAGCAACTGGGCCCGTGAGCCACAACTACTGAGCCTGCGCGTCTGGAGCCTGTGCCCTGCAACGGGAGGGGCCCTGATAGTGAGAGGCCCGCGCACCGCGATGAAGAGTGGCCCCCGCACCACGATGAAGAGTGGCCCCCGCTTGCCGCAACTAGAGAAAGCCCTCGCACGAAACGAAGACCCAACACAGCTAAAAATAAATAAATAAATAAATAAATAAATAAATAAATAAATAGAGTAGCTATTAATTAAAAAAAAAAAAAAAAAAAACTGGAAAGTGCTCATTTTTTGCTCCGGACCACTCTCTGAATAACTGTTCACATGAATATTTGTTCATTCCTTCATTCACTAAATTTTTAATGAGCTCTTAGCAGATGCCAGACACTCTGGGGACACAGCAGAAAAAAAAGATAGCCAAAGTCCTGCTTTATGGAATGGAGTTTACACTCAAGTGTGGAAGGCAGACAAGACACAAATAAATAAGCATAGTATGTCATGTTGTTATAGGTGCTAAAAAAAAAAAACAACTAGTGTAGTTGAGGATGCAGAGAGTAATGAAGGCAGATGCTGTATTAACAAGGAAGGATTCTTTGATTAACTGACATTTGAATAGAGACCTGAATGAAATGAGGGCATGGACTATGTCATTTTCCGTGTTCCAGGCAGAGGAAATAGCAAATCCAAGAGCCCTGAGGAATGTGCCTGGGATGGCTAAAGAGTAGTAAGGGAACTAGTAAGCCAGACACAGTATGTAGGGGCTGGGAGGTAGGAGATGAGATCAGAGAGAAAGTAGAGGTCCGGATCATGTATATTATATAAGACATGATAAAGACGTTTGATTTTATTCCAAATGAGGTAAGCCACCTTTGAGCAAAGAGTTTTGATCAGCTAACTTTGGTCACTTTCCTGAGTGGGAAGTACTTCAAAAAAGCAAGAGAGAAGTAGGGAGACCATTTGGCAGACCATTGCAGTAATCCAAACCATACTGGTTCAGACCAGGGTGGTAGCAATGTACGTAGAAAAAGGGGTAGAGTTATTAATAGATGTGTTTTTAAAGATACAGCCAACAGGATTTGCTGAAGGATTGGAAATGGAATGTGTGTATGGGAGAGAGGAGTCCGTAATGATTCCAAGGCTTTTTCGCCTAAGCAACTGAAGAAGGTTTGGCCATTTACCGAAATGGGGTTGACTGAGGGAGGAACAAATTTTGCTTTGAATGTGTTAAGTTTGAGATATCCATGGACATCCAAGTGGAGATGCTGAGTGAGCAGTTGTATATATGAGTCTCTCTTAGGGGAGAGAGGTTTGTGCTGGAGATACAAATTTGTAAATTTTCAGCATTTAGATGACATTAAAGCCATGGGACTAGATAAGATCACAAAGGGAATGAGTTTAGACAGGGAAGAGGCCTGGCCATTACAACTTTTAGAAATCAAAAAGATGGAAAGGCTCTAGACAAAGGAGAATATAAAGGCGCCACTGATGGAGTGAAGGAGAGCCAAGGAGAGGTGACTCAGAGGCCAAGTAAAAGAAAGTATTTCAAGGACGAGAGAGAGATCAGATGGTTCAAATGCTGCTGATAAGTCAAGTAAGATGAGGACTGAAAACTGACCATTGGATTTGGCCATGAAGGTCATTGGTGATCTCGATAAGAGTAGTATTGGCCAAGTAGAGGATATGAAAGCCTGACTGGAGTGGACTAAAAGGAAAGTCACGTACATACATGCTGTAAACCCACATGAACAAAATGTGCACACATACACCTTGTCTAAGCGGAGGGTGGCTAGGTTCTAATATCAGGGAGCCAGTCTGGAAGCAGGCCTGGGGTGGGGTCTGTGCGCTGGCAGATGAGGAAGTAAGCATGTGAAGAAGGTGCCACCCATTGACTACCTTAACTTGTTTCACTGTATGCTTTCACATTCTATGGTTCCTTCAATATCTTTTCTTAACTTTCCTAAGAATTGTCATGTTGACAAATTACCTTAAACCTCTTTGAAAGGAATCCCTTTTGGAGACGATGCTAAGAGAGTTAGCACAGAATGAGCTTTGCTTGTGAGTCTCGTATTTCACCCAGCTAAGAAATAGAAAATCATCACAGAACAGCAAATTCTCTTCCCACAATAATAGACTGTCCTATTTAGCAAATTAAGAGTGTAAGGCTTGATTGTAAATTCTTAGCATAATAAAAGGACATTGAGTTGCATTTCTATTTATTCTTGACAAAAAGCCTTTCCTGACGTTGTCATAATGGTATTCTTCTCCGAACCTCAATAATCTGCTTAAGATCTTCCTGTATCAGTGGACCAATTATACAACAAGTGTCTAGTGCAATTTGAAATTTGTTGCCTTTTTCCTTAACTTGGGATTTGATTCTCTGACCTAGAATGTTTCAGAGTAGTTTTCCATTCTCTTCCTTTACCGTAGAAACAGAAACATCCAGAATAGTTAGGCCCTCTGTGGCCACATGAGGACAGAAGAGGGTAAGTAATAAGATAGAATTCCCCCGCGGAGCATTCATGAAGCAGGAATGTAATCGACCTGCTGAGCTGTTTAAACAGCAGAGGAGGGCAGCACAAGGCCAGAACTGTTGGCCCCAATCTGGCAAATATTCCAAACCACAACCATACTTATGGTCTACTTTTCTGAATGCATACACAAGAGTTTTAATCCCCACCAAATTTAACTGAACTCTAAATCTGTATAGACTCTACCTATTAAACATTTTCAGATCATTTTCATACATTATTCACATAATAATCTGAATTTAACATTTATGTATTTTACCGTAGCAGAGTGTTTTAATAATTGTCTGTGCAGTCAAGGTAAGTGTTACAATCCTTAACAAGTGAGGAAGTAGAAATAAAGATAAAAGGTGATTTGTCTATGGTCATACACAATTAGGTGCAAAGATAACAACCTAAGCCTGATCCTTTTCCACTAAACTTAGCTCTTCAGAAAGATACTCCTCCATCCCCCAAACACACACGGATACATTCCACTGCCTTCATGACATCTTCACTTTGACTTCAGATATAAATCTACAGTCTTTAACCTTTTCTGTATCCTCCAATGAGGCCAATTTCCATCCCCTAAACAAAATAAATACAAAGTAGGTAGCACCTAATAGATATTACTGGCAAATATACACAGTTGCAGTGAAGCTCAAAGAGACATCCCCTAGTGAAGTCTTTTAGGTCCTCGATATGGCAGTCATGGAACCCATCAAATCTACAGCTCCTTCCAAGAGCAAATGCCCCACCCCTAGCATGGGCCACGGCATGGGCTCCTGACCAAGAACTGTGGTTTATGATAGGGCCTGGCATGGACACCTCTGCCCAAAAGGAAGATGATTATTAGCTAATCCAATCTTAAACTCTCACTCAAGAATTAGAACTGGGAGGTATAGTAAAAACCAGAAGGTCACAGTGAAAAGAGCATAGGCTGATGCAGAGAGAAGACATGTAGGGACATAGAGTCACTATGTGCTGGACTCATAGGCCATGGACGTCTATGGCAAAGATGTCTAGCGCTCCCAACACTCCAAATGAACTTATAATTCCTGTTTACATGTGACTCTTTCAAGGCCCCATAGTTTGGGTTTCCATGTTCTAAGGACTTGGCAGTATGGCTAAGATTCCCATCACACATGTGAACACACATTCACACACTATTCAAGGGAACAAATGAGACTGTTCCTTACAACCAAAAGAACTTAGCCAACCACCACCCATAGATAACACTCCATAACCAAAATAAGCAACATTTAATCACAACGAAGCTCACATGGAACATACGATTGTTTGATCAAAGCTGTACTTCATTCACTCATTATGTATCTATTGATTACCTATGTGTCAGGCATTAGGTGGGAGCTGGAGTTATAGAGACAAATAAGCAAGAGACAAATAAGACAAGGTCTCTGTATTTGAGGGGTTCCCACCTCAGTGGGAAAGGCATCATACAAGAATGGAAACAAATTGAGAAAATTTAGGGAAACTGTATACTGATGGCGTACATGGTAGATCCTTTTTTGCTTGTAAGTCATTCTAAAAGAGCTCTTCTAGCGAAGTCCAGTTTATCAGTCAACATGAGATTTGTGTCAGCATACTGTATACCCAAGTGAAAAGATGAGAACAGAATCATATCATCATTCTTGAGTGCCCTGATGACTGGGATGTACAATGGTGTAACTAGATGGACAGGGTTAATAATTACCACATTCATCATGACCATTGCTTCCTGCTGGCTTCTCAGGACTTTAAATGTGGTTATGATGTTTTAGACTTAAAAGTTAGACATTACTTACTGATTTCTTGATTTGAGCAATTATCAAGACAGATAATTAAAGAAAACATAGGGAGTTTAAAGTAGAGGAGGAAAGGGGAAAGGCCCTGAGAAATGGGAGAAGGAGGGAGATCTAAAAAACCAATCTTTTAAAACATGTCATCAATATGTGGATCCAGATTTATCATAGGTCTATGTTAACTGTGGATTCAGTCTTAATCACTTAAAATATTAAAAAAAAAATCCACCAGTACATACTCTAATATGTTTAGTTTGATTTCTAATAGGCAGAGGGTTCTCTTGTAGTTGTTTTAAGCACTAGAGATGTAAGTCAAGACCAACTCATACTTTAAATTTTAGAAATATTCTATTAAATAGTAGATCTATTAAATAAGTCATTTTAGGATAGATACAGTACAATTAAATTCGACAAATACTTAAGTGTGTCTCATTTGTATGAACCGTAAGGCCAATCGCTAGAGAAAATTTGAAAAGTAAGATACAATTACCATCTTCCATGGCAGGAGCTTTATTCTATACATAAAAGTTAAACAAAGAGACAATAACATTAATGCATAGCCAAATATATGTGCTTTAAAAAGATGGTACAAGCAAAGTGCTATGACGTTTCTAGAGGTGAGATCAGGGAAGGCTTCAGAGGTTGCTTTTGAAAGGGTCTTGAGAATTCAATGGATTTAAGTTGGGAGAGGCAGAGAACTGCATTAATTAAATGGGAAAATTTACTAAATGTAAACTTGGTAACGAGAAGAATCATCTTATTCCCCTGTTATTGTTCACTGACACTGTCCGAGATAGCTCATAAATGTATACCACCCCTTTGAAAATATAGGATTGGAATTCTCTCTCCCTTTTGCCTACCAGCAGTCCTATCTCCCACAATACGAGCTCTGTATGCCAGATATAGTCATTTTTAGCTCATATGCAATTGATACAAGGGGAAATAATGTCAATATAATTCAGAAATCACATTGGTTCATTCATTATTTTTCCCAGCACACTTACATTTTGAAGTGATCAGGGGCAAGTCTTCTTACAATTAAATACAAAGCCTTAGCAATATAAACACTTTAAGAAAAAAAGCAGGAAATTCTTCAGGAATGCCTTCCTTTAGTACAAATAGAGGCTTGTTTGTGGCTTCAAAAACCTTTAAGATTTTTATGACATTGTTATGTGGTAAAGCTACAAAGTGTGAATGAAGGCGTGAAAGTGTTTTGTCCTGTGTGTGGGGTTGGGGGTTGAATTTTTTAAAAATTGAAGTATAGTTGATTTACAACGATGTGTTAGTTTCTGGTGTACAGCAAAGTGATTCAGTTGTAGATAGATATACATATTCTTTTCCATTATGGTTTATTACAGGATATTGAATATAGTTCCCTGTGCTATACAGTAGGACCTTGTTTATCTATTTTATATACAGTAGCTTGTATCTGCTAATCCCAAACTCCTACTTTATCCCTCCCCCACCCCCTTTCCCCTTTGGTAATCATAAGTTTATCTCCTATGTCTGTCTGTTTCTGTTTTGTAAATAAGTTAATTTTTGTCATATTTTAGGTTCCACATATAAGTGATATCATATGGTGCTTCTCTTTCTCTTTCTGATTTACTTCACTTAGTGTGATAATCTCTAGGTCCATCCATGTTGCTGAAAATGTCATTATTTCATTCTTTTTTATGGCTGAGTAATATTCCATTTTATATACATATAAATATATACATAGTTTATATATATATATATATATACACATATACATATACACACACACATACATACATACCACATCTTCTTTATCCATTCATCTGTTGATGGACATTTAGGTTATTTAGGTTGTTTCCATGTCTTGGCTATTGTGAGTAGTGCTGCTATGAACATAGGGGTGCATGTATCTTTTCGAATTATAGCTTTGTCTGGGTATATGCCCAGGAGTGGGATTGCTGGATCATATAGCAGCTCTATTTTTAGTTTTTTAAGGAACCTCCATACTGTTTTCCACAGTGGCTGCACCAATTTATATTTCCAGCAACAGTGTAAGATAGTTCCCTTTTCTCCACACCCTCTCCAACATGTGTTATCTGTAGACTTCTTAATGATGGCCATTCTGACCGCTGTGAGGTGGTACCTCATTGTAGTTTTGATTTGCATTTCTCTAATAATTAGCCATGATGAGCATCTTTTCATGTGCCTATTGGCCATCTTTATGTCTTCTTTGGTGAAATGTCTATTTAGGTCTTCTGCCCATTTCTTGATTGAGTTGTTTGGTTTTTTGTTGTTATTGAGTTGTATGAACTGTTTGTATATTTTGGAAATTAAGCCCTTGTCGGTAGCATCATTTGCAAGTATTTTCTCCCAGTCCATAGGTTGTCTTTTCATTTTGTTATGGTTTCCTTTGCTGTGCAAAAGCTTGTAAGTTTGATTAGGTTCCATTTGTTTATTTTTGCTTTTATTTCTATTGCCTTGGAAGACTGACCTAAGAAAACATTAGTATGATTTATGTCAGAGAATGTTTTGCCTATGTTGTCTTCTAGGAGTTTTATGGTATCATGTCTTATATTTAAGTCTTTAAGTCATTTTGAGTTTATTTTTGTGTATGGTGTGAGGGTGTGTTCTAACTTCACTGATTTACATGTGGCTGTCCAGCTTTCCCAGCACCACTTGCTGAAGAGACTGCCTTTTCTCCTTTGTATATTCTTGCCTCCTTGTCAAAGATTAATTGACCATAGGTGTGTGGGTTTATTTCTGGCCTCTGTATTCTGTTTCATTGATCTGTATGTCTGTTTTTGTGCCAATACTATGCTGTTTTGATTACTGTAGCTTTGTAGTAGTGCCTGAAATCTGGGAGGGTTATGCCTCAAGCTTTGTTCTTTTTCCTCAGGATTGCTTTAGCAATTCTGCATCTTTTATGGTTCCATATAAGTTTTAGGATTATTTGTTCTAGTTCTGTGAAAAATGTCATGGGTAACTTGATAGGGATCACATTAAATCTGTAGATGGCTTTAGGTAGTATGGCCATTCTAACAATATTAATTCTTCCAATCCAAGAGCATGAGATAATAGATCAGATTTTTAATTTCGACAAAACTGCTTTCAATTGGAATCAAATGCCCTCAAGGACCTATATGTCCAAGGAGAAAGCACATGTCCCAGGTTTAAAGGTTCTAAAGCAGCATCGTCTGATAGAAATACGAGAAACACATGCAATTTTAAGCTTTCTAATAGCTATATGTTTAAAAAGTAAAAAGAAACAGGTGAAATATTTCAACATATAATCAATATAAAAACTATTAATGAGATATTTACATTATTTTTTCATACTAAATCTTTGAAATCCGGTGTGTATTTTACATTTACATCACATCTCAATTTGGATTGGTACATTGAAATTCTCAAGAGCCACACTTGGCTAGTGGCTACCATATTGGACAGCATAGCTCTAAAAGATAACTGTGATGTTGAGTACAAATGCCAGTGGAGGTTTAATTGTGTTAGTATTTTTTATTAGCCTAGTAACTTTTATGGTCCTAGGGTAACAAAACTGCATAGGCTTTCAGTGGTCTGCTCCTAAGCTTGTATTTTCTATAAGTCCTATTATTTTTAGTGCACCACTTAAAAGAAAATACTTGTTTCTTCTGTATGTATTTCCTATCCTTCCTCCCAGCTAGAGGTAGTCATGCGACAAGGTTCTGAGCAATGAAATGTGAAGGGAAGTCTGTTAAATCATATGGGAAAGATTTTTCACCCTGATAAGAAGGGAGGCCACAAAGAGAAAGCATTTTTCTTTTTCTTCTCCCTCTATCCCTTCCTTTCTGTTTGAACATTTCACATGAGAACGTGATTTTTGGTGCTGTGGCAGCCATTCTGTGACTATGACAGAAGACTCTGGTACATTGAAGATGGCAGAACAGAAAGGCATCTTTCCTTACAGAGATGTAAATGCCATGAAGAAGCCTGCCAGGCAAAGACGGGGGTAGGAGGGAGGCGGGAGAGGAGTTCCCTAGCAGCAGGAAGAGTGCTTCAGCAGATATGTCCTTAATGGGCATTGCTTAATATTCACAACCAAAGTTCACCCTATCTTCTCCCATATGCCCCCATCTCCTTGCTAATGATTCCCTTCCATCTGACTGGAACATTCTTTCTTCAGGTGTGACAAGAGTGCTGGAATTACTCCCAACACTTGCAAGAGAGCAGAGCTAGAAGCAGGAGCACAGTTTTCTTGAAGTCCCTTGTTTATCATTAAGGATTCATGCATAAACACTGCAATTTGGCTATAACATGTTTAATACTTTAAAAAATGTTTAAAATTATCTATCTTGAAAAAAGTTCTATCACTCAGTTAATAAGTAAGCTTATACTGTGTTGATTCAACCAATTTTGGGTAATTGGGAATGCATATAAGATTCACTGATCAGCAATTTCTTATCTTGGGGTCACAATAATTCAAGAACCCAGGTTTACATAAATATGTGGACACAAATGGCGGCAGTTTTTTCACTGCTTTACAATGTCAGGGTAATTACAGGAGAGCATGCTCAGAATGCTGCTAAAGAAATGGTATGGATAACTTTTTTAGCTACTGATTGTGGAAATTCTGGAAGTCTATTTCCTGAGTTGTATGACAGACTGAATGGATAACCAATTCAGTAGTGAGTTTCTTTTACTCATCAAAGGATTTTTTTTTCAGTGAACAAAGACCAAGTTTTATTTGACCACTTACCAGTCTTACACTAACATTATCATCACATGTAAATGAACCAGTAGTCTCAAAGGATTCATAGTTCTATATCAACTCTTCATCCAATTCCCATTCTCTATTTCCATTAGAACCATCTCATCATGTGCAATAAAAGCATTCAGTTTCTTTTACAGTTGTTGACTGCCTTGACAAAGTAAGTAGTGTTTATGAGTCAGTCTTAATCACCTTAATAGGCGAACAAAGAATCAATTCAGCTTATCTACGTTTCTTTTCCTTCAGGAAGAAAATGTCAATTCAGTCCTGGCTTAGAAAACTGGCTATCACCTTACTTCAACCAAATGAGTGTACCTCTAGATAACGGAGCAGGATTTTAAAGTTCCTTGTGACTTTGGTACAAATTGTTGCCTTAAAGGGTAAGTATCCAAATTGCTACATTTACTAAATTTTACTATCATATCGAACATAATAAGAAAAACCCAGAGGCTGATTTTTTAAGGTGAAGGCTCTGTGAACCATGCTGGAAGTGTCCAGAGCCTTCAAAATCTGGCCCCATCTGCACACATGTCCATACTTTTCGTCTACTTAATTTCATGCTACCTAAAAATTTCACCTTCCTTTTGTAGAAAGTTTCTTCTATTACAAATTAAAGTCTTCAAATCCATCATTTAAAACCTAACAGAGTCCAACAAAATTTCCAAATTGTTAACATCTATGCTATTATCCAACTCTAAGGTAAACATCCAGGTTTAGCTGAGTCTACCAGTTACTTAAGGCTGTTTTGAGCACATTAAAACGCATCACTGGAAATTCTTCCATAAAGACAGTTTTTAAAAATCAGCTTGCCTGCTTTTTCTTTGTTTTCAAACGGATCCAGTCATATCTATAACACAAAGTTTCACCAGATCTTCTCATTTTGTAAGTATCATAGCCTTCTAAGCCATCTGAAACTGATTCTTAAGGGAACTTAAAACCATTTAAAAAAATTTGCTTGTTGGTTTGTGCTTTTTCTGGCTATTGCTTCTAGAGTCATCTCTGTTTTTAGTTTCAAAATTTGCATGGCTCCCTTTTTGACTCTGCTTCGAGAGTCTTTTTTTTTTTTTTTTTTTTCGATAGTCATTCTTAACGACGCAGGTATTGCTCGAAATTAGAGCAAGATGGGCTTAGGGTTAGGGTTATTTGCATCTTTTCCACTACAGGAGTCCATATTTTTAACAGGTACCTAAATACGACCTACGCTTTTGGGTTTAGTACTGTTGGTGCTTACCACTTCTTAGTTATGGTCAGAGTGGTGCTATCACCTTCATTACGTTGATAATGAAGCTCTTCCACGACAGATCTGAAAAGGCAACGATTTCTGAGTGATCAAGACTGGTTTTCATTACGGCTCGTATTTTCACTGGTTTCAGGTTTACACTTAACCTGTCCTGTTATTAACCTCCCACCCGTGTTCCCGGCTGAAAACGCGACTTTCATCATAAACTACACACCAAGACCTTAGATTCCGGACTCTGAAGTGGGTACCCAGCGGCCGCCCGAGGTAGTAAACAAAGCCCCGCGCAGGCGCAATAGCAGCAGAAGGGGAAAACTTGGTGTGCTGTCAGCCAATGGGATTTTTCGTACAGTGAAAAGTGGAAAAACAACAACAAAAATCCCCACACCGCATTCTAAGGTGATAAACTGGTTGGCTTTTTTCCATTTTTACATACTTCTGGCTTTTGTTTCTGAAGAACTTGTGCGGCCTTCGGGGCCTCGTAGAGAAGCCCTTCCTCGGCCCCGGAGACCTGCCGCTGGCGTGTCGCCTACTTCTAGCCTCGTTTGTTCTCGCCCCGGAGCCTTGATCTTTTTTATTTGACGACAGCATTAATCCATCGGGGCTGGAGGAGAGGGGGGGCGTAAAAAGGCCTCAAAGCACCCCAAAAACATTACTACTCCCCAGACTGGCCCAAACATCGCGAGATCTGCCTGCGCGAACTGCGGACGGCCTCCTCACCCTCCGGGCGTTTGCTCATGCGCTTGACTGATCGTTTTTAGCGCGAAAACATTTAGAAACGTTTTGGCTGGTAATAGTCAACCAAATTTGACCCTCGAGAAAGGTCGGAGGATAATTCACGTGGCCGCGATGGATTCGAGCACACAACACTACATTCTTCGAGATTTTGCAGTCACAACTCCACATGCTTATACGGTCGTCACTCCTTTCCGTTGCTCTGTTTCGGCCGTGAACTCTGTGAGGAGGTTTCAGCGAATCGAGTAGTAAAGGCGTGGGCGTGGGAGAGCCGTCCAGGCTTTAAACCAGAGTGGTGAGCTTTCTGTGTTTGGAAAGATAACCCTGGGAGCGACATAGAGGAATAAATCTGAGGGGCCAAGAAAGAAAACGTTGTTTTTTCTTTGTTTGTATTTTTTTTCTGGAGACCAAGAGAGGATGTAAATGTCAATAAGGTAGTGCAGTGGGAGGGAGAAGGTGGGAAAATTGAAGCGGTGCGTGAAGGCAGTAGCTATGCAGCACAGTGGAGAGGGGAAACTAGGAAAGCAGAACTCTTGGCAGCAGAGCACGTCTTCCTTCAACTAGTGTGACCCTGTGCGTGTTTGTAAACAGAAAGGCAGAAATGCTCCACATTTAGTCCCTCGTGGGTAAGGTGGAAATCGGGGAGTCCCTAAGTGAGTGGGACGAGGAGGATTCTAAAAGCCAGAGTCCTGAGCAAGGGCTGAGGTTGGGATGAGGAAGAACAGTTAAGGTAACGGGAGTCAGGAATTCTGCAAGTGTCTTGAGAGAACTGACCCATCTGACCTCTTTCTCTCTCAGGGTATGTGGGACACCTGCGCAAGCACTGGAGTTTGCCCTGCAGCGTCTGAAAGGTACCACCCGCAGTGTCCCCTCCCAGTGGGTCCCCTGGTCCCTCGAAGCATCCCTCAGGCAGAATGCAGTGTGGATTGCATGGAGTGAAGTGGTGGAACCGAGCTACCAAGACACTGGCGCGTTACAAAAGTACCGGCTTGTCGCCGCTAGCCTCCCAGGTCACTAGGTATGAGAGTCCCATCTTGATTGTAGCAGCAGTCGTATGCAGCTTAGCCAGTATATTTTGACTCTCTGTGTACTGTCTGGAGTACAAGGCAGAGGAACGGTGCAATACATGGTTTTAGTAGACCAGCAAAGGAATGGCTTGTAGGTAAGCAGTATAGCTTCATCTGTAAGAAAAACTCAATATAGAAAGCTGCAGGGTTTAAGTTAGCAGTGAGGGAGAAGGATCCAGGTATCGGTCAATAGAGTGGAAGTACTTTAATAAAGGCCCGGACCTAGTAGTCCCCTATCAAGAAGTTCTGCCCGGAGCACTTCACCTCATTTTGGCAGCCTAAAGTATAGCCTAGTAACTGGGCTGTATGTGTGGAGTTCATAGGAAAATGTTCCAGGAAAAAAAAAAAAAAAAAAATCCATGGATGCAATAGAATAGGGTTTCTGCGTTGGAGCCTGTTTTTGGGGGGAGTGGGATTGTTACCGAAACGCAAGTCCTGTGTGCCCGACGCACAGTGAGGCCACACAATACCAAAATGCTGGAGTCTGGAACACAGAAAGGTTTATTGCAGGGCCATGCAAGGAGACGGGTGGCTCACGCCTTAAAAAACCCCAAACTCCCTGAAAGCAAGCAGCAAAGCCCTTTTATAGGAAAGGTGAGGGAGGGGCGTGGTTAGTTGGTGCACACTTTTCGGTGTCAGAGCCTTTGTCCTTGAGGTCAGGTCATGGTCAGGTCACGACGTTCCTGTAAATCTCCACCAAAACAAATGTTACTCTCTGTTCTGACAAGAAAAGGGGAAGGTCCCAAGGCACAACTTTCGCCCTCCGAGGTCCAGGCCCGGCGGAGAGAAGGGGGTCCCTGCGGGGGACGGGGGGCGGTCACCCTAACCCCGGAGCGTCCGTCCAGCACCCAGTCTGACTCCTCCGGCCAGTGCCCAGGCTGAAGAGGCAGATCTCAGACGGTGGCTCCCTCCGGGCCAGGTCCCCAGACCCTGCCCAGCTGTCATCGCTGAGGGAGCCAGGCGCCCAGGGCCCAGCTGGCCCTCAGGCTCCTCGGGCCGCGTAAACAGTGGGGGCCAGGTCCCCCAGACTGTGTCCCATGCAGACTGCCCCTGCCATTCGCTCGCAGAGGCGGGGATGGGGGAGAGGGTCGCCGCAGCCTCAGGGCCTGGGCCCGGCCCGTGGGAGGGCCTGGCGAGGCTCGGGAGCCCTGCAGGGCACACCCCCAGCCTGTTCCCTGGGCCCCCCAGCTCGCCTGCCAGCGCGAGGCCGGGTGAGCTGGAGGGCCCCGGGGAGAAGGCCGGGATCGGCCTCTTACCTCACTCTCCAAGTGGCCGACCACCGCTCCGCCGACCGTGGGCTCAAAACCACCCCTCAAACGGTGGCTCCTTGACAGTTGCTCGCTTGGGGGCGGGGCCCACGGCAGCGCCGACCAATGGCTGAATGGGGCCCTCTGTGGTGCCGACCAACGGCTGAGCAAGACCTCTCGCTGAGGCTCCAACCCCCGGCATTAATGATCTCCCGGTAACCGTTGCCTGGTAACGGGGTGCGGGGGTGAGGGCGGGCAGCAACGGCGGAGGGCTAAGGGCTGTGCCCTGCGGCGCTCCGTTACAGGGTCAACCAGCTGTAAGAGGCGTGACCTCTTCGGGATGGTGTCACAGAAAGGGTTTGACCCTTGAGCATACCAGTCACTCTGTGTGCCCTCTCTGGGCCTCGGTTTCCCTGCATGTCAAATAAGGACAATAGTGCCTACCTCATAGGATGACTGTAAAGAGGAAATGAGGTACAGTTGAAAAGACTGCATGAGTTACTAGCGTAGGACTTGATATGTAGTGTATGATCAACAAATAAGAGTTTCTGCCTTGAGCTTCCACCACATTTACGCGTGCCATCTCCTCACCAAAATGTGGATGTTCTGTGTAGCATGGATGCATCCGTATTCAGAGAGCCTTAAGACAGATTCTTCACCTTGCCTCCACAGTAGACTCAGCTGGGGAGCTTTAGAAAGTCCTAATGCCCAGGCTTCACCCTAGACCAATTCAATCAGAATCTCTGGGAGTGGAAACTGGGCATCAGTATTTTTTAAAGCTCTTCATTTTGCTGCTAAAGTTGAGAACCACTGCTTTAAGCAGGAGGAGAAAAGAAGTTAGGCCTGTGGTTTAAGACCACTTGTCTGGATAGCTATATATTTGAACAATTTCTAGAGGTATAAGGGCTAGAGCTTGAGATGGGCAGATGAGTAGGGCATAGTGAGCTCTATTCAGGAGAGAGGGCACTATGATAAGGTGGTAAGCATAGTGATTTGGGAGAGGTCAGTGATGAGGTCATTAATACAGGCCCCAGGAATACACAGGATTTACTGTAGAGATGGAGGACTTTGAGCCTCCTAAGCTGGGCCTTTGATTAGCACAGGTGACACAATTTCCACTGGTTAGCTCAGTCGGTTAGAGCGTGGTGCTAATTTAACAGCGGTGACACAGACGGTGATGTCTTTATTGCTTTACCGCGCTGTGGATCTTGGGCCATGAGCGTGGCGGACTGCAGTAGTGGGGTGCGGGGACCTTTTACAGTTGCTCCATTGGTTGGGGAGGGACGTCGAGTCATCGCTGACATGTATGTACGTGGGTGTTCTCCAGTGGAAAGGCCATTGATAAGGAAGCCTCTTCCCAGAGCCTCATAGGGTTGATATGACTGCTCTGACTACACAAGTGGTCCTGTCAGTACTAACAGATGAGAAAGGCGAGGATCAAGTCTGTTTTGTAGACTTTCAGTGAGTAGAGAATCAGTTAGAGTAGGAGGGACGGCGTGTCTGGGTCAAGAATTTGAGGTTCTAAGAGACAAGGTACTTTCTTGTAGGACGACTCTGGTTTCTAGAGATATAAGTAATTTAGAAGTTGAAACCACCATACTACTTCAGTCATTGATGCCAAGAGCCAAACGTAGCAGTAATGGCCAGGAGTATCTTCTGCCAAAAGGGGAGGGGGTAATCCGTCTTTCACTGGGTCCCTTTTCTTGAGAAGCACACTAGTTTAATCCCTAGCAAGAGCGTTGGTGAAATGGCCAAACATTGTTGCCTAGGTAAGAAGACAGGATTCAGAGACTCTTCAGGGGTCAATAACTAGAGGTTACGGAAGTGAGTAGATACAAAAGTGAGGAGTGGAATGGGGTAGAAGGATAGGAGACTTGGGGTGAGGAGGGAGACCTATTGGAAGTTCAAAGTAGAAAAATCCCAAGTGCTGACAGTTTAGTTAAACGGTTATAAAAGTATGTCAGAACAGGAGTGCTTCCTGAGACCCTGTGACAAGAAATACCAGAGACAGACTGCTCTGTAGGACTCTGCAAACTGTAGGAGGCTGGGAACTGATTAGAATGCTCTATAACTCTCACCCATATCAGGGGCATAAAGGAGTCACGAGGAAGACTGGGAAAGGCTTCTGCAGAGGATATTTGAGTGGAGTTGTTGGAGTGCCAGTAGACAGACAAACCAGGGAGAGAGGGACGTGGCTCCACTCTTTGCCTGAACGTCAGCTTTCCCGGGTACAGCAGCTGCAAACTGGTGGGAGGGGGAAAGCCCTAACTGTAAGTCAGGGGGCAAATTTCGACTATGATACTGGACTGGAAATTTTAATTACTAACTTTTCTTACCTAAAAGTGACCATAAAAAGGAATGGGGCGGCTCAGGTTTTCCTTCAGGGATGGGAGTACCAGGCCCTACAGAGTGTTTTCACTGGGACAGTGGGAAATAAAAATTAAGTTGCTTTAAGTTAGTCCCTGAAATCATGCTTGTTCAGTGTGCTGGAACACTGTTGTTGAGAACCTACTTTGTTTTTGAGGTCCTAGAGGTCTAAAGATGAATTAAATGACATTGCTCCCTATAGGAATCTATGAACACAATGCAATATAATGTATGCAATAAAGGAAGTAATATGTGTGAAAATTAAAGAAGTACTATTGTAAGAAAGAAGGTGTAACTTACTTTGGAGGGGGTGGGGCTAAGAGGGACCTAGAACCTCAGAGAAGATGAAAGGCAGCAGGGTTTGAGATGGGAATAGGTGTTCCCCAGGTGGACAAGGCAGAGGAAACTGCCTCAGGTCTAAGCTGTGGGAGCGTGACACAGCATGGTGTCCATGTGGGAAAACTCAGGCAGTGTGAAGGGTATGCGTATTCAGGCGGGTGATTCACACGGAGGTGACATGGAGGCCAAAGGTGTTGTGCCTGTTGGCAGGCTCGCCAGTGGAGAGAGGTCATGGAATTTTAAAAACACATACACACACACTAAGATGCCAGTCATTTCCTCTGTCAATCACTTCCTCCCTCTGCTTGTCCTTCCCCTTTATAAAATTTGCCAAATTTGTTAGAGAGTGTTGAGAGGTAGCACAGGATCTCTGCTCCATCCCAGTGCCTGCAGCTGGTTGGATCCGCTCCGTATCCGACTTAAGCTGAGTCAAACAGGCTCTGCCTCCTAAGAATTTAGATCAGAACATTGAGAACATTGAGAGCGTCATAGGTTTTCTCCCCAGCTTTACTGAAATATGACTGACAAATAAAAATTGTGTATATTTAAAGTATGTGATGTTTTGATATACATATACATTGTGAAACGATGACCACAATCAAGCTAACACCCCATCTCACATAGTTACCATTTTTGTATGTGTGGTGAGAACACTTGAAATCTCTCTTAGTAAATTTTGAGTATACAATTATTATTAACTATAGTCACCATGCTGTATGTATATTAGGTCTCCAAAACTTATTTATCTTATCATTGAAAGTTTGTACCCTTTGACCAGTATCTCCCCATTTCCCGCAATCCCCCAGCCCTGGTAACCACCATTCTACTCACTGTTACTGTGAATTCAACTTTTTTAGATTCCACATATAAGTGAGACCATGCAGTATCTGTCTCTCTGTGTCTGGCTTATTTCACTTAATATAATGTCCTCCAGGTTCATCCACACTGTCACAAATGGCAGGATTTCCTTCTTTTTTAAGGCTGAATAATACTCCATTATGTGTGTGCGTGCGTGTGAAGTGTATTTGTATATCACATTTTCTTTATTTGTTCATCTGTCGACAGACACTTAGATTGTTTCCGTATCTTGGCTATTGTGAATGATGCTTCGATGAACATGGGAATGCAGATATCTCTTCAAGACAGTGATTTTATTTCCTTTAGGTATATACCCAGAGGTTGGATTGCTAGATCATATGGTAGTTCTATTTTTAATTGAGACTGGGTCATTTAAATAGGAGCACTGAACTTGTAAGGTCATGTAACTTTCAGAGCGAGGCCACCATTTGGGGGCCAGTAATCAGAACCAGCTGATCGCAAAAGAGAAGCAGGTGAATGCAGCTAATTAAGAGAGAGAAAATAGGAGACAATCGGTCCCGTAGCCTGAGAGAGAAAGAGATGGAGTCAGTGTCTCTTGGCTCTGACAGCTTTCTGTCCCTTCCTTCAGTCCCATCTGTGGTCTAACTGCCACTTCCTGTTCTTGAGTTCCCTGCACTTCTTCTGAGTCTTTATAATAAATCCACCTCCACCTCAGTGGCTTTCTTTTTTCCCCTTAGACAGCACTCGAATGTGGCTAGTTGTGTTCTCCCCTTCCTCCTGTTCTTAGCCTAATAAAACCACATGCTTTCCACAACAGGAACACACATATGCAGCATGGACACTTATGTAACTCACTGCAGCTCGAATATGCCAAGAAAAAGTAGTTCTCTTCGTTGTTTTCTTGAGTTTTCACCTGTGTATAAGTTACCTATTACTGCATAACAAAATCCCCCCAAACTTAGGAACCTAATAATGAACATTATCTCATAATTTCTGTGGGTCAGGAATTTGGGAGCAGCTTAGCTGGGCATTTCTGGCCTGGGGCCTCACAAAGTAGAAGTCAAGATGTTGTCTGGACTGCAGTCGCTTGACTAGGGCTGGAGGATCTGTTGCCAAGGTGGCTCACTGCCCTGTTGCTGGTTGGTGCTGGTTGGTGAGAGGCCTCAGTTTTCCCTGCGTGGACCGCTTCACAAGACGGCTTTAGTGTCCTTACGACATGGTGACTGAGTAATCCAGTAATCCAAGAGGGAGAGAGCCAGGCAGAAACTGTCCTTACGATAATCTCGCCTCAGGCGTTACAGAGAGTCACTCCTGCCACATTCTCTTCATTGGGAGCAGGTTATGAGGCTGGCCTATGTTCAAGGGAAGTAGTATTAGGTGTCACCATTTGAAGGGAGGCATATCAAAAATCTGTGGACATATTTTAAAACCATCACAACTGTTAGGTTACAGAGAAAAAAAAAAACCGGCAAAGTGTCCAATTCAGTCTCAGATCTAGTTCAATTTCATTTCTTAAGTGGTTCCTTTAAATAGTGTAAGTCTCCTTTGGGTAAAAACGTTTTCTCTTTCATAATGCCTCCCGAGGAGGCCCCGTCATCTTCTCTGAAGATAACGTCCATTTGTATGGAGGGTGGGGAGGGGTGACATACACATCCTTGTGGAATTGCTGAGAGGGGGTGTCCCCGGCTTCATTCTGGACCTAGAGTGTGCACTGGCAGGGCTCCAGCATGATGCCCCTCGCTGGCCTGATCACTGGGGAACCTGCTGGCCTGCGATGCTGAAGCCTGCAGCTGGTGAATTCATGGCCCGTTTTTGGCTTCAGGCAAATCTCCACAAGGAGAATCGGCCTCCTCCCCTCGGGGACTCTGTTTCCCCTTGGCCCCGGCTGTGGAGTCCCCTCGCCTGACCACAGCAGGCCCCCTGGCTGTTAGTGGAGCATCCATGCTTCAAGGGAACAGGAAACGCTTGGGATGGTTGACTGCTCTGTATGCCTGCGTGCACTGTGAGAAACTTGCCATTGGCCCGAACGGCCATGCGGAGTGCAGAGGATGAGGTAGGAGGGGCCTAGGCAGTGGTCCCCAGAGGGGAGCCAAGGCAGAGAGCTCTTGCCCTGAGTGCCCCTCTCAGCATGGAGGTAACTCACTGTGGTACGCAGAGTAAGGACCCCTGAAGATATTCACCCTAACACCCGGAACCTGTGACTGTGTTACCTTACAGGGCAAATGGGACTTTGTAGATGTGACTAAGTTAAGGGCCTTGAGAGGGGAGATTATCCTGGATTATTTGGGTGAGCCCAATCGAACGACTTTCCAGTCTGAGGTCAGACAAAGGGAGATGTGACTGTGGAATAATGGTTAGAGAGATACAAGGGTGTTGGTTTTGAAGATGGAGTTAGGGAGCTACGAGCCAAGGAATGTGGGTGGCACGGAAACAGATTCTCCCTCTGTAGCCTTCAGAAAAGAACACAGCCCTGCTGTCACCATAATCTTAGCCCAGTAAGACCCATGTTAGATTTCTGACCTGTAGTACTGTAAGATAATAGATTTGTGTTGTTTTAAGCTACTGTTGGTGGTAATTTGAAACAGCTACAAGAGAAAATGAATACACTCATATCCGCCTTTGGTCTAGAAAGAGGTCAGGTCCAGTGACTGGCTGCTTTGTTCTCCTCTATTTCTCTCTGAACCTGAGACCTAGAGGGAGAGACTCTTACTTTCCATGTGGCATGTCCTTGTCCACCACAGAGCAGAATTTATTACTTTTTTATTTTCATTCAGACAACAAATTTGAAAGTAAGTACAGTAAACACCCATACACTCTTCACCCAGATTCGTCAGTTGTTAATGTTTTGCCGTATTTACTTTCCCTTGCTGATTATGTGCATGCATATTTTTTGTTGTTGTTGAACCATTTGTGGGTAACTTGCATTCGTCTCAACCCTTTATCCTTAATACTTCAGCATCTCCTAAGAATAAGGAAATCCACCTATTAACCACAATTCCTTTCTCACACCTAATAGAAATAATAATTCCATGACACCATCTAATATCCAGTTCACAAGACAAATTTCCCCAATTTCTGCAAAATATTTTAGAGTTTTTTATACCAACTCTCCCTCCCTCCCCAGTCAGCATCTCATCAAATTACATGCTTTGCAATTGGTTTTCTTTAGTCTCTTTAATAATAGGTCACCCTTCTTATTTCACAACACTGACTTTCTGATAAGTCCAGACTAGTTCTCTTGTAGAATATTCTGTTTTCTCAGTTTGGTCGATTATTTTCTCATGATGTCTTTAATCTGTTTCTCCAACCCCTGCCTTTCCGCCCCCCCCCCCCGCCCCCAACTGGGTACTCTGTCTAGAGGTTTGATTAGAGTCAGGTTAAATGCTTTTAGAAAGAATACTTCATTAGTAATGTTGGGTAGGTCACCTTGCTTTATGTTAGGCACTAATTTCAGGTTGTCCCACTGTTAGGTTAGTGATGCTAAATTTGGTCACTTGGTTAAGATGGTGAGCCCCTGCCAGTCTCACCATTGAAAAAGTACACATTTCCCTTTGCAGTTTGTAAATAACGTACAAACAACCTGTTCCCAACAACTTTTCATCTCATAGTTTGAATACCTGCTGTGGTCCTTGCCTGAATCAGCTATTTCACTGGGGCCTGTAAAAATGGTGTTCTAACTATTATATTCTGCATTTATTAGCTGTCATTCTTTTGTAAAAAGAGCTTTCTTTTAAGAGAACTGTTTTAATGATTTTCTCAGTGGACAATTGGATAGTGGTTTGCTTTCAGTTTTGTTTAAAGCAATTGGAAAGCTCTTGTTTCTCAAAAGGATGCGTTAACTCAATTATTGAGTTCACTACTATCTCAGTAGCATCCTCAATATTTCCAGTTGTTTCTTTGCTTGTTTCCCAGGAGAGCTGTTTAAAATCCAGGCAGTTCACCATTGTAGGATTTGAGGTAGAGGTGGGTGAGAGGTTCACCAATCTATGGTAAAAGGGAAGAAAAACTACTAGATGGGAACCAAGAACCAGCATGACATCTTGACTGCACCAGTTCTCAGGAAAGTCAGCTTGTGGAAGTTGAGAATCTAGAAATTAATTCCGATAGAACTGCCTGCAGGCTCTGGGACCCCTTGGAAAGTTTTTGCCTGCCCCAGTGTGAAGGCCTGCTCTATGGTACCAAACAGTCTGAGCAAAGTCTTCCATATTTGGTTGATGACAAATAAAGGAATTTTGAGAATGGCTTTCAAAACAGTAGCTTGGATTTCAAGCCTATTGTCTTGCTGTACACTCCTGTTTTTAATTTCGGAAGGTGAATATTATTTCCTTCCTTCTTTCCATTACTTTTATAATTTCTGAACAGTGCCACGCTCCCTATCCCCAAGGCAAATCGATTCCCCAGGCAGGCAGAGGGGAAAAGAATCACATAAATTATTTTCAAAATATTACCCTAGCTACACAGTATTATGGGATTTTTATGGGTTTGGATAGAAGACAGCTGTCTATTTTCTTCCAAATGGCCAGGAATAAGTTTGGTGATTATAAATTTAATATTTTTAACAGAATTAGTATATTACATAACAGGTTTTGTAGCCATCCTTAATAATATTTCAGATTATGATTCCTTATAAAATCGTTTTTATTATCTTGTCACTAAGCTGTGATGTACACATGCAATCATCCTAAAAAGAATGAATAATTTGGTCTTTTTTTTTGCATCTCAGATGAGTTAAAGAAATCTTTTTGATTTCTCCTGTCAAAGGCCCATAGTAATGAATCACATCAGTCACATTAAATTGACAAGTTATTTTGATCGAGTCCATTATCCATGATACAAATTCGTATCATATAATGTGCCTGCTCTGGAGTCATATTAAATACTCCCCAATCCTAGCTCCCACACTAACTAGTGGTGTGGTTTGGGGCACATTACTTATCTTCTGTAAGTTTCCTCGTCTATAAAACAGGAATGTTAATAATAGTACCTGTTTCATGGTTTGATAGGAGGATTAAATGACATCATGTACTAAATACCTAGTGCATGATCAATATTAGCCGGTTTTGTTGTTGTTGTTGCTGTTATTATTCACTAAAAGAAGAGAGGTGATATCTAAGTAACCATCTGGCTGGCTCTCTAAAATTTTCTTCAAACACATATCCAGCTTTCCTGATAAATGAATTTTCTGAAAGTGGCAAGTATTAGAATTAACAGAGTTGAATTTCTCTGTGAGTCTTACATAGAGAAACTAGAATTAACTTGATTCTTATCCTAAAATAAAAGATGTAAACATGTCTTAAGCTGTGGATGTTGGACCAGGAAGGAGCTTCAGTTTCCTGAAATTATACTCCAGCTCCTGTATGCTACCTCTTTTCTTATAGAGTTTGCATTATTGCACATTGAAAGTCAGCATTTCTATCCCTCAAAATAAATATTCAGAATTGCCATGCTTAGGATTCTGAGTTAGAAACAATCAGCTATATGCATGCCTAATGAGACAAGTGTATAGCTAGCTTAAGTTCCTGACTTGGGATAGTCCAAATGCTATCCAAGGGATTGACCTTATTATTCAAATTTATTTATTTTTTATTTTTTATTTTTTTTGAATTAATTAATTTATTTATTTATTTTTGGCTGTGTTGGGTCTTCGCTTCTGTGCGAGGGCTTTCTCTCGTTGTGGCAAGTGGGGGCCACTCTTCATCGCGGTGCGCGGGCCTCTCACTATCGCGGCCTCTCTTGTTGCGGAGCACAGGCTCCAGACGCGCAGGCTCAGTAGTTGTGGCTCACGGGCTTAGTTGCTCCGCGGCATGTGGGATCTTCCCAGACCAGGGCTCGAACCCGTGCCCCCTGCATTGGCAGGCGGATTCTCAACCACTGCGCCACCAGGGAAGCCCCTCAAATTTATTTTTATTCAAAATAATCCAGCAAGGCACGTTAAACCATATTTATCTTTTCTGCTATAAAATTGTAAAGCATTCACAAATTGTTCCTGGTTCAGGTGTGGTTCTAAAGTATCTCCCTAAAATTAAGACTGTTAGACTTAGATAAATGGCCTCATAAAAGTCAGAAGCCTCAGCCTGAGAAGAAATACGTTTCCTGTGTTCTTCCCTATGCTCTGTGATGGCATTGCACAGTCGTTCTGTGAAGCTGGCATTTTCATTTAGTTGCACCTAAATAGATTTTTAAGGAAAGAAGCAGTGGAGGATGGAGGGAGTTACCATTGCAGTGTCCATACTAATTCCTAGAATCCTTTCAAGATTTAGGGTCAGCAACAATTCAGTAAAGAAAGGGCCCATTAGGTAAATTTGGCTCTGCAAATGCTAATTGAAAGTCCTCCTCTGCAATTCAGTCCTGTTCCCTCTTCCTTTCTTTAGTCAGCAGGGTCCCATGGTGACTGGTTCTGAACGAAATCATCCCCTTCAACAGTTACCATGGCAACCGGGACGTCAGTGAAGCAGGAAAGACCCTGCATAAAACTGCTCCTACTGGGCTCCCTCTCTGAGTTGGAGAACTCAGCCCTGCCTGAGGCCTAGGGATGGGGCTAAAGACATCTGGACGTGCACACTCAAGAAATCTTACGTTTGTCTGTCGTTGTGCCTGTGAGCGTAGATATATGGGCATATGGTAAACTGTGTAATGAGAATTTCCCCTCCCCTCCCAAAACATGGAGCATGTTTAAAGGGTGGGGATGGGTGGTGGGATGGGGCCGGGGAGGTAGACATGGGATAGTCTTTTTAGGTTTAATGATATGTAAAAATTATATTTCTGTTTATAAGGTTACAGTAAGTTGATAGTAGGGGAGGTTGGAGCCTTACATATATATAGCCTGATGTATATTTGGACACAAGACCTCAGGGGAAATATTTTTTAAATATTTTTATTTACCTGAGAGTGAAATAGACAAATGGCTTTAAGGAGCTCTGAAGGGGGTGTAATGCTGTCCGTGGTGCTGAACACTTGATTGTCTCAGATGTGCCAAGGGGGCTCCGGAGGGAGGTTAGGGAACACCTTGCCATGTTAGGGTACTGATGATAAGAAAGAAAGAGACGGCCTGGGGAGAAAGCATTCTTTCCTTCCCTTCCAAGCAATTCTGAATGCCCAGGAAAAATGTTCAGATGAAAAATAAAAAAAAAGAAAGTGGAGAAGGCTGGAGGTTTGGATGGTTGAATCTTCCCCTTTTCATGTGGAGATTTTTGGTCCGAGCCAATCAGGTCGGAGATTTCTGCTGCTATGCTCCTGAAAGGAACAGTGGGGGAAGGGAGAGAGAAGCCGGCCACATTCTCCCCTGGAGCCACATGATCCATTTCCCATGTGACACATTCCAGAGCCCTGGAAAGGAGAAGGGAGGGGCACCAAGAGAGTGGGGCTGGGGGCGGGAAGATGGCTTAACAGTCAACTCTGCACAGCGTCATCTTGTCTTCCTACCAGGAAGCAGGCTCTGAGCCAAGGGGAAGGCAGAGGACAGATATGGATGTGTTCCCAAGCTTCCCTGGTGGTTTATGGCATTCTCCAAACTCCTCTGCAAGGGTTGTTCCTGACCAAGAAGACCCAAGAAGACCGTCTCTGAAATAAAGTCCGGATGAAGGTATGTGCTAGAGATCCCGCGGTTTCGTGGCTGAAATTTGGCTCAGAGGACATAATACCTTCTGTTTTCCAGACGATTTGGAGATTTTGTCAGGGCTTAGACGCTGGTTAGGGGCTTTAGATTTGTCACAGGTCCAGAAAAGATGCCTAGGTAGTTCTGTAAAATGAATAATTCACCACAGTCGCTGCCTGTTGAAGAAAAACGAGATGGAAATTGTATATAGTGATAATTAATAAAACAAAGCACTCATTGCTGAAAAGGATTTTTTTCATTGAATCCTGGAAAGAGGGAAAAAGACAATATTACTGACACCAGCCAGATTTCATTGTCACTGCAATAAAATCCTGTTTCATCCTTTTTCAGCTGCTTATTCTGTGCCCATGTTCCCCGAGGTTATTGGCAGTGGCTTAGGGAGCCTGAGTGGGCTGGCGTGCTGTTTCTTTGTGCTGTGTGATCGTCTTCCTTCTGATGTTCCTGATACCAGGAGTGCTTGTGATTGTTTCCAGCTCTCTTAGGGACAGTAGACTGTCACCAAATTCCATATCTTTCAGAATAGCTACCAAGAAGGCTTCCAGGAAGTTCTCAAAGGAATCTTCCAAAGTTACAGGCTAAAAGAATCTGCTATGCACTCAAATCTTGATATCTTTGACTATTTCTATCCAGCACAAAGAGACGAGCTAGCAAATTTACATTTTATTTTGTCTTTATTTAACGAATACTTGTAAAGTTCTTGTTATGTGTAAAGCATCATTCTAATCACGATCAGTTATTTAATCCTTATAATAACCCTCTGGGGGAGTTACTATTAGTACCCACATTTTGGAGACGAAGAAACTAAGGCACAGAGAAGTTAGGGAATTTTCCCAAGGTCACACAGCTAGCAAATAGGAGAAACAGGGTTTGGACCCAAGAAACTTGACCCTAGAGTCCATGATCTTAACCACTGAACTATGCTGCTTCCCTGCTCCTATTATTTCAAATGATGTCAACAGTTGATTTGGCTACAAATTTTGTTCAGCTGATGCTACTAGAACATTGAATCAGCTTTCCTGGCTAAAACAGACCCCCCAGTGAAATTTATAGTAATCTTGAATTATCCCAGTAGTCACATTCTGTACCCCCGAATAACCGAGTAAGTAATTACCTGTTCTGCTCTTCCCCTTGTGCTGTATAGATGTCTGTTAGTAAAACACTGTATTGCAGTGGTGACCAAATGATGTCTAAAGGAAAAAGAGAAATCTAAAATTACATCATGGTTCATTTTTTTTTTTTAATCAAACCTAGAAACATTCTTCCATCCTCAGGACCTAGTAATAAGACCAGCCTAAGCATATTAACAGTACTTACCTGGTTTTCAAAGTAAAATAAATAGAGTAAAAACTTCTGAAATTATAAACACAAACTATGTCATCAAACTGACTAGATTTATTGCTTTAAAATAAGATTATCATACTTTAAAATAGGGAATAGATTTCTCTCTTTTTGCAAATTAATTTAGGTTTTTAAGGGGAAAAGAGGAATTTTTTTTAACTTCTGGAAATATCTGAAATATAAGGGTTACCTCCTTTTGGTCTGTGTAGTTTCCCTTTTGGCCTTTGACAAGAAAAGATGACTGATCTCGTTCTTATATGCTGTGGGAAAACTTAGAGAAGTTCCTACATCAGAGATACAAAGAGGAAGAAAAGGGGGTAGGAATCCAAAATTTGTGAAATTCCTCACTATATGAAGTGTTTCCTTCACGGTTTCAATTGAAGAATACTTTGAGAGGAAGGAGTCCCCTTGACACCTTAAACTTTATTGAACTTTAGTTCTTAGATTTGATCCCTGCTGAAATCAGCATTTCCCTGGAACAAGTACACTTAACACTACTGTAGTCATCCGAAGTCAGCTTCTGGACAGAAGGGACCATCTCCTTCCATCTCTGGGTTTCTAGCACTTAGCACCCAGCCCATTTATGATATCATCTCAATGTACCCTTGTGAATGAAGAATGGGAAGACTCAAGACTGACAGCATTCTGGGGGCCCATGCCTATTTTGTTTTGCATGCTTTTATGGGGAGGATAGTAAGGAGGTAAAAGTGTAGTAGGAGAGAACTTGGCAACAGTCAATATTATGTCTGAGATTTACATATGCTAGTCAGACAGACCCTGGAGCAATCACAGACTAGAGTTCCAGAAGGATCCATAAATTATTTCCTGGGTATTACCAATCCCCCTGACATTTTATTTATATTTAGAATGAAGTTCTCCTGATATTTTTATTTACATCTAGATGGGGGCACCCCAAATAGTCTCATTTTCCTCTGGTGTTTTGCCTGGCACCATCTCCCCGTGTTGAAATAGTTCACCTTGGGTTGAGAGTGAATGTCGTGAGAAGGTCAGTGCCTGCCCCAGGCAATCCTGCCCTAATCAGCTGTGCCTCCCAGCCCCTAGACCACGGCACCAAGAGCCCACCTGGTAGGACTACAAGACTCCTCCCTGGAGAACCATGGGATCTTCAGAGTCAGAGTGGGTTGAGCCCGACTGCCTTTTCCACACCGTGGCAATTAGGACCTGAGTACAGAAGATTGTCTCAGGGCATCTTGAAAAGGTTGCTTAGGATTTGAATTTAAGTTAGCAGGCTAACCTGGCTTAAAATAGTCACCCCTCCTGATAATATACACAAATATAACCTATTCTATTCTTTTTCCATCTGATTAAGTCATTAAGGAGCATTAAGAGTGGGGTTTGTGGTTAAGGTTTGGGTCCTTGAATCCTGTCTACTCATCCTCCTGGTCTTTAGTGTGACCTGGAGTGAATGAGGGGTGGAAAAGGAACAGCCCTGCTGGAAGCACAGTACAGCCAGGCCAGTGCTGCCTGCCCACCGCACGCTTGCCGGCCTTCTCAGATGAGCCAGGCTAGTGCACACAAGAGGCTTAGATCTGGAAGCCTCTCTGGGCTTCCTACTCATCCCTCTCAAAACTGAAAGGGGGCAGTCCTAGGAGAAGATAGAATAGAGAGAAAGTGGAGCGTTCCTCTGGAGGAGAGGGCTTGCCAAGAATGCTTTCAGCTTGGAGGCTAGGGATGAAAGAAGAAACAAGAAGAAGGACAATGAACGTGTCCCTCAGTGGGCATGTGAAAGTGATGCCTGGGTCGTGCTTTTCACTCTTAGTAACTTCCCGCTGCTAGTAAGCCCTGCCTGCCGAATTATCGGGTCCTTTGCTAGGTTGTATATGTGGGGAGGTGGAAAGAATAGAGAGAAGGACCAAACTGTGGATGCAATTTCTCCTCTGAACCCAGGCAAACAGTGGGTTGAGATGGGAGGTGGCTTCTCCAAGAGGACACTTTAAAAAGCAAGAGGGGAGTTACCATCATGACTGTATTTCCCTGTTTATAGAGTCATTTTTCCTGGGCCAAACTTTGAAAGCACTCATCTCTTGGAGCCTGTCATTCAGCATATTTCCAAGGCACTGGATGTCTGTCATGTTTAATCCTGATGGAAACTCTCTGATATGCATTATTAGCCGCAGTTTCTGATCAGGAAACTGAAGCTCAGAGTAACTAATCTGCCCAAAGTCACACACAGCAAATAAAGCCAGGATCTGAATCCAGGTCTTTCTGATTCTGTGCTCTTTCCACTATGTCACAAAGTAAAGTTCTTTCCTCTACATTCTTTAAAAAAAAAATGTTTTTGGATATTAGGGTAATACAAATACAGTTCTAGAAACTTTGGAAAATATAAAGAAATATAAAAGTGTAATGAAAATAAAAATCAGTCATGGTCTGGCCACCTAGAAACAACTTATTTTAAAATTTTGGTGTTTTTCTTCTCAGTCTTTTTCGATGCATATAATGGTAATGAAAGTAAACATTTGTTAAACACTAGCTTTTTTCCAGACATTGTTCTTAGCTCCTGTCTGTGTCATTTATTTTATTCTCACAACAAATCAAGAAGGTGGACACTGTTTTTATCCTAATTTTACTGGTAAAGACACTCAATAAGCACAGAGATGTTTAGTAACTTATATAGGTAACAGGTGATTTGAAACCCAGGCAGGTTGGCTTGCGAGCAGGGTTTCTCAGTCTCAGCACTATTGGCCTCTTGGGTCAGATAATTCTCTGCTGGGGGGTCGGGGGAAGGCTGTCCTCTTCATTGTGGAATGTTTAGCAGCATCCCTGGCCTCTACCTACCAGACGTCAACGCTTTCCTCCCCGAGTTGTGACAACCAAGAATGTCTCCTGATATTGCCAAATGTCCCCTGGGAGGCAAAATGACCTCTGAACCACTAATCTAAGAACCCGTGCTGTCAACCATGCATTATGGTTGAGATAACGTAGCCTCTTCACATTTTAAATGTGTTCAGAGTTATTTTCTTCTACATCTAAAGAAGGGAATATACACCTTTGAATTTGGAGGCAGGCTATGAAGACTCCCTGGGATGTCAGTGGCTTTAAAGAGCATAGGTAGGAAATTAATTATTTCCAGGTAAATGCTAGACTTTTGTAACAGGTTTGTCATGTCCCACCGTTGCCCAGTGTGGAGAATAGCCATGTTTCTCTCTCTTATTACCTTTTCCCTGGTTCTATGTGTCAGGCACCCTTAGCCTTCAAGAATTCAGATTTCAGGTGTACACTTATGGTATAGCAGGGCAGTGCTTATCAACCAAAGTGTCAGAATATGTCCCAAACAAAAAATGTCTGTTGCAAATAATTTCTAGCTAATAAAATACCAAAGTTTGCCGGTGATTCATTTTTTAAAAAACTAATTAGAATAAATGTAAGGATATCTACATAATTATTTTCTTTTCAACATGACTTCTTAGGTTGAAGATTGTAGGCTGAGCTCCCGGTGTTGCACGTAATTCTGGTTGTGTCCGTAGGAGTGTATCACATGTATGGACACATTTGTCACATCTGCCTCTGAAGAAGAGGTTGAAAATTGCTGGTGTTGGTGATTTTGGTCAATCATTGCTGATATGCAGAGAGGATTAAAATAAGCACTGAGAAGTGATAGCAGTAGCATTTTAACTTACAAAATGTCTAAAAATATATGCCACTAAAAAATATATTAACCATGTGAAACATATGCAAATACATGTTCAGCCATATTTTCAGTCACATCTGACCACATATATAGTTGCATAATTTGTCCATGAAAAATACATGTTACTGCAAATTCAAATCTAACTTCTGCTCCATGAACTTGAAGGTTGCTTTCTTGGAAAGCCCTGATTGAAGACAGTGGTGCAGATCAAAATTTCCCCAGAGTGTTGATGTGAACTTGATGTGAGACAGAATGTAAATGCTTTTGAAAAACGGAAGTTCTTAGTAACTCCCTGTTCGGTGCTTACGCTCGGTTCTTAACGAATCCTTCACCTTCTTTTCAAATAGCTATAAATCATATCTACTGTACAGCTCTTTGCTTTGAGTGTAATGAGTCTGGTCTTTGCCTCCCCCACCCCTTTCCTGTTTCAGTCGTACAACTAAAGATGTTGATACTGAAATCAGACATTGGACATAAAACTGAACATTTCCCTCCCAAACTTGGACTCAATGAGCACACGGCAACTCTTCAAAAAATGTTTGTTGTAATAAATTAAATTGAATTTGGCGAGCTGCAAATTCTGGGGCCAAATTGTTTTCTTCAAAATTTGAAAGATCCCTTACTAGGAGGAGAGGTGTGGAAAGTTGGTCGAGGACAGTCAGGGGTTCTAGCAAGTGTTTCTCCCTGCTGAGAAGTTTGGTGTTACATGGGATGGGAAGCAAACACAGGTGGCAGGTCTTCTTAGACCAGACCACTTCTTGCAAGGAATCTTCAGTAAGAGATTATTGGCACATCCAGGATAATTAGTGAGGAGGGCTTGGCTGGTACAATGCATCTCTCCTTTGGAGACCCAGGACTACCAATCTTGGACAGCAGAGGCTCAAGAACTGGGCCCCAGCAGCCCTAAACAGCTTCCGTGTCCTCCCATCACAATGCACTTTCAGGATGCACTCTCCGCCAGGTGAAAGTGGTGGATTAAAAGTTAAATGAAAGTGTGTTGCTCGTCACAATGTCTACCTATCAGTTGTAGTTCATAGAGCAAAAATGACCCTAGAAATCATCTAGACCAACTCATTCATGTTGTAGACATGGAAATAGAGATTCAGGGAGATTAATTTACTTAAGGTCCTTACACTGATGTAAAAATAAGACCTGGGCCTCTTGACTTGCTGTTCAGTGCTTATAATCAGAATTACAACTTAGGTTTCTTAGTCTCCAGTCTAGCATTTAAGGTGAAGTAAGCTTTTGGGGGTTTCTAATATTCTAGATGATGGTGGGGTAGTGGAAAATGATAGAATGGCTGGTATGAGTTTCAGTTTTCACACTCAGTTATATAACAGATGCTACATTGAATTAGTTTCTATTGCTGCTGTCACAAATTAACACAAACTTAGTGGCTTACAATAACGGCCATTTATTACATCACAGTTCTGCAGGTCAGGAGTCTGCGTGGGCTTGGCCAGTTTCTCTGCTTAGAGTCTCACAAGGCTTCAAGGTGTTGGCAGGACCATACTCCTTTTTAGAGGCTCCAGGGACGATTCCCCTTCCAAGCTCATTTCGGTGGTTGGCAGAATCCAGTGCCTCGTGCTTTAGGACCAAGGTCACGTTTCTTTGATGGCTCTCAGTTGTGGGCCACCGGTAACTCCCAGAGGCCTCTCCCTGGTTCTTGCATGTGGGCCCCGGCATCTCAGAGCCAGAACACCACGTTGATTCCTTCTCACGCTTGGAATCTCTCTCTGGCTTCTGCCGCATCTCTCTGCTACTAGCCGAGAAAGTTCTCTCTTTGTAAGGGCTCATTAGTTTGGGTCCCCCTGGATAATCCAGGATCATCTTCCCATTTTAAGTTTCGTAACCTTAATTGTATATGCCGAGTCCCTTTTACTATGTAATGTAACATATTCACAGGTTCCAGGATTGGGGCATGGGCATCTTTGGGGGGCCATTCTGCCTACTTCACACATTATTTCCTTTAAATAATAGCAAGGCTCCATCCTACCAGGATAATGGGAAAGTCGGTGACAGACACTCCTGGGATTGTCTTCCTCTTTCTAGGCCCTGGGGCTCTTACACACAGCACAATGTGTAGGGCGGTCCCTCTAGGCTTGGATCTCCTCTGATTGTAGCAGAGATGTGATTATGGCCTGAGCTGGTGTGTGTCCTTGAAGGCTGATGGACCTGCTGCTTCGGGACACCTCCACCCCCGCCCTGCAGCAGTGGCCTCTTCTCCAGCTGGGGAGCTCTATTCCTTGGACACGCCTCCAGCACCACCGGTCCCTTACCTGGAGCACAGCGTGAAAGTGAGGCAAGGGTCCCAGGCCTACCTTTTCTTTTTAACTGCTTTATTTACATACCATTAAATTCACTCACTTTAAGGGTACAAGTCAGTGACTTTTGTTCTATTTACAGAGTTGTACAACCATCACATAATCCAATTTCAGAACATTTTCATCATCCTCAAAAGCTCCCTTGTGCTTGTCCAGGACTCCCCTTTGCAGGGCTCCAGGGGGGCACAGCCACAGTCCTGGCTCAGAGGTCCTTGTTTCTCCCTCCTCCCCTCTGCAGAAATCCCCCCAGAGAACTCAGCTTCCAGAAGACAAGAGCCAAGGAAACAGGTTTGTCTCAGGCCCGGTGAGACAACTCACCCCTAAGACAAGGCAGTACTTTGGGCCTGGGTTCATCCTCCGAAGGGGACAGGAAAACAGTCCTAGCAAGGAGCACAGCGCACGCACATCAGTATCTCAACAGCATATCCTGTCTCTGTACTGGGCGGTGGAGTCTCCCAACTGCAGTTATCGGTGGGCAGCCGCTGACCCCATGCAGCAGTGACCTGCAGGGGAGTGAGCCAGACCTCCTCTCCTCCCCCCTTTCTTCCTCTCTCAGCAGAAAGAAGGTGTTCTTTGCCCACAGCTGAAATGACCTGATGGGCACATAGTGCGCAGTGGGGAGGGAGAATAGGGGAGCCAATCTGTGGCACAAGAGTGAAAGGAATTTCCCAGAGGCACTTTGTCCCTCCAGGCCCCACCTCGCTTTCTCTCTTCCCTACCCCCATGTGATAGGTTCTTTTCACTGCAAAGAATTCTGAGCCAACTTAAGAACAACAGCCTATCACAAGAGCAGTCCTAAGGCCAGGCCTCAAGGAGCCTGAAACATTGTTCAGGATCTGGAAGGAGGCTGGGGATCCGGGGCAGCGTGGTGACCAGATTTCCTTGTCCTGCCGTCTGTCTGCAGCAGGAGTCCTGGCGAGTCTACCGTAGGTGACCCTGTTCTCTGTCCCTGCTTCTCCTGCCTCCATGGCTTCCAGAACCTCCCAGCCCAAGAGAGGGGCCTCCTGCCAAGCTCTCTTATAACACCTCTTTTGTAGAACTTATTACAACTTACTGTCTTTATTTGTGCTTATTTCTTACTCTTCTCTCCACTCCTCCACAACTAATTAGACTGTGACCTTCATAAGGGTAGGGACAGTTTTGTTTGCCATTGTATATCCAGTTCTTAGCACAGTACGTTCTGGCACGTAGTATGGTCTTAAAATATGTTTATGGAATGATGAATGAATTAATAAAAATGGGCAAAGAATCTGAAGAGACGTTTCTCCAAACTTATATATTCAGGGGCTAACTGGGTAGCTCTGCTTGGATATCTAATAGGAATTTAACTCAGCCAAAATAGAATTGTTGATTTCCAGCTCCCCAGACTTTTTCTTGCCCCATCTCAGTCCCTCAAACCTAGGAGTCATCCCCATCCCCTAACATCAGCAAATCTTGGTGGCTCTGTCGTCTCCTAAATATTTTCAATATCTATCTACTTTTTTTCCACCTACACTGCTACTGCTCTGGTCCGAGCCACCATCATCATGTACCTAGGTTACTGTAAGAGCCTCTTAGCTGGTCTCCCTTCTTCTACTCTCCGCCACCTACACAGCAACTAAAGTTGTATTTTTAAAGCACAAATCAGGTCATGCTCATATCCCTCTGTTGCTTAAAACCTGCAATGGATTTCACTGCAATAAGACTAACGCCGGTGCCCTGCAGTGCCGTATGTGATCTGACCCCTGCCTACATTTCTGATTATCTCATTTTCTTCCACATTCATATGCTCCAGCCACGTAACAAGCTCGTTTCTGCCCCAGGACCTTTGCACTCATTGTTCCTTCTGCCTAGAATGCTATTCTAATTTCCACATGGCTGGCTTCCTGTCATTGGGGTTTCAGCTCTAGTATCACTTCTTCAGAGAATCCTTCTCTGGTGACTGTATCTGAAATAAGACCCTGTATCTGTCAGGATGCATTTAGAGGCAAATAACTGAAAACTCAAAAAGGGCTTAAGCCATAAAGGAACCTACTACTTATTTAACAAGTAGTCTGGAGGCAGGTGTCCTAGCAGTACCACAGTGTCAGGGCACTGGATGATATCTTTGTGAGTCTTAGGACCTCCCTTGACCTCATAACATACCACCCAGTGCCCTGACATCATCACGTGACAGTTTTCAAAGGCAGGAGGTGAGGGGCAGCCAGGTCCATAAGAGAGAACACTCCCCATACGCACTTTTCCTTTTATTAAGAAAGATTTTCCCAAGAGCCTTCCAGCACCCTGCCAGGAGACCTTCTCTTGTCTCAGTAGCCAGAAGCAGGTGATGTTGATGTGACCACCCCTAGCTGCAAGGAATGGTGGGAAGTGATTATCTTTCCTTTTCAGCCTCTGGAGAGAGGAAGGCAAGGAAGGAGTTGGGAATGGCCATTGGGTAACCAACCAACCATCTGCCCTCCATTTCCCATCCATTTTGGTTCCCCATTCTGCTTTATTTTTCTCCATAGCACTAACCATTTCTTTATTAATTGTGTAATTTTTCTTATTTAGCTGTGTAATATTGTTTCTCCCACTAGAGGAAAGCTCCATAAAAGCAGAGACCTTGTCTGTCTAGTTAACTTCTGTATCTCCAACATTTAGCACAATCCTGGCTCATACTAAGTGATAAAAATTTGGATATTTTGTGTGATTGAGGACTACTTTGCATATACCATCATAACAAATTAGTCATTTCTTACAGTGAGGTTTCTTGGTGTTTCTTTTTCTTTTTCTTTCCCATTTTATCTGACCACCGACTTTGTGAGAACAGTAGGGAGGGAAGTTCTGTGTTATTAAACCATTCCACACAGAACCCTACTAAGTGGCAGTTAGGGTGGGAAATACTGGATAGTGTCCTTTATACATTCCCCCAAAGAGGAGCCAGTATGACCTAACATTTTCTCCTGCAACTTGGTTTGCAGAGAATTTGGGGAGGATTGCAGCTCGTGGTCAACATAAACCTCCACATGGAGTGAAGCTCGGGCTCCTTTCTGAGATCATACATCTCAGAGATAGACGGGGTCTCAGAGGTCACTGCTCTACTGATAATATGTAAAAAAATTTACTCTTTAAGTAGTGGTTACATTTTAAATGGAACTTTGGTGCTCACTTCGGCAGCATATATACTAAAATGGGACTTTGACTTTAAAAGAATGATGCTCTGATGGTGATAGAAGCCTTCCTGGTTTCAGGAAATCACGCCAAGGATGCTGACTTTGTTTATTTCTAATATTTTAGAATTCATGTAAAGAACAAAGAAAGGTAAAGGTGATAGAAGAGGAATAGTTCCTTAAATCTAGATATCTAGAATTTCTCACCGAGAAATGTCATTATGGGTTATTTTGTGATGTTAGAAGAGGCTGTTCTGAAAATCCTTCTCTGTTCAAAAAATCATGTTCTCCTTGAAAGCATAACCAATATTCAAACAAAAAGAAAACGTGCCAAGTCTGATCTCAGGAAACTGCTTGATCCCAGTTGGGAAACAGATTGAAAGGCATAGACCTGGAAATATTACGGAGGAATATTTATATATCTTATATAACAGGAGGAAAGGGAAAAGGGCATTAGGGAAAATTCCAGGCTTATGAGTCGTGATGCTAGTGGTCTCAGATGGTGGAGAAGAAACTTGGTTTTCACTGAAAGTATGAGGTTGTTTTGCAATTATTCAAAATTATCTAAAGGAAATAATTTAAGCAGGATAGACTCTATATGCTTTTGAGAAACACATAGTCAATCCAGTTATATTACATCTTTTGGTTTAGGGTATAGAAAAAGGTTTTATCTGGCTAACATGTCACTAAAAAATCATCCCCAACTTGGAGAAAGGTTATGTTTATTTATTTGGACCCCAATGACTCTCCCCTTAAAAACAATGTTGTGAATGATGATTAGGTACCCAGGCCCCTTCACAAAAGCCATTCATCCTTAACAATGCTAAATTATGTGACTAATGTTAGTACTATCACTATAGTATGTGATGTGGTTACTAAACTTTGCTTGTCATATGGCTTAGAAGACTTTTATGGGCTGACAGTAGTAAGAGTGCTAATTTTTTCAGCACTCGCTATGTGCCAGACACCAAGCTAGGTGTGTTTTAGAACTACAGTAGGATAACACTTATTGAGTGTTTTTCTCATACCAGACAGATTGACTTGTAATAACTCATTTAACTCCTGTGCATCTGTTATCTCATTTAATCCTCATAATAATCAAATGAGATAGGGACTAATTGTCCCCATTTTACAGATGAGAACACTGGAATCAAGCGGGTTAGATAACTTGTTTTGGGTCACACAACTAGTTAGTGAGTGACAGAGGAAGGACGCATACTTCAGCTGTCTGCTTCAAAGCCTGCACACATAACCACTTTGCAATATTCCTGTATTGTGAGATGAAAAATAAATGTTTTTCAGGAGAAGATTATGTTCTGGGTGTGTAGGTTTGTCAGATTTAGCTAATAAAAATACAGGACACCAGTTAAATACTGTAGGGGATATTACATGGGACATACTTATGCTAAAAAATTATGTGTTATTTATCTGAAATTCACATTTAACTGGGCATCCTGTGTTTTATATGGCAGCCCTATCCGGGTGGCACATTATGAGAACGTGTCTCTGTCTCTCTGGTTTTCCTGTTCCCCACCACAGTCATGCTGGTGGCTACCTGGGCCTTAACGTAGTTCTGTAAAGCACATAGCTCAGTGTCCACACCAGAGCCATAGCTCAGAGCCGGAAAGCAAGATAGGAACTCAGCAAGCTTCTGAAGAGCCTATGGGACCTCCTTAGCCATTTGTAAATTCAGGGATGTGTGTAAGTTCAGGACTTAGGGATAGGTTGCCCTGTAAACTCTGCCCTACTGGAAGCGGTGGGCTGGTCAACGTTTAACAACTGGCTCTTCAGGGAAAAAACCTGTTTGTGATGTTTGTCCGTTTCATGGTGTGAATATTCCTACCATGGCTGATTCATGATACCAACATGATGTCACTGAACTTGGAGTTGGGAAGGAATGTGCACAGCTGGCTCTGAGGAGCCCCATGCAAGCCAGTCCCAGTCTACCTCTGTTCCATTCTTATTTCATATATAGGTAAATCAAGCCTACATAACAGTGAAAGATTTAAGGAAAATATCTACCACCATTATATTTCCTAAATTACAACAATTAAAATTTAAAAGAGAATTTCCTACTCAGGGAAATACTATTGATCACACTTTTTCTGCCCTTTAATCAAACTGAAGTCTAGAGTTCTGCTTACATTCCACATTTAATTAATTAATTTATTTTTGGCTGGGTTGGGTCTTCGTTTTTGTGCGAGGGCTTTCTCTCTAGTTGTGGCAAGCGGGGGCCACTCTTCATCGCAGTGCGCGGGCCTCTCACTATTGCGGCCTCTCTTGTTGCGGAGCACAGGCTCCAGACGCGCAGGCTCAGTAGTTGTGGCTCACGGACTTAGTTGCTCCGTGGCATGTGGGATCTTCCCAGACCAGGGCTCGAACCCGTGTCCCCTGCACTGGCAGGCAGATTCTCAACCACTGCGCCACCAGGGAAGCCCCTTATTCCGCATTTAAAAGGCAACAAGTTAATCATCTGTGATAATGAATTTCCAATATTCTCACATTCTTTATTCTGAAGAAAGGCTGTATTTCTAGACCAACATTTCTACTGCACTTTTGATGCTAAGCCTCTGTGCAGTATATAGTGGGAGTGATTTTTTTCCCCCAAATGTTCACTGTGTCACATATTTCTCAGCTAGCATATTGAACAGATGTATCTGTGGGTAGCAAGAGGCTGTGGGGGAATAACTTTATATTCCTATGTTTGATTGAGAAGTCCATGTACAGCCAGTTTGACTGTCTGAATTCACATCCAGCCCACTGTGGCTTTCCAACAGTATGACCTTGGGGAAGAACTTCAGTTTTTCTCAATTGTAAAACAGGGCTAATCATGTTACCTACCTCGAAGGGCTACGCATATGAAGTACCAGACACATAGTAAGCACAAAATAAATACTAACTCTTGGTAGTAGTAATGTTGTAAATACTGTCATCATTGTAATTAATCTCACTGCTCATTAGTCAACAGCCAATGTATCTGCTTAGGTGCAGCAGATACTTTCCATTCTACAGAAAATGTTTCCGTTCATTTTTATTTTCCAACCAAATCATATAAATATTCAACATTATAAAATTCTAATTTGCCATTAAATTTTTAAACAAATGTCAGAAAAAAATGGTCTTCCTATATTATGAGAACATCTGTGGATCTTTATAATTTCAGGAGGGAAAAAGAAATCCGTTGTTAGGGTTTTTTGAGTCTAGAAGAAACCTAACCAGCAAGGATATGCTTATCCAGGAATAGCCGCTGGCAAACTGTGAAGTAAACACAGTTTCTCATCTGTGCCCCTCTATTCCTCTTTGTGGTCCTCTCATTAGTTTCTAATCATTCATACATTCAGCCATCCATCAAAATACGATTTTCAAAAAGTTAAAATCATGACTGTCATTCATCATGACTCTCATTCAAATATAGAATGAACACCATGTCAAAGATTTATTAACTTATTACTGAAGGAACTGATGAGATAATAAGGTTGCTTCCAAGAGCATTTGAATAAATGGATATTTATAGGGTTTTTTGTCGTTGCTGTTGTTTGTTTCCTTAAATAATGTGAGCATAAGATTGCTAGGCGGCACAGAGCTGGTTACTGCCCTACAGGGCGAAAAGTCTATAACCTTTGGGGTTATTTTTTTCTACTAGACAGAAATTTGCATGTTAGCATGTAATGTCTGGGCGCTAGTCATATAGTAATAGCAAAATCAAGCACAGATACATTCTTCCAGAGAATTAAATGATCCTTGGGGAAGCCCATTTAACAGTGTTGTAGCATGACATTAAAATGTTATGCTATGGGGACCTCCCTGGCGGTCCAGTGGTTAAGACTCCACGCTTCCAATGCAGGGGCTTGGGTTCGATCCCTGGACAGGGTGCAGCCAAAAAAAAAAAAACTTATGCTATGCTCTCTGTGCCTTATTTTCAAGTATTGGATGATTTTTCTTAACACCTCTATCCCTTTATGTATTCAGTAAACCTTTATTAATATCTGTATGCCCCAGGGATATAAGGACACAGTCACTGTCTTTAAGGAACTCATAATGCAGCAGGGGAGACAACGTTCAAAATAAAAATTACAGTATAAAATGATAGACATATCATCTTATATATAGACCCAGACCTCTGTAATGATGGGACTCTCCAGGGTCCCATTATTTCAGAGGTCCCCCAGTCCGTAGCTCTACACCATGTCAGCCCATCCACCATTTTCCCCACCTATATATTAAAACCCATCTCTTAGAGCCCAATAGATGAATAATTCCTCTCTTAGATAATATATAGATAGAGATATATTTTAAAATAGCGGCCCTCAATATCAACCCAATGGAGTGTGTCATGTGGCAGTCTCCGAGTTGGTTGGGAACAGACAGGTTGAGCAGGAAAGAGGTGAAGACATCTTTCTTGTTGCTGCTATAATTACTGAGTATGGATGACCCAGACATAATTATGAATTCCGCAGCCCTTGCATTTCAGAAACACCCCCTTGAAGATGTATTTATTTCCAAATTAATGGAGCAGGCGAGACCTTTCTGAACTTTTACTTTGGGACCCTAGAATTTAGTTATAATATGGCAGACCATGTTTTCTGGGAGGGGGTGCAGGAGGCTGTCTGAGGTCACCTAAACTACCTTGACTGTCCCTTAAATGAGAGTTGACCTGGGTGACTTCAGTTTCACCTGCCCTGCTCTGCTCTGGAGCCATGTTTTCCCCTGTCTCCATGGTCACCAGCGTATCGGCTCTCTGAGAACACACGGTGATTTTCTGTCTCTGCATTTAATTCTCCTAGCAGAGCCACCTAGAGTAGGAGGCCTGTATTTCAGTTCTCTGTACTTATGGAGTCAACTCAGTAAATAGCTAACAAGCGATTATTAATGTAAAGAACTTCAGTGGAAGCTGTAGAGCACGGACAAAGAATAATGCCCTTTTCCCAGGACCCCATAGTTAATGAGAGAAGACAGAAACATGGAAGCCATTCTAAAGCAGTGATTGTTAGTCTGGGCTGCACATTGGGATCACCTGGGGAACTCTGAAACATCCCGATGCCCAGGCTGCACTCCAGAGCAATTAAATCAGAATCCCTGAGGGTAGGACCCAGGCATCAGTATTTTTTTTTTAAAGCTCCCTGGGAGAGTTCAGTGTGTTGCTAAGCTAGAGAACCATGGCTCTAAAGCAAAACAAACTGGGAAAAGGAGTAACAACATGCTCTATGAACAAGGAATCCACAGCCATTCTGTATATTCTTATCCACTGTGTGACCACATTTCAGCCCATGAATGTGGAAAATGTAACCTCTCATTATAACCATGGGGAAAATGTAGGTCAGTTTGCTTGTAGGGCGTTTAGAGACTGTATAGTCTGGGAGGTATGGTCTGCAGAAGACTATACCTCTAAGGGGAAAAAGGCCCAAAAAAGATCAGCCCTAGAAGGATGACCCCCAAATCATTCCACATGCTTTCTCCCTCCCTTGGAATGTTTGGAGCTTTTTAAAAAACCCCCTGTGTTCCTGAAGAAGGGACCTTCATCCTCCAGGTCCCTGGCTTACACCTCACCTCCTTTGTGAAGCCTTTCCTTTCCTTCCCCCTATCCCAAGAAAAATCGGGTCCCTATTTTTCTCTGTCACTTAGCTCCTTATCTACTAATTATAATTATTATAGAATTTAGTTATACTATGGCAGACAGCTCATTTATACATTTACCCTTTTATGAGCCTTACTTTTCGTTGTTCTCCTAGTACCTAGCATAGTTTCTTGGTGTATTGAATGAGTAAACAGAGCCGCAGCGCTTTTAGGTCCGGTCAGAGAAGTCATGCCATCGGTCAGGGGAGACCTAGACTCGAAAACTCCTCAGGCTCCCTCGTCCCATTTCTGAGCAGCGGGGTCCTGCGCTTCCAGGCGGGAATGTGTGGGGCGGGGGCGGGGCATCAGGGAAATTGGTGGACACACTAGTTGATGTAAAGCAGCTGGAGGAGAGGATGGGCGAAGGCCTCGCAGCGCTTTGGTGGTAGTGGTGATCTTGAGTTTCATCTGCAGAGTTTTGCTGTGAGAGGAAGAAGGAAACAGAAGGAAGTTCACAGGTTTCAAAGTGCGTGTGGAGCTATGGGAAAGTGCCTGTGCTACCAGCTCCTGTTGTATTTAGGCCACAGGCATCCCCCAAGAGTTTAGAACAGCTCTTTCTGTCTGGGAAAATAGCTCATCTGTTTTATTTTTAAACTTTAAATCTTTTAAAAAAATTGTAGGGTTTTTTTTTTTTTGGTTTTGGGGTGTTTTTATTTTTTGGAATTTTGTAGGTTTTACACAAATAAAGGTGAAAAGATTATTTCAATTTTGTAAGGATAACAGTCATGCATTCCAGATTTTCTAGGACAGTGCTAATTTTAGATCTTACGTCCTGTCTTCAGACCATGTATCCTAATTTTTTATATGGAAAATATGGTAGCTAGTCTTACAGTTTACTATCAACCAGTCAGCCATGCTTAAAGGTCTTTTAGTTATTAAAATGGCTAATTACCTTACATTTCTCTTTGAGAAATTAAGTAGGGCTGTTTCATGGACAAAAAAAAAAAAAAAACCTTGAAGGGAACCTGGACCTGGCCTTTATTAGTGCATTGCCCTGAGCCCCAGACTTTTGTTGAATGTGGTTTCTTGGTGAGGACAGTATCTATTAACACCCTCTCCCTACCACAAGTCATTGGGAAAACACTTCAAGGAAAAATGGGTCATTAAGAACTGTTCTTTCATATAGAACTGTTCTTTCATCTCACCTCTAAACCCCAGAAACGTTCCTCTGTGAGGTGTAGTGACAGGACCCCCGGAGAGGGACGGAAGCCCTGCTGAGCCTTTGCTGGTGTGCCCTCCCCTGCGCCACCGGCCAGGTGGAATCGCTGTGGTTATTATGGATTCAGCCGCTGTGCTTTCTCTTTCTGCTTAATAGATGCAGACCAAATTAAACCCTAATGATCGGACTGCAAGCAGTCACCTCAATTTTAATTGAATGGCCCACAATGATACAGGCTTTTTCCCTATTAAAAAGTATACCTTTTTTTTTTCCCCTCACTGAATAGTAGGGAAAAAAAAGTTAAAATAAAGGCTGGGTGAAGTTAGAGTTGGTTGCTTATAATCATCTGAATGCCATAAGGTTTCTAGTAACCTGGTTACACATTCATTAGGGGACATCTTGTATATTCCTCAGTCAGGGTCGTTTTGTGAAACACTAACAACAGAATAGCATCAAAATATGTCACTGATAGGTGGCCTATCATCTTTCGGAAAAAAAAACAGGCTATGTTTATGTGTCATTAAATGAGCTACTTCTGGCTCATGTGAAAGTGTTATGTTTGCTCCATGTGCTGCCATAATGCTTTTGTAATGGAAATTCTACAATAAGTAAGGACAAGGTCATTCCCAGTAGCCAGTCAGTCTGTATTCACAGATTTCTGTTCGCTTTTTCCATAGCTGACGCCTGTGTGTTTCCATCTGCCCGTTTTCCTCCCTTGCAGCCTCGTTACTTTAGTGTTACGACATTCAGGAACTTCTCACGTACCTCCCAGGATTCCAGCAGCACTTCAGTTGGGGGTAACGCCCTAACCATGAGCCAGATTTGAGCTCTCTAACCCTCCGTGATCCCCAGCGTATGAAGGGAACAAGGTTCAGCGTAGGAGTGGGGCTTGCTGTGAGTTCCACCACATTTGACTAAGGGTCAGGAGAGGGGGAGGCCAGGGAAAGCCTGAGCTGGGATCAGCTGAAACCGTCCTAAAATGAAAGAGAAATGGGGCCAGAGCTTTTTCTGGGTAGTAGTCGTGTTTTCCTGCCAACACACAAGTCCTACTCATTGACAGATGACAACCGATCTAAGCGTCAAATAAGATTGTTAGTCTTAGGAATCAATCCGTGTAACGCCGTTTTAACAGGAGGCCTCATTCTTCTTTTCTTATCCAGAACTAAGAGGGAAAAAATGAATATGGTTTTTGCTCACAGAATGGATAACAGCAAGCCGCCTTTGGTTGTTCCTACACTTCTGGTGCCCCTCCAAAACCACAGCTGCACGGAAACGGCCTCCCCTCTGCTGAGCCGAGACCTGACGGAGCTCTACGAGGAGCACGGCTGGAGGAGCAACGGAACAGACCTGCGCGACAGACCGAACCCCGGGGAAGTGGCCACAGCCAGCATTTTCTTTGGGGCCCTGTGGTTGTTTTCTATCTTTGGCAATTCCCTGGTGTGTCTGGTCATCCACCGGAGCAGGAGGACTCAGTCCACCACCAACTACTTCGTGGTGTCCCTGGCGTGTGCCGACCTGCTCATCAGCGTGGCCGGCATGCCTTTCGTCCTGCTGCAGTTCACCACCGGCCGGTGGGCCCTGGGCAGCGCCACGTGCAAGGCCGTGCGCTACTTTCAGTATCTCACCCCGGGCGTCCAGGTCTACGTTCTCCTCTCCATCTGCATAGACCGGTTCTACACCATCGTCTACCCTCTGAGCTTCAAGGTGTCCAGAGAAAAAGCCAAGAAGATGATTGCAGCGTCCTGGATCTTTGAGGCGGCCTTTGTGACCCCCGTGTTCTTTTTCTATGGCTCCAACTGGGACAGTCATTGTAACTATTTCCTCCCCTCCTCTTGGGAAGGAACTGCCTATACCGTCATCCATTTCTTGGTGAGCTTTGTGATTCCATCCGTCCTCATAATCTTATTTTACCAGAAGGTCATAAAATACATTTGGAGAATCGGCACCGATGGTCGAACAGTGAGGCGGACGATGAACATCGTCCCGAGGACAAAAGTGAAAACTATCAAGATGTTCCTCATTTTAAATCTTCTGTTTTTGCTCTCCTGGCTGCCCTTTCATGTTGCTCAGCTGTGGCACCCCCATGAACGAGACTATAAGAAAAGTTCCCTTGTTTTTACAGCTATCACATGGATATCCTTTAGTTCCTCAGCCTCTAAACCTACTCTGTATTCCATTTATAATGCCAATTTTAGGAGAGGAATGAAAGAGACTTTCTGCATGTCCTCGATGAAGTGTTACCGAAGCAATGCCTACACTATCACAACCAGTTCAAGGATGGCCAAAAAAAACTATGTCGGCGTCTCAGAAATCCTCCCCACGGCCAAAGCTGTAGCCAAAGACTCAAGCTATGGTTCATTTGACAGGGAAGCCAAGGAAAAAAAGCTTGCTTGGCCCATTAATTCAAATCCGCCCAATACTTTTGTCTGATTTCTCAGAATTCTTTCAATTACTGTTATGTACCAGAGATTAAAAAGTTTAACTGTAAAAACAGAAGCTATTTATATATTTTTTTCGATCAACTTTCTGAGGGAAATGTTTGATTTTGTAAAATGCACTCACTATTGATTTTAGTTTTCGTGTTTTTTATTTTAGTTGCTTTTTGTTTTCGAGGAAGCTTTCACCTTGAGCTTATGGTCAACAGTCCCTTTACTATATTAGTTACATGCATTAAAAAAAAGAATGCTTTCCTACTTTTTATTTACCATTAGGTCCAAAAAGCATAAGCCATATACACAGTCTTTGATTAATGATTCAACCTGGTTTTATTGTTTCCTTTTTCTCCTCCCTACTGAAATTTTGTTAACTATGGGCTTCTGTTCCAAATGAAATCTCCTGTGTGACACATTTCAGAGACTTGAATTTCTCTACTAAGCAACATTTAGAAAGTGTTAATATTGTATATGTTTTTACATTACCTTCTGTCCGGATCTGTTCTGGAGAGCACTCCATATATTGGAATATACTGGAACTTGCTGGGTAGGCTTCTGTGATCGAATTATAATCAGGATTCTTAGGGAAAGAAAGCTTATAGAGTTGCCTAATTTTGGTCTCTGTCTCTTTTTCTCTCTCTCTTTCATTCTCCCTTAACCTAACCAGCTGATGATGCCTTGAAACATTTGAAGCGGCCGTGCTGTTTTCCTCACATCTGTGTCCCATCTAGGCTGTGTCCAGGATGTTTACGTCTCTTCTGAGTTAAACTCAAGAAAATGAGCCAGGGACCCTGGCTGGGCAAGCCCAGAAAATGCCAAAGGGAGAAGTGCAGATGGGATCTCCCTGCGCTCTGCAGTTCAGGCAGACACCTTTGGCTGCCCGGCACTGCCCGTATACCCTAGGACAGCAAGGGCAAGGAGCACTTTCTTCTTTCTCCTGGACACTCAGACATGAGGCCGTTTCTCCAGCCAGCACTTCCTACCCCTCCTCTCTCTCCAGGATGTATCATTGTACCCTCACCAAGCTCCGACTCTTCTTTGGCTGTGGTAACTCGAGATTTTCTTCTCTGGTTGCCAGGTCTCCATTATTTCAAATCTAGGACTAGCACATTTTAAAGATGTACTTATTCAAACAATAACGGGTTTACAGACAAGACTGGTGTGCATTTTCACACCCTAGTTAACAAGAATTGCAAATAATAATATCAGTCGTTCAGTGATTTTACCTGTATTATCTCACTTTATCCTCTCAAGTATTCTGTGATGTTCATATTATCATCTCTACGTGACTTGCCCAAGTCGGAGTGTGACCGAGCTGTTTTTCACCTTCAGGTCCCCTAACTGCAAGTCTGTTGCTCTTTCCTTGACATGACAGATTTCTCTCTAGGGAATGCATGAGTAGCCAAACCCATCCAGACCTCTGTGGGCCTAATGGCTGCTGCCTGCGTGGAAATCTTGAGGTCTGGGAGAACGTGGCATTCTTAACAGGAGAGTATAGAAATTTAGCGAGCTGGCCCTCACCTTTTCCTTGGCTGTGGCTAGGTTCCTGGGCTGGTGGTGCTAAACGTCTGAAATGGGAAAGAAGCTGTACATCCCACCTCGCAGACACAGGGAAACAAGACAAGATGAGGCTTGGTATTTGGGGCGAAGAATGAGAACAATAAAGTATTCCATCCACAAAACATCTACAGAGCTGATGCATTTAAGTGGAGGTGATTTCTTTAATCAAAGTCAAAAGATAAAAACAGTGTCTTTTATTTTCTTCCTTTTCTTTCTCCTCCACATATTCTTCCTTATCCTATCAGCCAATGGCTGACCAGACAAAATGAGCCAGATGTTTATGTCACATGGCCCTTGTATTTTGTGGTTCAGAGTTGTTAAAAAACAGAAGAGACCCTGCAGTACTTATTTTTTTTTAATTTATTTTTTAAGGTTAGATTGTAACAAGTAAAATTTAATTTACTTTAATTTTATTTATATATGTATTTTAGGTCTCAGTTTAAACCAAAAAAGACTAGATGATTACAAAGCTCCATTCTGTCTTTAATGTTCTGTGAGTTTACCCCAGTGGGTGGAAATTCAGTGAGACAACCTCTTACAAACTCTTGTTATCGAGATTAGTTTTTTTTAAAAATCCCCCCAAATAATGACAAATTAAGAGTGTTAATCAAATCACAATGGAGAGAGCTCTAAAGTCTCATGACCTATGATAATTCAGCTACATTTTCTCAGCATGTGGATAATTCATTGTATTTTTTTTTTTTTAGTTTAGTTTAATATTTAGGATTCCTGTTGCCTCACTTGATCCTGAATTTGGAAGAAACTGGATGTAACGCACAGATTGATGAAGATTTGCATAAGTCCCAGCAGTACAGGAACAACATTCACCATACCTCACGTTTACCTGCCAAGCACAGGGAGGCAGGCTGTTGAGGGGAATAAGAAAACGACTCCAGTCTCCTTACCAGGCACATGACGAGGGGCATCACAAATGTGGATTCATGTAGCCTCCAAACGGGAGTTCAGGAAAGCTAACGGGGAGCAGGGTTCTGAGGAGAGCAGCTCCCCTACCTGGCTCCAGGTGCCCACAGACCATCAGAGGAAGGGGCAGGGTCCCTTCCTTTGAGGTGGAATTCGAATTTCTCCTTTTCTTCTCATCTTCAGTGAAATCATTAGTCCCACCAGCCTGCTGGTCAAAGGCCATCAGCACATCCTGCTCAGATACACTTCCCTGTGGACCCGTCACAGGTTTCCCCAGGATGCCTGGAACCAATGAATGCCCTGGGCCAGAGTTCTCAGCAAGGGCAATTTTATCCAGGGGGACCTCCACCCAGCATGTGGGGAGCAGAGTCATGTGCCAGATAAGGTTGGCACTCTTGCCTCTCCTGGTGGGTGCAGTGCTTCCCTTCACCCTCCAGCCTTGCTGCCACCTGCCAAACCCGCTTTGAAGCAACAGAAGCAAGATCTGTTGGAGCTGCTGGACCAGGATCAGCTTCAAGGTTATGCTCCTTATAGAAACCACACGTAACAGAAGCAAAGAATTAGACTTTTAGAGTAGAAGGAATGGGACGTTGGGAGACCTAACCCAAGCCCCTCACTGTTTAGAAGAGCAAATTATGTCCAAGAGAGGTCAAAGTAGGGGTACACAAAAATGCCTTCTGCCAACCAGTCCAACATTCTTTAAATTTGCCGTGCTGCTGGCATGATGCATTCACTGGAGTGAAAAAATCCTCACTGTGTTGGGAAGAATATGAAAAGAATAAACAATTCCCCATTGCTTAGTGAACCTGCTAATTCCTCTGGAGCAGAGACGACCTTAGGGGGCCGTGATTAGACAGCCATGGAAACGAACCAGCTTGGTGCCACTGTTTTGCAGAACGACCGCTTGGTGGCACTGTGGCCAGTAGGCAGACCCCACTAGCTCTTCACAGGGCCTGGCACACTGGCGATTTGGGGGAAAGTCCTTGTTGCATAGCAACAAGACAGTGAAAATTGCTGAGCACCCAGAGCAGCAGCTGCAGATTAACTAATCAGTGTGTTCAAAACACAAAGCATCTAAACATAGGAGGAAATTCCAAAATAATTAATACCCTTTACAGACATGAAATCACTAGTCAAAATATTATTTTAAACCCATTTTACAAATGGTAGCATTTCGAAAAACCCCGTCATCTCACCAAACACGCAGTTGTGCCACCCACACTTACCAGGGCCTCTCTCTTTTCTCCTTTTATTATTTGACTCTGAGAATTTATGGATTCCATAGCAGTGTAGTCTAGACTTTCCCTAAAAGTAAATGTTCCTGTGTTCCTGGTAAGTAGGCAGTTAAATTTATTTTAGGTTAAATTTATTTTTGGCCCGTCTCATTTCCCTCAGACCCTCTTTAATTTTTTGAGCCCCTACCTACAGTCTGGGCCATTCTGAATTGTTTGCTCAACTGAACACTTCTGTTCAAAAGCTCTGTCTTCATTCTCAGGAGAAGCCTCCTTATTATTATTTTTTAATTGAAGTATAGTTGATTTATAATGTTGTGTTAGTTTCGGGTGTAAACTGGACACCTGAAGGTAAAAGTATATATTCTTTTTTAGATTCTTTTCCATTATCAGATAGGTTATTACAAGATATTGAATATACTTCCCTGTGCTATACAGTAGGTCCTTGTTGTTTATTTATTTTATATATAGTAGTATGTATCTGCTAATTCCAAAGTCCTAATTTATCCCTCCCCCTCCTTTCCCCTTTGGTAACCATGAGTTTGTTTTCTATGTCTGTGAGTCTGTTTCTGTTTTTTGTTTTTTGTTTTTTTTTATATTGGAGTAGAGTTGATTTACAGTGTTGTATTAGTTTCTGCTGTACAGCAGAGTGATTCAGTTATACATATACAAATATCTATTCTTTTTCAGATTCTTTTCCCATATAGGTTATTACAGAATATTGAGTAGAGTTCCCTGTGCTATACAGTAGGACCTTGTTGTTTATCTATTTTGTATATAGTAGTTTGCATCTGCTAATCCCAAACTCCTAATTTATCCCTCCCCACATTTCCCCTTTGGTAAGCATAAATTTGTTTTCTATGTCTGTGAGTCTGTTTCTGTTTTGTAAATGAGTTCATTTGTATCATTTTTTTAGATTCCACATGTAAGTGATAGCATATGATATTTGTCTTTTTCTGTCTGACTTACTAGAAGAAGCCTCTTTAAAAGTATTGCTTTTTAAAAACTCTTCATCAACCCTAATTGAGTTATACAATTAGGATTCACCTATAATTTGGAGAAGTGTGTGATTTTAATTCTGCAGGAAAATGACCCCCAGAAATGCTGGGTGTGTGTATCTGGTTTCAGGGTTATGATGCAGGTCTGGAAGCTTGAGAACATCATCTGGTTTTCAGTGGCAGACAGTCAATACAGCAGTTTCAGCTGTTTGCCCACAACAGCTAGATATGGGAAATGAAAACTATAAGGGAATTCTGAATGAATCCTCTCTATTCTGTTTCCCTGCAATACCTTCCAAAGAGTGCTCTGTTTTAGGAGACTGTATTCTGCTAGTAGGACCCTGAATGTGCTAGACAGACCATGGCATGGATACCTGGGCAGCAAAAGAGTTGTGAAGAGTTTTATGGTGGAGAGGGTGGGGAGCACAGTGTCTGAGAAGAATGGATTTATACTCTATTCATCAGTCCAGATTCATTAAAATTCTGGGCTATCTGATTCTCCAGGTAGATGGACTATATATACTTGAATGACCCTTTAAAAATTAGTAAAAATTGGGCACAAGACTCCAGTGACACCTCCAGCCAGCAAAGTTTTCCTTAAAAACAAGCATGATGGTTGTTTTCAAGGGCTCTGGAATCAACTTCTGTGTTGAAGCTCAGGTTCTGCTTACCACCTATTTAACCAGCAAATACTCAAACCCCAGCTTCTCTATTTTTAAAATGGGGAAAATAACATGCCTACCTGTATTAGGGTTCTCCAGGAAGAGCAGAACCCATAGGACATAGATGACAGATAGATAGATGGATAGATGACAATATTTTAAGAAATTGGTTCTTGACATTAAGGGGGTCAGCCAGCTTGAAGTTTGTAGGGTGGGTGGCAGGCTGGAAACTCAGGTAGTTGCTGTAGTCTTCAGTTTGAAATCTAGGGCAGGGCAGCCCAGCAGGCAGGATTTGATGCTCCAGTCTTGAGGCAGAATTTCTTCTTAGGGAAACCTCATTTTTTTTTTTTTGCTCTTAAGGCCTTTAACCAATTAGATAACCATATTATCAAGGATAATCTTCTTTACTTAAAGTCAGTTGGTTGAAGCTGTTGAGCACATCTACAAAATACCTTCACTGCACCACCTAGGTTAGTGTTGATTAAATAACTTGGTATTCTACCATAGCTGACATGTAAGACTATCATACCACCTTATAGGATTGTAATAAAATGAGCCCAGACCCATGTAAATCATTCATTCAGTGCATTACCAAACACATGGGAAGCCCTCAAAAAAGGTTTTCTATTGTTGTTATTTAAATTTAGTTGTTGCTAACCCAATGGATTTTTCCATTTTCAAGTTATTCAGCACCTATTGCTATGTGCTAACTAGTAGAAACAGGTTTTTAATACCATTCTCAGATTGTGGCATTGTTTTCCTTCTTTAGCTTTTTTCTTTTCTTTCTTTTTTAGTTCTGCTAATATTTTGCAGACTCAACGTGGAAGGAACAACTGGGAGCAGGAACTTGAATGGGAGGTAGGTGACAGAGCTACTTCTATTCACTCACTCCAAAGGGGATTTTTTTTGAACTATTAAGAAGGCATGATCTAAATTCAGGATATGAAAACACTTGAGAATGTAGACTTTTACCATCATTCTCGTGTTGCGATTTCCACATATACAATAGAAAGAACTGATGGAGGGAAATCAGTTTCAACTGTTAATTTAACCATTCTAGTCGAATATAAAAAAACCCAGTGAAACGGGACTTAAGTCACTCTTGGCCATAGTTAATTGTAGGCAACTCTGTAGCTAAAAACATGTAACCATTATATATTTTCAGTTGAACCATAAGTGAATTGTACTGTAACTAGAAACACATCTAAGTGAAATCAAGTGAAATTGAAGTCAAGGTAGTTTTTTTTTGTTTTCTGTTTTCTTAAAGCTATTTGATAATTGGAGTGAAAGGCCAAAGAAACACAATGAAAATCCAAAGACTCAAACTTACAAACACAAATATTGTAAGGAACTTTTAAGTTTATTTTGAAGAAAAATGTAAACCAGCTAAATGGTTTATGGCTTGTTTTTTTAAGAAAAGATATGTGAGTATACTGTTCGGAGGACAAAGGGGAAAAACACTGCCTATATTTATCGGTTTTGTGGTTTAAAGAAACCCTCAACTAAAACAGGCCACATATTAAATAAAACTCAACGTAATTTCATAGACTAGGTAGAGATCTCCAATAGCACCTGTTTCCGTTTTTTGGTTTATATGAGCTGTCACACCTTGTGGAAGGTGAAAGTGAGACCTTACCCTTTGGCAGCTAAGATCACCCGCAAGCTGGAGGCACCGCAGGCTGGGTGGAGCGGCATTCATCACCTGGCCTCAGGAAACTGCTAGCGATCTTAGTGGTATTATCCCAACCTGGCTCCACCTGTCCCAGAACTGACCCCACAGCCTAAGGTTGACTCTCCGCTCCCTAGTTACCCTCACAGGAGACTGAAGTATATTAACCAGAGTCCAGTGTATTGATTTTCAAGGGGGTATATTCCTTTCCAATGACCAGAATGCTTAGATGACTTACTCAGGGCACATTCTTACTGATTTTGGAATAATTGGGAATCTGGAAGTATAATCTGGAAGTTGCTTGGTGAATATGGGATCTGACAAAAAGGAGTATGGTTATTTTTTTGTTTGTTATTATTTGGAAGATATTTTAAATGAATTTATTTTTATAAGTTAAACATGAAATCTGTATTTCACATGAAAAAAATGGAACAATTATATTCGTTATCTATTATTGTATATTACCCCCAAATTTGACAGATTAAAATAACCCCCATTTTTTTAATCTCATAACTTCTGTGAGCAGGAACCTGGATACAGCTTAACTGTGTCCTCTGATTCACAAGGCTGCAATCACAGGGTTAGGGTCAGGGTCTCATCCGAAGGTTCAGTGGAGGTAGCATCTGCTTCCAGGATCACGTGGTTGTTGTTGGAATTCATTTCCTTAAGGGCCTGAGGTTTGCGGGGCATTATTATTTACTTTTTGTCATTAACCCTATACCTTCTTTTCCTGTGGTATTGGCAAGCATGGTGTTCATTCCACTGAAGTGGTAAAATCCAGAACTCAGTGTGGGCTTTTGGCCTGCTGGTTCTGGGTTATCCAAGGCTACCTAGTGGAGGCACAGGGGTCGTCATTTCTAGCCTGCTGACTTGACCAGGTTCGGGGCTGTACAATGCTTGTCAGGCACTGTTTTCCTCTCAGGAAAGGGGCACTGGGCATGGCAGGATTGAATTGGGTTCTGTGAGATCTCAGGAGATTTTTCCTGCTCAAATACTTATCTAACTGCAGAGTCAAAATGGCCTGTAAGCCAAAGCTGACTGTCCAACTGCAGCCCAACCCCCAGCCCAGGAGTGTTGGGAGCACTGTGTCACAAAGCAATAGGTAAGTTAGTTGTACCCACTCTGACCCCAAGGCTTGCTTTAAGAATTCAGCTGATCTGCCTCCCGGTCATTTCTAGAGTTCACCTGGGTAGTTCTCTGCAACCCATAACCATTTCTGAGTCACGACCACCATCTGTCTTGTGAAGGAATCTCAATTTGACATGGATGCCTCCAAACTTCCTAGAGACTCACAAAGAGTCCTTCCAGCTCCATGTGTCCTCCAGTCAGATACGCGGGGCCTCAAATGTCGCTGCTCGGGTCAGGGCCATGCTGGCCTACGCTAGGCCGTTACAGTGGTCTGCTGGAAACCAACTCTCTGGCGGGGGAGGGAAATCCCTGATTTGTAGCATTTACTGATTTCTGTGGTGTCAGTACTCCCATCACTGCTGATTAAAAGCTACCAATGTGATGTCACTCGGCACGGAGTTGGGATAGATGCACATGATTGGCTTTCCTCTGGGGCCAGCAATACACCAGCTGCAGCACACTGTTGTTTTGCACGTTTTATGAAAGGCACCCTCCAGGTAGAGGGATTAAGAAAGGCTCCTCTCCGGGCAGACCTGCGCCACACGTGTGCCCTGGTGAGCAATGGCAGGCACCCTTTCCTCCTCACGTGGCCTGCTGAAAGGAACGTGAGGTCGATTCTAGGCCTCCTAAACTGGGTGCCTTTGTGCAGTGCACATTCAGCACAACCTCACACAGCAGTCCCGCTTCGATTCATGATACTGTGGTAATTAAGTAAAATGGATGGAATAAGGGAAAAGTGAGCCAGGTTACCTAGCAGCCTGAAAATCTGCTTTATACAGATGATAGGATTACTGCCAGGTGGAACATTAACTGTTCTTAAAATTAGTCTAGTTAATAGAAGGCTATTATTGCTAAAAAGAGCCCCCAACTATACACCATTCCAGGGACAGACATAATGATATAGCTAAAAAGACTTCAGAAGCATGAGGCCTGCAACACTACATATTTAGATTCCAGCCCATTAAATATATTTATCGTTAGTGATTTAAATCTTAATAGTCAAACCCAGGCACACATGAATATTTAAAATTTAATGTAATTCTTTACTACTTAAGAAGCAGTTTCTCGTAACTCTATTTAGCCTACCAATTACTCTGGAAAGTTATCCTCCCACTTTTTTACAGACGAGGAAATAAGCCGAGAGAGTACATAATTCAAGGTGACGCAAAAAATGGATTCAAGACCAGTTCTGCCTAAATGTCATACTCTTTTTACTATGCTTATACAGACATACTTCAGTATTGTGAAACAGACAAATTTGAAATGGCTCCGGTGAAGATATTTTATTTTTCATAAAAATACAATTGTACAATGCTCTTCAGAGAAAGAAAAATTCCTTCAATGCCCCAAAATAACATGTGATTTAGTAGTAATTTTCCTCTCTTTTAAAACTAAAAATGTAATTGATAACATTGCAACTGATTTCTTGTGAAACATCGCATTTACGTTTTTAAATTTTATTTGCCTTTATTTTAACTAAGTCCAGTTTAAACCTATACTTTTTGGGACAACCCAAATCAAGCCTATCAATTCAAAGATGATGATAAAATAAAATGCTAAATGGTGATGCTGATAAATACTGTCAGTTAGCTGGTAAACAGTGATATGAATTTGCTGCAGCATGAAACATTCTGATTCAGATACATTAGAAAGATTTTAGATAAAATAGAAAAAAATTTAAGAACTTCAGCTATATCCTAAAATTTGATCTAGTCAAACTTATTCCATATTATACTCAGTTGCTCTAATATACAACGGATCTATGCTAAATTAACAACAGAATATGACTGGTCTAAATACATGAATTTATTTTCCCCCTTACCTTCCTTTCTTTGGGAAAAGGAAAAAGGAAATATTACTCTGTCTACTCAGAGAGCAAGGAGAACAGCAGAACAGATGAAGGGGGACTGAGCTCACTGACTCTTCCACCCGCTTCTGTTCTCTCTCAGCCTGTATGTTGTCCTTATAGGTGAGTGAGAGATGCTAGGATTTCAGCATGCTGCTCCTTAACTGGAATGGGGCAAGAAATGCTCCAGCTGTTTTAATCAGTGACGTTTATTAACATGCTTCAAGTGGCCAAAGCGTGCAACCAGCACAATACCCAAAGCAATCAGAACATTCCTTTTTAAGACCAAGGAATTTTTCTCTCGGTTTGATCTACTCCAAAATACCAAATAGATAGGTTTAGGAATAAACTGAAATAAACTGTAATTTACTTTCACCCCAAATTACACATCGCCTACCTGAGGACAAAGTCACTGCTCTTGTAAAGATACTGAAGGGAAGGGGAGTAGCTCAAATGAGCCTGTAATTTAAAATCACAACCAGAGAAGAAACACTTCAAGCACAATGGGGACGTTCCACTGAAGAGCCACATTCATTTGGAATGTTTGTTTTGAAAACAACTCTTCTGGGGAATTCAAAAGGTACTGAACAAAGCAACGTACAGTATGTCTTGGGCTGTTTTGCAAAATAAAAATATACATTTGAGTAGACCAGATGGCAAAAACATACCCATTACAATCTGAACACTGTATTTAAAAAACTTAAATTCTGAAGGCCTGAATATTAACAATCTTTAATCTATCTATATTTGTGATCCTAAAAAGACATTAAATACTCTTAAACCCCCAGTCCTCCAAAACACAGAGAGGCCCAACAGACTGGGCTAGTGGTATATCAGTTGTCACACAGTACTAGACTAGAGATCTGAGTCTGCGACCTAAGCACAAGAGATCTTCAGGAACTCAGGCTAAGGGGAAGCACTTAATTCAAATGCATGGCCTCAGAGAAGGAGGGAGGTACCTTATCACCTGAAACTATGTGGTCCATCTCACGTTCCACCTCACAGACAAGCTAGACTATGATGCCTCCTCTTAAACTACTTCGTAACAAAACACGTATTGTTTGGAAGCCAAATGTTTGCTTCATTAGAGCAAAGAACAGTTACAATTTAGCAGCAACAGAGAACACAACTCCTGATTTAACGATGGGAAAGAGAAGAGAGAGGGTTAAAGTGTCCCAGTGGGGACATCAAGAGATTCCCAGATCTGAGTGTATCCTATTATGAGTGTGATTCCTCAACCATCACTCCATTTGGTAGCCAGGAAGAAAGCAAAGGTAGCTGTGATGGGAACTGGAGGGAACTCCTCTGCCTTCTGCCCCTCCTGCCAGGCCCCCTAGCGACTCTGGCTTCAGTGCTTCACTCCAGAGTGGAGGCACGGCCAGGGCTGAACCGGATGCACACCCACAGTGTGTTTCTCTCTGGCTCAGAATACATTCATAAGGAAACTCTAATCAGGGAAGAAACTAAGTGTTCGGGTTATGGCTACCGCCATTAGATCCACCAGCAATGTGTCCCTCATTTCGTTCCAGATCTCTTGAGGCAGAAACTCCATCTCAGCAGCTAATTTCATCCTATTTTCTTTAGAAAAATTCTCCAAATTAGGTGATTACACAACGAAATGTGTGTGAACATTCACTCCTGCCCTCCCCATATACATATATAGACATACAATAGAAACACACTCTATGGGTTGTCAAGACGATATATATGCTACTGAAATGCCTAACAGGTTACTTCTTATTTAAAAATAAAGTTTGACTAATTATTCTCCAAGTACAGATTAGGCCCTAGCAAACCTGTACAAATACAGTTTGAAAAGACAGCAACAAAAGTTTTAAATAGAGGCTATCTTAAGGGCTTTCTTGATGGATTTTGTTAATGTGTACATTATTTAAAACGGGCATATCATTATGGATTATAAAAATAGAAATGTATATATTTGTTAATACATATTCACAGCTTATGCTGGAATGGCTCACAGGAGAAATGGTTCATGCAGAAAATAAACATTACTCAAGTAAATATAAAGAAATAAGATTAGGTCCATAAAGGCTGAGAACTTATAATCAGTAGTCAGCCCATTTGGTTTCTCTTTGTAGGGCAATCAAAAACATGAAAGGAAGTGACACCTAAACACACATACACATACAATTACATGAATTACATGGAAAGAATATAAATTAACCAATAAAGCAATGTGGAGTTGAGGTGCAAAAAATATAATCTTCACTCATTCTCTCTACTGTGCTTTCAAGCATTGCAACATGTTAAATGCCATGGGTGGCAATACCAACCAGAACAGGTCTGAATGTTTGTAAATTTTCCAAGTGTTGAAAACTAAAGCAAGATCCTTTGAGATCTATGATCACACATTTTGGTAGAAACTGCAAATTTACAGAGATGACTGAGCAGTAGGTAGTAAATGGAGCCAAGAAGTACAATCTTCCCTATTCATCCTCCGTAAGAATCAGAATATTGGCTTCAATCACTGACTCATCATTTTATATGCTCTTCACCCTGAAAAATAAAGTTACCAATGTAAGAATGCTTTTATTTATTTTTTTTATTTTAAAAAATAAATAAATTTATTTATTTATTTTGGGCTGCGTTGGGTCTTTGTCGCTGCGCGCAGACTTTCTCTAGTTGCGGTGAGCTGGGCCTACTCTTCCTTGCGGTATGCACGCTTCTCGTCGCAGTGGCTTCTCTTGTTGCGGAGCACGGGCTCCAGGTGCGCGGGCTTCAGTAGTGGCATGGGGGCTCAGTAGTTGTAGCTTGTGGGCTCTAGAGCGCAGGCTCAGTAGTTGTGGCGCACGGGCTTAGTTGCTCCGTGGCATGTGGGGTCTTCCCGGACCAGGGCTCGAACCTGTGTCCCCTGCACTGGCAGGTGGATTCTTAACCACTGCACCACCAGGCACAGGGAAGTCTCAAGAATGCTTTTAAAGTCAATGAAGTTTGGTTAATCTGTTTTAAAATGCATGCATTTTTTTTTTTAATTTAGTATCTAAGGGAAGGCTATTTTCAAATACAGACTGAAAGAAAACTGAACTGATTTGGCTTTTTTCATTAATTGAATTTAGATTAAGGCAAATGTTACCTCATCTAATAAAAGTTATAAAAATCCAATCCTTCAGTTTTATTAAAAATTTTTTAAAAGATAAAAAGTTTGTAACATTTCCTTATAACTATTTTCAAGTGCTCCCAAAGCAATCACAATGATGAAGAAATCAACATATGGCATCTTCATTCTAAAACCTTAACAGTCTTTCCAACAAATGGTGCCGAGACAACTGTATATTCACATGCAAAAGAATTAAGCTGGACTTCTATCTCACACCATATAGAAAAATTAACTCAATAGATCAATGATCTAAATATAAGGCCTAAAACCATAAAACTCTTAGGAGACAACACAGGGCAAATCTTCATGACCTTCGATTTGGCAATGGATTGTTAGATATGGTACCCAAAGCGTGAACAACAAAATTAAAAATAGATAAAATGGTCTTCCTCAAAATTAAAGTCTTTTGTACACCAAAGGACACTATCAAGAAAGTGAAAAAACCTACAGAATGGGAGAAATATGTGTAATCATATATCTGATAAAGGTCTAGAATCCAGAATATATAAAGAACTCTTACAATTCAACAACATAATGAAAGACAACTCAATTAAAACACGGGCAAGGGACATAAAGAGACATTTTTTCAAAGAAGACATACAAATGGCCAACAAGCACATGAAGTTGCTCAGTGTCATTAGTCATTAGGGAAATGTAAATCAAAACCACAATCAGATGCCACTTCTCTAGGAAGGCTACAGTTCTCAAAAATGGAAAGTAAAAAGTGTTGGCAAGACACAGAGAAATGGGAAACTTCATATACTATGGTGGTAATGTAAAAAATTTCAGCCACTGTGGAAAACAATTTGTGGTTCCTCTAAAAGTTAAATATAGGGACTTCCCTGGTGGTCGAGTGGGTAAGACTCCGTGCTCCCAATGCAGGGGGCCTGGGTTTGATCCCTGGTCGGGGAACTAGATCCCACATACATGATGCAACTAAGAAGTAAGCATGCCGCAACTAAGACCCGGCACAGCCGAAATAAATAAAAATAAATAAATATTTTTAAAAATAAATAAAAGTTAAATATAGAATTACCATATGACCCAGCAATTCCACTTCTAGGTATATACCCAAAACAACTGAAAACAGGTACTCAAATACATACTTGTACATGCATGTTTATAGTAGCGCTGTTCGCAACAGCGAAAGGTAGAAACAAATATCCATCAATGGATAAATGGATAACAAATTGTGGTATACATATACAATGGAATATTATGCAGTCATAAAATGGAATGAAGTACTGATACATGCTACAAGGTGGATGAACCTTGAAAACATTATGCTAGGTCAAAGAAGCCAGACACAAAAAGTCACACACTGTGTGATTCCATTTATATGAAATATCCAGAGGAGGTAAATCCATAGAGACAGAATGCAGATTCATAGTTAACAGGGGCTGGAGGCAGCGGGTAATAGCAAGCAACCTGCTAATGCATTTGGAGTTTTCTTTTGGGGTGATAAAATGTTTTCTAACCAGACGGAGGTGGTAGTTGTCCAACACTGTGAATGTACTAAATGCCTCTGAATTGTGACTTTAAAATGATTAATTTTATGTTATGTGAATTTCTCCTTAATTAAAAAAAAAAATCCTTACAGGTGATGGGCTACTGTACTAGATAGAGCCTGAACTAGGTGAGGACAGGTTCTACCATTATAGCTGTGTGACCTTGGGCACCTTACCAAGCAGCACCTGTGCTATTTCTTCATCTATAAAATAAAAAGTACAATTATACTTAACACAATTACTGGAGGAAATAATTACGATAAACATAAGTGAAAGTACTTTGTAAATCAAAATCAAAATCAAAGGTATTGTTATTATTAACAGTAACTAGGGAATTCCCTGGCGGTCCGGGGGTTAGGACTTGGCGCTTTCACTGCCGAGGGTGCAGGTTCAATCCCTGGTCGGGGAACTAAGATCCCGCAAGCCGTGCAGTGCGGCCAAAAAGTAGCTAGAACAGTACACTCTCACTTATTGACTGAGTCTACTTTAAAATTTTTCCATGAATTTATCAGTTGCTCTTTATAGACCCCATGTGTAACGCATTTCAATATTTAGAATCAAACGCCAGTTCACTTGCTTATTAGTGTATTACAAATGACATCAACATTTTATTTTATTTGAAGACACAGCAAGGAAAGTGGTCAACAGAAAGCCTACTTTAAGTCACTCTTCTAAAGATAAACTCTCCCATGTACTGTACTCACAGGAATTACTGTTAGCATCTGTCTTCCCAGCTTTCATGTGCCTGCTTGAGTTCTGCTGAGATTTGTTCTGCTCTTCTCCAGTGAGTAGGGCCTTTATTTCAGAAGGGATTTTCCCTTGGTCCATTGCCATGCACCACTGCTTGTACTGAAATACGTAAAATATATTTAAATAAAATTTTACTAGTCAGAGTTCAGCAACCACAGGTGGAAATCCTAGACATAAGAACTCCCGTAACTAGAGGTCAAATTGGCTGCTGGGAATCCCACCTTCTGTTGTATTCCTGTTTATAACCCAGGACATGGATGAGGCCTGCTATCTTCAGAAGAGGGTGAAAAACTACTGCTGAATCTTCTTGTGATGGGCTGGAGTAGTGCTCAGATTAAAAAGGGCCCTCTGGCTAAAAGAATATCCCCCCATGGAGTGCCACTCATTAGAATTCATCTCTTTTTGCTGACTGTCACATTATTATTTCTACTCCTAAAATAAGTAATTTTGTGACTTCCTTTCTCTATTTCATAAATATTCACTAAACATCTAACTTTCTACCAGCGTGTGGTACTATGGACTTTGCGGGATAAAAGATTAATCAGTCCGAAGATTACGTCCTCCAGTGGCTTACAGTGCAGAAGGCAAAAAATAATTTACAAGTCAAATTCAACGTATTAAAAAAAGTCTACTGAATAGTGTACATTTGGACTCTCTTCATGACCCAACTTAATTTTCTTACCTTCTAAAAAGCTAGGGGTAGCCTGTCCCAGTTTTGTAATGAGCATGTTAGTATTATCTCTCTCTTTTCCAACCTGTCACCTCCTCCCCTGAGCTCACAGTACTAACGGGGTTTCTGTTCCCTTTTACCTATTCTCTTTTATATGTCTACAGCTACTACCTAAAGTCTGAATGAATGAATGAATAAAACCAGGCCAAATAGTATCACACTATGCATATTGCTACATACTGTTATACTGCTTTTTCCACTTAGCAATATCTTGTAAGTGTCTTTCTACATCAGTAAATATACATGTGCACTGTGATTTTCACGGGCTGCAAAGTAGTCCAATACATGAATGCAGTATAATTTAACCAATCCCCTACTGTTGAACATTTTGGTTATTTTCGATTTTTTTTTTCTGTCATAAACAATCCCTTAAAGGAATAGTCACTTTCCACTCCCACCAGCAATGTATGGAAATGCTTATTTGCCTATGTGCTGGATAACAGATTAATATGCTTTCCCGTGTTTGTCAACTGGATAGCTAAAAACTGGTATCTTCATGTTTAAGCATAGCTTAGGTTGATTGTTTCATGCGTTTATTGACAGACTTTCTTACCATTTCCAGTTCCTCTCTGAGGGCACAAATGGCTCTTTCCCGACTGGATACCAACTCTTCCAAATACTGATATCTCAGTTTTTTTCTGGCTCGGCATTCTCTTGCACTCTGCCGGCTCCTCTCGAGCTTTGCCTTCAAGTCAATTTTGGCTGGCTTTCGACCACGTTTGCCGGGCTTCTTCACTTTACCTCCAACCACCTTCAGCAAGAGAGAGAAGCAGTTAATTTTTTTCCTAGTTCTGGGTCTAGGAAAGTGACTGCGGCTGCATATTAGCAAGGAAAACATTTACAAATAACAAATAAATGGAGCCTGTGGAACTAAGAAAGCATAATCCCATCAAACGCCTTATGATTCTTTGCTTCATAATTTCTTTTTCTGATACTTTTGATACCATGAATGTGAGAGAAGGAATAATATAAGTTTTCATTATTTCTTCAGTAATAAACTTTTTTTAATAATAAACTTTACAGAGCTTAACAGTAAACTTTATGAACCATATGTAGCTAGATAATAAAAAACTAAAAGATTGCCATTAAATATTTTGTTCACATAGAATTTTTATTGACTTAATAAGTAAAAAAAAAATATTGAAAATTGTAAGTTCAGTATGATCTCAATCTTATAAAACAACACATAGAAGAAAGGATCGTAAAAGGTCAGTGGCACGGAGGAGTCAAGATGGCAGTGTGGGAAGATGCAGGGTTAGTATCTCCCCACAACTAGGGCGCCTGACGGCCACTGGTGAGGGAAGACTCTGACCCCCAAAGAGACGGGAGGAACCCCAAGGTGAACCGGTAGGACGTAGGGGAACCGAGGGGGTAGGAGAAGTGGAGGCCAGACAGGATCAGCGCCCCTGAGGCCAGGAAGATCAGGAGAGGCAGGTGGGAGGGATTCTTCCAAGAAGAGCAGGAGAGGAGCGGAGGGCCATCGCCCTGCCCACTCGGGCCCAGGGAGCCTGCTGGGCTCCCAGGTGAGGTCCCCTGCCCTCTGAGGCTGGGGTGAGGGGCACGCCTGGGCCCCTTCTGTTCCTTGAGCCTAAGCCCCACCCCCAACAGCGCCCAGGGCCTTTTCCAGCCCTGTGTGTCCTGAGCATTAGCCCCGCCCACCACTCAAAACTCGCCCTTGTTTAGGCCCCGCCCTCCACAGCCAAGGGCTCCCCTCCCCCTTTTTTTTCCCTTTCCCTCCTCCTCTCTTTTACTATTGTGGTACTGATATACCTTCCGGTTACTGACATATCTATATTTTTACTTTTACATTCTTTCTAACATATCTGTTAGTTTCTTAGTCTAATTTTATTTTTTACTTTATTATTTTTCTCCTTTTTTTTTTTCTTGCCACCCCACGTGGCTTGTGGGATCTTGATTTGTGAGCCCAGAGTCGGGGGGAAGCTCCTGCAGTGGGAGCTCCGAGTCCGAACCACTGGACTAACAGAGAACCTCAGACCCCAGGGAATACTCATTGGAGTGAGGTCTCACAGAGTTCCTCATCTCAGCACCAAGACCCAGCTCTACCCAATAGCCTACAAGCTCCAGTGTTGGAAGCCTCAGGCCAAACAACCAGTAAGACAAGAACACAATCCCACACATTAAAAAAAAAAATGAGATGGCACAAAAATATGTCACAGATGAAGGAGCAAGGTAAAAACCTACAAGACCAAATAAATGAAGAGGAAATAGGCAATCTACCTGAAAAAAAGTTCAGAGTAACGACAGTAAAGGTGATCCAAAATCTCGGAAATAGAATGGAAGCACAGATTGAGAAGATACAAGAAATGTTTAACAAAGATCTAGAAGAACTAAAGAACAAACACAGATGAACAACACAATAACTGAAATGAAAAATGCACTAGAAGGAATCAATAACAGAATAACTGAGGCAGAAGAATGAATAAATGAACTGGAAGACAAAATGGTAGAAATAACTGCCGAGGAGCAGAATAAAGAAAAAAGAATGAAAAGAATTGAAGACAATCTCAAAGACCTCTGGGATAACACTAAACACACCAACGTTCGAATTATAGGGGTCCCAGAAGAAGAAGAGAAAAAGAAAGGGTCTGAGAAAATATTTGAAGAGATTATAGTTGAAAACTTCCCTAACCAGGAAAGGAAATGGTCACCCAAGTCCAGGAAGTACAGAGAGTCCCATACAGGATAAACCCTAGGAAAAATATACCAAGACACAAATTAATCGAACTAACAAAAATTAAATTCAAAGAAAAAATATTAAAAGCAGCAAGGGAAAAACAACAAATAACATACAAAGGAATCCCCATAAGGTTATCAGCTGATTTTTTAGCGGAAACTCTGCAGGCCAGAAGGGAGTGGCAGGATATACTTAAAGAGATGAAAGAGGAAAATCTACAACCAAGATTACTCTACCCAGCAAGGATCTCATTCAGATTCGATGAAGAAGTCAAAAGCTTTTCAGACAAGCAAAAGCTAAGAGAATTCAGCACCACCAAACCAGCTTTACAACAAATGCTAAAGAAACTTCTCTAAGCGGGAAACACAAGAGAAGAAAAAGACCCACAAAAACAAACCCAAAACAATTAAGTAAATGGTAATAGGAACATACATATCAATAATAACCTTGAATGTAAATGGATTAAATGCCCCAACCAAAAGTCACAGACTGGCTGAATGGATACAAAAACAAGAACCATATATATGCTGTCTACAAGAGACTCACTTCAGACCTAGGGACACATACAGACTGAAAGTGAACGGTTGGAAAAAGATATTCCATGCAAATGAAATCAAAAGAAGGCTGGAATAGCAATACTCGTATCAGATAAAATAGACTTTAAAAAAGACTGTTACAAGAGATAAGGAGGGACACTACATAATGATCAAAGGATCAATCCAAGAAGAAGATATAACAATTATAAATGTTTATGCACCCAACACAGAAGCACCCCAATACATAAGGCATATGCTAACAACCATGAAAGGAGAAATCGACAGTAACACAATAATAGTAGGGGACTTTAAAACCCCACTTACACCAATGGACAGATCATCCAAACAGAAAATAATACGGAAACACAAGCTTTAAATGACACAACAGACAAGAGAGATCTAACTGATACTAAATAACCAAGAGATCACTGAAGAAATCAAAGAAGAAATTAAAAAATACATAGAAACAAATGACAACGAAAACATGTCAACCCAAAACCTATGGGATGCAGCAAAAGCAGTTCTAAGAGGGAAGTTGATAGCAATTCAATCTCACCTCAAGAAACAAGAAAAATCTCAAATAAACAATCTAACCCTACACTTAACTAGAGAAAGAAGAACAAAGAAAACCCAAAGTCAGTAGAAGGAAAGAAATCATAAAGATCAGAGCAGAAATAAATGAAACAGAAATGAAGAAAACAATAGCAAAGATCAATAAAACTAAAAGCTGGTTCTTTGAGAAGATAAACAAAACTGATAAACCCTTAGCCAGACTCATCAAGAAAAAAAGGGAGAGGACGTAAATCAATAAAATTAGAAACGAAAACGGAAAAATCACAACTGACACTGCAGAAATACAAAGGATTATAAGAGACTACTACAAACAACTATATGCCAATAAAATGGACAACCACGAAGAAATGGACAAATTCTTGGAAAGGTACAATTTTCCAAGAGTGAACCAGGAAGAATTAGAAAATATAAACAGACCTACCACAAGTAATGAAATTGAAACTGTAATTAAAAATCTTCCAACAAACAAAAGTCCAGGACCAGATGGCTTCACAGGTGAGTTCTATCAAACATTTAGAGAAGAGCTAACACCGATCCTTCTCAAACTCTTCCAAAAAATTGCAGAGGGAGAAACACTCCCAAATTCATTCTATGAAGCCACCATCACCCTGATAGCCAAACCAGAAAAAGATACCACAAAAAAAGAAAATTATAGACCAATATCACTGATGAACATAGATGCAAAAATCCTGAACAAGATACTAGCAAACAGAATCCAACAGCACATTAAAAGGATCATACACCATGATCAAGTGGGGTTTATCCCAGGAGTGCAAGGCTTCTTCCATATATGCAAATCAATCAATGTGATGCACCACATTAACAAATCAAGGAATAAAAACTATATGATCATCTCAATAGATGCAGAAAAAGCTTTTGACAAAATTCAACACCCATTTATGATAAAAACTCTCCAGAAAATGGGCATAGAGGGAACCTACCTTAACATAATAAAGGCCATATATGACAAACCCACAGCAAGCATCACACTCAATGGTGAAAAACTGAAAGCATTTCCACTAGGATCAGGAACAAGACAAGGATGTCCACTCTTGCCACTCTTATTCAACATAATTTTGGGAGTCCTAGCACAGCAATCAGAGAAGAAGAAGAAATAAAAGGAATACAAATTGGAAAAGAAGACATAAAACTGTCACTATCTGCCGATGAGATGATACTATACATAGAAAATCCTAAAGATGCCACCAGAAAACTACTAGAACTAATCAATGGATCTGGTAAGGTTGCAGGATACAAAATTAATGCACAGAAATCTCTGGCATTCCTATACACCAGCAACAAAAAATCAGAAAGAGAAATTAAGGAAACACTCCCATTTACCACTGCAACAAAAAGAATAATATATCTAGGAATAAACCTGCTTAAGGAGGTGAAAGATTTGTACTCAGAAAACTATAAAACACTGATGAAAGAAATCAAAGATGACATAAACAGATGGAGAAATATACCATGTTCTTGGGTTGGAAGAATCAATATTGTGAAAATGACTACACTACCCAAAGCAATCTACAGATTCAATGCAATCCCTATCAAACTACCAATGACATTCTTCACAGAATTAGAACAAAAAATCTTACAATTCGTATGGAAACACAAAAGACCCCGAATAGCCAAAGCAATCTCGAGAAAGAAAAATGGAGTTGGAGGACTCCCTGACTTCAAACCATACCACAAAGCTACAGTAATCAAGACAGTATGGTACTGGCACAAAAACAGAAATATAGATCAATGGTACAGGATAGAATACCCAGAGATAAACCCACGCACATATGGGCACCTAATTTACAACAAAGGAGTCAAGAACATACAACGGAGAAAAGACAGCCTCTTCAATAAGTGGTGCTGGGAAAACTGGACAGCTATGTGTAAAAGAATGAAATTAGAACACTCCCTAACACCATACACAAAAATAAACTCCAAATGGATTAAAGACTTAAATGTAAGACCAGACACTATAATACTTTTAGAGGAAAACATAGGAAAAACACTCTTTGACATAAACCACAGCAAGATCTTTTTTGACCCACCTCCTAGAGTTACAGAAATAAAAACAAAAATAAACAAATGGGACTTAATTAAAGGCTTTTGCACAGCAAAGGAAACCATAAACAAGACAGAAAGACAACCCTCAGAATGGGAGAAAATATTTGCAAATGAAACAACAGACAAAGGATTAATCTCCAAAATATACAAACAGCTCATAGAACTCAATATCAAAAAAACAAACAATCCAGTTAAAAATGGAGGAAGATCTAAATAGACATTTCACCAAGGAAGACAGACAGATGGCCAAGAGGCACATGAAAAGATGCTCAACATCACTAATTATTAGAGTAATGCAAATCAAAACTACAATGAGGTATCACCTCACGCCGGTCAGAATGGCCATTATCAAAAAAGCTAGAAAAACGATAAATGCTGGAAAGGGTGTGGTGAAAAAGGAACCCTCCTATACTGTTGGTGGGAATGTAAATTGATACAGCCACTATGGAGAACAGTATGGAGGTTCCTTAAAAAACTAAAAATAGAACTACCATACGACCAAGCAATTCCACCCCTGGGCATATACTCTGAGAAAACCATAATTCAAAAACAGACATGCACCACAATTTCACTGCAGCACTATTTACAATAGCCAAGACATGGAACCAACCTAGATGTCCATCAACAGATGAATGGATGAAGAAGATGTGGCACATATATACAATGAAATATTACTCAGCCAGAAAAAGAAATGAAACTGAGTTATTTGTAGTGAGGTGGATGGACCTAGAGTCTGTCATACAGAGTGAAGTAAGTCAGAAAGAGAAAAACAAATACCGTACGCTAACACATATATGGAATCTAAAAAAAAAAAAAAAAAAAAAAAGAGTGGTACTGATGAAGCTAGTTGCAGGGCAGGAATAAAGAGGTAGACATAGAGAATGGACTTGAGGACATGGGGTGGGAGGGAGAAGCTGGGGCGAAGTGAGAGTAGCATCGACATATATACACTACCGAATGTAAAATAGTTGGCTACTGGGAAGCAGCTGCATAGCACAGGGAGATCAGCTCCATGCTCTGTGACCACCTAGAGGGGTGGGATAGGGAGGGTGGGAGGGAGATGCAAGAGGGAGGGGATATGGGGACATATGTATGCATATAGCTGATTCGCTTTGTTGTGCAACAGAAACTAACAAGGTATTGGGAAGCAATTATACTCCAAGAAAGATCTATTAAAAAAAAAAAAGGTCAGTGAGGATTTCTGATAGGTGTGATTATAAAGAGCTTTTTTCTCATCTGTATTTTTTTATGATTTTTAAATATTTACAATTAGAAAAACATAAAATTTGTATATAAAATTATGTGTATAAATAAATAAATAAGAATCCTAAACAATTTGGCTATCAATTCCCTCTTCAAATTTGTTGAGCCCAAAGGAACACACACAGAAGTCCCTGAAATCTTCAGGATAATTGTGTCCTGCCTTTAGAAGTCTATAATTATAACCCTAGACTGTCTCAGGAGATTTCTACCTGCTCCCACTGGTGTCAGAGACATCTTCTCAATATCCCTGTTATTCATTTACCTGCATAGGCACAGTTTTTTGGTGACTGCCAGAGTAATTTAATCTTCTTCACTGTTTAGCTTTGGAACCTCCCCAAGTTCTTATATAAGATGTAACTATGAGATAAAGATGACGAATTTTAAAATACATGAAACTGAACTTATACATCAAATGAATTTCCTTTAAAGGAGTCACTTTGAAAGGGGTAAATTTATTCCAATGAATAAGCTTTCTTGGAAGCTGCTTTTGGAGCCAGTTTCTTACAAGCCACAACACAATATTACTTCGCCGTATTACTTTCGAATGATACGTTATTCTTTAAATTCCCAATCTGATGGTCCGCTTTGTTTACCTGACGAGGTTCCAAATGATGTCTAGGTCTTTCTGAAAACTACCCTCAGAGAATAAAAATGTCACTACTTTAGTATACTGAAAGGAATATTGTTGAGGCTTTAAAGGCAATTCTAAAAGAGAAGATGCAAAACTCAAACACTGGCAAATCATTGGAATAAATATAGAAGTCTTACCAGGTAACAAAACTAAAAGGATCAATCTCCATTTGGATATAAAAACTCTAATTTGTTTGTGTGTTTGGAATGACTATTAATACCATAAACCAACAATGCCCAGTACCCTATAAAGATCAGATCTTTACTTGGTATCATGGTTAGGTCAGAAAAACCAAACTTCAAATGTTAATCAGCTACATTTACCAGAAACTGTCATAACAAGATGGCTAACCACTGCACCTAGCATTTTATAGGGGGGGCTCTGAAATGAGACTGAATACTCTGAGTCTCTGGAAGAAAATCCTTTCCACCACCATCTTAAAAGCTAGCTGCTTCAGTACTACTCCCAAATTAGTTTTAACTTTTCAAAAACTGGTCTTTCAAAGCTTTCCTATTCTGTATCATCACGTTTTGATTCCAATACAATAATATATACCTCAGGAAATGTTTTTTCAAAATCAAATATATGATTAGCACTTGAAGGATAACTAGTTGATCCAAATATTACTATGGGCTAAATTTTAAATTATGCCTATATTATATCAACTGCACAATTTTAATAAAGTATTTTGAAATCACCCTAGATTAAAACAAAGTGTATTTGCTATTGATACAGACTTTAAAAAGCAATATATTTATAGCCTAAACTCATGTCTATAGTGAAATAAAAGGTAATCACATCTATTCTTTATGTAGTAAAATGAGTCATCAGTCACATACCACTCACTATAATCCAATACCTTATATATTGCTGTTTTTAATTAATTCAGGAATGGAATTCAGGAATGGCTGCCTTTGAGAAGCCAGCAAGAGGACACAGTGTACTGCACAGACTTCACTGATTTTTTACACAAACCTAGCATAGTCATAAAAATCAAACAAAAGGTATAACCCTTTGTTTAGCTTTCATGGTAGCAAAATATTTAAACTGGAACTATTTTATTCCTTTTTTTAAATTAGAAAGGCACAGTAAATGAATCCAGGGTTCCTGCATTTTATGTCATCTGTAAAATTATATTTAAGACCACATAACCACCACTTCTTTAGCTTAATTTTTCCTCAGTAATAGCCTGAATTATTGGCTTTTGGTGTCAGCTAAAATCTGATTAGTGTGCCAGTTTTCAAGAAAGTGAAACACATCACAGGATTATTATAAATCTTAAGTAAAATAATGTATGAGAGCACTTTGTTAGGAAAAAAAAAGCGTATTATACAAATATAGGTTAGTATACTAGTTGCCTTAACAACTGAACTTTACATATTTCATGAGCCATAAAGATTGGGGAACGGATAAGGGAAGTTAATAAGAAATGAGGAACCAGGGGACTTCCCTGGTAGTCCAGTGGCTAAGACTCCACACTCCCAATGCAGGGGGCCCAGGTTCGATCCCTGGTCAGGGGACTAGATCCCACATGCATGCCACAACTAAGAGTTCGCATGCCACAACTAAAGATCCTGCATGCCGCAACTAAGACTCAGCACAGCCAAAATAAATTAATTAATTAATTAAAAAAAAAAGAAATACATGCTGTATTTTAAAAAAAAGAAAAAAGAAAAGAAATGAGGAACCAGAAACTAAAACTGAAATCAACCCCACAAATTCCTTAAATATGTCTGTGCCAAAAATTAGTCTTACCAATGTTTCTTAGAATTTTCACAAACTCAGTGATAACCACATTGTCCCCTTGCTCTCTCTTATTCTGTGAGGAAGCACATTAATGTGGTTAAATAAAAGTACTGATTTTTACACACCAACACAAACGCCAAAAAGAAAACTATGAAAATAATCCCCCAATTTAACTTTTTTTCTGTTGTAGTTTTATTTCTACCGACATAGGGCCACATGAAAATTTAAATAGCTGTTTTTGTAACAAGGTACCTCTTTATCGGCTATCTATTTTACCTCCTCTTCCTCCCGAAAACACATTTGTGAGCTGCGGAGAAAAGGTCCTAAGGGAAACACTCACAAGGCCTGTCTCCCTAACCCACACCACCAAGAAAAGCAACCTGCCAGCCATTGATTTTGTCTTGCCCTGCACAGGGAAGTTATTTCACAAAGGTAGGATATTAGAGATGTTAGATTTCAGCAGGGCCTCTGCAATTCTAACTCTGTCTTCATTATATGTTAAAAACGTTAAAGTAAGAATGAAGGTCCTACTTTTCTGTTAACTATCTGTTTTTAACACGTTCTCCTTTGAGATAAGCTAAAACTAAAGGTCATGATTTTTAGAAAGTAAGCACCAAGGACTCTGTCATATTTTACCTTAGTACACAATAAGTATTTAATAAATGACAGATAAAACACAAAAGACATTCCTAAGTAGCCAATGAGTCACAGAAGACATCACAAGGGAAATAAGAAAAATACTTTGAGATGAATGAAAAGGAAAACACAATATACCAAAACTTTATGAGATACAGCTTAAGCAGTGCTCAGAAGTAGCCATAAACACCTAAATGAAGAAAGATTTTAAAATCAATAACCTAACTTTCTACCCTAAGAAGCTAGAAAAAGAAGAGCAAATTAAACCTAAAACAAGTAGATGGAAAGAAATAATAAATATCAGACTAGAGATAAATAAAACAGAGAATGGAAAAACAACAGGGAAAAAAATATCAATAAAACCAAAAGCTGGTTCTTCAAAAAGACCAACAAAATTGACATACCATTAGCTAGACTGACCAAGAGAAAACATTCAAACTCCTAAACTCAAGACTGAAAGAGAAGACATCACTATTGCCTTTACCAAAGTAAAAATGGTTTCACGGGAATATTATGAAAAATTGCCAAAAAACTAGATAACCTAGTTGAAATGGACAAATGAAATGGACAAATTTCTAGAAAGGCACATAGTAGCAAGACTGACTCAACAAGAAATAGAAAATCTAAAAAGACCAATGACAAATAAAGAGACTGAAAGAGTAATCAAAAAATTTCCCATAAAGACAAGTCCAGGTGACTTCACTGGTAAATTACCAAACATTTAATGAATTAACACTAATTCTTTAAAAACTCTTCCAAAAAGTGGAAGAGGAAAGAACATTTCCCAATTCATCCTATGAGCCAACATTAGCCTAATACCAAAACCAAAGATATCATAAGAAAACTATAGACAAGTATGTCTCACGAATATAGATGGAAAAATCGTCAATAAAATACTAGCAGACTAAATCTAACAGTATATAAAGAGGATTATCTACCATAACTATGTGATTTATCCCAGGAATAAAGGTTGGTCTAACAACTGAAAATCAATTACTGTAATACACCATATCAATAGGAAAAAGGACAAAAATTACATGTTCATCTCAATAGACTCAGAAAAAGCACTTGACAAAATCCAACACCCTGGGGCTTCCCTGGTGGCACAGTGGTTAAGAATCCGCCTGCCAATGCAGGGGACATAGGTTCGAGCCCTGGGGTCCGGAAGATCCCACATGCTGCGGAGCAACTAAGCCCGTGTGCCACAACTACTGAAGCCCGCATGCCTACAGTCCGTGCTCTGCAACAGGAGAAGACACCGCAATGAGAAGCCCACGCACCCAACGAAGAGTAGCCCCCACTCACCGCAACTAGAGAAAGCCTGCGTGCAGCAACGAAGACCCAATGCCAATTAAAAAAAAAAAAAATCCAACACCCTTATATGATTTAAAAAAAAACCAAAACACTCGAAAAACTAGGAATAGAAGGGAACTTCTTCAACCTGGTAAAGGGTATCTATGAAAAAACCACAGCTAACATCATTTAAAGGTGAAAGATTGAATACTTTCCCTCAAAGATCAGAAACAAAACAAGGATTTTTGTCTTCTCTTGTCACTTCTATTCAACATTGTACTGGAGGTTCTAGCCACAGCAATTAGGCAAGAAAAAGAAACAGAAAGCATTCAGATTACAAAGGAAAAAGTAAAACTATTTCTATTTGAAGATGATATGATCTTATAAATAAAAACTCCTAAGGAATCCACAAAAAAACTATTAGCGCTCATAAATGAGTTGAACAAAGTTGCAAGACACAAGGTGGTCAATATACAAAAATCAGTTGTGTTTCTATATATGATGAACAAGCTGAAAATGAAATTATGAAAACATTCCATTTAGAATATCATCAAAAAGAATAAAATACTTAGGAATAAACTTAATAAAAGAAGTGCAGGGACTTCCCTGGTGGTCCAGTGGTTAAGAATCTGCCTTCCAATGCAGTGGACATGGGTTGGATTCCTGGTCAGGGAACTAAGATCCCAAATGCTACGGGGCAACTAAGCCCACGTGCCACAACTACAGAGCCCATGCGCTCTGGAGCCTGCACACCACAACTAGAGAGCCCGCGTGCCGCAACTAGAGAAAAGCCCATGCACCACAACGAAAGATACCGCATGCCGCAACAAAGATCCCACGTGCCGCAACTAAGACCCAACTCAGCCTAAAATTTTAAAAAAAAGTGAAAAAAAAAAGTGCAAGACATATACTGAAAGCCACAAAAATCACTGTAAGAAATTAAAGACGACCTAATAAAAAGAAAGACATTCCATGTTAATGGATTGGTAGACTTAATATTGTTAAGATGACAATATTCCTCAAATTGAGCTACAGATTCAACACAATTCCTATCAAAATTCCAGCTGACGTTTTGCAGAAATTGACAAGATAATCCTAAAATTCATATGGAAATACAATGGACCCAAAAAAGCCAAAGCAATCTTGAAAAAGAACAAAGATGAAGGACTCACACTTTCTGATTTCAAAACTTATTAGCTACACTAATCAAGATAGTGTGGTACTGCCACAAGGACAGACATACAGATCAATGGAAAAGAATTGAGAATCCAGAAATAAACCTTTATGTTTACGGTCAATTGATTTTCAACAAGGTGCCAAAACAATAGAGAAATGAGGAAAGAATAGTCATTTCAATAAACAGTGCTGGAACAACTGGATATCTACAAAGAAGAATTAAGTTGCACTCCTACAACATGCCATACACAAAGATTAACTCAAAACAGAACAAAGGTCTGAATGTAAGAGAGACAACTATAAAACTCTTAGAGGAAAACACACGAATAAATCTTTGTGACCTTGGATTAGGCAATGGTTTCTTAGGTATGACCTCACAAGCAACAAAAGAAAAATTAAATTGGACTTAACAAAATTAAAAATTTTCTGCTTCAAAGGACACCATCAAGGTGAAAAAGATAATCCACTGAATGGGAGAAAATATTTGTAAATCATAGATATGATAAGGGACTTACACCCAGAATATATAAAGAACACTCACAACTCAACAATAAAAAGATAAATAATCCAATTAGAATGTGGGCAAAGTATCTGAATAGACATTTCTCCAAAGAAGATATACAAATGGCCAATAAGCATATGAAAAAATGCTTAACATCATTAGTCATTAGGGAAATGTGAATCAGAATCATGAGATACCACTTTAAACCCACTAGGATGGCTATATAATCAAAAAGACAGCCAAGAACAAGAACTGGTATAGATGTGGAGAAATGGAACCCTCATACATTGCTGTTGGGAATGTAAAATGGTGGCCAGTTTGGAAAACAGTTTGGCAGTTCCTCCAAAATATTAAACACAGAATTACCATATGACTCAGCAATTCTACTTCTAGGCGTATCCCAAAAAGAAATGAAAACATATGTCACATAAGAACTTGTACACAGATGTTCAGAGCACCATTGTTCATGATAGCTAAAAAATGGAAACAACCCAAATATCTATCAACTGATGAATGGATAACAAAATGTGGTATATCCATACAATGGAATATTATTCAGCCATAAAAAGGAATGGAGTACTGATACATGGTACAACATGGATGAACCTTGAAAACATTATACCAAGTGAAAGAAGCCAAATACAAAAGGCCACATACTATATGATTCCATTTACATGGAATGTCTAGAATAGGCAATCTATAGCAACAGAAAGTAGATTAGTGGTTGTTTAAGGCTGGAAGGAGAAGGAGATAATAGGGAGTGACTGCTAAAGGTTTTTTTGTTTTGTTTGTAATTAATAGACTTTGTTTTTTAGAGCTGTTTTCAGTTCACAGGAAAATTCAGCAGAAAGCACAGAGTTCCCATATATCCCCTCTCTCTCTGCACAGTTTCACCTATTAACATCTTGCATTAGTGTGGTACATTTGTTACAATTGATTAACCCCATGTTGATATATTATTAATAAGTAAAGTCCATAGTTTACTTAAGGGTTCACTCTTTGTGTTGTACAATGCTATGGGTTTTGACAAATGCATTGTGTCATATATCTGCCATTAGAGTATCATACAGAATATTTTCACTGCCCTAAAAATCCCCTGCACTCTACCTATTCCTCCCTCCCTCTCCCGTGAAACCTTGGCAACCACTGACCTTTATTACTCTACAGTTTTGCCTTTTCCAGAATGTCATATAGTTGGAGTCATATAGTAGGTAGCCTTTTCAAACTGGCTTCTTTCACTTAGCAATATGCATTTAAGTTCCCTCACACCTTTTGTAGCTAAATAGCTCGTTTCTTTCTATTGCTAAATAATATGAATAACATTCCATTATATAACAGTTTGTTTATAAGGGTTTCTTTTGGGGTGATGAAAATGTTCTGGAATTAGATAGTGGTGATCATTGTACAACTGTGTGAATACACTAAAAAATAACAGAATTATATACTTGAAAAGGATGAATTTTATGGTATGGGCTATTTTTTAAAATGATACGAACCTTAGAGAGCAGAAAGAATAGCAGCAAAGGAAGAATCAAGGTGGCACAGAGACACAAGCACATGAGAAAGAACACGAGGGAGGGGAGGGGTCAAGCATAAAGCTCCTAATTTATGAGTTTTAAAAGGCTGAGAATTAAGATAAAACTACTGCATTTAGCCAAGAGGGAGTTCCTGATGCCACAGGCTCCCCAGTCAACGGGTTTAACGTCTGTGGAAAGAAGAGGTGTGATTGTAGATGCATGTCCTTTAGGGGCTTCTTCAAATGAGGAGGACTCCAGTGTCCAGATTAAATCTTATTCCAAAGATTCTTGGATCATTTTACTTCGGCTTTGTAGGAACAAACAACAAAAACAAATTCAGAGCTAAACCTGGGCGTGCAGGGAGCAAGCACTCACTGTGGGCAGGGCCGTGAGCTAGGCCTCCACATGTCAGGCTCACGTTATTTCACACCAGGCGAGGTAAACACTTATCCTCATCTTTTTCAGGTAAAGAGGGGAAAATTAATTTCTTTATTTAACAACCATTTATTGAACACTCACTTTGCCCCAAACACTGTCAAACTCTAGGAATATTAATGTAAGAAGATAGGGTCCTTATCTTTAATATATTTATTAGACTTCTGAAATGTAGCAGACATGAAATAAACACCATTATAAAGGGCAGGATATCAGTACACACAGGAGTGCTGCTGGTACAGGGATGCACACACACACACAGATAAGCATAGTGATCTCTTTATTTCATGGATATAAAATCTGGATAGAACCCAAGTCCCCTGATTAGCATCACAGCAACTGACTCAAGATGCTCAGTTGTCACAAGATGACTCACTATCAAGCATGACTATTTCCCTTCTAGATTCCTAGGTAGGACTCATTAACCTGAACATATAACTCCCCGAAAAGGCTCTAAAACTGACAGATGCTTTAAATGCAGTGCTATATTAAGGCTATACAGTCACTCATTTAATGACTGGATTCATTTAATCCAGCTCACTGTGACATTAGTCACCTGATGGAGAGCAGCAGTGAGGAGGTTAACTAACAAATTTTTTCATTTTATGCATCTCTGAAATTTCCCTCTGCTATTGCGACTCTCTGTGCCACCCACTGAAGTTATGCCAGTTTATTCCTTTACAACATGTCTGATTTAGCTCTTCTCTATTCCTACTACCTACATTACTACCCTACTTACAGAGTATTGCCGTGGGTTTCCCAGTGGATCTCCCTCCCATCCCTCCTTACTTCCCTGGTTAATCTATCTTGCAAAGAACTGCCAAATTAGCCTTTCTTTTCAGCTTATTAAAATAACTTTAGTGTATTTTTTTTTTCATTGTGAAAAGGTAATACCTGATCATTATAGAAAGAACAAACTTTAACGGCCCTTTGGCCATGTCACGCTCCAGCTCAAGGGAAGGCCTCTGGCTCAGCACTGCTTACCAGGTCACCAAATCCAGAATACTGATTTCCTGTAGCTGCTGTAACAACCACCACGAAGTTGGTGGCTTAAAACAACAGAAATGTATTCTCTCTCTGTTCTGGAGGCCAGAAGGCTGGCAGGGCTGCTGCACTCCCTCCAGCCGCCCTAGGGGAGAAGCCATCCTTCGCCTCTTCCTGCTGCTGGCAGCTGTGAGCATTCCTTCCTTTGTGGCCACGTCGATCCAAGCTCTGCCTCTGTGGTCACACTGCCTCCACGTCTGTCTGTCAAATCCCCCTCTGCCTCACTCTTAGGAGGACACTTGCCATTGGATTTAGGGCTCACCCAGAGAACCCAGGATAAATTCCTCCTCTCAAATACTTAACTAAATCACATTTTGGGCCATATAATATTCACTCTTTTACCATATAAGGGGATATTTACAGGTTCCATTAGCACATGGATGTATCTTTTTAGAGGCCACCATTCAGCCTGCTACATCCAGGCTCCTGCTCACCGAGCCAATTTTCTCTTTCGTTTTTCCCAACAAGTCATGCCTGTGTCCTTGGGGAGCTCACCCCACGCCCTGCATTCCTGCCTATACTCACCATTTCTCTAAACGCTCCCTCTCCACAACCCGGCCCCTGCCGCCCGATCCAAACCTGCAAACATTATGCTCCCTTTGGTTAGGGTCAGCCCTGGCCCTCTTTCTGGGAAGCTTGCTGACAATCACCTTCTGTCCACACATTATTTTTCATCTCCGAATTTCTGGAACATATAGTCACCATCACGCTGAATGTACATGGTATACTGGTTATTTTTAGTGGCCTCACAGATTTAAGTTCTGTCTCCTCCAAGTGATGTGTGCACTGCAGGCACAGAAGCTGTGTTTTCTATTCCAATCCCCACTGTTATCTGGCCCAGAGCCAGGCATTTACAAGGCATTTATTAAAAGACTGATAATTGGATGAATAAATGCAAAGAAAAATTAGCAATTTTTAAAAATATTTTTGCAAGTTAATTTAATATTTTGCCATTTATATTTTGCAATTTAATTTAAATTGGTATTACTATGACCACCACTACCACCAGCTTATAGAAGTTGATAAAAAAAAAAAAAACCAAACCTCTCTCATAAGGGATATAAAATCTCAAAAACAAATCAATAACTCTTATTATTTTACCACCCTTTTAGCACTTATTTACATCCTAAAGCTCTAATTCTTTTTTAAAAATATATTTATTTATTTATGGCTGTGTTGGGTCTTCATTGCTGCGCACGGGCTTTCTCTAGTTGCGGCGAGCGGGGGCTACTCTTCGTTGTGGTGCGCGGGCTTCTCATTGCGGTGGCTTCTTTTGTTGAGGAGCACGAGCTCTAGGCGTGCGGGCTTCAGCAGTTGTGGCATGTGGGCTCAGTAGTTGTGGTGCACAGGCTTAGTTGCTCCGCGGCATGTGGGATCTTCCCGGACCAGGGCTCAAACCCATGTTCCCTGCATTGGCAGGCAGATTCTTAACCACTGCGCCACCAGGGAAGTCCCCTAATGCTCTAATTCTTTTTTTTTTTTTTTTTTTTTATTTATTTATTTATTTTTGGCTGAGTCGGGTCTTTGTTGCCATGCGCAGGCTTTCTCTAGCTGTGGCAAGCGGGGTCTACTCTTCCTTGCGGTGCGTGGGCTTCTCATTGCCGTGGCTTCTCTTGTTGCGGAGCACAGGCCGTAGGCATGCGGGCTTCAGTAGTTATAGCACGCGGGCTCAGTAGTTGTGGCGCACGGGCTTAGTTGCTCCGCGGCATGTGGGATCTTCCCGGACCAGGGCTCGAACCCGTGTCCCCTGCATTGGCAGGCGGATTCTTAACCACTATGCCACCAGGGAAGCCCCTAATGCTCTAATTCTTAAGGCGACTCATAAAAGTTTCAAGTTGTGAAGTCTAAGAGAATTACTGCATTCACATGAAGTGGCAGCGTCAGCCCCAGCTAAGAAGGAAAATAGCAGGAAAGCTTGTTTCACTTTTCTTTTGAAAACATAAAGTGAAACATTATCTGCCATCGATTAAAGAAAAATAAGACAGATATGAATGCGGCCAGACACTGCTCTTTACCACTTTAAAGAAAAAAAACAAGCAGCTATACTTTCATTTGGTGTTAAGGCTCCCATAACTTCCTTCACAGCTGTTGGTTAGGCTCTTCTCTTTTCTGATTTACCAGATCTTCAGAAAGAGAGAAAGTCTAATCACATCTTCCTGCTGCTAACCCTTCTGCCAGTTTTTCTCATCAACAGAGGAGAAAAAAGATAAAGCAGGCATTTCTGACTGTTAACTCCTGCCTCTCCTCTCCCAACCGCTAATCCTCCCCTTCCCCAGCTATTACTGTTTGAAGCTAAATATAATACTACATGTATTTTAGCAATGCCCCAAACTGTTACAAACTGACTCAGTAAGAGTGGCCTACAGGCATATCTCATTTTATCGTGCTTCACTTTACTGCATTTTTTTACAAACTGAAGGTTATGGCAACCCTGCATTGTCAGATGATGGCTAGCATTTTTTTGCAGTAAAGTATTATTTAAGTAGGGTATGTACTTTTTTTTTTTAGACATAATGCTATTGTATACTTAATCGACTACAGTATAATGTAGACATAACTTTTACATGTACTAGGAAACCAAAAAATTCATGTGACTTGCTTTATTATATATCTGCTTTACTGCAGGAATCTGGAAATGAACCCACAGTATCGGCCTGTATACTTTACTGTCTTTGCTTCTTTACCACCCACTCTTCCTCAACCGCTACATTTTGGCTTCTGCCCCATCACTCTGTTGAAACTTCTCATGCTAGGTTCATAAACAATCTCCTGTTTTTGAAGTCCAATGGATACTTTTTCACTACTTACTTTAGATGGAATAACAACCTTTTTTTTTCTGGTTCTCCTGTATCACTAACCTCTCCTTTTCAGTTTATTTTGCTGAGTCATATTCCTTGGCCTCTTCTGATCATTTTAAAGTTTTCCAGGGTTCTGTCTCTTTAGCTCTCTCTTCTGTCCACCTTCTTCATCCTTCAAGGATTTTATGCATGCTGCATCAACCACAACCTACATTGTAATGGTCTCTAGCATGGTCTTCAGCTCAGGCCTTTCTTCTGAGCAACCTAACCAAGCTGGTGAGGAGTCACAGAGGACCAGCATTTATTTTGAACCCATTATGTACTAAGTTTTTTTTAATACATATATAACATTTAATTCTCACACTAACTCAATAAGGCTTTATTAACACATCCAATTTATAGGTAAAGAAATACAGTTCTGAAAAGATTAAAATAATTGACCAACATAAACCATAGCAATATTTTCTTAGGTAAGTCTCCCAAGGCAAAAGAAATAAAAGCAAAAATAAACAAATGGCACCTAATCAAACTTTAAAGCTTTTGCACAGCAAAGGAAACCATCAACAAAAAAGACAACCTACAGAATGGGAGAAAATATTTGCAAACAATACAAATGACAAGGGGTTAATACCCAAAATATTAAACAGCTCATATAATTCAACAATACCGAAAAAACAAAAACCCAATCAACAAACGGGCAGAAGACCTAAATAGACATTTCTCCAAAGAAGACATACAGATGGCCAACAAGCACGTGAAAAGATGTTCAACATCGCTTATTATTAGAGAAATGCAAATCAAAACCACAATGAGGTATCACCCCACATCTGTCAGAATGGCTATCATCAAAAAGTCTACAAATAATAAATACTGGAGAGGGTGTGGAGAAAAGGAAATCCTCCTACACTGTTGGTGGGAAATGTAAATTGATACAGCCACTATGGAGAACAGTATGGAGGTTCCTTTAAAGAACAAAAATAGAACTACCATACGATCCGGCAACCCCCCTCCTGGGTATATATCTGGAAAAGAGGAAAACTCTAATTCAAAAAGATATATGCACCCCAATGTTCACAGCAGCACTATGGCAGTCCACAGCCAAGACATGGAAACAACCCACGTGCCCATTAACAGACTGACTACTGGCTTAAGAAGATGCGGTATATATATACATACAATGAGATATTACTCATCCATAAAAAAGAATGAAATATTGCCATTTGCAGCAACATGGATGGACCTAGAGAATATTATACTTAGTGAAGTAAGTCAGACAAAGACAAATATTATATGATATCACTTAACGTGGAATCAAAAAATAATACAAATGAACCTATATACAAAACAGAAACAGACTCACAGACATAGAAAACAAATTTATGATTACCAAATGGGGAAGGGAGGGGGGTAGGGATAAATTAGGATTATGGGATTATCAGATACATGCTACTATACACAAAATAGATAAGCAACAGGGATTTACTGTATAGCACAGGGAACCATATTCAATATCTTGTAATAACCTATAATGGAAAATAATCTGAAAAATATATATATATAACTAAATCACTTTGCTGTACACCTGAAACTAATACAGTACTGTAAATCAACTATACTTCAATAAAAAAATAATAATCTGTCCAAAATCATAATAGCTTAAAGTGGTGGAAATTAGATTTGAACTCTGGTTATATGCCAAAATCTATGTTCCTTCCTAATTGGACCATCTGCCTCTAGTCTTGTTCCAGTTCCTACATCTTTACCCTAATCCAGTCTCCATATAGCCAAGAACATTTTTTTTGAAAACACAAATCTGATATTATCACCTTTGCTTTAAAATCCTTTAATAGCTCCTCAACAACTATGGTGCCTTGGCTTTCAAACAAAATTCAAATTCCCAGGCCCTGTTCCCCAAAATTCTGATTCAGTCTTCTTTATTTCACACTTTGAAAAATACTGGCCCAAATTTCTGAGCTTAACTTGCCAAGCAAATCATGATCTGGCCCCTGATTATCCTTCCATCCTTATCTCTGCCCACACCTCTAGTTGTGCCTTATGCTCTAGCTCAGGGATCAGCAAACTCTAGCCCAGCTGGCAAGCCAAAGCCAGCCTGTTGCCTGTTTGGGGAAATAAAGTTTTATCAGAACACAGCCACATCCATGCATTACATTCTGCCTACAGTTGCTTTCACGCTGCAGTGGTAGAGTTAATTGCAACAGAGATCGATCATGTGGCCCACAAATATTTACTATCTGCCCCTTTAAAGAAAATTCCCCAATTCCTGCTCTAGCTTGTACCAAAATACTTATTTCCCAGTGCAATATGCTTTAGTATAGGATATTCCCTCTTTCCCATTTTCTGAGGGACTCCTATTCTTCCTTACAGATTCATTCCTACTGTGTGAACCCATGTCCGACATACCCAGTTAGGCATCCATTCTTAGTGACCCCAAAGGACTTTGCCACGACTGCCCTCATTTCTTACCTCACCACGTTGTAATTATTTTTCTGTATGTCTGTCTAGCCCACTAAAACATAAGCTCCTGAGAATAATAATAAACTCTTACTTGTCTTTGTATCTCTAGCACAATGCCTCGTGTTACATACATATTAGGTGTCCAACAAATGTTTGACGATGAATGAATAAATGAACAAACCTTTAGGAAAACCTTAAAGAGCAAAACATTCTGAATAAGGTTATTTAAACTTAAGATTTCAACTGATATCTGTAGAGGTACCCTAGTTAAAATGTACACGTAGCCTACGCAGGTAAGGAAGGCACATTTAAAACATGAATATCTACTGTCTAGTTTGGTAAACGAGCTGGCTCTTCTGTCTTGGTATCATGGAAAGCATGGATAGAGCAGGAGGACAGAAAAGGCAGAAAGTCTCTGGGCTTCGTGGCACTGCCCAAGGAGGGTAGTTCCAACTATAGCAAAGGATGGCTAAGGGGCCAACAGGAGGGACTTCAGGGGCCAAAGGACAGCTCTGGGAATGTCAAAGAGATTTTTGGCCAGGTTAAAATTTTCGTGAGAACCAGCATGACTCAGAACAACTGAATGGAACAAATGACCTAAGGGGTAAGGAATGTATAAGAAACCTCATTTTCAGATAATCATGTGGAGCACAGGTGGAAAGGAAGTATGGAGGAGAAGGGCAGCCCATATCAGCATCCTGTGGCCAGTGGCTGACCCGCTCTCTCACCAGTCCCTCAGCTGGAACTTGGTGCCCTAAACTGTCAGGCTGGGCAATACAGAATGGTGGTCTTTTACCAGCTTAGGCTGCGGCAGGAACACAGCTGGTCTAGGATATTTCAAGTTACTCATTCGTTCATTCGATAAACATGAAAGTCAAATAGAAAATAGGAAACCCTCTGTCTATGATCAAAGCCTCTGAAAATAACACATTTCAATTTTCTTTGTAACTGAATGCAGCACGTTAGGAAGAAGAGGCTTTCATAAAAACAAGCGCTTTTCCTTAGTGGTGGACAAGCAGGTAGGCTCAGGAGACTACCTTTCTCACACAATCTGACAGTTAAGGGCACAGTTTAAGGTCCTTTCATGCCCCATCCCGTTGTCCCTGTCCCACTGGGGGGCATAGTTAGGAGCAGAGGGTAGCGTGGGGGAAACACAGCTGCAAATGTCATGCAACAGCGCACACTTAAAAATTACTAAAATGAGCATCTCAGGTGCCTACTGCACTGTGTTAAAGACCAAGGAAGTCACTGACAGATAATATGATAAGGATAATATTTTCTGAGTGCCTATCATGTGTTAGACTCTGTATTTGATGCTTCAAATGCATTATCTCTAATCCTCAAAAAAGCCTGGGTAGAAGGTATTGACCATCTAACAGATAGAATGGAAGCTCAAAAAGGTTAAATAACTTAGCCAAGATTTTTTCCTTCCCAACTAGCCTAAGTAGAAATCTATTCAATCAGAATTTGAGATCTGCTACTTAGCACTTCCCCAAGCCCCCCTTTTAGATGCCCAGTCTGTCGCTTGCTTTATTTTTCCCATTAGCTGTAGTCTGTATACTCTGGCTGGCTGGCTCAATAGAGCAAACTGATTAATAAAGCCCAGGTACATCTAGGGCAGTCTCCTTAATGCCACTCTGTTCCAATTCAATTCAATCACTATTAACCAGTACTCTATGATGTAACATACCAGGCACATTGCTACCTACCTGGAAGGCAAAGCTGCACTCCCATTCAAAACTGTCCTGCCCTGACTCCAGGAAACTAGACGGCAGAAGGTGGAAAGCTCTTGGCAAACTCATTCACCACCACTGATGAAAACAACTCAGAATACAGAATCTTTATAAAGGGAGGTCATCACATCATCATCATGCTTCCTGACCTGCTCACTCAAATACTGCCTCTCTGTAACTGCTGCTCCTGCCCACTCTGTCCTCCTCCTGTTGCCCTGGCCTTGCTGTCAGCCAGTTTGTCATCTTTTATGCCCTCACCAGCACAACCACCATATACGTCCAAGCCTCAACTTTCCCCTTATACAGGGGAAAACGGAACCTGAGACTCCATCACCCATACATAATGTGAGGGAGAAGTGTGTTTTCTGTGTGAGTGTGTATGTATCTACTAGGAGGAGAATACAATTTTGCAGGACGGTAACAACTAGAGCAAAGGCAAAGGCAGGACTAGGAGCCTTTTTAAAAGACTGTTTCATACCACCTGACTGCTGAAAGAGCAGTCCGGTCTTGCTGTACGTGGCATTTAAACGTTACTCAACCACAGCTATGACATGTATTCAAAGTGAAAGTAGTGTATTCACAGAGGCACTACCCATCCAGAGACATCTGAAGTGGTTTTTCTTTTCCGTAATCATTAAAGATTGAAGAAACTGCTGGTTTTTAAATACTGTCACGATACAATGAATTAATAAAGAATGAGTACTGAATTCATTTTGCTTAGCTATGAACCTTCTAAGAAGTTATGAAGAGCCTACCCCCCTAAATTAACTTCACTCTTTAGGCAAAACCATAACACTTTATACCTTCCACTAGAGCTTGCCTGTTTCTAGAAATAAGTCCTATGTTATTTTATAGGTAGATAACATAACTGAAAATCCTATGTATTTTTCTTGAATTTATTTGAGATTACTGAAGACTCTGAGAAAGCTATTACATGTTTCAAAGGTTCAAAAAAGAAACAACTGAAAATTATGTAGAATATACTGTGAGAGTCTCAAACCCAGGACATGAAAGAATATGTTGCTCTAGCATCCTTTCCCAGCCATATCCAGGAAAGATAGTGGATACAGTATTTGGACTTAATTTCAAAATTAACACTGAAAGATCAGGCTAGCAAAGGTTGTTATGGAAAATTATCTTCTGATTTTTCTGGAAAACTTTCAGAACTCCTCCTTTCTGTCTGGGAAATACCACTTCCTATTAGGAGAGGTTTGCTACTTCACAAATAAGCTTCCTCTAGGTGAGTCCTGATTCCAGAGTACTGCCTTGGGCTTTCCCTGTTTTCATTTCTCTCAGAGTCTTCTGCAGGAACAGGAAGTGGAGATAAGGTAGAATAACACAAGCAGCACAGAGAAGATGGAAATTTTTTCAATCTCTCTGAGGATGGGTGAAACAAAAACTTGATAGCAGCAAAATGTTACTGGTTAGGTGGAGGGGGAAAGGGTACCCAAACGAAGGAAAAAGCTATCATAAGCGGCATGCCAGAGAGTGTGGAAAGTAAGACCTCTGGAAAGCATAGGGAAGAGTGTCTATTTTGAAAACTGGCAAACTCTAGAGTCTGATTCCTTAAAAAAAAAAAAGTCCAACTTCCTAAACACTCTAAAACATCGATAAGCTGATGATGAATAAACTGACCATCACTATCTTCATGACATATAACTAGACAACACTAACGTGGATAGACAAAGGTTATACATAAACTATATGAATTAACCAATAGTGAATACTGTCGGTCATCGTATCATCATAGGGATAAGTGATCTGGATAGGGGAAGGGGGATGGGGATGGAATATTAAGATAGATTAACAAGAAGGAATTCATTCCTTTTCTTGGAGAAGGCTTTCTAGAGGAGGTTAGATTCCAGACTCTGGACGAATAGCAACAGGAGCTTAGCAGAACAGCTCAGAGGGGGAGTGAACCGATTATATGAATGGGGCATTGAGTAAGGGAGCCTGGGAGAAGAAAGGGGGACCGTCAAGGGGAACAGGGCAGGTTCAGGGTGCCCTAGTTAAGGTCTCCAACGTGGAGGAAGGCTGGGTGGGGACAAAGGCAGGCAAAAAGAAAAGGCACAGTAGTTTCTTCACTTATCTCGGGAGGACTAGGGTTTACACTACCTGGAAAAGCTGACCAACAGGCTTGCCCTGGGTGTGATTTTCCAGAGGAGTGGGCCCTTGCTGGAAGAACGCAGCCCGCTGTTCCCTCAATTCCTGTCTGGGTAGCTGGGGTCATAGCTGGAGGCGCAGAGATGTCTAAGGCCGGTGTCTCTTGGGTGCTGCGTGGGTTACGGGGCTGAGGCTCAGCGGCGGGACGAGCACTTAGCGACAAGCAGGCGGCGGCGGCAGCAGCTGCGCGTGCAAACCCCGGGACTTACCTTACTGTCATCCATCTCGGCAGACAGGCCGGCCCGGCCAGGCGCTCCCTCCCCCGGCCCTCCCCCGGCTCAGCCGGCCTGGTCCGGCCCGGCCCCAGCCCCGGGGGAAGAACGGGATAAGGTTCTGACTGCCTCCTCCTCTCGCCTAACAGTTCGCTTCCCTGATGCCACAGTTATGGGGACGAGGGACCAGTTCAGGGATGGCAGAGCGGACCCTGGAGGCGGCGCAGAACGCCTCCCTTCGCCGCCGCTGCCTCCTCCTCCCCCTCCATGACAAGCTCCGGCTGTGTTTACAGACGCCCTGGAGAGAGGCCCGGACCGGAGAGTAGGCGGCAGCGCGACGCGCGGATTGGCTGCTTCGGCTGCCGTAGCACCGCGGCATTCTGGGGGTTGTAGTTTTCGTTACCGCGGTCTCTGCGCGGCGAACCAAAAAGGAAACTACAATGTCCACAGAGCCTCAGAAAGGCGTCCGTTTTCCTGCCGGCGAGCGCTATGCAGGAGGGGCCGAAACTACGTTTCCCACAATGTTTTGGTCCCTGGGTTCCAGTGGTCTGGGCGTGGGGAGGGGACCCTAGGAGCCCCGCAGAGGCGGACCTGAAGGAGGGGCCCTGGGAGCAGGCCCTCCTCATAGACACCGAGGAAACCCTGAAGGTTGTTTATTTTAAAAATTCAACCCCCCCAAACAAAACAAAACAAACAAACAAAAAACCTAAGAATGCACAATGGTGCAGCTGCTTCTGGAAACCATTTGACAGTTCCTCCCGATATTAGACATAGAGTTACCATATGGCCAGCAATCCCACCGGAAATGACACCGCGTGTCCCCACGAAAACTTGTGCAGTAACGTTCTGTCCTAAAAGCGTTATTCTTAGTAGTCAAAAAGTGGAAACAACCCAAGTGTTCAACAGTGGATGAATGGCTGGCCAACTGTGGTATTTATATTAAAAGAAGTATTATTCCTCAATGAAAAGGTATGAGGTACTGATACATGCTGCAATGTGGATGCGCGCGGATGAGCCTTGAAAACACACTGAGTGAAAGAAGCCAGACTCAGAAGGCCACGTATCGCGGATTCCATTTATAATGAAATGTCCAGAATAGGTACATTTAAAGAAACAAAAAGCTGGTGAGTGGCTGCAGGGGCTAGGGTTGGGGAGCAGCAGGGAGGGAGGGGGGCCAGGAGTGGGGAGTGATTTTTAATAGGTACTGGGTTTCTTTTGAGGTGATGAAGCTGTTCTAAAATTGATTTAGGGATGGCTGCACAACTCTGAATATACTAACAACCACTGAATTGTGTACTTTAAATGAGTGACTATTACGGTATGTGAATTACATCTCAAAAGTAAATAACAAAGAATGTCTTGGCATCCTCCTGATTTAGTAAAGTCAGTGAGCTTGTTGTTTTGGCCTGTGTTAGGCCATTGAGAATTTGACAAAGATTGTCTTCATTAATGTTATTCTGGAGAGCCCTTTGACTCACTCCTTTTCAGACTCCTACAGCGCTTTGCTAAACCCTTCCAAAGTTCAAATGAGGTAGAGTTCCTAGATTTAGCAATAAATATACAGGACACTCACATTTGAATTTCAGATAAACAAGTACCTTTTTAGTGTAAGTGTGTCCCATACAATACTTGAGACACACTTTTACTAAAAAAAAGCATTCATTGCTTATCTGAAAGTCAGATTTAACTATGTGTCTTCTATTTTATCTGACAACTGCAAATTGAGGAAGAGTAATAATAGAAAAGCAGAATTGTCTCTGTCCGATCTGTACAATGCTTCAGAGGAACTAAAGCAGGTCAGTCCCTCAGAAGTAAATGCCACCTAACCAGGTCATCATGTGGGGTTGCAACTTTTGGCCCAGCCAGGGTAGGGGGGCATCTGTAACCTCCAAACCGCGTTCCAGGCAGTCTCAGAGACATCTAGCCGCATCCTCTCTGATGATCAGGGGAGCAAAGCCTGTGCTCCTTGCAGGTTCTTCTCCTCTTTCCTCACCTAATACCCCTTTTCCGCGCCCAGTAAGGCCTCCGTCCTCCTCCCCAGCTATGCCCTTGCCGCTGCTAAGCCCTCTTCTTCGGGGTGGAACTGCCTTGCCCCCGGGGTTAGTCCTCTGTCACTCTGTCTGCATCCCTGCTGACAGAAGTGCGCCGGGCCCTCAGGAAGGAGGACTAAGACCTTTTGAACCAAGTGATGGAAATTTAAACACGTGCTAGGGAGGTAGTATGTACACCAACTTCAGGAGAGTGGTTTTCTCTAGGGAGGGAGAGAGAGAAATGGGATGGAGAGGGTCTTGGGGTGGTTAGCTGTAGATTTAACTTTTAAAGGGATGAAGCAAATATGTGAAATCTCGTGGTGGAGAGTACAGTGTATTGTTTTCTTCGTATTTCTGTACATTGAGAAACTATAAACATGCTCACTTTAGAAAGTGTGGAAATATTTTAAATTATTTACTAAATATTTAATTTATAAAAACAAACAATCACATCATAAAATAAGACTTGGTAAAGGGAAGAAAATCTTACGAAGAAGTATTGCATAGTCATATGTTAAACATTTGCTGAGAAGTACCCAGGATTGGTAACAAAGGGGTGAGGAAGAACAGAAGAAAAGTATTTGCTTCTGTAAATTTAAATCCTCAAGGAGCCTATAATCCAGGAAGGAGAAATTCACACATACAGGAGACTAAGAACAATCACTAAACGATACAGACCAAGTTTAATATCTATGTGCTAAGTTGTTCAGAGTGGGTAGGGAGAGCCAAGCATCAGGCTGATTCATGGGAAAGGAAACGTGAACACAGCAATTTTTTTTTTTAAAGGAGTGGGAGGAAGCTTAGATGAAGAATATAATCTCAGGGTCCTGGACATATTTTGTATCCATGGTTTTCAATCTTTTCTTCCTATATTGCCTTCTCGAAGGGAACCTCCGAAGCATTCAGTTCCTTTAAAAAATGCATATAATTTTCTCCTCCCTCCCCTCCCCACCTTTCCTCCCCAGCGCACACAAACACATTTCATGTGCTCTCAGACACCCCACACAGAGGCACTGTTGGCCTGTGATGCGTCAAGTCTCTGCTGTTGCTGTGGAGTTTCTTGTAGTGAATTCCTAAGCAGCATGGCACACACCCACTCCTACTTGATCTGCGTGCCTTCCATGCCCTCATCTCTCTCTTTCTCCTGCTCCCCTTACTGCTTGGCTAAAAGAGCACAGGTGTCTAAACAGAGCCAAGATGATCATGTTACTCCCTGGGCCACATGGGTCTGCTTGGCACTAGCCCCTGGGGAACATCAGAGAGAAAGGAAGCTCATTAAAATAGCTTGTTGGGCTCCAGCTGGCTTTCCATTAAGTTTGACACATAAGAGTCTAAGAATTTAAAATTTATCCAGCCCTTTCCAAACGATCAATGGAAATGAAAATTGGTTGATTCAATTCTGCCATGCAAATTTGTGCTAGACTCATCTCCAATCTAGAAATAGCAATAATGAACAACAAAACCTTCCAAGAAAGAAACAAAGGTGGCCGTGAAATCGACCATGGTAACTTCTGACCCACCTTAACACACACTGTACATTTGGGGAAGAAGGTATCCCAAAGTCACCTCAGAAGTGACCCGTCGTTACTTCTCTGTCCCTGGCCTGTCTTCTCAAAGAGTTGATCATCTGTGGCTGAGTGATAAAGATTTTTAAAACGCAGCATGGTTGTACAGTGAATTTGTGGATAGTCCCGATTATGACACAGAGACGGGGAAAGAAAAGGAGGAAAACTATTCAAAGAAAAAAAATAAACCACTGATTGAAGAGAGGTAGGGGGTGGCATGAGATTAAGAGAGGAGGGTAAGGGAACAAAAATTAACCTTATTTAGAAACCACAAACAAGGGGAATAGTACAATATTCTACATTCAGGAATGCCATGGCTACATTGATATGTAAATCTGGCACTAGAACAACAGAGTATTATTGCCGCTGATATGGTAATCTTCAGAGGTACAGAGAAAAAGTGGGTGGGTCATGTGAAATTCATGAAATGCTTGAGGTGAACTCACTGTTGAAGTATTAGTCCTGTTTTGTTTTGTGTGTGTGTTTTTTCCAACGTACTTTATAGATAAGTATCCCTCTGTCCTTGTTTCCGAAAAGTTTAGCTTATTGTCATGAGGCTATAAAATATTCCGTCTCAAAAGTTTGGCTCTGTTCTAAAGGCATTTTGCAAAATGCTCCCCCCACCCCTTTGCCTACACGGACAAATATGCCTACATTTGCATACAGCACAGTACCTATTTACTCTCTGCATTGGCTAGAAAGTTCAGAAGCAAGAGCCTAAAGGAACAGTTTCAGAATGAGCACATAATTCAGCCTCCAGCTTGTCAGCAGGAGCAAAAGAAATAAATGATGCCACAAAGGACTGAAACAGTCTGTTGCCGAGGAAGGAAAAAGATCCGATCAGCATAAAAATAAGGAAGAGAAAATGAAGCTCAAGGAACCAAAACCTTCCACGTTCAAACTTTCCCTTACCTCTTGCCCTTCACCAACGTACTGAAAGTGTCACCTCCAACTCAGCAACAGCTTTTCTCAGTATCCTCCCAACTACCGTTTCTACTGAAAATACTAAGCCTTATGTACCTCACACTGTAGGAAAGAATGAAGTGTGCCCTTGTTTGAGGGAAAAAATGGGAAATTATTTGGCCAATAAGCAACTGTTTAAAACTAAACCACCCTTTATAAGAGATGGCTTGCTAAGCATCACTATTAGTCATTTACACTTTAGTATGAATGTACTTCTTTTTTGTTTTTCTTTCTCCTTGTATTTGCTACCTGACGATTAGGTTTAGGTTTGGGAGAAAAGAGGAATACACATATGGGTTTGAAGGACAGGTGATCTAAGAAGGGGAGAGATCTGTGTAGATCTGATTGCTGCGCTGGAGCCTTGAGCATTTAAAGCGCAGCCCAGTAAACAGTGGACGCCCATGAAGGTTAGGGCAGGGGAGATAGGAGACAGATGAAGAACCAACAAGTGACCAGGTACCGTCTCTCACAATTCTCCTGAGGGTTTACCCAACAGACACGCGTAAGACAGGCACATTTATTCTACTGACTCAGACCTGAAGAAGCTTAAACTTACCGTGGCACTTGTGATGGAGGAAGTAAAAAAAACTCAGCCTGCATGTTTGCTTAGGAACATTTTTTTTTCAAAAACCAGCTTCCGTTCATCAAAGTTCACTTTTGAGGTTTTTTCCAGTGTAAGTTTTAGTAAACCCAGAGTTGTTTGCTGAATGGAAATCTGACAGGGCTCATCTTCCAGATCTTACATTGTTAAGGAACAGAAGACTGGAATCCTGGGTTATGCAGGAGAAAGCATGGTTTTGGTACCTGTGACTTCAGGAGAGCAGCAGGGGACCTATTTCTTATTTTATGAATAGCCTTAACTCCTCCAAAGTTTGCTTTAATATTCTCCATTTCTAAGAAAAAAAATGCAACCTAAAATTTACTAGTGGGACTCTATCAGACTTACGACCGTCAAGATGTTTTCAAAAAGCTCCAAACAATATTTATGAGAATTTAAGTGTTAATATTTCCTGTCTCTAGGTGTTATCTACTGCTAGATGTAAACACCTTTGACTCTTCCTGGCATTACTTTTAATATTATGGATATTCTGATTTTTCTATTTGATATCACATATCTTCATTTATTTTTTGACTCGTTTACATATTCAAGAATTTTTACAGCATATTTTCAATTCCCTTAAAGGCTTCCTTGTCTGCATAAGAAGGCTTCCATTGCAGATATATCTTTAAACCATTTTGCTTATACATTAGAATTGTTTCCAAAAACATTTAAGCCTGAAGATGGTTAATGTCAGTCTTCTTTGGTCAATACAATGGTACTTGAATGGTATAGCACCTCATATTTTGTGAGATAAAATATAATATTAGTAGTAGTAATACCACTCAGTTTCCAAAAATGTTTGCATGAAATTTATCACATAGGAATTAAAGGATTTCCACATGGAATCTGACCGATTGTGCTAAGGGTATTTTTGTCACCAACAGCAGTCCTTTGGCAGAACAGCATGGTTGCCCTTAAAAGTTAGATAGCATCGTTCTGCTGAGTAGCCATTTCTGTCTCTGTCATTCGTAAATGTGTCCAAGTCATTAAAGATTTTTTTTCTGCTTGCTATGTGAAATAGTTCTTTAAAAATATGTATTATAAGCGTATCTCAAACAAGTTTCAAAGGACATCCTTTGATCCTTGTAAACAAGCCATGGTGATTGTGCCCTCATTGTTTCTGGTCTTTAGAGAGTCACACCGTGCTATTTCTCAGCTGTCACATATCCAAATGAAACGTACTGTTTTAAAAAGTCTTTCCCCACGCCTGAGGCCTGTCAGGGTTTGCAGTGGACTTCTCTGAGCGGTTTCTGACACCATCACCTCTCTTTCCAGGGACAGTCGCAGAACTGCCTCGGCACCATCTCCCATGGGTGTGGATGTGTGCGGAGCAGCCACGGTTCTGCTTGTCTGTGTTTTAATCTGAGTGGAAGAATTATTCTCTTTTCATTTCTGTTCCGGACTTTTTGCTGCCCAACATTTTCTGGGGCCTTCTACTAGAAGTTTCAGGGGATGGATTACCCACAGCGATCTATAGGAACTTTGTATAAGCATATACATACTTTCCATGCAATTACTAAGCTCTTTGTGCCTTTCATTTTTTCCCTTTAAGTCAGATCTTTTAACAGCCACTTTGTCTCCCTAACAAGATAGACCGTATTATCAGAACTGAGAGTTTACACGACTAGCTAATTTTGTTACAGGGCTCATTTTAGAGTGCAGTGTAGGCACGTAAGAGTCTAGTTTGGTGCTGCACCTCTCCCGACAAACCTGCTGCTCTCAGAATTATGAGATTCAAAACACGAGTAGCAACCCTCTCCTTCCGCTTCCTACCAGGAGTACATACATGTCATTTCGAATTTTACAGATTCACTTTACATCTCAGCTCTAGTCTCTAGATGTTTTTCTAAACCAGAAAAGAAAGTCATTTTGTCTTAAGTGACGCTGCCTGCCTCAGACAAGCCTCTCGCATGGTACCGTGGCCAGTTCAGGATGGCCTTGCACTGGCTGATGCGCACGTCATTAGAGGTTGTGCAAGAAATGTCACTCTTTTGCCGCAGTGTCTGGCACCTCCGACGTCACCGTGGACTCTCTGACCCTCTCCTCTGTGCCTCACCCTTTCCCTTTTTTCACACAGTTCTTGCCTTCTGCTCTGTTCTTCTTGTTGTTGTGTGTTTTCAGACAACAAGTCCTGGGAGGTGGTTATCCTTTCCCTAAACCTGGAGGATTTTCTCCAGTTTGTTTTGTCTTAGAAAACTTCAGGCCTTCTGCCGTGTTTCGCTTTGATAGCCTCCTTTCCCACTCAGCACGGAATCTGTCTGTTGATCAGCTCTGTTCTGGCTGCTGCAGGTGAGACTCAAATAGAGGCCAGCTCCCTTCCTGCTCCATCACAGCTTCCAGACAGGATCATACCTCCCCTTCCCCTAGCCTCCCATGTCCCCCGCAGGGTCCCCGAGGTAAGGGGGGAGTGGTCCTGGCTGCACTTGCCCGGTTTCCTGCCCTACAGTTGTGTTTCCTCCTCACTTCCCATCCCTTCTCTCATGCATGCTCCTTTTCTCCCTTGTTTCTACTCCTAAACCAAGATGCACTTCTCTTGTTGCCTCTGAAGCAGCGCTTGACACCCTCTCCAGCTCTGCCCTCCTTCCAGCCAAGCGAAGTGCTGAGGTACCCGCACTGCTGTCCTCTTGTTTCCACAGGTGCTATTGCCAAGCTTAGAAAAGGCAGTTTCTTGTGAGAGTGGAGGCTGGTGATGGAATCCCTCGGGGGGGCTGCCTCCCCAGATTTCCCTCTTTAATGTTTCCAGCAAACAGGTGGTCACTCTACTGGTAGTAAATTCCTGGGTATTTTTACCCAACACCCCATAAACAAAATGGCAATGTTATTGGACGTGTCATACAACCAGGCCTATTGAGTAATGTCCCCATTAATCAATTTGCCAAAGAAAGCAGGTTGTTATCTCAGCTTGTTTGGAGAGAGGCTAGCTATGGGAAGGAAGAAGAACTCAGGCATCAGGCTTACAAGTACGCGGTCAAGATTTAAATGATACCTAATCGGTGACTTGGTGCGCTGTGAAGTGAATCTTTCCCTACGCAAAACTGCACTGGCAGTACAGTTGGTTCTCTCGTAGTTGTTACAGGAACCTCACTAGAGTGCCTTGGGGAGAGCCTGTTGCCCTGGGACTGAAGTAGCGAGGAGATGGAACCCAAGAGAGATGCAAGTTTTACCAGATTTGTCTCAATATTAAGAAATGTTGTACTACAAAGAAATCCTTCGGCTGGAGGATGACTGATTCATTTTTTGATCCATCCATTCATTCATAAAACACCTTGAGCAGCTCCTTCTCCCCAGGCATTGTGCTGTATGCTAGACACACCAAGATTCACGAGGCAGGGTCTCTGCTCTCAAGGAGCTTACACACTGATGGGGGATTCACGGGCATAGCTCTCTAAGTATGCGCAGGATAGTGTGTAAAGTGTGATAATAAAGCTACACATAAAATACAGAGGGGATCTAGGGGAAGTCTTTCCTGAAGGGCTGATTTCTGTGCCAGGTCTCAAAGGATGAGTACAAGTTTTTCAAGCAGGCAAGAAAAGAAATATTTTCAAAGGCAGCCTGGTGTGAAATTACAATGGGAAACCGCAAATAATTTGGTTTGGGTGTAACACAGGCATCTCAGGAGATGGGAAGAGCAGCGTCATGATCTAAGGCCAAAGACATACACAGGAGCTAGATGATGAAGCGCATTGAATTCAAGCGGGGACTTAACTTGAAGCTGCTTGGGAGCCACTGAGAGTTTAAGCAGGAGAGTGACAATTAAATCTGGGGGAACTTGGCTCTTTCACATGCAGTTGGCAGCTCCTCAATAACTTTTCCTTTATTTTGTAATGTTTTATTATATTATGTCATGCTTGTGATATACGTATGCTATACAATGGTGTGGTGTATGGGATTTACCATTGTAGTCTAAGGGCCTGGCGTCTAGTACGCTCTTACTAATACCTGATGACTGATATAGTTTCTGACACAGTCTCTGACCCTTGCTTAGATGTCGGTGGTACCGGCAGGTGGTACCGGCCACACCTCTGGGCTCCCTTTCCCTCCAGGCTCTTTCTATCACCCACAAGCAACAAGTGACAGAAGAATGGTTGGGATGTCTCCATGGGGGTGCATTGCCGCTGCATGACAGTGCCCAATACATATTCCAGAAATTATCTTAATCCCTCCGTCACCCAGAATTTTCATTCAACCAATTGTGACATCTCTGGGGAAGGACATTAAGTTTCAAAATGTTAGTGAGACGTGGAACTCACTCTGGAGTGAGCTTTTATTTTCAGCTTTCTTGAACTATGTCCCTTTTGCAAGGTGACAGACTAAAATTTCTCAGTGCCCTTCATTTTCCCCATGCCATGCCTGTAACAAATATCACCAAGAAGAGATGGATGGGCAGATGGAGTGAATGTTAGACAAAGAGACTGAATTTAGAATCTTCCATTTATTCAATAAAATTGAAAATATGTTATTTAAGAGAGGTGAAAAAAAACCCCTCAATGTTGTCTACAGAAACTTTCCTTAAACAGATAGAATTTCTCTTTTTGATTTGTAAAAGTAACAACAACAGCAACAAAAACAGTACTTTTTATTTCAGAAGTAATATGTGCCCATGGTAAAACATTCCAGCAGCAAAGAGGTTTATAAGGTAAAAAGTAAAACCTCCGGACTCACTCTCCAGAGTTAACCACTGTATAACCTTCCAGAAATGTTGGACACACTACAAGGAGTATGGGTATCTCCCTCTCATTTTTACACAGATGGTATTAAATTACACACGCTGGGGCTTCCCTGGTAGTGCAGTGGTTAAGAATCCGCCTGCCAATGCAGAGGACACGGGTTCTAGCCCTGGTCCAGGAATATCCCACATGCCGTGGAGGAGCAACTAAGCCCCTGCGCCACAACTACTGAGCCTGCGCTGTAGAGCCCATGCGCCACAACTACTGAGCCTGCACTCTAGAGCCCGCGAGACACAACTACTGAAGCCCACAAGCCACAACTACTGAAGCCCGCATGCCTAGAGCCCGTGCTCCGCAACAAGAGAAGCCACCGCAATGAGATGCCCGCGCACGGCAACAAAGAGTAGCCCCCGCTCGCCACAACTAGAGAAAGCCCGCGCGCAGCAACGAAGACCCAACACAGCCAAAAATAAATAAGTAAAATAATTTTTTAATTATTAAAAAAATAATAAAAAATAAATTACACACACTGTTGTACATTTTTTTCAATTAAAAATATGTACTGGATATTATTCCATATCATTTTATATGTAACACTCTCCTTCACTGTTGTTTTTCTTTCCTTTCTTTCAGAATCTACTATTTGTTTTTATTTTGACTCGCTAAACAATGTAAAAATATTCACACAACTTTGGTTATACATCTTTCGGTTCTTGTGTAACTTTATCTATAGGACAGATTCCTAGAAGGAGAACCTCTGGATGAAGTACATACGCCCTTGAATTTTGGCAGATATTGCCAAGTTTTCCTCCAAAAGAGTTACAAAATATATATTTCCACCAGTAGTGTGTGTTTCCCCAGTTGCCAGACAGCATGGTTTGTTATCAAACTTTTAAAGCTTGGTATGTTAAAAATGGTATCTGGTTGATATTTCAATTTGCACTTATTGAATTAGCAGTGAGATGGGGTATTCTTTGCATATGTGGTGGGGATTTCTTTTTTTTTTTTTCCTCAGTTCATATTCTTTGCTCATTCTTTTATAGGTGGTTGGTTTTTTACTTATAGATTTCTAAAAGCTCCATATATATTAAAGGAATTAATGCTCTTATCATATATGTTAACCATTTTTTGCCCAGATTGTTGTCTTTGACTTTGTTGATTGTATTTTTTATTCAGAAAATTCCATTTTTCAGTAGTCATATGTATTAATCTTTTCTTTATGACTTCTGGATTTTATGTCATACTTAGGAAAAGCTTTCTCCATGACAAGATTATACAAAGATTCATTGTTTTATCCTAGTACTTTTATAATTTCATTTTTGTATTTAAGTCTTTTGTCCACCTTGGATTTATTTTTGACGTGCAGAGAAAAATAGAGCTCTGCTTTCATTTTTTTTTCTAAAAGACTGTGTCTAAAAGACTGTTTATCCCAACACTGTTTACTGAATATTTTTCCTACTGATTTGGAATGCTCCTTTTTATCATAAACTTACTTTGTTTGCAGTTGGGTCCATATCTGGACTGTCTACCTTTCCCCATTGACCTGCCTATTTCAGCACTATACTATTAATTAGTGTGGCTTTAGAATGCATTTAAAAAATCTATTGGCTTTGGGCTTCCCTGGTGGTGCAGTGGTTAAGAATCCGCCTGCCATTGCAGGGGACATGGGTTCGAGCCCTGGTCCGGGAAGATCCCACATGCCGCGGAGCAACTAAGCCCATGAGCCACAACTACTGAAGCCCGTGCACCTAGAGCCCGTGCTCTGCAACAAGAGAAACCACCGTAATGAGAAGCCCACGCACGGCAACGAAGAGTAGCCCCCGCTCTCTGCAACTAGAGAAAGCCCACGTGCAGCAACGAAGACCCAATACAGCCAAAAATAAACATATAAAAAATAAATTTAAAAAAATTTAAAAATCTGTTGGCTTTAAGGCAGTGGAAATACTCTACATGATATTATAATGATGGATATATGTCATTATACATCTTCCAAACTTGTGTAAAGGTGAACCCTAAGGTAAAGTGTGGATGTTGAGTGATTATGATGTGTCAATGTAGGTTCATCCCTGGTTAAAAAAAGAACCGTTCCAATGAACAATGTTGATAGTGGGGGAGGCTATGCATGGGTGGACGCAGGGATATATAGGAAATCTCTGTACCTCCCTTTCAAGTTATAAACCTAAAGCTGCTCTAGAAAAACAAAATCTTTTTAAAAATAAAATAATTTTAAAACTAACAGCACTAATTTCCCTTCATCCCTCTACTCTCATTCTTTTTTAAACAATTTTATTGAAGTATAGTTGATTTACAATGTTGTGTTAATTTCTTCTGTATAGCAAAGGGACTCAGTTATACACATACATACATATACAATCTTTTTCAAATTCTTTTCCATTACGGTTTGTCACAGGACATTGAATATAGCTCCCTGTACAGTAGGACCTTGTTGTTTATCCATCCTATATATAATAGTTTGCCTCTGCTAATCCCAAACTCCCAATCCTTCCCTCCCCTCCCCACCTCCCCCTTGGCAAACACAAGTCTGTCCTCTATTATCTGTGAATCTGTTTTTGTTTTGTAGATATGTTGATTTGTATCATATTTATTTATTTATTTATTTTTAAAGATTTTTTTTTTTGATATGGACCATTTTAAAGTCTTTATTGAACTTGTTATAACATTTCTTCTGTTCTATGTTTTTTGGTTCCTTGGCCATGAGGCATGTGGGATCCCATCTCCCCAACCAGGGATTGAACCTGCACCCCCTGCATTGGAAGGCAAAGTCCCAACCACTGCACTGCCAGAGAAGCCCCTGTGTAGTATTTTAGATTCCACATATAAGTGATATCATATTGTATTTGTCTTTCTCTTTCTGACTTACTTCGCTTAGTATGATAATCTCTAGGTCCATCCATGTTGCTGCAAATGGCATTATTTCATTCTTTTTGATGGCTGAGTAATATTCCATTGTATATATATATACCACATCTTCTTTATCCATTCATCTGTTGATGACATTTAGTTTGTTTCCATGTCTTGGCTATTGTAAATAGTGCTGCTATGAACACAGAGGTGCATGTATCTTTTTGAATTATAGTTTTGTCTGGGGATATGCCCAGGAGTGGGATTGCTGGATCATATGGCAACTCTACTTTTAGTTTTTTGAGGAACCTCCATACTGTTTTCCACAGCTGCTGCACCCATTGACATTTCCACTGACAGTGTAAGAGGGTTTCTTATTCTCCACACCCTCTCCAGCATTTGTTGTTTGAAGACTTCTTAATGATGGTCATTCTGACTGGTGTAAGGTGGTACCTCATTGTAGTTTTGATTTGCATTTCTCTAATAATTAGCAATGTCGAGCATCCTTTCATGTGCTTTTTGGCCATCTGTCTTCTTTGGAGAAATGTCTATTTAGGTTTTCTGCCCATTTTTCAATTGAGCTGTTTGTTTTTTTGTTGTTGAGTTGTATGTGCTGTTTGTGTATTTTGGAAATTAAGCCCTTATCAGTCACATCATTGGCAAATATTTTCTCCCATTCTGTAGGTTGTCTTTTTGTTTGGTTTATGGTTTCTTTTGCTGTGCAAATGCTTGTAAGTTTGATTAGGTCCCATTTGTTTATTTTTGTTTTTATTTCTATTGCCTTGGGAGACTGACCTAAGAAAACATTGGTACGATTTATGTCAGAGAATGTTTTGCCTCTATTCTCATTCGTATATTTCCAGATGATCTATACTCAAATACCAATAAAAAATGTAATTGTGTGCTCTGTTTGCATACAGTGACAATGGCTGGTAAGATGATTTAATGGCTCAGTAGCCACTATAATTTTATTGTTTTCATTTCCAGCATTGCAGTGTGAATAACATTGATTCTTATCTATTTTACTGATTTGTTCATATGTATTATAATTCCTTCTTGTGCTTCCCCCAAATAAACTTTTGACTAAGGACTATTTGACAATCTCCCAGTGTTTTCTCAGTCACTATACTGAACCCTTTAAAATGCACAGAAACAGGGAATGCTTATTGAAAGCCGAAAACACTAGGCCTGTGCTAGAGTGTGGGTAAAGAAAGTTCATGTTCATCCTACCTCTTCTCCCACAATCCCAATAAGAGCAGGATCCCAGAATCAGCCTTTACTGTCTTTTCCTCCATACCAGGTATCTCCCATCTATGTATTTAGAGATGTAACTTTTCAGTCTTGGAAAAAGAGAGATTTGCCAAAAGCACTAAGCATACATTTGGAATCTTAGTGACTGTAGTCACGGTGGCTGAATTCTAACCCATATGTGGTTTACCAGAGGGTACATCTTCCCTCTATCTGTGCCTCCTCCTCCTTGAAGTCCACAGGCATTCTGAAGGTCTCTCGAAACCTCTGTGAGTCACAGGTAGAGGGTTTAAAAATGAAAAGTCAGAAAGTTCGGAAATTAAATCCAGAAGGAAATGACCACTGGCTTGTTGGTAAGCTCTGTCCTTCCCCATCATCATTTTCATTACCACCCCCTCTCCCTGACAAGATCTGAAAGTTCAAAGCTAGACATCACCTCTACAGGACCTGCCAAGAGAATCTCTCAGTTAGGCTCCCAACTTCTAACTCGCCATCTCGAAGCTGCAGGTGTATTATTTTAACCACCATCCACAGAAAACCTGGGGAAACAGGAGCTGACAGACTCCCTCACGAAACAGAATAATAAGGGGCTTTGACTGGTTTATGTGACCATAGAAAAGTTCAGAGCCGGTGGTTACCTTGTGAAGACATGGGCTCTTCCTTTGATGACCTTCTACCGGGAGGCCTTAGGTAGACTTCCTGCATTGGGCTGGAGATCGGACTAAATGATCTTTGAGTTGGGCTGTGTATGAGTCATGGAAAGTCTCCCCAGGGAGGTGACAGCTGAGCCAAATCTAAAATGAGATTAAAGAGACACGAAAGGGAGAGGAGAAGAGAAAGCAGCACTCCAGGTAGAGGGAAGAGTATAAACAAAGGCATGGAGATGCGATGATACAGCATAGCAGGAGAGAGATACAAATAATTTAGTACAGTGTTTTCACAGTATTAAATGTAACAGGTGGCAGGGGTGATGTTGGGGAAGCAGGGAGTAGCCAGGTACTGTGGGTCCTGGTGTCCCATGATGAGAAACTTGGGTCTTATAAGTGTTTGAAGGGCTTTGAAGTAGATGAATGACATATGGTAACTGGGATAGCCCCATATATAAATATCATAGTGATGACCTTACCAAAAAGAATACAAGACAATTTTGAATTTAACCTAATTGGTGAAAGCTGGTGAGAATCTTGTTATTTATATGCTATGGGATCATCATACCTATATTCTAAGTTTGACAAAGGTCGTCTCCATCTAGCTTCTTATACTGGATTATGACATAGCTGGACTTACATATTGGAAAGATCATCCCACTAGTGTTGCAGGAAATCATTTTAAGGGTAGTGAGACTGAAAGAAGAGAAATAAGTTAAAGTACTTTTGGAATTGTCTAGGTGAACGATGACAGAGGCTTGAACTAGGGCTGTAGGTAGAGACAGCTGTTGAAGACAAAATCAGCAGATTTGCTAAAAGAGTTGGTTGTATAATGTGGCAGCAATGAAAAGGTACCTCTCAGAATGGGTCACAATTGACTGATAACCCCAGCTTCTCTGCTCTGAAATCCATCCCTGCTTCTTACTGAGGTCATGCTTCCCAAAGGCCGCTTCATGACTGAATGTGTGTGTGGCAGGGTTGGTGGGGGGGTGTTGGTTGCTAAGAAAGGCCCACTCCTGGGAAATGTGGCACTTCTCTGATGGACAACTTTAGCTCCAAGATGTTCCATCAGCTTTGCTGGACTTTCTTAGAACTGCATTGCAGTCTAAGATTCTTCCACTCCACCAACCTTCTCCCCTTCCTTCCTTCCTTCCTTCCTTCCTTCCTTCCTTCCTTCCTTCCTTCTTTCTTCCCTCCCTCCCTCCCTTCCTTCCTTTCCTCCCTTCCTTCCTTCCTTCCTTCTTTTTTTCCTCCCTCTCTTCCTTCCTTTCCTCCCTTCCTTCCTTCCTTCCTTTTTTCCTCCCTCCCTCCCTCCCTCCCTTCCTTCCTTCCTTCCTTCCTTCCCTCCCTCCCTCCCTGCCATGATTCCTAAGGGTCAGACCCGCCGCATGGTCTGACGGCTCTTGCAGAGAACCTGGACTGAGTAAGTTTTGGGGCTCTGGACTCACAATAACCTCTGTGCAAATCTGGCCCCACCATTCCTAGATATGTAAGTTCAAGCAAGTAGTTTAATCTCTTGAAAGTGTCAGTCCTCCCATCTGTAAAATCATGATACTTGTTGTGAGGATTAAATCAGGCAGGCTTATAAAGTACTAAGCACAGTACGTGGCACATAAAAAGTGCCTGATAAATGCTAGCAATTCTTATTATTAGATGTGGGAGATGAAGGAGAGAAAGAAATCAGGGGCGATTCTTAGGTTTCTATTTACAGTATATAAAGTAATCATAAGAATTTCACTCAAGTTAATTCTCCTTTTGCATACAGCAGATAGCCTTTTGAGTACAAAAGAGATTAGGAAAGGCTTCCTTTCTTTCCTCCCCTCTCCTACATTTCTTGACCCCTCTAGCTTTCATGGCTAATGGAGGATAAACTATAAGACGATCCCATCAAAATGGACATAAAGAAGACTCCCCGACTCTGTGGTTTAGAGGGTGGCCTTTCACCGCATTACTTCAGGCTCACCAGCTTCCGGCAGGAGACAAGCTCCGAGAATATTCTTCTGCCCTGTGGAGGATAGGCCCATGCTAGAGCTCCTTCTTGTAACAAGGGAGAAAAGTTATCTACCTTCCCCGAGGATCTGAAAAACTGGGTGGAGGTATTCCAAATTAAATGCTTTTTGTAGAGTTTTATTTAGAACAATTTAGCTGTTAAATATGAGCTAGCACGCACACTGCAAAGTGTGTCCTAACGCGTGACCTTCCCCGTTCCCAAACACACTTACAGAGCTTAAGGCAGAACCAAAATCCAAATCATAGAATGGAATATGGAGGTATAAAACTAGCAAAATGGAATAGAAAGGGAAAATGTAAATGCCTGAACAAAATTTCAGGAAATTTGTACAGTAAACCTGGGATGAGGAAAATCTAGCTGAACAGTGCTTTATATGAAAAATACCATGGGTTTTAGGTGAACTGCCAGCTCCCTGGAGTCAACGGTGCAATTTTTGGCTTGTAGAGAAACGGGTGTGACCCTTTTCTGCATAGTAGAAGTACAATATCCAAGTAATGGGAAACTTCAGTTTCCTCATCTGCACATTTAGGGCCTGGATGAGATGATTTCCGAGTCCCATACAGCTCTACGATTTTATGAGTCTATGACTCTATGACTTTAAAGTTCTAAACTTGAATTCCTGCATTTTCAGGAAATGACCACGTTCAAGATATATAGGCTTGATGAAAGCAGATAATTCATTTCTTTGCTTAACTCTATAGCCTGAATTCTCTCCAGTGCGGGAAAATCTTTTTGTGGGCTGATGTGCCCCACGGAGACCTCCTGAAGCGCACGTGACATGGGAGCAAAATTGTGTCTGTTTCGCACCAGGTCAGGCTTTGCACAAAACTACTTCTCTTGAGGTGGCAAGCTTGAGCAACCAGTTTTTCCTGAAATTTGCCTGATAAATATGTTTCTGGGTGAGCTGTACTGTCATTCTTCTATCTCGCCATAGCCTTGGAGGGCCCCTCCCAAGCTGGCTGGCTGTTTAGTGACATTGGTAGTCAAGGATTTGGGATGAAGAGATCAAGGTCAACAGGGGACCATGACGGAAAGGACTAGAGAGCCCTAGGACACAGGCCCTGTACTAGGCTCTCCTGCCTTTGGGCTGAGGGAGGGCATGGATCCCAGTGTAATGGGCAGCCTGTGATGGTTTTGTGGGCAACCAGTGAGCTTGCCCCCTTCATCACTGTGGCTGCCATTCTCTTCTGGACCCCCTCATCTGGCATTTTCCAGCATTTTAAACATCTTTTGAGACAAGGACAGCGAAAGAGAACAATCAGGGGGAAAGCCAAGCTTTAATAAAAATAGAATTCCAAATATTTCAGCTGGGATCTCTTTGTCTAGCTAAAAGAGATTTAGAGAGTGGATCAAAAGACCTGCGTCTCCTTCTCGTGCTGCAGTTACCCAGGTGTATGCCTTCGGGCGAGCCACTCAGTAATCCTGGGCCCTTGTTTCCTCACTAGAAAAATGAGGAGAAACCCCACCTGGCTACTTTCAAGGGTGGAGGAATCCTTTTAGCCCGCCCTGGTTCACGGAGGACCCCTGACTGAGGACCAGGTCATATACTGAGCAGGGAAGGAGTTGTGTATAGGCTTGCAGGTGAACTGCATGTAGCCCGTTAGAAGGACCCTAGAACAGAAGTGTTTGAAGGGCAATAAGCAAGAACTGAAATCCCAGGACTGCCGGGTTCCTGCCTCAGGTAAGTCCCTCCCAGGTAGTGGTTGAGTTTGTCCAAGTCTCACTTTCGTCATTCTGTCGGGCAGAAGAGGCCACAGAGAGGGGGGCTATGGCCACTAGACCATGTTCTGGAAAAAGAGAGAGGTAGCAGAAAGGCCAGAAGAAACCCCACAAATGGACCACAGCTGACTAGCCCACTCTCTTCCCCGATGGGAAGGGGCCCGGGAGCCAGGGGCACCCCTGGCTGCCTGGGTACTTTCCTCTCCTACGCAGCACAGCTACTAACTGGGGCAAGGAAATCAAAACCTTGGACAAAAAGGGTAAATCTGGGAAATGCTAAATTAGATGGGCTTTTGGAGATTTTTGTGGGATCTGTAGGCATTTATATTTTCAGGAGAGAGTCCTTCCTATTTTATTCCGGTACAATATACGAAACCTAACATTTACCATCGTAACCACTTTTAAATGTATAATTCAGCGGAGAGGCCCATTTTGATGACTTCAGCTCTCTCCGTGTGCTGAGGTAGATTGTGTACTCTCTGCTAGCAAAGTTCTTGGTTGGCCTGCGGGGTCAGACTGCAGGGTCCTAACGGTTCAGGTAGGTCTGGCTCCTGCAATAAGAAAACACCCCAAAATACCACATACACGACGGGAAATTATTCAGTGGTCATTTCTCCTCGATATGGGTGAGATCTCATTTGCTACTGTGTCCCTTTTATTTTTATCTCTGTCTTGGCCCTAAGAACTTGTCCAGACCCATGGCTTGCCTTTGGGCCTGTTTTCTTTTGTTACGCTGCATTTTTGTTCTTTGCAGACTCCTGGCTTATTCTGGCTATGAAAAACCTATTCTCCCTGGGATCTGACTTGTCTGTCCCTTCAGGGGTCCTGCATTGCTTCTGTGTCAGACGTGATGCTCAGCTTCTGCTCTCTACCTGAGCTCCAATCCCACGTCCCTGGCTGCCTACTCATCATTTCCTCTGGAATGGGCCGCTCATTGTTCTTCCAAGCAGATTGTGACAGGTCCAAAAACAACCTTCATTTTTTTTTTTTGCCACAAACCAGCTGTTCCTGTAACCTCTCAGCCCTTGTCAATAGGCTAAGTCATTTAGACAAGAAGAAAAGTCCTCTTTGATCAAATCTCCTTTCTTTGCTCTCAGCCCTAAGAACAATCAGATTTTCTTCCAAATAGTGATCGTTTCTATTCTTCCTTTCCTCCCCTGCTCCCCCCCCCCGCCCGGCCTGTGCCCATTTCTAGGTCATTACCACCTCTAATGTCATCTACCGCTCACGTCCACTCTTTTCTGATTCGATTCCCTGTGCCAGGCTGATGCCAGACCTATCTTCATTCATTAAGTCATGCCTGTTCGAAACTTGAAGCTCTTCCCTATCCCTATCTATAGGCTTCTTGCCCGTATCCGGCTGTTAAATTTCCCCTAATTTGATCCCAGTCTAGACAATTCCTCTGCCAGGCAGTTATATTGTAATGGAAAGTTTAATGGATTTGCGATTAGTTGACCTGCTTTCAAATCCCAGCTCTGGCCTCAGCAGAACCACCTGGAGGAACTCGCTGACTCTTGGAGCCTTGGATCCCCATTTGCAAAGCGTCATAGGGAATTTCGCCAGGATTTAATGAGGTGTGTGGAGGCAGGTTAGCTTTGTGTTCAGAAACCACATTTGAGCTGACTGCCTTGGTTCAAATCCAGGCTTTCTCACCTGGCAACTGTGTGACCTGGACCAAGTTCCTTCACCTCCCTGGGCCTCATCTCTTGCATCTGTAAAATGCAGATACAACCAGTACATACCTCATAGGTCTGTAGTGACGATTCAGTGAGATAATGCATGTAAAGTGCTTAACACAGAGCCTGGCACAATGTAAGCTCTACTGGGCATAAGCTATTATTACGTGCAAGAGACCTAGCACAGTGCCTGACACCTGATCAGCACTTAATGAATGTTTACTAGGTTTGTTGATGAATTCATTTTATCCGTATGATCTCATTTCCCGCGAATTCTTGCTATGCACATTCTTGTGCCACTCTTTCTCCAGACAGGCTGACTACCTTGGCTTTTCATGAATATATTTCCCACTTTTCTTGCCTTTGGTTATGGCACGTCTTTTTTCTAGATTGTCATAATTTATTTTCCCTGCCTATCCAAAGTATTCCCACTCCTTTTTTTTTTTTTTTTTTTAATTTATTTCTTTTTGGCTGTGTTGGGTCTTCGTTGCTGCGTGTGGCCATTCTCTAGTTGCGGCGAGTGGGGGCTACTCTTCGTTGCGGTGTGCGGGCTCCTCATTGTGGTGGCTTCTCTTGTTGCGGAGCACGGGCTCTAGGTGCACGGGCTTCAGTAGTTGTGGCACGCGGGCTCAGTAGTTATGGCTCATGGGCTCTAGCACACAGGCTGAGTACCTGTGGTTCACGGGCTTCGCTGCTCCGCGGCATGTGGGATCTTCCCGGACCAGGGCTCAAACCCGTGTCCCCTGCATTGGCAGGTGGATTCTTAACACCTGCACCACCAGGGAAGCCCTAAAGTCTTCCCACTCTCTAAGGTCCGTCCTACATCCTGCCTTCATGAAACCTTCCCTCATCACTTCGGTACGTATTGATTTCTCACTTCTCCGAGCCAGTTACCTTTAATTTAGCATCTGGTACACTTAGATGCTGTCTCCTGTGTATTTGTTTTATGTCTTCAAGTAGTTTGGAAAATATTCCTCAGTCTAGCATTGTTTCAGAATACACAGTAAATGTAGTGAATATTTAAACTACTAGATGACCTTATCAATTCAGACTATCTCTTGGGATAGTTTGCATTCCCAGATTGTATTGAGGGTGAAATTTGGAGAAAGGGACAGAGGGTGTCTGAGGGTGAGGAAGGGTCTGGAATTCTGAAACAGCTTTTCAGACCTATAGTCTCTTATCAACAGAGTGGCACGTGAGGGTGAGGAGATGGGGGGGGGGAGGTAAGGGTCTCCTAGTAGGTGGGCCAAGGACCTATGGCCTCTGGGCCAAAGGTTTGGAGAAATGCTTAAGCCCAGGTGAGGCAGACCATGGCTGACACAGACAGCAAAGTGTCCCTATTCGAATCTGGTTCTTGCTATGACAGGTTTTGCCTTTACCCAGTTTCTCAAGCCTCTTACATCTTTGCACAACATTTGCCCTATTGAGAAACCGGTTTTGCATGAAACCTCCCATGGCTTGGAGCAAGTATCCATGACGGTGTTTGCATACCATTGGGGTTTTACTCCTCCCCTGTGTGCCAATAGGGGTGAAGTGGCATTCAGATGACGTGATATGAAGGACATCACTGCGGCCTCCAAAACTGAGAATCTTTGAACTATGTGAAAGGTTCCTACCAGGATTTCACAATGACAGAGAAGGCCAGGAAAGACCAAGTCCAGAAGGCAAGGTTAAGAACACTGTCTTTACATCAGTTCTCACGAAGCCTTCTCAGAGTACAGCAGCCGCATTGATCTCCCCGCCTCTGGATCCTGTAGTCCATACCGTCTAGACTACACAGTTCAGTCCTGGTTGTATGCTCTCTTCTAGAAACTGCTTTGTGTGTTAGTTGCGAGTTCCCTGAGAATACAGACTATCTCTTATACTTCTTTGCCGGCCCGTGTGGAGCCTGTCAATACGATTTAACTCAGTGCTGGGCACAATAAGATTCTCAACAATAAGTGTTGATGAATTTGTTTTTGGAAATTCAAACTCATAGAAAGTGGCTCCACAGAGGAGAATTAGAAGGCCTGTTTCTTCTTAAAGTGGTGGGTGTTGGAGCCCCATCGTCGCTGGTGTCGTTGTCAGTACCAGCAGCCTCCTTTCTCAGGACAGGGAGTCATGACAGTACAGGCAGGACACACGTTTCCCGTGCTTTCCCACCTAGGAGAGAAAGATGTTTTACCCAGTGCCCGAGACCCCTTCCCGATTCCGCTTTCCCCTCCCAACCATGAAGGCCATACAGTGAGAGCTATGAGGGGCATCAGAGACTGGCTGACTCAGTTCCTTGATTTTGTGGATGAGGAAACTTGGGGCTCAGAGAAGAGCAGTTGAGGGTGGTGGAGAGAGGATGTGTAAGCTTTGGAGTCGGGTAGAACTGGACTTGAATCCCAGTGCTGTCCCTCTTCTGCTGTGTGATTGTGGGAGAGTCTCTTCACGTCTTGGAGGCTCAATTTCCTCATCTTTAAAATGGGGATAATAGTGCCTACCTATGGGGGTCGGTGTGAGAATTAAGTGAAATAATGTGTGTAAATACAGTGCTTGGCAATAGAGATGCTCAATACTTGTGGGCTGTCTCGCCTTTCCTTCTCTGGAGTGTCCTGCCCAAAGTCATCGAACACTTTAGTGCTGGCCTCTCCTGTTAGTCAAGCTAAATATTCTTTCAGTTACATACCAAGGCTAGCCTCTTACTAGAAAATTAAGATCAACCATTAAAATTTTTAAAAATTACGTTCACTGGAGAGGACTTCCCCAGTGATGCAGTGGTTAAGAATCCGCCTGCCAATGCAGGGAACACGGGTTCGAGCCCTGGTCCGGGAAGATCCCACATGCCGCGGAGCAACTAAGTCTGTGCACCACAACTACTGAGCCTGCGCTCTAGAGCCCGCGAGCCACAACTCCTGAGCCGGTGCACCGTAACTACTGAGCCCGTGCACCGTAACTACTGAAGCTCGCTTACCTAGAGCCTGTGCCCCACAACAAGAGAAGCCACCACAATGAGAAGGCCACGCACCTCAACGAAGAGCTGCCCCCGGTTACCACAACGAGAGAAAACCTGCGTGCAGCAACGAAGACCTGACACAGCCAAAAATAAATTAATTAATTTTCAAAAATGGACAGTTTAAGGCAAAAAATCATATATTTACAAATAAATAAATAAAAATTACTTTCACTGGTGATTTGGACCAATTTATTTTGAGCTGATTTATATGCCTCAGAGATAAAAGACAGGAATACTGAATTTCAGAGTGAAATTCAAAGGTGTTGAGGTTTTAGCCATTTCCAACTACAGTGTTTGAACTCCTGGTACTCCTAAAATAGTACTGATGGCCTTTTACCCCTTTAAACAAAAAATTCCAGTCTCTGATATATGTACATGCTTTGCTTTGCAACCTGATATTTTTCACCTGTCTTTCTTAAGACATACTCTGCTATCCATTCATCATCAATTGGAGCTAAAATGAAAACACTGCTGGTAAAGTTCTTTTAAAAAAATTAAAAATGTATTGGTAATGATCATGGGGGACTTGTGGGGTGGCTTAGTCTCAGAAATGAAACGGACATTTGTATCTTTTGTAAAATTTAAGGGTTAATGATAAACCTTTCTTTCTCATGCTGGAGAAGATTCACTGTGATCATTATTTCTTTGAAAATGTTTAGTTAGCTAATATTCATTGTGTTTGGCTGCAAACATATCTTTCAGTATGGAGCAGAACAAGGATTAGTCCAGAAGAAAAATCTTAGCGTGAAACACCTCCTAATTGTGACTATTTATCAGCCTCCAATTGTGGTTGACAGCTCATTATTTGGTGAATCATTTAGGTCCTGCAAGGCAGAGGGACGAAGCAGGGGCAAACCTCCCTGAAGTTTCCTTTGTGGAAGGTGTGGTAGGCAGAATAATGGTCCTTCAACGTCCTTGTCCTAATGCTCAGAACCTGTGAATGTTAGGCTACACTGCAAGGGAGGATTACAGTTGCAAATTAGCAGATTTAACAAAAGGGGAGAATTCTGGGTTATCCAGGTGGGCTCAATGTAATCACAAAGATCCTTAATAGGGGAAGACTGGGCAGAGTAGAACCAGGGAGCGGGTTGATGATGTGAGAAGAACTCAACCCACTGTTGCTGATTTTGAAGATGGAAGAAGGGACCACGAGTCAAGGAATGCAGGCACCTCAAGAAGCTGGAAAGGACAAGGAAATGCGTTTTCCCCTAGAGCCTCCAGAGGAGAACACAGCCCGGCTGACACCTTGACTCTAGCCCAGTGACCCCCATTTTAGAATTCTGGAACTATAAGATAATAAATTTGTGTTGTTTTCAGATACTGTTTGTGGTAATTTGTTTACAGCAGCAATAGAAAACTAACACAGTCTCTCCAAACAAAGGCTGACATACCGTCTTGCCCCAAAGGTGCTGCCTGGCATTCTGGGGTTTCACACAATCATGGGCAACAAAATTCCCAAAGGGACTGAGACACAGCAGGAGACTGAGAGCCATACTTGGTATTGATGTCACATAATTTATAAAGAGTTTCATTTAATATTTCCATTTAATCCTCCCATCGGTTCTATGAGGTGGAAATTTTTATTATTCCATTTTGTAAACAAGGAAGCTGAAGCTTAGAGAGTTAATTTTTCTTTCTTTCTTTCTTGTTTTGTTTTCTTGGCCGCGACGCATGGCTTGTGGGCTCTTAGTTCCCCGACCAGGGATCAAACCCGGGCCCTCAGTAGTGAAACCGCAGAGTCCTAACACCTGGACCGCCAGGGAATTCCCTAGAGTTAATTTTTCTAAAATCAGATAATAGTAAGTAGTAGAGTTGAGATTCACAGATGTGGTCCCAAACTCTAGGTACTTCACTACTTTGATATCTGTCTTGCCCGGAGAGCCATCCAACTAGGAAGTCAGTACTTACAGAGGTTGCTCATTTGTTAAGGTAATTTCTCTAATAAGTGGAGGTTGTGGGGAGAGGTGCAGCTAATACTTTGCAGTGGGTATCCACTCTCCATATGTCTGCTTCTTACGAATGTGGAGTCTTTCTAGAATGTACCTGTTGTCAAGAACATCACTGGCCAGTGGTGGCTACTTGCTGAATATTTTTAATTCCCTGTCCACCATAAACCTAAATTTCACATGTCTAAATTATAGCTCAGCCCCACCTCCCTCACCTCAATCTGACCTCCACCCTGACTTTCCTATTTCTTTTGAGAATTTCATCATTAACCCTGTCATCTAGATTCAGCAGCTATAAGAACAGTAACAGCGAACCCTTACTGGGAATACATTCCAGTTATTGTGCTAAGTGTTTTAGACGTCATCCATTGAATCCTCTCAACAACCCTATGAGGAAGGTACGATTATTAACCCTATTTTATAGCTGAGGAAATTTAAGCTTATGTAAGTTGCCGAAGGTGACACTTTAGCATCATCTTTAATTACTCATCTCCTCCACCCTCCAGAGCGCATGAATCACCAAGTTCTCTCAGTCCTCCCTCTGCACTATTTCTTGCACTTGTTTCCATGTCCGTTGCCACTGTATCAACCTTGGCTCTTTTTGACTTATGCCTCAGTTATCGCTAGAGCCCAATACGGTCTCTCTTGTTCTATGATTCCCCTTCCTCAGATCTTTCTAATATGCTTTGGTCAGACTAAGCCACCTAAAATCCCACTTTTATCCCATCTTTTTCTGAGTTCAAACCTTTAAACTAGAGAAGATACGTCCAAATGTCCCCAAAGGTTATCCTTGGACAGTGTGATGGTGGCAATATTTTTTTGAAAAATTAAATAACTTCATTGTATTAAAATTAAAAGGAAAAACTGTTACAACTATAGGTTGAAATTATAGGGCCAGATACATAATAAAGATAAGCAAACATTATACCCTGTAAGTTTGTAGGTCAAACTTCATTTGTTCCAGCATTGGGGAGCTCTCGTTGGTCGTCTGACCGTTCCAAATATGCAATTCCACTTTTTAGAGGCAAATCTTTGCATTAAAAAAGGTTATGTAAATCTGCTTAGTGCTTCCATATATTTATAAACTTCATTACTAGTGGTAAGACAACAAATGTACATGGTAAAAGAAAAACTGGGTCAAAATACTATCAAAGGATATAGCAATAAAAAACTTTTATCTCTCTCCCAAGGGTAACCATTGAATAAGGTGATTTGAATTTTCTTCTTCACACTTTACATGTTTCTGTAATTCACAGACTTTTAGCAATGGACATGTATTGCTTTATGATAGAAAATAAGACCAATAAAGCATAATTTTTAAAAAGGAACCAAATTATCGATCATTCCCTGCTACTTATAATAGAAAAGTTAGTTTTTTTGGCTGAGGCCCTGTGTAATCTGGCCCCAAAACGCTTTCCAGGCTTATTATAAACTGTTGAATACAAATGTTCTGCTTCAGTTAAACTATTTTAAACACCTTTTCCCTGCTGTGTCTCCAACTGTGTGTTTTCTCTTCCTGGAATGAGCTTCCCCTTCTTTTTTAATATCCCAATTCAATCTATTGTTCACTATCTGAGTCTGTTCTACATTCAGCCCTTCCTAAAAAGGAAGGGATCAGTATGTAGTGAATATTTCCCGTGTGGAATTATGCATTCTATTTGATGCTTTCCTTGGTAGTCATTTGAAACCCACAACAGCTCTGGACGGTTGGTGTTAACAACCTTCATATTGAAGATGAGGAAACTAAGTTTCCCACCAGTTACATAGCCAGTATGCGGCAGAGCTGGAATCTGGAGCTGGCTGCTCTGCCCCAGCTCAGACAGCCCTCATTTTTTCCAACTTCTGTAGCTTTTTTCCAACTTCATTCTTTATCTAAGTTTGACGCATAATCATAAAAGTGCATTCTAAGAGAGTGGCATTGCTTGTAGTACTATTTTGAACTACTTATATTTTGTATTTTCTTGATCTTCTCCACGAAACCTCCTGTAAGAAAACTTGGGTTGAGTTCTAACTTGCGATTTCCTAGTTCTGTGTCTCTGAGCCAACTCCTTAAACTTTCTCAGCCTCAATTTCCTCCACTGTAAAATAGATAAGAAAATAATAATACCTAACTCTTCTGGTTGTTATGAGAGTTAAAAACCCAGTATATACCTTGTACAAAAGAGCTGTTTCTGTGTTGGATTTAACATGATGATATTAGTTTATTTTCAAATTCCATTTAATTTCTAGTTTCTTTATAGTAGTGTTTTTTTTTTTAATATCTTTATTGGAGTATAATTGCTTTACAATGGTGTCTTAGTTTCTGCTTTATAACAAAGTGAATCAGCTATACATATACATATATCCCCATATCTCCTCACTCTTGCATCTCCTTCCCACCCTCACTATCCCACCCCTCTAGGTGGTCACAGAGCACTGAGCTGATCTCCCTGTGCTATGCGGCTGATTCCCATATAGTAGTGGCTTGAGATAGTCCTAAAAACTCAGTGATCTAAAGAGAACTAGATGTTTTTCTTCAATACATTAAAACACTGACTTTACACAAATTTTAAAAAGTACTTTTTAATCAAAATAGTATTTTGCTGTTTGGTCAGAATATACTATCTTGCTGTTTAACCAACGTTGAATAAAAGGTTCTGTTACTAGTTTAAGACTGTTCCTAAAGGTAATGTTTACATTTATAAACACAAATTATTATTGAACATTGTCATTTTTAGTCCAGAAAACCACTGAGCACTTCGAGAGCTACACTTACTCAGAAAACCATTTAAAGATCACTGGTCTTCAAAAACAGACACCACTTTTTCATATTCTTTATATCAGAGGAAAAAAAGGACATTACTGCATTCACTCCAATTATTTTCCTTTAGAGTCAGATGAAAAGAAGCGAAATTCACAAATAGTTTTTAGCCTTGATTTACTTTCCCCCCCTACGACCACCATCATTTATAAAAGAACTTTTCAGCCTTTTGAAAGATAAATACATCTGATGTTAGAAATGAGAATTCTTTTATTCTTAATATTTTATTTCACCGTTATTAAAAGACTTGTCAAAGCAACCTTGACAAAACCCCCAAATGTGTGTTCTACATAACATTGAAAATCAAGTTTGGGCTGTAGATAGCAAAAGTCCATCCGCAACTCTCCTGAGATTGCAACTGAGAGATTCTCATTTCTCAGGGCGCTTCCCAAATACCTGTTTGTTATGAATTGTTTGATTAAAATAAGACAACCAAATAGTCTGGTTATCAGGTCATTAGGATCTTTGTAGGATTGAAATGTCCTACATTTGCCTGAAGCTGGGCAGGATCTTTTTTTCTCCCCTTAACACGCAATCTCCTTGAAAAAATAGTTTCTATTCCACTGTTTCTCATTCCCTGGTGAACTCACTGCAATCTTGCAAGACTGTCTTTGGTGAAACCACCCTCTTCACGGTCACTTAATTGCTAAATCAAGGAAGACTTTTTAGACCTTATCTTCTTTGAGTATTAGTACACTGGAAACACACTCTTTCCCTGCTTGAAACGCTTTTTTCTTCGCATTCTGTAACAGCCATGTCCACTGCCTTTCTTTCTGCTTGCCTGTGTCTCCACACTCCTGACTCAATCCTGGGATTACCTGGTTTTTTGTTTGTTTAAAGAATAAATTATTTATTTATTTATTTATGGCTGCGTTGGCTCTTCGTTGCTTCGCGCGGGCTTTCTCTAGTTGCAGCGAGCGGGGGGCTACTCTTCGTTGCGGTGCGCGGGCTTCTCATTGCGGTGGTTTCTTTTGTTGCAGAGCACAGGCTCTAGGTGCACAGGCTCAGTAGTGTGGCACACGGGCTTAGTTGCTCCTCAGCGTGTGGGATCTTCCTGAGCCAGGGCTCAAACCCGTGTCCCCTGCATTAGCAGGAGGATTCTTAACCACTGCGCCACCAGGGAAGTCCCATACCCGTTTTAAAAATCTTTGCCTAATTGATAAATGAAAAGTCATCTAGTTTTTGTAACTTATTGTGTCTGTTTACATATTTGCCACACAAAGATCAGAGATACACTGATAACAGTGTTGTTGCCATTTATTCTTTCTTGGTTGTACATCTTAATTTGACGTTGAGGCTTTTCATCTCTTTCAGAGAGGGGATTGTATGTTTTCGAACACCTTCGCCTCCCTCCTTCCTTCCATTTCCTTACAAATGAGCATGTATTTGTTTAATTTAATTGAATGGAATTGAACACTTCATTCCCATTAGACTTTTAAGCACCGTACTTGGTCCAGGTTCTTCATAAACCTTCCAGTGAGGAGCACGGAGCACTGTACTGAAGGATGGGAGAACTGTTTCTAATCCCAGTTTAGTCCCCTAACTAGCTGTGCATTCTTGTGCAAGCCACTTAACCTCTCTGGACCTGCGCTCCCTTTTATGTAAAGTGAGTGGGATGGTATCAGGTAATGTCTTAGGTGTCTTCTTGTTCTCACGTCACAGAGGTAAGATTTTCTTCCAGGAACTTCCTTTAGAGGCAAACTCTTAGAATATTGCCTCCTACTCTGCCAGAAGAGTGCTCTCCTCCAACATAGTGTCACATCTTTGAGGCAGAACTTGCTTCCTTCCAGAGCTGTGATTCGTTTGTATGGGGCCATGAACCCTAGGACAGTAGCAGCAACTACCGTCCAAAAAACACAGCCAAGACTTAAAGGTAAAGTAGGTCTTATCCGTTTTGTGTGTGTATTGAAAATGCTTTGAAAACCTGTTGAAAGCTAGGGACCCACTCACAGGAAAACACACATAAGCATATACGTACAAAATTTTAGGGGGCTCCTAGACCGTCTGAAGCCCGTCCACGTACTCCCTGGAAGCCATGAACCCTAGGCTAAGAATATTTGATTTGGGAACATTAATGGGATCCCTGGAGATAAAACGAAATTATCAGAAATGCTTACTTCCCATTGGAAGAGGGAGCTGCTAAATTAAATATTTACAGAATATTATCAAAACTCCCTTTTCAAAACTAAACTCTTATGCTTACTTGTAAATATCTTCTTCATAAATCAGGTCATGTGCTAACCTGCTTAAATCTTGCAGAGTAGAATGCAAATGCCTTACCGTGCATTATAAAGTCCTGTGTGGTCTGGTTCCTGCTCGCCATCGCTTTATACTTTTGAGCTCCACTGGCCTCCCTTTTGCCCTGGGAACATACCAACTCCCTCCCTACAAGTCACTCTGTTTCTGCTGAACAGTCTCGGAGTGACCTGCTGCCCCTGCCCAGACCGCATCCCGCCTTGCATTCAGGCTTCAGTTCAAGCGCCCCCTCCTCAGGAATGTCTCCGCCAACCACCTTCACCCCACCCTCAACCATGCGCTATCACAACACCCAGTTTTCTCCAGTAAAACTGATCTTGTTACAGCCCTGGCTGTTTTTGTCTTCTCTCCCCACGAGAATGTTAGTTCCATGAGGGAAGGGGCCTTGCCTCTCAGCTATAACCGCAGTCCCAGAGCCAGGGACAGATTAAAACCTTAAGGGGGTCTTGCCTGGTGGCGCAGTGGTTGGGAATCCGCCTGTCAACGCAGGGGACACGGGTTCGAGCCCTGGTCCGGGAAGATCCCACATGCCGCAGAGGAACCAAGCCTGTGCGCCACAACTACTGAGCCTGCGCTCTAGAGCCTGCGAGCCACAACTACTGAGCCCGTGAACCACAACTACTGAAGCCCTTGTGCCTAGAACCCGTGCTCCACAACAAGAGAAGCCACTGCAACGAGAAGCCCATGCACCGCAACGAAGAGCAGCCCCCGCTCGCCGCAACTAGAGAAAGCCTGCGCACAGCAACAAAGACCCAACGCAGCCATAAATAAATAAATAAAATAAATACATTAAACAACAAACAAACAAAAACCTTAAGGGGGTCTCAGCACTAAAGATGACGGTGCTCCTCTTCCATCTTTAATTCTGGCCAAAAACTTTGGTGCGCCTCCCTCATATTAAACTCTAACCAGAAACAGTACTAAACCACACACTTACGTGTACTGAAACAAAAATAGCTTCTTTCCAGATGGTCTGATTATACGACCTTGGAGCCCCTGCTTTGCTGGCACCCTAAATACATGAGCCGTTTGTCTGCTTTTGGGGAACTTATCACTCACTCAATCCTTTAAACATACTGGAAGCAGTTTTAGGTTAAGCTGGCCTATGCCTACCAGAAAAACCTTGCTGGGATTACTGATAGGAATTGTGTTAAATCTATAAATCGATTTGGGAAGAACTGACGTATTTACTATATTGGGGCTTCCAAGCCAATTATTTAGGTCTTCTTTAATTTTTTTTTAATCAGCATTTTATAATTTTCAGCATACAGATCTTGTACACGATTTGTTAGATTTATACCTAAATATTTCATATTCTTTGGAGCAACTGTATCAAGAAATGATACTGTTTTACATTTGTTCCTACCTGTTTGTTGTTGGCATATACAGAAGCTCTTTTAGTAGAACAAGGAGGAATGTACTCTTTAGTGACATAAACTTGTTCAGTATTTATTTGCTGGACTACTAACAGGCTATGTATCCTACCATTCATGTCCCTCTGCAGTGTGCCTCTAAATCTCAAATTCAGCCTAATTCTTGATTGCTTCACCCCAATCTCTACTACTGTTAGAAGGGTCTACTCATCCCTCACCTGAATACCCCTTATGCATTCCATGTCCATGTCTTCACTCCTGCCATTTCCCCTCTAGAATCGTCCCTCCGCTGAACCCTCTTCCCCCAAACTAGATCTTAACTATCAAACCCCAGCTGACATCGCTCCTTTTCTCTGCTGGACTCTTTTAACCAATATCGTATGCCACTCAATCATTAATTTAGTTTTTCATTAGTTTTAATCCATGCATGTCTCATTCCCTAGTTAGATGATATGCACTGGGAGACTCCCATAATAGCTATCATAGCACCACATACATGGAAGGCGCTCCAATTTAATTGTATAAATGAAGAAAGTCGAGAGAGGTTTCAAGACGTGTCAGAATAAGGCGCCTGGAGCTGCAGCATCTAAAGAAGTCTTCAAGATCCAGGCTCTCCACCTCCAGGACAAGGATTCTCTCTCTTTTCCTTCCTTCCCCCAAATCCCAACTCCTCCAGCTAGTCAGACTGGAGATGCAGATCCTTTCCAACTACCCCTTTGAAACCGTTCTAGAAACAGCAGGTCTATATGGGCAGTCGATTTCTAGAGGTTTTCTTTAAGAGCATAGGCAGTAATCCCATTGGAGCCGCAGCAACATCCCCCGGCCACCAGAGGGCAGGGCGCCGCGGGAGAGATTGCTTCCCCTCTGCAGAAGTCTTAAAGAGGTCAAAGGCAGAGGCAGAAAGTCGGCTCTGCATCCATGGCCTTCAGGCGTCTTTTACTGCCTCGAGTGCTCAGCGCTCTCCCCCTCTCCAGATGGGCTCCTTTTCCTCCTGTAAAAGATGGGCCGGAAGTTCCTAGAGGCTTACCCTAATACTAACCTTAAATGATTATAAGAACGAATGCACTTAAGCTGCAGGATTTAAAGGCAGAAAAGGAGTATGGAGATGTTTCATCTTTCGTTAGATGAACCCCAAACCTGCTTCTCAGTTCTTTTACCAATCAAAAACAAAAACAGAACAACAACAAAAAGCCCCAGGCAGTGTCCAAACGGACATTCCCCAACAAAGATTGGCCTTTAGGGACCAATGTCCCAAATCCAGTACATTGTAAATGGAATATTTTAGGAGCTACTATTCCTACACACAAATTCTGGCTCATGGGGCAGTCCGCTCGCAGTGTGCTTTTCCGTCATTAATCACATCTTTGTTATGTGATATCCACGTGAGTACTTCTCAGTAGAAGCCGCTTCATGCTCAAATGCTCAAAGCACACTAGAATAAAGCTCCGATTGTCCTGTTCAGTGATTCCAAGTCCCGGTTTGTCGCCACCTCAGGTCTCTAGTTTCCCAAAGTGTGTAATGTAGTTTCAAAACAAAGCTATTTTAATTAATCCAAATAAAAAATGCACGAAGTGTGTTAAGTTAAATCAACGGGGTCTTGCTCTTGCACTTCGCAAGGGGCGGTGAACCTCTGGTCTGTGCTGCCCGATACAGAACATACCTGTGAAGGGCATTTTAGCCTGCTCGCGCTCGTTACATTTACAAATGTAAATAGAAATAATAAGTAAATATAAGCACAGTGAAGTAATGAATGTTAGGAGCATTCAGGTGAGGGCTTTCAACGACAAACACACAGAGGGAGCTGAGCGCTTGACCACCTGAGTGTGATTTCTTTCTTAAAGTACCTGTAGCTTCTCTTTCCTAAGAGACGGCAGCGCCCTGCGTTTTAGATTCGTCACTTTTTAAAGAGCGGTTGTAATGCTCTCAAATCATTGTTGGCGTTTCTTCACGCTGGGGAGGCAGCTGGAAACAGCCCAAGGAGGCGGAAAAGGCTCTGCGCCTCGCTGGGGCGGCGAGGGGCTGGGGGGGGGACACCCTGAAATACCTGTTGGGGCGCAGCGCTGAAGGCGCGCGGCCGAGCCCCGGCCCCGGGGGCCGGGGGTCGGGGAGATCAGGGGCCCCGGGGGGCGGCCGGCGGGCGCGCGGGCGCAGAAGGAGGAGGCCGCGGGGCCGCCTCCCCGGGCCGCCCGGCTCCTCCCAACGGCGCTCGCGGAACCTGTCCCGGAGCCGCCGGGCCCCGGAACGGAACGGGACCCGACCCCTCCCCGAGCGGCCGCGACCAGGCGCCGAGCCGCGCTCCGGACTCGGGCGGGCGCACGGCCCCGCCCGGCGCCCACCGCCCTGCCCTCGCCTGTCTCCTCCTTTCCCCGGGGCTCCGCTGAGTTCATTCACTGGGATTGGTTTCAAGTGACGCCATCTCTTTATTTTTAAACCAATGACCTCATCCGCGCTTGAAGTTTCCTGACCAGCGACTCTTTCTCTTTCCCCCCAACCCCCCACCCCCCCACCCCCCCGCCTTTCCCCCTCTTTCTGGGTATCCCTGTTTGGGGGGCTCTGAGCAGTTTTCAAACGACCACCATCACCTCTCCCAACCCCCTCCACGTCCCCGCCGCCACTTCCACCTCCCAGGTTCCTCGCCTCTTTCGACTGTTTTTTCAAGGCTGATCGGGGGTGGGGGGTTAGAAAGAGCGAAGAAAAGTTGCAAACGGCTCCGCGCGTCCCGAGCCTCCCGCCCCCCCCCCCCCGCCCCTCCGAGCAGGAGAAGATAATATAGCGAAAAGAAGAGGAGGAGGAGAGCGCGACGGGACGGACGCGAGCGGGAGCGCAGCTGCCCTCCCGGCTCCGTCGCGGCGCCTCGCGGGTCCGGGAGGCGAGGGGGCCCCGCGGGGAGACGCCGTGACGACTTTCGTTCCCCCGCCCCGAGGGAGCCGGGAGGTCGGCGGTCCCGAAAGTAAGTGGCCGCGCGGACGGCGGGGTGGGAGGGCGCGGGGCCGGGCTCCCGCCGCGCCGGTAGCGTGGACGCTCGTCCGCGCACCCCGCCGGCGCTGCCCTCCCGGCGGCCGGGCCCGGGGTCCAGGGCGGGGTGGGGGGCGACCGCGGGCCGGAGCGGCGCGCGCGTGGGAAGCGGGGGCGGGGAGTGGCGCCCGGCGGGGGGGCCGGCGCGGGGGGCGGGGGACTCGGGCCGGGCGGCCGGGTCCCGCCGCCAGGAGCCGCCGCCGACGCGGTCCCTTCGCGGGCGAAGCTGCTCACTTCCAGGCGCGACTGTTACACAACACGCCTGCCAAGTGGGGCCCCGGCCTGACGGTTCCCATTATCTCCAGCTCGCCTTTGGCGTAAGCCGCGCGGCCACCGGGGTGGTGACGGGGTTGCTTTCTTCAGTCAATTCGCTTTTCCTCCTGAGACCCCTGAGGCCCGGTGTTGGGGGCCCGGCCCGGTGCGCCAGTGACTTCTTTATTTACACCAGTCGTAAAACGTGAGAAAGGAAAAAGCCCAGGGAGATGACCGAAGGTCTGTGTTATCATGTGTAGCTTCACGGAATGAAACACAGGGGAGGAAGATATTGGTGCAAAACGGAAGTTTTCAGGTGCTGCTGGGTTTATTTCCTTAAAACGACAACAGCAGCAACCCGGTAATTAACTCGAGAAAATACAAGTAGATCTTAAAATGAATGGATCCTGCAAAATCCTAAGGAAGTGTATCAAACGTCAGCTGCAGAGATCCTAAATCAAGTCCTGGGTGCCTCGAATCGTTTGGAGAAAGCACACCTCCAACCAGCCTGTGATGAATAAAGTGGAGAGGAAAAACCTGTTACATAATCTCATTTGCCCTGGGGTTTGCAGTGCCGTCCCCTTGAATCAGGGGGAAGTGAGTTAAGATGCAGGGTTTTTAAACCTCTCTGAAGTTTTTATTTACCCAGTGCTCTGGCTGCCACTTCTGCTTTAAAAGATTGTAAGTAAATACTCTGCTCTTACAAGGGAACCAAACCTATCAAACCTGTTTAGAAAATGACCAGGTATGTTTCTTTCCTTTCTTTCCGGGGCGTGTGTGTGTGTGTGTGTGTGTGTGTGTGTGTGTGTGTGTGTGTGTGAAATTTACCATACATGAAAGACCTTATGACTAGTATTTGGGGAACTTAGACTGTCAGAAAAATGCCTCTGTAAGCCACTCATCTTATGAGTGCACATAGGTGACAACTGTTTCCTCAAAGGATTTATACTATTCTGAAAAGAGATTTTTGAAGTCGAGGTAAATTTTTAAAAGAAGAAAAGAATTCTTACCAATTGAATTAGTCACTTGTGAATTATTTACCTTTCCTTGAGAATCATGTGTATTGGATAAACAGCTGGGGAGTCCGTAGTTAATTGAGACTTGTAGGATTCTGTGTTTGGTGAAGGCAGCAGCCTGGAGAAGGTAAACTAAAAAACTAAAAATTTGGGGCTTTGAATGGGGATTTTAGTCAAAATGTGACTAGGCACTGTGAAAGTTTTTTGTTTTTGTTTTTTAAGTAAAGTTCTGGAATTTAACTGAGTTTGATGACTGTGTGAAAGCTTGTTGTTAAAAAGGTTTTGCGGGGGAGGTTAACATTTAACATCTTATGTAAAAGCTTCGCCTAAAAGACACCAGCCCAAAAGTTGGCTTTTAGGTAAAATAATTTGTACTTATCAAAGTTCTACATGGGGGGAAACAGTACAAATGAGTTTATTCTTAATTCTGCTGGTAATATGGTGACTAACATGAAAAAAAAAATAGGTTCAAGCGCTATAAATGCGCATTTGAATGTAAAATAATTGAATAGCTGTAAAGTGAAAACGGTCATGTAAAATTGAGGATTAAGGATCTCTTTGACCAAAAGCTTAATGGCAGTAGCTGAAAAGGGGGCAAAAGAGAAGATCCTGTTAACCTAGTTCTTTTCCTTTTTCTTAAACATTAGAAACTCATTTGTGGCAGTGAGGCTGAGATCAAGTCTGAGATTGGTGCACAGTTTAGGCTGGGGTCAGGAGAAGGGCCAGGGTTGATGTGTGAGTTTGTTGTGATGCTCTTTTCTATAAATGCCTGTATTGGGAATTTAATTCTATAGAGTTTTTGGCCTATGGGATTATATATCGTTGAAGGTGACTTACATAGCTGTTCAAAATTAGTGTTTTTCTATTTTTCAGCCAATCGTTATAGCCCACTAAATATAATTTGCTAGCATTACCAGTGTAATATATCTTAGAAACCCAACTTTTCCTGGAGTATCAAAAAAAAAAAAAAAAAACAAAACGGAGTTTTCTATCCAGTGTTATTTGGACTGAAAATTTTACTAGACGTGTAATGTTTTTATAATGCTTTGCATTCTCAAGCAAATGGTACTTTAAATTAAAGAAGTAAATTAATATAGGGTAAGCTGATTTGGATCAGAAGCCCCAAAACAGGGAAGAAATAAATCAGGGGAAACAGAAACAAGATTTTATGACAGTTTTCAACAGATTGAAAAAACTAGTTAAAAAGGCTTCATAGGAAAAACCACAGTTGATGTTTGATTGGCTTTTTTAAAAAAATTAACTGTATCAAAATTTAAAACCAAGACAGATATCCACCATCATAAAAGAAAATGTTTCTAACGGTGGCTTAAGCAAAAATATAATTAAGAAAGTAAATCTTGCCCAAAGCCACATATGATATATTCCAAAACCAGATGTCAAATTTTTTCTGATTATCTTGTGTTGTGGATAATCTGATATTTTTGTACATTTCATTTAGCCCAGATTGACCAAGGGTTGGTTGGCTTTGTGAAGGGATATAGGGTTCATAAAGTTTGGCCAGATTTAAAGAAGCAGGCTCAGGCTTTAAGAAGATGCCAGTCTCATACACAAACTGACTGAGAAGTTGGAAATGTAATCAAATAAATGACTGAAGGAAACAGGAGTGGCTCAGAAAGGAGTATCTGAGGCAGATTACCAAGGACAGGTACAAAGAAATAATAAAAGCTTGCCAGGGCTATGATCAGGGAAGAAGGAAATGGGATACATCTTGACATGAAAGGAAAAAGGCATAAAAAGAAAAAATACCCTCCAATACCTCAGCAACAGGAAGAGTGATGAAACTTTACCTCCGTCTTGATTGGGGTTAGATACCTCATTGTAGGTATCACCAAAAAGTCACAAGATTTTTTTATTACATACAAAAATTAATCTTGGGGGAGGGGGATGGATAAAGTGCATTTTGAGCAGCTATAGTTGTGTATATGAGAATGTAAAGCTTGAAATTGCCAAAGATAAATTTAAAAAATAGAGGGGGACCCTCTGAAATTTCAATTGAGTTATTGGAAAGGGAGGGCTAGGTTATAAAAAGTTGAAACTCTTAACTGAATTGATTTCTGGATTGACTACAGATATGAATCAGTCAAACAGAGCATTTATTAGTGGTGTACTCTTTACACATCCTGAGATGGATACCAAAAGTTAGGGGCATGGGTCCTTGCCCAGAATGAAGATTATGAGAATTTTAAAGGAGCTATATACATATGCAAAGGTAAACAATTATCAGACAGCTGGGAAGTGCCAAATTCATGGTATGAAGGAGAAGGAGACTGGAGGATTGCGGACCTAATCTTCACAGGGATAGTAGAGTTTGACCCTGGCCTCAAAGGATGGTTAACATGAGTTTGGAGGAAAGGAAGTAGGGGATGTGAAAGGGAGAGGCCATTCAGCCATCCATCCCTTCATTCAGGAGATTCATTCAGATTTGTTTGGAACCTCTGCTGTGTGCTAGACACTGTTCTCCGAACCTGGAATAGAGTGGAAAATAAGATGAGGTTTCTGCCCTTATGGAATTTACATTCTAGTGGGAGAAGACAGAAGGGCAGTAAACAAGTAAACACTACATGGAAAATCTGATGTCAGAGAGTGATGTCTTGTGAAGATAGTAATGAACAGAGTAGAGGAAATTATACAGTGCTCTTTATAGCCCCACTTATTCTGTGAATAACCTATTTTGCCTGTGATATCCTGGTGAATAATGTTAATGATTTAACTTTTTATTATTTATTTGCAGTCCAAACCAATTTGAATAGACGTCTACACATTAATTGACTTCATCTTTAACCAATTTTTAAAAAGAAACCTACGTAATATTTTGTAGATTGAAGCATGCACGCTTTGAGTTTTTAACTCCTTGTTAACAATTTGTGTGCAATTCTTCTGCTGTTATTTGCTAAGAACCTCATGTTTTTACAGTGAGGTTGATGTCATTCTTTACAGTTTACTTAGAGTTGTATGTGTTGGGCTGTATACTTAGGTAAGAGTCTCCATTAAGAACGATAATCACAATAGTGCTATAAAGTGAAGCTAAACTCCAAGGACAGTTTGTTTTGATGGTACCTTGTATGAGAGCGCACAAAACAAAAGATGTACAGAAACTACAAGTAAGCTCTTCAGCTCAGTTACCAGAAAATGGGGTCAAGGGTGACACCCCCTCCAGGCCTCGTCCACATGGTGCAGGAATCTGATGGTAAATTTGGGCTGTGTTGCGCTCCGTGTGGTTAATCATTCTCCTTACAGATTGATAGGGGAGTTAGTGGTCTCACCGGAAATATTAGCTTAAACTTGGGATTTTTACTGTTTTTCTACAAGTAGTAGACCTGATACAAAAGTGTCAGTTCTGAAATGGGGAAGTCTGGACTCTGTAGCCGTCTGACTGCCAGGTTTTACTGTTGTTGTTGACAAGATGTCCTTTGTAGTGTCAGCTAAACATTTCTTAGTGACTCTTTCATGTTTTTGGACACATTTATGAAGTACTTCTCAAGCATTTTGTAAGAAATGTGTTCTCTCATTCTCCATTCTGTCTGTAGTTTTAAACTTGGAAACAAAAATTATAGGTGGAACTGAGGTAAAGGATTTTCAAAAAGGATTTATATTAAGTGTATGTGCCTACAGAGCCACATCTTGAAAATTTTTCTATATGCACCTAACCAGTTTTCATCTACAATACATTCTGACACGCTTGGAATAAGCCTGTGGAAAATAAAACAATTTTCACAGGAAGTGGGAGATTCTTTAGCATTTCCTTGAGTTCCTTCTAAACTAGATAACTCCATTTAGAAAAGAATTAGTTGTAGTGATAAATGCTAGGGGTCTGTGATGTGTGTGATCAAAGCTAATGTGACGTGTACTCTTCAAACATATGTGGGAAGGACAGTAGAAATCAAATTTGTTTTAATGTCTGGGTGACGGGTGGGCTAAACTGCAGTTTACAGAAAAATATAAATATAAATTGTAATGGTGTATGGCAAGGTAATCAATATTAAATATCTCCATTCTTCCCCTTAAAATTAATAGGGAAAGTCACGTGTAGAGACGTATATGCTGCTTATTGTTTAAGTGTATAAATGACCAAAAAATATAACTCATATCTTAGGATAGTGCCAAGTCGAGTTCACTTTTGACAAATGTTTGCTGAGTAAATTGAATTCTCACGAATAGTTACTTTTGATGGTGGTTGCATTCTCTCTCTAGCTTAGAGCACTGATTTTTGAGCGTGGAGTTGAAGCCTGCAGGGGGTTGTCTTCCAGCCTTGGGCACCCGGCTTGTTTAAGCTTTATGCTCACTCTGGAACCTGGACCCTGACCTCACCTCCAGCCTGCCTGACCCTGGGGCTGACCTGACCTCATCTTTTCTGAAATGGCAGGTGGTGGTTTCTTACAATTTCTTCCCTTCCTCAGCAGCTGAGCTATGTCCTCTTCTGGTCACTTCTCAGAATACTCAAGTGTCCCCAGTCTGGCCTATTTTGTAGTGGGTTTCTCTTGTTATTTTTTGTTGTTGTTGTTTTCTTGGAGGAGAAGCACATTTCTCAGGAAAAATAGTTCTTGACTTTGTTTTATAAACTGTACATGGTGTATAAAGCATGGTATTATTTCTTCTTCCTTCTCAGCTTTAGCTGATAGTCTTGTATTCACTTGTAAATTAACTGGTAAGAATGATATTTTGATGCTGCAAGACAACTAAAAACTAACAAAGACTCTTTTTTTTTTGGAGACAATCAGGAAGTTAGAACATGGAATGTGTATTAGATGATACTTAAGAATTATAACTATGAAGTTTTTATCTATATTAATGGTATTGTGGTTATGTTAAAAAAAATTCTCATCTGTTAAAGATACATATGGAAGTATTTCCAGGCAAAATGAAATGATGCCTATTATTTGTTTTTAAAAACTTCAGGATAGGCACAAACACACACAAATGGGAAATGAAACAATATTGACAAATTTTTGATAATTGTTGAGGGTACATTGGGGTTTGTTACTATTTTCTGTACTTTTGTGTGTATTTGGAAATATACATAATAAGTTATTTAAAATACACACATTACCAATCATAACTGTAGAGGGTGAAATTTGATACAGTAAAATTATGTGGATGGACGTTTGAGCTAATTGACCAATCAAAAACTCTCCCCTGTGCATTTTCTGTAAGTTCTGTATTTAGTAAAAAAAAAATTTTTTAATAGGGATAATTTTGTAGAAATATGGTCACAAGATTAAAACTCTTAACTCTGAGATCTTATAATAATAATACACCTGTAATTTATAAGTTGTTTTCACGTATTTTGTCTTTTATTCTCTGAACAGGACATGAATTACCCGTTTCACAGATGAGGAGACTAAGACCTTAGAGAGACTAATTTATCCAAATCCCAAAGCAAGTAAGAAGTGGCAGCGGACCTGGAGCCAAGACCTTCTGACTCATTCTCAGGTGCCCATTCTCTTATGTACACATACTTAAAAGCACTCTTTTTTGTGGTGTTAAAAACCAGAGGTTTTCTTACATTTTAGTGTCAGGACACTTTTGCATTCTTTTTTTTTTTTTTTTTCACTTTTGCATTCTTAAAAATTACTGGAACCCCAAAGATCTTTTGTTTATGTGGACTATATCTGTCAATATTTAGCATATTAGAAATGAAAACTGAGAAATGTTTAAAATACTTATTCACTTAAAAGTAACAAACACATTAAAGGTTAACATAAATAACATATTTTAATGAAAAAGGTATTCCAAAACAAAAAATGTAGTGAGAGACGTGAGATGGTTTTACATTTTGCCACTCTCTCTAATGCATTGCTACGTAGAAGGTAGCTGGATTTTCATAGCTGCTTTTATATTGTCTGTTGTGACATGTTGCTTTGTTTGAAGTACATGAAGAAACCCCCAGCTATACACAGATACAGAGTAGCAAAAGGGTAGGGTATTTTAGTGTCTTTTTCATATAATTGTGAACATTCTTTGATATATCAAAACTCAGCAAGTGGTAGATTCTTAAGGGTTAGTTGCAGTGTTGAATCTGAAACCTTATCAATGAATTTTTTGTTCTCTGTAATGTAAAAATCTATTGGTCCACCTTGCACTTTGGATGGATCTTTGACCTGTGTGTGATTTTATAACATCATACATTGGTCATTTGAAAAATAACAGTTGACTGAGTTCTGCAGATCTTTCAAACGTTGACACATTTGATTACACAGTATTTAGCAAATCACATTCATTAATATGACCATTAATCTCATCCAAAAAGTCTTTAGGAATTGGGAAGCAGTCAAGATTTTGATATGCAGTTCAAGTTTTCCAAAATTCTGATTTTTTCTTGAAAGCTCAAATTTTATCATCAGCAGCAGATATTGTTAGTTTTTTTCCTTGAAGCATCAGGCTCACTTTATTTACTTTAGAGAAAATACCAGGTATCTAAGTCTAAATAATTATATATAACAGTAAGTTGTCTGCCAATCATTCTTATAGCAAAAATGGTATTCTGTGGAGAAAGTGTATAGTTTAGCTCACAACTCAATTGCATAAATGCTTTTCCTCAAGACAGCCTATGTATTAGGTATGTAGAAATGCTTTTTCTACATATTTGGTATGATGAAATGCTCACATTTCATCACACAGATTATTAAAAAGACCACGTTCTCAAGAGTGAGGTTTAATAAAATTAATAACTTTTACTGTTTTATCAAAGGCATATGTGAAACTGGCTTTTTAAAAATGATTGCTAGTGAAGAATATAATTATTACTAGTAAAGTTTTGTACCCTTGCCGTGATTCACGCTAAAGTGCCAGCAGTTTTGCCCTCCATTGCTTTTGTACCATCAGAGGAGATATCAACATGGTCGTTTCAGGGTAAATCATGAGATTCAAAAAGTTATTTAATACTTTGAGTAATTCAGCAGCACTTGTATTTGTTGCCAAGCATTCACATAAAAGAAGCCCTTCGATGATTAGTTGGCATGGATACTGGAATAATAAAAACAAAACAGTAAGTCCACCCATGTCTGCAGATTTGTCCGCTTATAAAGCAAGAGTACAGTGCTTAAGGAGAGGTATTAACTTGTAGATATTAACATTTAATTTGATGAGCTACTGCATCGTTGGAAGTGCCACTGCTGTGATTTCTTTTACTGGACCTTCATCCAGCAGACATTCAGCAATGTCAGCCGTGCAAAGCTTTCTTAGTTTCTCAGCTATCTTGTGCACCGCTCCAACCCGTGCATTCTGATAACTTACCTTTATGATGCTTTTTCATTTCTAATTTGAAAACAATCTTTTGCTTCTGAAGAGCTCATCATGTCAAAATTTAAGACATTCCATTTCTTTTTCTTTAAACCCTCAATGAATTCATTGGATGATAATGAGGTAGTGGAGATTATAGCCGATATAACCAAAGATTGCTCTTGCTAGGAACATAGAAGTACTGAGAACACACTGAAAATTTCGAAAACATGCATATTTATACCTTAAACTTGCTACCTTAGAACATTCTAAACACAAGAATATACAAGCATATGTTTCCTTAGCTGTCAGAATGATACATTATCATCACACACTATGTATTCTCTGGATTCACTGTTGTGAAAAAGGCAGGTAACATCTTTGTATTACTAAAAAGAGTTTTGACATTGTGGATCCCCTGAAAAGGTCTCGGGGGCCTCACACAGGGGCATCTCTGGATCACACGTTGAAAATGCTGATGTAAACTGGTGCCCTGTCCTAACATATTTTTAGAGGAGTCTAACATAGACATCTGTATCAATAAAGTAATGTTTCCATCTTAGCTGATTAATTTGTCAGGAAGAGGGAAATATGTTAGTGTGTGGGAGGAGCCGTGTGGTCCGGAGATCATAGTGGTGGAGGTGGTGTAACCTCAGAGAGTGGTGGGTAAAGGGTAGACAGAGGGTGGAGTTGGCAAAAGCGCTTTACGACTTAACAAAAAATGAGCATTTGTTCTCTCTGTGTTTTTTTTTTTAAGCGAAAAAAGCACTGGATCTACATATATATATTCATACTCATTTGTATCTATGCTCAAAATCAGGGTACTCAGCCATTTTTTCCTTGAGTGACAGCAGGGGAGAGATGCTGGCACACCTGAGAGGAGAACAGGTGTTCACGGCCGTTGTCCGTTTCTTCCAACCAGGGAGGCTGTGAATGGAGTAGACATTAGTGATCACGGGAGGTGCTGCAGGCAGAACTGGGCTGTGGGCAGAGATGGAGATGAGTGATGGGGGGCAGAGGAAGACTGTGGGGTGAACACAGGGAGAACGGGGCCCAGGGGCATACAGAGGTGGGTGCAACCGGAGTCATGGAGATGAACGTATATTTGAAAGATTTCCATCAAAATACAGTTGAAATAACTATTGAAATAACTGTAGTGGGTAGTCTGACTTCGAATGTCTTACCAGTATTCAAATTCTATTATTATAACCTGTGCAGGAGAAAACAGCAATGCCATGAATTTGGTGTAGTGCTGGTAAGTCTCTAAGCTTCGGTTACAGACATCAGTATGTAAAAATATTGATTGGGCCAGGTTGGGGCTGCAAATTCAAGAATGAAATTTTAATATTTAATTTTTTACTAACAGGCAATTATGATTAAAGGAGGCAGAAGAATTTAGTTCAGATAGATATCATTCATCAGTTTGTTACTTATGTGGTACTCATTTCCAGAAAGGATTTGAGATGGCAGAAGGAAGAATCAAAGTCAGTAATCAAGAACAAACATGATTCTGAGTCATGTTTTTTTCCCTTATGTTTTATCTACTGATGACGTTTATTTTAATAGGGTCATATAGTTGAGGTACTGTAACTATAAAGTAATTAAACTGGTCTCTGTTAACTATGCAGGAGGCATATAATCTTGTCACTTTTTAGTTGCATATGTACAAGTACAGTATACATTTGTAATGGGAGTGCTTGGGCAGGAGAATCATAGCAGGGCACAGAAAAAATCTTTTTAAATTCAGTACTGCTTTCAGCTGTAGTTAACAGAAAGCCATGAGCAGAAGCTTAAACCATAAGCTGTTCATTATTATGCAGTTCACAGAAGTTCAGAGGTGGTCTAAGGAGGTCCAGCTGCTCAGCAGTGCCCTCAAGGCCCCAGGTTCTCTGCCATCTTTTGCATGTTCCCTTACTGCCACCAGGTCACAAAATGGCTGCCTCAGCTCTAGGCATCACATCCCTTTTCAAGGCAAGAAGGAGGAAGTAGAGCAAGCAGTCCCCATTCCTGTGCTTGCCTGACAGAGAACGAAATCTTTCCCAGAAGCTTCCATCCAGTTTTCGCTGAAGTCTCTTTTGCTTGAACTGTTTCACACAAGACCGCCTCCCTTCACAGGAGATACTGGGCAAATGAGTGTATGTACAAGGGGAATGGGTACCAGGTTTGGTGTAACGCACATCGTGTATCATTTCTTAGGCTTATGACACATTGCTTGCTGCCCAGGAAAAACTGGGACTCAGCCATTAGAGGGGCGGAAATGTCTCTTGGCTGGCTGGCTGTGTGTCTGTCACAAATATGCAGAAAGGAAAGCACAGACTATTCAGTAGCTTGCTACATCAACTTTCCTTTAGTTCGGAGACTATTTCACGTGTGTCCTTCTTTCTTACATGTTCCCTTTTCTTTCTTATTTTAGTGGAAGGTTACACAGACCTGAATCCCAGTTAGTCGTAGAGCAAATTTAGAGACAGTTAGGTCTCAACTTCCTCAACTGTGAAATAAGAATATTGTATTAGATAATCTCTGAGGTACCTTCTGCTTCAAAAATTCTTATCTCTTCTTTTGTTCCTGTCTTTTGATCATTTCACATTTCTATCTTTTTAATCAAAAAAAGTAGACAGGGGAATCCCCTGGAGGTCCAGTGGTTAGGACTCCACAGTTCCACTGCTGGGGGCCCAGGATTGATCCCTGGTTGGGGAACTAAGATCCCACAAGCCACACGGTGCGGCCAAAAAAAAAAAAGAAAAAAAAGTGGACAGGATTAGAGAGAGGATATAGAAGTGTTTGGTGTTTTATAGTCATCTTGATAGCTGGGCAGTGTCTCTGATAAAGATCTTGATGGTATAGAAGGTTGAAGCTTAAAATTAGGTTTTGGCTTTTTGGCAGTTAGGTAATATGATATTATTTATACCCCAAATTTCTATTGAAAGTGGAAAACTAATAGCATTTTTATTTTAATAGGGGAACATATACATATACGTGTACAGTCTGTAATCAAAATAGCCTCAGTACTGTGTTCTAAGAAAACGCCATCTGACCCAGCAGAGGAAGCATTTGAAGCACTGTTGGTTAAAACCTGGTAGAACACCACCTTTTGTTTATGGGGCATTTGTTCTTATTTGTTAATAGTGTTTGCGTTGCATATTTGCCTTAGATAAAATTAGAGGACAGCTAAAGGAGAGTGATACCCTTCATGCGTTGTAACAACTGAACTGGACTTGAATGAGGCAGAACCTTTGATGTTTCAAATGTCTTGAAATGGGATTCTACTTGTGTTTCAGAGAGAGCTGTGATCTGGCTCCTCCTACAGAATCCGGTCAAGATTATATGAAGTCGGATATACAGTGAGTTGAAAATCATATTCCCAACTCTAACAAATTGCCAAGCAATTACCCTGCTTATAAAGGAGGCTGTTGAAATGTTAACCTAAAAAGGATTAGTCTTCTGTCCAACAAAAACCTTATAGAAGGATGCCAATGCAGTTTATTGTGTTTTATCAGTATTGGGAGGTCCTAGAGATAAACCTTATTAACTCTGGCATTCAAAGGGGCCAAAAGACATCTGCAGTTTGGAGTGTATTTTTAAGAATAAAATGGGTGTATGTATATGTATTTAACAGCTGTTTTAAATAGCTTAGGGGCAGCGCCTAATTTCATTACTGTAGAATATCCAAATAACAGAAACTTTTCCTTCTACTGAAACCCTTTTAGCTATATAATTAAAGCAGTTGTCTTCATTTTTCATTATGTGAGTGACTAAGAGCCTTGTTAATGTAAATATTCAGGAAGCTTGATTTTATAGCTTCTTGGTTTTATAACCAACAATAAAAATCATGTACAGTGGAAAACCCCTTCTTCTCTTGAACACGGTCCTAGCTGAAAGACAAACTCAAGCAATTTTTTCTGGCAAACGAATGACCTGTGTGGCAGGGTCTTAGATGCTGCCAGTGGCTGTCTCATTATAGAATGTAATTAACGTGATGTTAATTTAAGGCGACACAGTATTTGGTGGGGGGGTTGGATTTCCAAGTACCAACTGTCAGGCAGCATGGTATCCACTTGCCAGGAAAAAGTAGTTTTATACAAGTTCTTAATAAAAGTTATTGTGAAATCAGTGGAGATTTTTATTGTACAAATGACCTTAGTTCATTTATTACAGTGAGCACTTTAACTTCTGAGTCTGGTAGGCTTGTTTTCTGAACCAAAGATCCATTCTTTTTGCCAGTGGTCATCGGCATGTCACTGTCATCAGCATGAACAGGTATTACTGAGTGACGTCTAAGAGTGAGGTATTAGAAGGGACGCAAAGAAGTGTAGCCTGTGACCTTGGTCGTCCAGGAGTTTATACTTGTTGCTAGCACCTCTTGATTATCTACTATTCACGGTTTAAGCAAATCATTATGAAACACGTTATTCTTTGCCCTAGGGGTTCTTCAGCCAGGGGTCCAGCACAGCAGTCTCCACTCTCCTAGGCTGAGGGATGAAGTCACAGTCAGAAGTGGAGGTCAGTCCACCTGAAGTCCTCTCCTGGCCGTTTCCCCTTCTCACCTGTGACTGCAGAGCAGCCCTGCTCGCTGCATGTAGGAGCCGAGGGCTTGTTGGCTGCTACCGTAGGCTAGTTTAGGGGAAGGAAGACAGTGTCCTGGAGCAGTTCTCGGCCCTTTAGGTATGAAAGATTGGGAGGGACACAGCAAAAAGAGGGAAGAGATCTATTACCATTTTCTTTCTTTTCTTTTTTTAAAAAATTGTGGTTAAAAACAATGTAAAATTTATCATCGTAACCACATTCAAGCTACAGTTCAGTACTCTTAAGAATGTCCACAGTGTTGTGAAACAGATCTTTAGAACTTCTTACATCTTGCAGATCTGAAACTCTATACCCGTTAAACAACAAATCCCCTTTTCTCCCTCCCCCAGCTCTGGTAACCACCGTTCTATGTTCTGTTTCTATGAATTTGGCTATTTTAGATACCTCGTATAAGTGGAATCGTACGGCGTTTATCTTTTTGTGACTTACTTCACTTAGCATAATGTCCTCAAGTTTCATCCATGTTGTAACACGTAGCAGGATTTCCTTCCTTTTTAAAACTGAATAATATTGTATTATTATTATTGTGTGTTTAATCACATTTTGTTCATCTGTTGATATTGGGGTGGCTATTGTGAATAATGGATGTACCAATATCTCCTGGAGACCCTGCTTTCAATGCTATTGGACAAATACCCAGAAGTGGAATACCTGGGTCATATGGTAATTCTATTTTTAATTTTTTGAGGATCTGCCATACTGTTTTATATAGCAGTTGTACCAATTCACAATCCCACCAACAGTGGACAAAGGTTCTAATTTCTCCACATCCTTGCCAACACTTGTGATTTTCGTTTTTTTTTTTTTTTTTTTTTAAATAATGGCCATTCTAAAGGTGTGAGGTGATACCTCATTGTGGTTTTGATTTGCATTTCTCTGGTGATTAGTAATGATGGGCATCTTTTCATCTCCTTGTTGGCCATTTGTGTATCATCTCTGCGGAAGTGTCTAAGTCCTTTGCCCATTTTTTGATCGGTTATTTAATTTTTTGTTGTTGACTTATAAGATGCCATTTTCTCATTAAAATATGAATTAGCAGAGTAGAACTGCTCCCAGATGAGGTGGGCTATAGTGCAGGATACAGAAATGCAGTGAGAGCGGAGCAGAGGAACTGGGAACTGCAGTAACTGCAGAGGAACTCCCCCATCTTTAGCCACTATCAGTGCAGCTTGTTTAATTGAGGGCTTTTACTCCCAAAGAGGATTTGAGGCCTCATTCATCCTCCTCTTCCTATCCCTCCTCCTCCTCATTACCTATAAAACCAGGGGGGTGGACAAGATGATAACTGAGGTGTCTTCCAGATCTAAAATACCGAGTTTTGAGAGTATTGCCTTTTACCAACTGACCTCTAACATCTAAAGTTTCCTTGGAACCTCAGTAATATGTGACTCCTAGACTAAGAAGTCTTTGTTGATGGCTAGTAAGAAGTGCTCCACCAAAGTCCTATTGGATCTTTGGTTTGCTAACTTTTTATTTTATTTTTTAAATTTTTTAATGTGTTTATTTATTTATTTATTTTTGGCTGCACTGGGTCTTCGTTGCTGTGTGTGGGCTTTCTCTAGTTGCGGCGAGCGGGGGCTACTCTTCGTTGCGGTGCACGGGCTTCTCGTTGTGGTGGCCTCTCTTGTTGCGGAGCACAGGCTCTAGGCGCGCGGGCTTCAGTAGTTGTGGCACGCGGGCTCAGTATTTGTGGCTCGCAGCTCTAGAGCACAGGCTCAGTAGTTGTGGCGCACGGGATTCGCTGCTCTGTGGCATGTGGGATCTTCCCGGACCAGGGATGGAACCCTTGTCCCCTGCATTGGCAGGCGGATTCTTAACCACCGCGCCGCCAGGGAAGCCCCTGGTTTGCTAACTTTTAACTCCTTTGGCTCTTTATAGTATGGTGTCACCTCCAGATCCTGGGCCCACGGGTCAGTTCTTTAACTGCCGCCTCACACGAGTCCTCTACGTGGTAGAGCGCTCGGGCTTGGACTTCGCCCTGGAGAAACACAGCAGTTGTTATTTTTTAAACCTATTCACAGTCATGAGGAAATAGAAGCCAAAGTTCATTGGACAGTGTATTTGTTGTTTTGAACACACAGAGCAAACAGAACTAAATTCAGTGAATTCTCATTTCTGTAAAACTAGCTATATTTTTGTGTTAAATGCTGGGTTTAAAGAAATCTTACCCAACTGATTTGTTTATTCCCTGTCCATGGCTTTCATAGTGATATTTGGGTAATAATTTTTAAAAAGTGATGTGATTGTGGTGGTTGATGTTGAAGGTTACCGTGGACTCTGATAGGATATGCTTAGAATTACTTTTAGATTTCAGACACTTGGTAGTTTTAATTTTTTGCGTCTCACGGATATCGTCTGACAGATAACCAGTCTTTAGGGAGCTCATCTTAGTTATGTGGAGTTACGTTATCGCCATATGGCGCTGTGACTTAAAATGCTCTAATGCTAACGGTATTCTATGAGGTAATAAGGTAAACAAGCAGAATCCAGTAAACCCCATAGGAATAGGTGAGGAATACGCATGATGACTCAGAAAGAGTGAGGTTCTGGTCGTGCTTGCAATAGAACCCAGGATATCTAGTCCAGCAGTGTCTTCGTCCTTGGCCATCTGAAGCATCTCCATTGCCTTCTGGCCTGTTGTCAGGTCTTGATGGAATATTGCCAGTCCCTTCTTTTGCCAAAATGCTAAATATAGCCAGTGTGTGAGCAGGGGAGGGGTAATGCAGGGGCTGAGGCAACTTCAGAGAGCTACGTTGTGAAAAGCTGCCAAAATGTTCAGAGCCACCTGATGTCATCTTTCCTCTAGATTATACAGTCCACTCAAGGATTGAAAATGCATTTGGTAACATGATGATTTCATAGCCAAAGATTATCTAGGCCCTGTGGGGCTCCTCATCACCATCCCTCTGATCATAGGTTAGTCATTTAATTATGAAAAAACATAACCACCAGAACACAGGTAAAGTGAAAAGGCAAAACTAACTTATGGTTGGTAATTAGTAGCCCAGAATTCATCAGTGTCAAAAGGGTGTAACGTTTCCCCTCCAAATGGTAGCATTTCATAAATTTTATAATATGTAAAACTATCACGTTTCCATTATTCATCCATTTATTTATGTTGCATGGGAAATGTAACTTACTTCTATACATTTTCGTTTCTGGTTTCTAAAAGTATGTGGTGTTACTATTATTACAACATCAATATCATTTGTAATGGGAGTTCTTTTTCCTTTTGGGTGATTCAGAATCCAAATATTAAACATCAGAGTGGTATATAAGGCTCTCAGACTGTGATTTGGTCATCACGCCTCTGATCTACTTTGTTAGGGGGAAAGATTTGCTAGGAAATGTGACTTAAGGGATCGTACAGTTTTGGCTAGGAGTAGGATTTTAGAATATCATTAGACTTCATTTATCCATGTACCTTCTAACCTATTATTAGAGTAACAAGATTTGATCATTAAGTAAGCTTTTCTAATTAAATTGGGAATGTACATATAAAAATATTTTGATAGTATTAAAAAAATCAGTTAATATAATTCACCACATTAGCTGTAAAATGTAGAAAAATCATATGACTATCTCAGTAATTCAGGCAAACTATTTGTTAAAATCTGGTATCTGTTCATGATAAAAAGCTCTTAGCAAACAAAAATAGGAACTTCCTAAATGTGAACCAAGTTCTGGTGAGGATGCAGAGCAAATGGAACTTTCATATGTTGCTGGTGGGAGTGCAAAATGGTACGGCTATTGCGGAAAACAGTTCAACAGTTTCTTATAAAGATAAATGTACACTTACCGTATGACTCGTCAGTCCTGCTCCTGGGTATTTACTTAAGAAAAATGAGAAACTATGTTCACACAAAAACCTGTCCTCAAATATTTATGCAGTTCTATGAATAATCACCCAAAACTAGAAAGAACCCAAATATCCTACAACCAGTGGATGAATATACAAATGGTGGCAAATTCCTACAAACTGTTGATAAATGCAACAACAGGTATGAATCTTAAAGGCAGTATGTTGAGTAAAAGAAGCCACTGTCAAAAAATGATGCACTATATGATTCAATTTAAGTCATATTCTAGAAAGGCAAAGCTATAGGTATGGAGAACAGGTCAGTGGTTGCCAGGGTTCAGGGTGGGGAGAAGGTGCTGATTACAAAGGAGTGGCATGAAGAAATTTTCTGGAGTGATGGAAGTGTTCTGTCTTGGTTGTGGTGATGGTTACATTATACATCTGGTCAAAACTCATAGAACTATACACCAAAAAACATGAATTTTACTTTTTATAAATTAAAAGTAATATTTTTAAAAAAGTAAGTTTAGATACCAGGTCAGTATGTGAAATCTGTATTTCTGTATAGCAGTAGTAACCAGAAAATGAAGTTTTAAGAAAGATGATATGTATAATAGCATCAAAAAATATCAAATACCTAGGACTAAATCTAATGAAAGATGTCTAAAATCGTTATACAAGCTGATTCTAAAATTTATATGGAAACACAAATGGCCAATTAGTCAAGGTAATAATACTGAAGAAAAACAAACTGCAGAATTTACACTATTGTATATGCAGTGTAGAATAAACAAATAGATCAATGGAATAGAACAGAAACCAGAAACAGAACCACAATTAATATATAAAAGTATGTGTGTATTTATAAGTAATACATATATTTTATATACGCACACACACACACACCACACACACACACACACACACACACACACATACACTTAATTCATGATTAAGATGGCATCATACAGCAATGTGGAAAGAAAAATCTGTTCAATAAATAATCCTGGATCAATTGCTTATCCATATTGAAAAAAACTAATTTTGCCCCCTACCTCGCATCATGCACACAGAAGAATTCCAGGTCAACTGTAGATCTAAATAGAGGAGGTTAGAAAAAGCTCCTAGAGGTGCTCGACACAGTGGTCACCAAATAATGCTCAACAAAACTAGAGTGAATTATCCCTGCACGCTGACCAGAATAGCTAAAATTTAAAAACAAATACAGCAACAAAAAACTTGACAATATCAAGTGTGCACCCAGATATCAAGTGCACCCAGATATCAAGTGCAGAGCACCCAGAACTCTCAAACACTGATGGCGAAAGTGTAAATTAGCACAATTGCTTTGGAAAATTGGTAGTATTATATTAAAGTTCTACACACTCATTGTGCCTCTGACCCAGCAAATCCAGTCCTAGTTGTATACCCAACAGAAACGTGTGCTTATGTTCACCAAAAGACGTGTCCAAGAATGTTCATAGCATAATTCATAATAACTCCAAACTGGAAACAACCCAAAAGGTCCATCAGTAGAAGAATGGAGAAATATCATACATTGTTGTATATTCAGTGAAATACCATAGAACAGCAAACAGGAAAAACTACTGCTATTGACAACAACATGGGCTCGAATATAATGTTGAGTAAAAGAGTTCAGACACAAAAGAGTTCAAAAACAAGAAAAACTAGGACTTCCCTGGTGACGCAGTGGTTAGGAATCTGCCTGCCAATGCAGGGGACACGAGTTCGAGCCCTGGTCTGGGAAGGTCCCACGTGCCGCAGAGCAACTAAGCCCGTGCGCCACAACTACTGAGCCTGCGCTCTAGAGCCTGTGAGCCACAGCTACTGAGCCTGCATGCCACAACTACTGAAGCTTGCGCGCCTAGAGCCCGTGCTCTGCAACAAGAGAAGCCACTGCAATGAGAGGCCCGCATACTGCAACGAACAGTGGCCCCCGCTCGCCGCAACTGGAGAGAGCCCATGCTCAGCCGTGAAGACCCAACGCAGCCAAAAAATAAATTAATTAATTTTTTAAAAATACAAGCAAAACTAATATATGGGTAAGGAGTCAGTATAGTGGTTACCTTTAGGGAGGGAGATTAGTTGATGGGATGGTATATGAGGCCAACTTCTAGAATCTTCTAGTACTTGATCAGGATGGTAGTTATATGAGTATGTTAACTTTGTAAAAGTTCTTTGTACATTCATGATTTGTATGCCTTTTGGAATATATGTTATATTTGAATTAAAAAATTTTGTTAAAAGAAATATTTTGAGTTAACCATAGGAGTGAACGGCATCCAAGATTGTATTTTTTTTCATTAGTAAAGTTCATATTATCAGTGTTGTAAGAGAGAAAATTATTTGTATCTACAGATACAAATAACTAGCTCCATAAATACAGAGAACAGGTTTAAATTCTTTGCTGACTAAATCAAGACATTCCTAGGCTTCTTGAGTTTTTTTTTTATTGCTTTTGTGGCTAGGGATAAACCCATTCTTCCTGTATCCCTGTTTTGGTTTTTTTTTTTCCTTCATGAAAGAATATATTGTTGGAAACCATTCTATATCAGTACATATAGATAGACATCTTTCTTTTTAGAGCTATATGGAATATAATATATTTAGACCATTTATCATTCATTGACATTGAGACTGTTTCTGACTTTTTATAATTACAAAATGGTTCAGTGAACAGTATTTCACATAAAATGTATTTGAGCAAGTATATTTATATAGGATAATTTATTGAAAGTAGAAGTTTTGGATCTTACAGTATGTGTAAATTATTTTAAACTTTTTGTTTGGAAATAATTTTACACTTAGAGAAAAAAGATCAGCATCTACTATTAATAGTTTGCTCTCTTTGCTTTATCACTTGCCCTCTCTCTTCACATATATACATGATTTATTTTCCCATTTGAGAATAACTTGCACACATCATAGCCCTCTGTCCCCAGGCACGTCAGTGGGTCTCCAAAGAACAAGTTCATTCTCCTACCCCCAGTAGAGCTGTCAAACCCAGTAAACCGAGCCTGGATTTAATATCTCTGTTCAGTCCACCATTTGTATTCCCGTCTTGTCAGTCAATCCAACAACAGTCTTCATAGCATTGTTTCCCTCTAGTACAGGATCCAGTTGAGGATCAGATACTGCATTTACTTGTCATGTATCGTTTTTAGTTTCCTTTTCTTTGGTGTAGTTCCTTGGCCTTTCTTTGTCTTTTTTAAAAAAATTACTGAGATATAATTCACATACCATAAAATTTATATTTTTAAAGAAATCGAGATAAAACTCACAACTATAAAATTTATCCTTTTAAAGTATACAAATCAGTGGTTTTAGTATATCTACAGAACTGTGCAGCCATCACCGCTATTGAACCATCACCCCAAACAATCCTTTTACACACTAGCAGTCACTCCCCATCTCCCTCCTCCCCCCTTTTGTGTCTGGTTTCTTTCACTTAGCTTAATGTTTTCAGAGTTTATCCATGTTGTCGCTGGTATCAAATCCATTCCCTTTAATGGCTGAGTAATATTCTGTTGTCTGGATGTAGACCACATTTTGCATATCCATTCATCAGTTGAGGCACTTTGGGGCCATTATAAATAATGCTGCTATGAACATTCTTGTACAGGTTTTTGTGTACATGTTTTTAGTACTCTTCATATCTAAATTCTGATCTAGGCTTCATACCTCACTATAGTGCTCTGCAGAACTTTCTTGGCCATTGTTTCCTCTAGAGTTTGTACTGGATCACGAGTACAGTTTCCACATGCAAAACCCACAGACGTGGAGGGCTGACTGTATTCACTGTACTACATTATTTTATTTAAGGGACTTGAGCATCCTAGGATTTTGGTGTCCGTGAGGGCTCCTGTAACCTATCCCTGTGGTTACTGAGGGATGACTGTAGTCAGAGAAACAATTGTCAGGGAGACGTGGACCAGGCAGTTTTGTCGTTCTCAAGTGGTGTGTAGACTAAAAAGCCTGAGGACCGTGGGTCTAGACTGCTAACTTCTGTCTACAACTATTTAGATGGCCTGGCTCCTGAGAACTTATGCCTTTTGCCTGCCTTACTGGGCCTTCCAATAAAATGGACTAAGTTTAATGAGTTCCTCTTTTGTATTCTTCCTGCTTACACTTTGCAAGAGACGCTGCTGGGCAGAAGTTAAGTCAGTGTAATCTTGTCAGATAACTGTCAGAGTTGTAAAGCGGGTACCTCCCTTCTCTTTTTTGTGTTTGTATTTGTGTTGGGGGAGGGTACTGTGCGTACCTGGGGTCTGAAGGAAGATGAACCTCCTTCCCCCTCCCCCCCCTTCCCCTCTGCTAGGTCAGTGCCACAGTGACAACCAGCAACTTGTCTGCCTCCTGAAGGTGAGTCTGTGTTAACGGTTGCCTGGCAGGAAACAGCCAGCCTTCAAGGACCAGCTGAAAAGAGGTTGCCTCCAGAATCTGTAGAAGGTTTTGCTGGCTGGTGATGTCCCCGCTTCCTCCAGACTTCCCTTGGCCTTGAATACAGGTTGTGTGGCATCCTCGGAGCTGGGGTAGGAGAACATCCAGAGGGACATATGTGCTGGTGAGATTCATTGCCGCCCCCTCGCTGACCTCCAGACGCCACCCCTGGAAGTCCTCCCTTCTCTTACTCTCGGAGCCCTCCCATCCTGCTGAGCCTGGCAGATGGCCTGGGTGCAAATTTTATTTCTATGGTATTGTCTTCAACTGTGTCCCCCCGAGGTACCTGAGCAGAGAGGCTTGCACAGACTGGATGTTCAAAAAAGCGTTGTTCGGTGAATGAGCCACGGGGAGACCCACTGTTCGGAGGAGACAGCCTGTGAGCACTTCCTAGTCTAGTTTCTTCTACTGTATGTTAATAAGGTGTATGGTGAATAAAAACTCCTGACTTTGGTTGAATGCCGCCTTTTTTTTTTTTTTTTTTTTTAAGAAATTGCTGGCACAACCTTGAGAAGGGTGGGGATATCCTTTATTTAATATAATATAGATTGTTTGGCTGGAGGCCCAAATCTTGGTTTCCGTCATCAGCTTATTAAATGAAGTTTTACAGGATTGGACTAGAGAGAGGAATTAGAAAAGATTGTCTGCCCTTGTAGTGGTGATTTGCCCTTAGTAATGGGAAATTCCTGGGCGGGGATATTTAACTTGCATTTGTTTGTACACAGGTGAAAACTGAGCTCTACCTTGTCTCCTCCCAGCCTCTAAAAGCCTTTTTTTTGATACATCTACCTCTAAAACACAGTGAAAACAGATTGGAAACTGGGTTGCTTCAACCATAAGCTGTTTGATTAAGCCACAGTGGGGTTCTGTGCCCCAGCATATCTTTGTGGCCTTCTGTTGGGTGTCATAAGTGAACTGTGTTCCTTTATTATTATTGGAATTAGAGAACCTGCGACACTGAGAACTTGATCCATTACCTGATAATATATCCAGAACCCCAGGCTCCCAGCAGATGTTATAAAACATGTACCTCAAGAAATAGGGCAGACGAGTTACAGCACTGTGTGCATGACCAGATTTCTCCTTTGCTCCCTTTTAAACTCTGCCTTGCAAGTGGCCTGTCTTTTGTGACCCTTGGGAAGAGGTAAAGAATCCACCTTTACCTGTTTGTGTAAAAAATACTGATGCCTGAGGCCCACTCCCCAGGGATTCTGATTTGTTGGTCTGAGGTACTTCAGGATATTTAAGAGCTCCCCGGGTGACTTCATATGCAGCCAAGGTTCAGAAATACTGTATTAGCCAAAATACTTCCCCATTCATCCTGTGTTATTAGCTTTTTAGTCAATGTTCCAATTTACAAAGTACCGCCCTTCCACATACTTACTGTGTTCTCACAGTGACTCAGTGAAGCAGACCAGCTTCTGCTCCCAGGGTTGCTCAGTCTTCGTGAGTGTTCTGTGAAGGCTTGTCGCCACGTCGCTTGGTTCTGTGCTTTGTACGTGGCTATTTGTAACTGTGTGGCGGGCTGGCCTTTTGATGAGGCCCCTTCTCTTCACAGCCACACGCATCAGGTGTTTAAAAGGGTGTGTTATTTTTCATCTTTTGAAATCTATTGCTTTCTGTGCCTTTCAGGAGCCTATTAAAATTTGCAGAATGTTTGATTAAGCTCTGTAGGGTTACGGAAAGCACTATTCATAGAAACTCTAGTTTCTGTTCCACCACTGACGAATTGTGTGACTTTGGGCAAATACTTCGCATTTTGTAAATGGATGTTATTAACCTACCAGAAGGCATGCACTAGACTAAATGGACATCCTGCTTCAGCTGTGAGAGTCGGATGGTCTCTGGCTGACTGCCCATTCCTCCATTACTGGCAATTCCTGTTGCCAATATGTTCAGTTCAAACACAGCTTTCACACCTTTCTGTCCTCCAGGTGAGATAGACTGAAGATCAGTAGGTCTTGATAACTCATTGAATGTGAACATTGAGAGACCCCAATGTGTCTTTTTTTTTTTTTTAATAAATTTATTTATTTATTTGTTTATGGCTGCGTTGGGTCTTCGTTGCTGCATGCGGGCTTTCTGTAGTTGCAGCGAGCGGGGGCTACTCTTTGTTGCGGTGCGCGGGCTTCTCATTGCGGCGGCTCCTCTTTATTGCAGGGCACGAGCTCTAGGTGCGCAGGCTTCAGTAGTTGTGGCAGTTGGGCTTCAGTAGTTGTGGCTCGTGGGCTTAGTAGTTGTTCCGCGGCATGTGGGATCTTCCCGGACCAGGGCTCAAACCCGTGTCCCCTGCATTGGCAGGCGGATTCTTAACCACTGCACCACCAGGGAAGTCCCCCAAATGTGTCTTGAGGACATTGTTTTTCAAACTTAAAGATGTACTTAAAAACAATCCTAAGAACCTTCTGGAGCATTTGTCAAAAATACAAATTCACAGTCTCCACTCCAAACCCTAAGAATCGATCTTCAGGGGTGGGGCCTGGGTGATTATTTTTATCATATTTTTTAAATCAAGTTCCTAAGTAATTCTTGTGATTAAACAAAAGTGGGAAGTTGCTCTCTAGGGAATTGAATATAGTAGGCACTCAGTAGACGAACACATGTCTATTCTACTAACCCATTTCATTTTTCTTCCTGTAGTTTTACAGATTAAAGTCCACAATCCTAGAATTCAGAAAAACAAACACTATTTGCAGGAGAGAAAACTAAACATTGGCTGCACTGTACTTAGTGCTCTTTGATGCTTACATGTGTTGATAGCAAATGTGATAGGTTTCTTTTAAACCTATTTGGGAATCTAGGCAGAGGGATAAAACAGTAGAGCTGTATGAACATTATTCTTAGGCTCTATGCCATGGACTACATTTTAGATGAGATGGTGAAATTGGATATTTTGGTTTTTAAGTCAGTGAGTTACTTAATAGACAATCCTGTGGTCTGCTTTGTACTAAATTCACTTGTGGCAGGCATACTGTATTTGTAATCATTTTGCTTTTAATTTTAATTTTGAATATATGGTCTTTGATACTGAAGGTTACATTTGGAAAAGGAACATTGCCCTGTACTAACCATATATACTTTATTGCTTTGTCTGGAATACATTCGAATGCCATGTACCTTGGGGCATGGTTGTCACAGGGATATGTAATTACAGCTTAAAAATCTCTTTAATTGTTTCAGACTACTAAGTCACTGTTGGATAAATCCCATGATTCTGTATTAAAACTTATTTTGGTTAATGATTCCTACAAAATAATTTTTACTTAGCTAATGCAGAGAATAGGCCCCAGTACCTCGACTTCCAAATCTTCTTCTCTGAACAGCATGAGAATGACATGAGTTATGACTGATGAAAACTATATACTTTAATTTTCTGTTGCAAAAGTTTTATATACATATACACTCATATATAATGGAAAATTGGGAAATTACCGAAAAATATTCAATATATAGGAGCAAGTCACCCATAATGCCAACATCAGACTTCACCTCTGCTTATATTCTGCTTTACATAATTTTGACCTTCTACTATGTCTGATTCTTTTGGTTTCTCACTAGGCCCTGACTAGTAAAACTTGAACTTGTACATTTTGCTCATTCTGCTTGATATTGGTTCATCTGAAGCAAGGACAGAATGGGTATTGAGATATTTTCAGATGATGTTCTCATGGTGGAATAATTTAATAATGAAGTCTAAACAGCCCTTTTCATGGGCACTTTCAGTCAGGAAGTACGCTATTTAATAAAGGTGTTTTGTGCCCGGCATGCTGCCTTGGATTTTGACCATCCCAGCTTCTTGGATCTTTCTTTTCCTGTCAGATTTTACAGTCACCCTCCTAGGCAGAGCCCATCCTCAGATAACTGGAACTGTAAAGGTAAGAACTGGTTAGTCTCCTTTCTCCTGTTTTCTCCTTTCAATCCATAACAAGGCTCCCAGAGAGACAGACATTCCTCTATGATGTTCTCCTGTTCCGTTCGTGAAGCTCGCGGTGGCTTAGATGGCTGTAGACGTCCAGGTGCATCAGCAGTGGCCCTTCCTACTTCACCAGCTTATTTGTTACTCGCTGATGCAGTCTGTGCTCTGGCCGGGAAAAGCTGCACACAGCCCGTCCCTCTACCTTTGCTTCTGCATTTCCTTCACCTGCAATTTTCTTCCCTCTTCTCTCTGGCAGTTCATGTCCCTGTTTTCCTTCAAAACCCTAGGAAGCCTTCCTCTTTGACCTGCTGTACATCTGCCAGCACATTATCATTTTGTGTTTGTCCAAATGTCATTTTTTAAAACTACTTACTCAACCAGTTAGCATCAGGGACCTACCATCTCTTCTGTTTTTCCCACAGTGCCCTGCATTGGTTTAGACATCTAAGTTAATTTAACTTAAACCAATACAGACTTTGGTATTATTCAGAGAGGGAAAGTGAGGCTTTGGTAGGAAGGTGTTCCCTGCTGCATGCGGCATGCCGGAACCCGACCGGTGTCACGCCGGAATTGATGGAGGGAGTTAAGATGACAGAACAACCTATTAAAAAAGAAAAAAAATAGCAAATAGAAACACCATCCTCTCAAACTTTCATCATAGAGCAAGTGTTTTGTGAGAAATTTCTTTTTTTTTTTTTTTTTTGGCACTCATGGTTATTTATTTTATTCTGTGGGTTATAATCCATTACTATTTATTTTGCTATTCAAATTGTGCGGGAAATCCTTTTTTAAAAATTAGCCAATAGAGCCACTGGGAGCTGAGATAAGAGGCTGGCCATTGTTTAGGTCTCCTCTCTGCCTTTTCTGCCTTCTCTTGGAAGGTCCTCCGGATGGGGTCTGTGCTCACCCAAGGCTGGGGGTGGAGGAAACAGGCAGGGTGGGCGGGGAGGCTGCTGACACAGGTGCCGGCAGACTCCGGATGAAGACAGCTCTGTCCACACGTGCAGCGCTTGCTTCCTGCTTCAGACCCGAGCTCTCCATTACAAAATAATGCAGATCTTGTTAGTTTCTAAATAAGCTCGTGGGAAGACACTGAGCGTTTGTATTGTTTTCCTCTGAGGTTTAGATAGGGATTTAACTTTTAGTGACTAGATCATCAGGGCATTTGAGGGCTAGTGAAAACGTAAGATCCCGAAGTAATCATCTCTACTCGGTATGACCACGTATGAAATACCTCACTGGAAAATTTTACCTCTCTCCGAAATAAAACTTTTTATTCTAAGGTAACAAATAATCAAAAGATTTTAAAGGTTGACAAAACACCTGAATCCACGGATGTCTGTGTCAAAGCAGTCTGGAGCAGTTATGACTATTCACTGTAATAGCAACACATGTAGGGCCTTGGCAGTTCCCCCCGGAAAAAGAAAATTAATGATTAATGATAAGGGGTAAACCTTAGAAAGGAAGAGGCTCGGTTTTAATACCAAGGAGAGAAATTAAGGTGAATATGAAGGGAGAGAGGGAGTGAGAAAGAAACATCAAAGCATCTGAGCACAAATAAGGGCACAGAAGTTGCCAGTTGGTGATGTGTGTTAGAGCCAAATTATAGGACAAAGATAGAAGGTGGAAAGGACAAAGCAGAAAAAGTAACTACAGGTGAGGACAGGGCACAGTCGGACTCCCATCTCGGGAGCATCTTGGGCTGCTCTCCTTCTATCTTGTGGCGCTATGATTCTTCGGCCCAGGTCCTGGCCTTGTCACCCGCTTTGCCCTGTGGTGCAGCCTCCTGACACCAGAGACTCCCCGGGCCTCAGAAGGGGAAGCGTGAAGACAGATGCAGTGACTTAAATTAGCCCGGGAGCCTGGAGGGAACAGCAATGGCTGCTGCCGCTGCCCCTTCCTCTGCCCCTCCTCCGACCTCCCTCCCTTTCTTTCTTCCGTACCTGGTAGCGTAACAGTCCCAGAGGGGCATCCTGCAAACTCCGGGGCTGGCAGAGAAGCGGGAGTCATTGTCTTGGAGCAGTGGAAATCCTCCACCACAAAGGAAATTGTCTGCTCACCATGCTTTTTGCGGAGCCGTTGTCCAGGAGTTACCCGTTTTAACTTGTCTGTTGTAGGATGCACACTAACTCCTCAACATGACTGCCTGGTGATCACATCAGCCCTGCTACTCTTTCCTTGTCAGGGCAACTTGCTAAGACCTGAGATGCGCTGACGGGCGATCTCATCATATCCTTAGATAATCCTTAGATGTTACTTAATGACAGGTGAGGAAACAACAGGCTGGAGGATGTGACTCTTGCTGTGACATTTTTGCATCTTCGTAGAGGAGCTGAACTTAGGAACAAGGTCTCCTGAGTCTTGGTCCACAGTTTTTTGTTTTGTTTTGTTTTGTTTTTTTTAAACAATACACCACAAAACCTCACTTGTTTCTAAGTTCCTAGGGTTGGTTTTGGCATCAAGGGGAAAAGAAACTGAGCCGGCCTGGGATGGAGGTGGTTGGCACAGAGAGACAGACAGGAGGAGCCAGTGGTGGAGGATTTTGTGATTGTCGAGCTTCGAGCTTCGTAGCTCCCGCTTTCGCTGTCACTGGAGCTGAGCAGGGGGCCGGCAGCTACCCCTGGCCTGGCTGGTGTCCCATTTTTGAGGCCCCAGGGTTATTTTTAGCCTCAGGGCCTTGGAAGCAGGTGTGGTCCAGGCTTGAAGGCCACTCCTGGAATCTGTTCAAGTCTTGTGCGCGTCTATTTAGGAGCTGAGGACAGTGACGGGCCCGCTTAGCGACTTTGTTAAAAGAATTTGTGCTTTTCCAGTGAGAGGAGTAAAAGTCACATTGTGTTTCATTTGCGATGCTTTAGGTAGGTTTGTTTTGGAAACTTTATAAATTGAAATACATTTTAAGAGCGTTAGGGAATATATTAGAAAGCTAGCTACGAGTCCTTCGTATACGGAAAAAAAAACCCTTCTGTATTAAAAGAGTTACACCTCAGCTGACCCTTTTTTAAAAGTCCAGGTTTATAGTCACAAGTGTGTAATTTAAAATTTAATTTTTCTCACCCCCCCCCAAACATTATTGTTATTCAAATAATCCTTTGTAAGTCCTTTTGTGAAGTAGAGATTCAGCTTTTTACCTTGAGGGTAAACATCAGCTTCCCTATATTGTGTTTGTTGATCTTCTTGCTTTGCCCAAACCCACACTTTTTTGTCGTCGTTGTTTGTGTGTGTGTGTATACATTTTTTTTTTTTTTTTTTGGCCACGCAGCTTGCGGGATCTTAGTTCCCTGACCAGGGATCGAACCTGGGCCCAAGGCAGTGAAAGCGCCGAGTCCTAACCGCTGGACCGCCAGGGAATTCCCAGCCCGCACTTTTCTTGACAGCGCTGTTGAGGAGGACTAGAGCCACCCGGACCCGGGTCTGCGTGGATGTCATGCCCTTTCTCTAATTTTGTTCTGCACTTTCCAAGACTATGGGAAAGAAAAGAATGTAATAAATATTACCTTTACCCAAGCAAAACTATTATGACATTTTTGAATATGTATGTTCGTGTGTTTGTGTATATGTAGGTGTTTGAGGTTCTGCTTTACCTACTGTTCTGTACTTTGATTTTACTCTCTTTATATATCATGATTATCTTTCATTGTTGGTCATGTTTACTTTGGTCGTAATATCTTTAGTAATTTAGCTCTTTGTCAGGAAAGTACACCTGTTATATAGTGGAATTTTGCTGTTTGGGGGTAGGTGGGCTAACTGTGGTGCATGGATAGAGATGATAAGTTTATATTAGTATCACCTACCCCCTGAATACAGTAACCTCTCTTACAAAGGCCTTGTGGTAAGGATTCGATACACCTTCTGACAAGGAGAGCTCCTTGAAAGCATTGTTCTTTATTTTAATGTAAACCTCCTTTAAATGATTTCCTTGTTGTATAGCTCTATTCAAGCATGCATCTTGTTCAACATGTCTTTGATGTTTTCCTACATTCTATGTTATAAAGCCAAGATTCTGTTATTAGGTACTACACATTTGTGGAGTTGGAAGAATTGTATTAAATTAGCATTAATAGTAATCTTTCTTGTTACAGTGTTTCTTTTTATTTCTTTGCCAAGTAATGCACTAACATAGGAACCACAGCTTCTTCCTTTGTAGTTTTATAAGGAAGAAACTATACTAAACTTTCTTGTGTGTGTGTGTATTTTACGCTTAAGTTAAAAGTTCAAGTGACTAAAAATGCTTCATTTCCAAAAGATATAACCATAGTTCTGAAGGAAGACTGAACACCTGCCACATCTTTTCCTGGCATTTGCCCAATTCAGCATTAACTTGGTCAACATATTCATTGACCTCAAGCCCTGACATAGAGAACTAGTCTCCCAGGCGTCCTCGTAGCCATCTTCCGCCTCCCTCATGGTCTTTACTTAACCATCAGAGCAAGGACTTCTCTGACTACTCTGTTTAAAACTTTAACCCCTCCACCTCCATTCTCCTTCTTCCTTCCCTGCTTCATTTTTTCTCCGTAGCACTGATCACCATCTCTCATACGACATGTTTTGTTGTTGTTGCTGCTTATTATGCATCTCTCGTCATTCAGTTAGAAACTCCAGGAGGACAAGAGCTTTTGCCTCGTTCATTTCTGCTGCATTTCCACAGCAGTGCCTGGCACTTATTAGGTGCCCAATAACCATTTGTTCGTTGACTGAATGAGTTGCAGTAGGCCTGACAGATGCTCAGGAAAACCAGGATGTCCTAATTATTCCCCGTCTAACATTCTGAATCTCTCCTCCCCTGCCTCCAGCCCAGCTTTATTGCAAATATCCTTCCACAACGGGTTCTCCTCAGCTCTCAGATTAAACCAGCCTCTGGCCACATTCCTCTGGCTAGCCACTCCATCCAGGAGTCCTTCATTCCCACCCCCTCAAGACTACTGCTTCTGGGGGGTAGAGTCTGTCGTTTACAGGCAGGGTGCCAGGAGGAAGCATTAAATGCAGAAGGGTAAGTGAGGGAGCCCTGGGGCAGGAGTGAGTCGGGGATGGATAACTGGTGTGGAGGCAGGAAAGAGGAGGGGAGGAGGGGGGAGGAGGGGGGCGGGGGTGGAGTGGGGCGGGGAGCTCAGGTGGGACAGGGAGGGGGAAGCTGGTAGAGCAGGTGACCATAAACAGGAGGCTTCCGTTGAGCCGGTTCCAAGAGTGCAAGTGCGCTCCCTCATCAGAAACTTGGGGAAGGCGTCTCGCGGATCTGGACTCTGCCTGGGCTGGTGTGTGTCGGAAGCAGAGGCCTTGTGTTGAGTCTCTGAAGGATGGCTACTCTTGCAGCCTTTGTCTGTGGATCCTTGAGATGCGCGTAAACAACCTGAGCCTCTGATAAGAGCGGGCTCTTCCTACAGTGCTGCGAGTTGCTGAGAGGCGGTAGTTGGATTTTTCCAGTGCTGACAAATGTTGTCTCCATGCCTAGCTCTGTCTAGACAGTGGTTCAAGCAACCTCTATCCCATTATCGCCACCGCTAGTCGGGTTGCGTCCTCTATGCTGGGGTAAGAAAATATGGCCAGGGCAGGAATAGGTGACTGAAAAATGCATTAAGCTCGTATGGCCTTCTTGGCTTTGGTGAGGATGGTTTTTGGGGTTTGTTTTTGTTTCTTTATGGCATATATTTTACCAAATACCAGACCTCAGAATTTCTGTCGGGGTTAACCCGCAGCGTGTGAGGCAGAGTAGCTTTAATCAGTGTAGAACTAAAATGGTCAGAGTCCAAGATGCTCTTGCTTCCGGACATCATGGCCTTCTTTTTTCCCTTTTGATTTGTTCAGTTTTTCTCTTATTAACAGTCTGTGTGTAAAGCTCTGCTGAAAGCCCGTTTGGTGTATCCTGTTGCCTATTTCTTCAGCTTTATTAGAGGAAAAAAAATTTAAGACTGGCTTGTAGTTTAATAGCTAAACTACAAGCCAGTCTTAAACTTCTCACTTGATTATAACCTTTCCATAAATTCTCTGAGAATCTGAGCTTGAGCTGAAGCCCAACCAAACAAGGCTCGGTCACTGTCCTGACTTAACAAAGCAGACACAGCTTTGGGGTCCTTTCCCCTCTCCTGAGAATTCCTTTGAAAAAGGAAGGTTTTAAAATGGAACTGGGGGGTGGGATGGGGGGCAGCCCATGGGCCCTGATGTGGGCACCGGGGTAGCTGTGCCGGCGACAGCCCCAGAGGGAGAATCGTGTGCGAGAAAGGGCCTCACCTCTTTCCTGGTGGAATAGACCCAGTGCAGTGTGACCGGCCGAGAAGCCAGGATCGTATCTGGGAAGTCGAGAAGAATAACGCCTCATCTGAGAAGAGGAGGGAGACGCTTACCAGTCGTTTAAAAACGACCTCAATCTTTAAAAAATTTGCTGGTTGGACACTAGCTTTAAAGGCTACAAGTCAAGTAAAGGCTGCAATCAAAACAAAACACTTTTCCTCTCAGCTAATTACTCTAATGGCAAATACTGGTTCTTAGCCAGTTGAGCTTTATTTCGTTCTTTTAATTAAGTTGATCATCAAAATAGCCTTAGACTTAACAGTTCTCCGACATAACTAATTCAGTGGTATTCTTTAGTCCATTGATTCTCTTGCGAAGTTGGATGTAGAGTGAGTTTGAACAAGTAACACTCTCCTAATTTCCATTATAAAGTCATCGATGCATTTCCATAGGTAACCGAATGGAATCTCAAACGTAAGTTACACAGAAAAACTTCAAATATCGTATGTTAGGGTGGGAGGTTCTTACACAGTTTATGTCAATATTAAATGTTATAAAATAGGAAACGTAAATTGTTTGCTGAAATGTAAAATATACCACAATTGGCCCTTCTTTAGGGGATCTGCCCACATTGTTCCCTGATGTGTGTATTTTGTTATACTCATATATTGCCTCTGCCTCTCTCCATCTCTTCATAAATAAAGTCTTTTAAATCCTTTATTTCTGAAACTAGGATACTTCGTAAATATTTGTTTAGTGGACCTGGTTAAGGTTACTAGTCTTCGGTACGATAAATACTGACCTTTTTTTTAATTTAATTTTATTTTATTTTATTTTTTTACATCTTTATTAGAGAATAATTGCTTTACAATGGTGTGTTAGTTTCTGCTTTATAACAAAGTGAATCAGTTATACATATACATATGTCCCCATATCTCTTCCCTCTTGCATCTCCCTCCCTTATTTATTTATTTTTTTTAAATAGAAAACTCTCTTGTATGTATATAGAAGGGTTATGTCGCCGTCTTCTGAGGGCCGGCTGCCTCCTAGATTGCCTCGATGGTGGACTCGGACGTCCCATCACCCTTCTCTTGAGAAGAGAGCCTCTGCTGCCCCAGCCCCATCTCCTGGGTAGCGTTGTGGTCCAGGGCTCCCTCAGCACGATCGCCAGGCAGCCCGGAGGGCGGCCCAGGTGGGAGACCTTGAACAGCGCCCGTGAGGTCTGCAGGGACAGAGTGGCAGCAGAGTGACACGGCTGAAGGCCTTGACCTTTCAGTGGCCCCTTGGCCTCCATACAGGGAACTTGTGGTGCCGCCCTCTCTTTGGGTGGGAACAGCCCAGGTTGCAGCAGGTTGTCCTTTAAGAGATAAATTTCGTGCTTCCTTGAACATGAGTGTCACATTTTAAATTTCTCTTGAGTCAGAGTAGCTCCAGAGGATACTCTCCCATTAGGATGCCATAAAGCAGCTTGCTGACCCTTCGAGCACATTGTCGTGAATTACTCCTCAGCCTTTTGGTCCTCAGGTAAACGGCCGATTGGGTGTAATGCTAGAGGAAAGGGGGAGCTGTCTTTATTTTTTTTTTTTTTTAACATCTTTATTGGAGTATAATTGCTTTACAGTGGTGTGTTAGTTTCTGCTTTATAACAAAGTGAGTCAGCTATACATATACATATATCCGATATCTCTTCCCTCTTGCATCTCCCTCCCTCCCACCCTCCCTATCCCACCCCTCTAGGTGGCCACAAAGCACCTAGCTGATCTCCCTGTGCTATGCGGCTGCTTCCCACTAGCTATCTATTTTACATTTGGTAGTGTATATATGTCAGTGCTACTCTCTCACTTCGTCCCAGCTTACCCTTCCCCCTCCCCGTGTCCTCAAGTCCATTCTCTACATCTGCGTCTTTATTCCTGTCCTGCCCCTAGGTTCTTCATAACCTTTTTTTTTTTTTTTTTTTTTTTAGATTCTGTATATATGTGTTAGCATACGGTATTTGTTTTTCTCTTTCTGACTTACTTCACTCTGTATGACAGACTCTAGGTCCATCCACCTCACTACAGGTAACTCAATTTCGTTTCTCTCTATGGTTGTATATATGTGCCATATCTTCTTTATCCATTCATCTGTCGATGGACATTTAGGTTGTTTCCATGTCCTGGCTATTGTAAATAGAGCTGCAGTGAACATTGCGGTGCATGACTCTTTTTGAACTATGGTTGGGAGTTGTCTTTTAAGGTTAAGTATTTCTACATGTTTTATTTAGATTTCCAAAAGTGCATGTATGGGAGACCCATGGATATATAGGTTGTATCACATTCTAATTAGATTTGGAAAAAATCAAATTGGAGTATTTTAAGTGAAAGAAAAAGCAGGATGTGTAACAGTACTGTGTATCCAGTTGAACAGAGAAGGAAAAGGAAAAGAATATATAGTGTTTTATTCTATTTTCATTTAAAAAAATCTTTGGAAGAAATCAGAAGAAACTATTAACAGTGTTTACCAGTTAGAGGGCCAGGGAGGACCTGGGCAGACGGAGGACAAGGGCGGGAGAAGGATTTTCAATGTGCTCATTTTTTTCAATTAAATGTATTTGTTGGACTTTCAATATAATGGCAATTTTAACAGCTTTCTTGAAATATAGTGGACAAACATTGGATGGATAAAGTATACGTATTCATAGTGTGTATACAGTTTTCTTTTTTTAATTTTTTTTTGAGCCATGTGACTATACTCTGTATTAAAAATAGAAAGAAATTAGTTAAAACTTTTTAAATTGTCTAAGAAAATAGGTAAATAGCAAAGCTGGCCTGCCCTGGGCTTTGCTATATGCACTTGGGCCCCCCTGTTCCATCTAAAAATTCGTATGCCTTCTGACTTCTTGAAGAGATTTTGGGGTAAAATGAGCTTGTTGGGGCTGCCAACTATCAAATATTCTCCTGTCATCTCTTAAATCCTACTTGATGCAAAAGATTCCGAGAACAAAACTATCACAGATGTGTCCCTGATCTCAGCGTGTTGACCTTCTTCGGAAAGAACAATGAATGGAGAGAAATTTCTAAATTAGAGTTGTAGCTTAGGATGAGGTCTTCCCCAGAATTCTGTAGCTGCAAGTGAACGAGGTTTAAGGCTGTTGTTACCTCACCTTCCACAGCCCCTTGGCAGCCTCGGCCTCCTCCATAGTCACCTGGGACCTCAGAACATCAGACGTGAAGGTGCTGCATGAAGGTGCTGTCAGAGGGCTCCAGCTGGCCGCAGGACAATGTGAAAGGTGTAACTTTATCCTCAGTTCACCTTCACTGTTTTGTTTCAGCTACATCCTCATGTCAGAGTCACTTTGACCAGACCTCTTCTTGGTCAGGGAAAGGGTCTTTTTCTATCCGGAACGACTGACTCTGGTTCTCTGGGGAGGAATGACCATTTTCTTCCCGGTGGACCTGTTGGCCGCAGCCTGCCTTGGGTTTCAGTGATCTGGGCTTCTGAGAGTTGGCTGGAGGGAAGCAAAGATGAGAACTTTCTCACTCAGCGTTTGCATGTTTGCCGTCTTCTCCCTCCCTTTGTCCCTCGATCTGCTAACCCAGATAACTGCTTTGTCCTGCCCGGTTTGCACCACTGAGAGGAGCCAATGGGGCCCAGAGACTCAGGCCATTGTTGGCACCCACTTGCTCCCGTTCTCGGGTTTCCACTTCCTGCGCTGCCCGGGCTCCCGCGTGGGCAAGTCACGTCACTCTGTCTCAGTGCAGCTTCATTGTGGGGACAGGTTCTTAGGAAAACAGGGTAACCCGGGAGTGGGAGCCCCAGTGAGGGAGTCAGGCCATCTGAGCCCAGGACCTTGTGTGGCCGTGAACTGTGTCGCCGGGCAGTCAGGACTTGAGTCAGAAATACCCTGGGTAGGTGCTATGCGAACGTGCATTGGTTGATTGAGTAGGACAGATTCTCTGCTCTGGTTTCTTCAGTCGAAGGTAGAGATGACTTTTGTGCTTCATTGCCATTAAGCTGTACTAAAAATAATACTTTCGTATAATGAAGATATGAAATGGACAAATAATGTATTATGTGGAGCTGATTTGTGAGATGTGAGGGTAGACGAGATGGCTTCTCAGGTGCCTTCTAACTCCGTGGATGTCTGGCTCCGTGAGAAGCGGCACAGCCTGGCTGACGCCGGCCTGTAGCAGGATGGGATTGCCCCGTCTTTATCTGCTGAGGGATGCCTTTCAGATTCCAGATGCAAGGCAGCTCTGTTCACCACTGGCATCTTTACAGCATTTTTCCTCCTTTCTCTGTGTGATGACTAGTTGCTTTCTGACTTACTCTCTTTAGATAACTGACATAATTTCATCCTCAAAACAAACTTTGTGAGGAGACAAGGCCAATATTATATGTACATTTTAGAGATGAGGAAAATGTGGTTCAGAGAGGTTAATATGATTTGTCCGAAGCTACATGACAAGTAAAGGGCAAGGCCACTCCTCTCTCTATCCTGCCTGCTCCTACTTCTCCGTGCTTCAGTTTCTAATTTGTAAGTGTGAAATTAGGAAACAGGACCCAATGATGTTTGAGGGGGTCTATCATCCTCATCCAGAGTCAGTTAATCAGATATGAATTATTCAGTATCAAGTCATTTTTGGAACAAGGAGGATTTTACTAACTTGTAACAGTGTAAATTGAATATCTTATGTGCAAAAAACACTGTGGAAGTAAGAAATACAATACAAAAACGTCTGCCATCAAGTAGTTTAACCTCTAGAAGTCGAACGCCAACAGTGGACATCTAGTTTTATGTAGTAGGGCATTTCCTATAAGCAGAGATGGACCGGGGAGATAGGAATGTGAGAATATTGGAGGTCAGGGGTGCGGGGCTTAAGCTATGGGCACAAAACTCCAACTAGTGTTAACTAGGAAATGGTCTATCTTAGGAGTTTGGCAAGAATAAGGAAGCATCAGGTGCAGTATTAAGGGCTCTCGTATGCCTGGGTTGCTGACCTAGAGTCCAAGGTTAAGGTGTGAGATTTTCTGAGGCGGGGAATCAGTGAGTCTCTTAAAAATGAGGCACAAGATAAAGAGACCTGGAAGCGGAGGACCGGCCAGGATCTTAGCTGTGAGTCTGCCTGGGGCGGAGTGGATGCCTTACAGGCCCCCAGCAGCTAGTTCAGCACTTGGTGTGACAAGCGCATCAGTCATCGCCCCTCCTCTTCCTTAAAAGGCAGCCGAAATTGACAGAACCTCCCGTTTTCCTGCCTCTTCTTCCTGAGGGTAGTTTTCAAGGAATGCTCACAGCACACACACTCCATTTATCATAGTAATTCTCAAGCCATCAGGAAAGATTTTTATGTCCTGATAACGTCAGATTGCTAACCTGATGTTAGGTGGTGGTTTTTTGTGCTATTTTCAAGAAATAAGCAAATAAAATGGAGGAAACCCATCTGGAATAAAAATACTTGGACTGGCTTTTTACAGCTCTTTTAATTTCATACTGTAAGTCAAGTAGTTCTGGTCCCCCAGGTGATAATATATAATTCATGACTATGTCTTGTTTTGTCATCTTTGAGTTTTTATATTTTGCGGTGAAAGCGAATTATCATTAGTACGTTTTCTGAAGCCATACCTACTTGTCCTTTTTGTTTGTTTGTTCACATGAAACAGTGCATCAAGTATGGAATTAGATTAATGGGGTAAATATTATGAATCATACACTCCTTCTAATCCGATGCTCTTTCTTTTTTTGACCCCCATGTTTTGTTTTCCGTCTGTCATTCTCTCTCCATGTAGGCTTTTCAGCCCCGTGTAAAGCTGTTGGAGCGAGGGAACAGAGGTAAAGAATGATGTAATGCACTGGCTGCCCCAAAGCATCTTTTGTTGGAATGGTTATTCCAGTCATCTCTTTATGAATCAAATGTGAGGGGCTGCTTTGTGGCAGGAGGCCTCTGCGAGAGCACATCAACGGGAAAGAGAAAGAGACATTCACTTGGAGGGCTCTTGCTGAAAATGGGTTTAACTCTCCTCTTGCCAGTCGCCACCAGCCTGACCTCATACATCTCAGTACAATGGAGTGGCTGAGCCTTTGAGCACACCACCATTACATCATCGTGGCAAATTAAAGGAGGAGGTGGGAAAAGGGGACTTATTGTTGTCATGGCCCATGAGATGATTGGAACTCAAATTGTTACTGAGAGGTTGGTGGCTCTGCTGGAAAGTGGAACGGAAAAAGTGCTGCTAATTGATAGCCGGCCATTTGTGGAATACAATACGTCCCACATTTTGGAAGCCATTAATATCAACTGCTCCAAGCTTATGAAGCGAAGGTTGCAACAGGACAAAGTGTTAATTACAGAGCTCATCCAGCACTCAGCCAAACATAAGGTACATGCTTGCTTTTTTTTTCCTTTTTAAAATAAATGGACATGCTGAATGGGGAATCATTTTAAATGAAGCCTCATTTTTAAGGGGAGAAAGTAATTTGAGGAAGTTTTGGTTGCTTTTTTTAAACTTTGATACCTTATGACACCTCAGAATAATTCACTAATTGTAGACACAGTCACACCTCAGAATATTTCTAAACTACACAGAAAGCTTAACTTGTTTTTATTTGATCAAGTGCTATGTTTCCCTATTAATGCTAAAAATTGTTTTATTAATTTAACACAAATAAAAAGTTATGTTTAATACAGTATATTATAATACTCAATTATTAGCAATTATATAATAATATATAATATTGTATGTATATTATTAATAACTAATACATTAATACATTGTTTTATGTTGTTTACAAATGTCCTGAAAGGAAATCATTCTTTTCAAGTGCCTTGAAAAGAAAGTAGAAACTAATTATATTACAAGTGTTTTTTATTTGTGGGAAGGTAAGGTAATGGTCAGAATTTAAGGATCTTCAAGGAAAGGTTTTCTCAGGATACCAGGATGTCAGCTTTGTGGTAGGTAAGGCTATTTCTTTTGTTCAGGAATAAAAATGAGTTCATGCTTTAATTTTACGAAAAGCTGATTTGTTACTGAGTAGAAACCATTTTAAATGTTTCTTTAGTTCAGGGATCGTTAATGTTTATTTTGCATGTTATTTTGTTGTACATGGTTTTACCCTGTTATCGTGTTAAGGCTTTAAAACTAAGGAGTTTTGAGCACATTTACACAGAAATAGCATCAAGTTTGCCTCGTAAATGTTGATTTTTACAAACATTTAAACCATGTGTATGCTTGGTTTATCCAGTAAATTGACCACATCTCATTTTTATTCAGATTATTAAGGAAAACAGGAAGCAGTTATTTGCTTCAGCAGCAGAGGTATATGGGATTATTCTCCTCACCTTCCTCCCTAACAGCCTCACGTTTGCATTTTAGGTCGACATTGATTGCAGTCAGAAGGTTGTAGTTTACGATCAAAGCTCCCAAGATGTGGCCTCTCTGGCCTCAGACTGCTTTCTCACCGTACTCCTGGGTAAACTGGAGAGGAGCTTCAGCTCTGTTCACCTGCTTGCAGGTAAGGCTTGTGGTAGAACTGTGAAAACTCGGAATCTCCTTGAGCCTGTGAGTAAGCAGGATTCCACAACGAGCTCGAAGCACGCTAGGTGGACGCAACTTTGAGGTCATTGTGTAAAATGACTTATTTATAGCTTTTGATTGACGTAACTATTCTAGTTAACCTGAATACTGTTGTTCTTCCCCATTGGTCACTGTATTTTTGATTTAGCTCAAATGCCTCTTCATCTGGTATTTATTAGCCAGAAGTGCCATGTAGATCTGTGTGCCTGTATAGATCTACAAACACCAAATGCTCTACATTTCAGCTCCTGTCCTCAGTTCCCACCCTCAAGGAGAGAACCCGTCCAGTATTCAGTGTGAACCCCTGTTAAACATTTTTGGTTGAAGTGGACTCCAGCGATAAGATCACCCATCCTGGACATTATGTACAATGAGATAGAAAGAGAATGTGTGCAGAATATTTCTTCCAATAATTAGAGGGAAAATTTTAAAACGAACTTACCTATTTTTGTTTTGTTTTCACAACTAAAAAAAGTCTCAACTTGCAAATGCTAAGCAACCAGATGACTTTATAAAGTGCATGGAAAGGACTAACTGTTTTATATCTGCCCTAAAGGAGGGTGGTGTGGGAGTTCCATCTCATCAAATTCCAAAGCAGACTGTTCATCCTTTGCTTTCCCTGTTTGGCAGACAGTACTGAAGCCCTTTCACTCACTCTGGCTCCCAGAGCAGGGAATACAGTTTGACAATGCGCAGTAACCTTTACCACAAAGCCGCTGTGTCCAGCAGATTCTGCCACAGTGATCGGCAAGATCACTTTTAAAAATCTGATCTAAGAAAAACAAAATATTGACAGATATTGTCACTTTCGCACCTTTCGTCTTTTGTTGCAAGGAGAGTCCAGGGAGCTTGATGTTACTGGCAATTGATTGTTAGACTGTGGACATTTCAGTTGTAAGAGAATAGGATGAATCAGTTGTTGGTTTGTTACCACATTTAAACTCTCTGAAGGTTTAAATAAGACTTCTGTGTCTTTATTTCTCTCTCATCGGCTTTTGCTCCTGGTTTCAAAGAGTAAGCATAGTTACCTGTCACATTCAGGTCGTCTGTTGGCACACGTTTCATCTGTGCCGCAATTCTGTCCTAAAGGGAAGCCAGCTTGTCTCAGAACGTAGTTCTCAGAACTCTGTAATGGAGAATTATAGCATTAGGTTCTGTGTCTGTTGGTAGGCATGGTCTTTTACTGGGAGTGTAACAGTGTTAAATCTGACAACTGTTATTAGAGTTCCACTCACCTCGGTTGCTGAGTTTAGGAACGCAGTCATGCTTCTTGGAGCCACTGGGAGGGACTTTACCTTGGAATCCTATCGACAGAACCAGGGTTTTTCTTAAAGAGGGTACACCCAGACGGAAAGAGATTATCCCTGCTTGCTCTTGTTTGAGACGCTTTTCTCTACGGGGGCTCTGACCCGACAGCTTGGCCAGGCAGACGCTTCTGGAGGAATGAGCTCATGTCGAGTTTTAGTTACTCAAGTAGTTTCTCCTCTTTCCCGAGAAGCTCTCCCTTGTTATGTGGAAGGTTCTTTCCAGCCATGTGCGGCTCTGGGAGGGGTGCTTATTGGGAGGGCAGGAAGGAAGGAAGAGGACTCATTCTGACCATCGAGATCAGCCCTAGGGATATGTGGGATGGTGCTGGTCAGAACCCCTGGCATCCCCACTTTGTACAGGAAATGGGTCCTAGGCCTAAACGAAAGCCCGTCAAGGCAGCTCCGAGAACCACATACGTGTATTCACAGCTCCATCTCGTCATGCACACCCCAGAATCCTGTTTTCTTCTTAGCTTAGAAGGTGGCTTCAAGGACTGAATGACCTTGCTGGGGAGTTTCTGAGCAGCAAGATTTCTTAGGACACCTCAGAGAGGGTTCTGGATGATTAAAAGCCTCCCAGCCATCCGAAAGCTTCTGACCAGTTGGAAATTCCCTTGGTTAGTGAGCCTGTCCTCAGAGTGGACAGAGAAGTAGAGTTGGTAGAAGAGAGTGCTGGGGAAGGCGTGACCATCACTTCTCGGCAGTGCTTTGTTGTTTGCTTTCGTTTTTTTGTTTTTTGCCAAGGTCCAGCAGCTGCTCAGAGGACGTCCCAGGGATGTGGGGTAGAAGGACATATCAACATGTGTTTCTTAAATATTTTGCTTCGGGGAAAATAACTGACCTTGGAAAAGCATGCTAGCGTCCCACAGGTGCTACGGGAAATGACAGGGTCGCTGGAGACAAGTTTCACTACAAGCTGCCCCCGATGCTTTCAGCAGTTACAGATGCTTTTTGGCCCTGTGGGGATGTGATAATAGAAAGACAAAGTGGTTTCTTGGAGTAATTTTCTCCATCACTTTAGAGCTTTCAGTTACTTTGAGATTATTCAGGAAGAAAGTATTAAATACGTCAGATGGTTTTTTTATGGTCATTATATCAGTATGTGGAGTGAAGAATTGTGGCCCGAATTCCATTCACCTTCTCAGGGCCACCTGACCTAGAGAGCAGTGACTCTGGAGAAGGGGAAGAAGAGGACCTCCCCGAGGAACGGATAGAGGAAGCATCTTATTTATTTATTTATTTATTTATTTTTGGCTGTGTTGGGTCTTCGTTTCTGTGCGAGGGCTTTCTCTACTTGCGGCGAATGGGGGCCACTCTTCATTGCGGTGCGGGGGCCTCTCATTGTCGCGGCCTCTCTTGTTGCGGAGCACAGGCTCCAGACGCGCAGGCTCAGTAGCTGTGGCTCACGAGCCTAGTTGCTCCGCGGCATGTGGGATCTTCCCAGACCAGGGCTCGAACCCATGTCCCGTGCATCGGCAGGCAGATTCTCAACCACTGCGCCACCAGGGAAGCCCGAGGAAGCATCATAATAAGCCCTTTTCCTCAAGCAAGAGGAGACCCAGACTTCCTGTGTGGCCTAGTTACATGGACATTAATGATGAAGACTCCCTTTCGGGAGAGGGTCGGGTTTGGGGAGGCTGCACTGGCGCGCAGTGGGCTTAATTCTTCCGTATGGGACGGCAGGTTCTGCTCTGGGACAGGCTAGCCTGGTAGACTTCAGCTTCCGCCAGGGAAAGGGGTCCTGTTAAGCCACCTGGACAGCTGACTGTCAGTGAGGCCGGGGTCCCAAGCCTTCCCGTCCTGAAACTTAGAACCTGGTTCTGCAATGAACTCGGCCTGTATTGGCCACATCTGTGGGCCTACTCAGCCAGCGATCTTGACCCGTGACTGATCAACTGTCCCTCTTTTTAAGCCCAGCCAGTATTCTAAACCAAGTGATTAATATTTGATAGCCATATGCCACATGTGAGTCTTTGATTATTATCTTAAAATCTTATTTAAACTTATGTTGTCGTGTATCTTTTTCATTTGTTAGCTTAACCCGCCTCCAGGATTCTCTTTTGCAAGCCGAGGACTATGTCTTGTTCATCTCTGTGTTCCCCACAAGGCCTAGCACTTCTTCAGTTTTCAATAAATATCTGAAATATACATTAGCTTGCATGTAGGTTTATACCATTTGTATTTCATATGACTTATTTTATTCATTTAGTTTAGTTTGTAAGTGATTATATTAAACAGTGATGAAACTAATCTGAAAGTGTAGCGAAAAATTGAGGACATTTTGACATAAATGATTGGCAAGTTGTCTTCGTTCAGGTAGAGCAAAAATATAGCTGTTATGGGAAAAGTATCCAATACGAAAATGTTTCCATCTATTTAAGCAGATTTCAACATGATTTTAAGATCTAATAAATACACTAGTACAGGGAATTCCCCGGGCGCCCAGTGGTTAGGACTCTGAGTTCTCACTGCTGAGGGCCTGGGTTCAATCCCTGGTCGAGGAACTAAGATCCCACAAGCCACGTGGCGCAGCCAAAAAACAAAACAAAACACTAGCACAATTAAACAGGGCTTAAATCCTGAACTTTGATGAGGAGCTACGAGCACTAGAAAACCTGGTGCCACTCATAGGAGGATACAAGCCCTTGAATCCATATGAATTGAGAACAGTTGAAATAATTTTTTTTGTACTTTAAAAGTAAATTGAGGGACTTCCCTGATGGCACAGTAGATAGGAATCCACCTGCCATTGCAGAGGACACGGGTTAAAGCCCTGGTCGGGGAAGATCCCACACGCCACGGAGCAACTAAGCCCGTGCACCACAACTACTGAGCCTGTGTGCCACAACTACTGAAGCTTGCGTGCCTAGAGCCCATGCTCTGCAACAAGAGAAGCCACCGCAATGAGAAGCCCGCGCACCGCAATGAAGAGTAGCCCCTGCTCGCCGCAACTAGAGAATGCCCGTGCGCAGAAACCAAGACCCAACGCAGCCAAAAATAAATAAATAAATTTATAAAAAAAAAAAAAAAAAAGTAAATTGATTATCCTGCTTAGTCATTAGTAAGTCTCCCAGTAGTCTCCCAATAACCAAGCCAGATTAAACCATAGCATTGTTTCACCCCCGGGGATTAAAGGGTTTTACTATGAGTTGTAGCCTCATCTTAGCCAAAAAGAATGAACTTGGATCCCTTTGGAAAGTTGTCCCTCATCATTGATGGATATAAACAGTTGCCAACCTTGACTTATTGATCAACTTTTTTGGTCTTGTTAACCTTCAGAAAACTAGTTCTCTCTAAAAAAGAATCTTGTTTCTTGGCCTTTATTCATTATATTACTTTATTTTACTTGCCTTTGTCTACTATCAATATACTTCTAAGGGTGCCAGATTGAAAATAAATATATTAGAAAAAAAGAAAAACCACCGAATTTGGACTTTTTTTGCGTGTGCTAACATAGAGAAAAGAGAATAAGTGGGTTCATTTAGTAGAAATAAAGATTGCTGTTCTATTATTTTCTTCTCTTTCCTCGCTGTTGTAACTCGTGAGTAAAAGCAAAAGGGACCCACAAAAGTTTGCTAATTCTACAGCACTCATTTCTATCCTGTGATGAGGCACAGGATTGCCCCGCAGCAAAAAACCCTAATTGAATCACAGACCTCAGCCCTTTCATTTACAGACGAGGAAAATAACAGAGCCCTTGCGTGACTCTCCCCAGCTCTCACTATTCTCACTGTGCGCCCAGGCCCCTGTCTGCAACAATTCCTGAGTCTTCTGGAATTCCCTCAGGAGGCTAGACTGAGAATCAGGGGTGCCCACTTCAGATCAGGCCTGTGCTTTTTGTGGTAGCTCTCTCTCAGCCTCTTTGTGGACTTCAGAGGCATATTCTTACTTCACATTTTATGGAAGAAGCAATGTATAAAAATAGACTGTATATAAAATTTTTAAGCATTAAATTTTTTCAGCTGGGGGGAATCATCAAATAAAAGTCTACTCTGTCCTGAGCCGAAATACCACTCCGGATAATGATAGAAGGATACCATTGGAGTCGGTGTCAGGCGCAGTGCTGAGGGCTCTTAGAAACATTTCGTCTCTGAACGCAGCTGAGGTCTTAGATTAATGTCTGCCGTGGCTAAAGGCCAAAGACGTATTTCTTTGTTTTGAGTTAGAGTTGCTACTGTAGTTAGAGCTAGGAGTGAATAAAAATGTATTTGACTCTTGACACATTTTCAGTTTAACTGGAGTCTAGATTGAGTCAGCAGTTCTGTGTAATGAATGGGCAGCTTTGGTTCAGTGGAACCAGTTACCCTCCTGATGGAAGCAGGGCAGAACCTGATCTTCCCGCTTCCAGATTTGCTGTGAGCGCCGTTGTCATCGTGCCTTCTCTCATCCAGTGTGGCGTTTCTTCTGTCCCTGTGTCTAGAGAAGGGAAATCTTCAATCATCCCATTTCAGATCCTGTAGTAGCTGGTAAAAGAGATTGACGTTAATGGAGTCCAGTCAAAGTACTACAGTTGTTCAGGAATTGGCTCTCCTTGTGTTTAAAGAGCTGCGGTGAGAGCCACTGAAAACAGACTAAAAATAGGTGCCGTTTCGCCCACTGGTTGCCGTGTAGCTGCTGGCTCTGCTTCTCACTTTGCATGAGGTTATCTAGCCCGTCTTTTCTCCAGTTCTTACCTGCCTGTGTGGTAACAAGCCAGCTCTGTCACTCCCCAGCTACCGGTGGCTAAGACATCACGCCTGAGGCTGTGTCTGTTTAACAAATGGACTGCAGACCAGGCTCGAGACAGTTCCTCACCCTGACATTTTGCGCAAGCTACACAGAAGCACCCTGGGTGACAGTGGTGACATCAGTCTTCCCCTGCCCTGGTCATGTCATTTGTGTCCTGTCCATTCAGCTGGCCTCACAGGGTTCGAGGGCTCCCTTGGGTGGGCCCCGGGGTGGGCCTGGGGGATAGCGTACTGGAAGAGTGCACATCTTGCCCCTGCCCTTGAGACCCCTCGGTTAATTTGGGGCAGCACATCTGGAGCGGATGAAATAGAAGCAGATGACAGTGCGTCAAGCTGTGTGTCACAGTGATAAGGGGTGACTCGGTGTCGCCTGCAGGAGTTGGGGAAGGTTTGAGGACGGCGGTGGAATTTTAATCGAACCTTGAAAAATGAGTAAGATTTGGGTGGGGAGGGTCCTCTGTGGACTGACATAATTAAAAATGTCAGGAGTGAACACAGATTTTAGGAGGCAGCCAGGAGACCGAGTGGACTTTTTGTGACGGGAGGAAGGGGAATCGAGAGCAAGTGCAGTCAGGCTGTGCGGGCCCTTCAGCCTGGAAGGACGAGTCTGTGCTTTGCTGGGCTGGCCTGGGGGCCCTTGGAGGCTCGGTGACACCTGTCACCTCTTGGCCACCAGATCTGTCTTCTGGCCTCTCTGCGCTCTGCTTCCAACTCAGGCCCACATCAGCCCCTCAGACCTGCCCCCGGAGCCACCTCCCTGCTCTCTCACCCTGTCTTGCTGCCTCTCTGCCCTTTCCTCACACTCTCGCTAACATTACGTCTCTCTTTGATATTTTCAGTGTAACTGTGATTATATCACGCCCCAGCTTAGTCTGCATCAGTGCTCTTAGGGTAAATTCCAGAATCCTTCCCTGACTCTGAAGCCCTGCAGTGGCGGCTCCTGCCTGCCTCTGTGCCCTCATCTCGTGCCCCTCTCCGTCCTCAGGTTGTTGGTGTGTGTGTGTGTGTGTATTTTAGCACTTTAGCCTCGGTTGCCCGAGACCTGCAGCCCAGAGGCACCCTCCTCCTCCTCGAAGTGCCCCCCTCTCCCCATGTGCCCGGGTGTCTCCTGCTGGATTCACGGTGGCCGTCAAGCCCCCCTGGCTCCCAGGCAGAGTTGGGTGTCCTCTGTCACACACACTCCTTTGGCCACCCACCATGATTAGCCAATTATTCATCTAATTATTTGGTTGAAGTTTGTCCCACTAAACTGTCAATTCCAGAGAGGGCCTCTGTCGTGGTCACCGCTGTCCCAGCACCCAGCGCCGTGTCCGGCTCGCAGCAGTGCTCACGGCATGGCTCTGAACCCTCCTGTGGGTGCCAGGGGTCTCCAGGGCTGTTTGGCTGGCGAACAGGGACCCTTTCCTTCCCGCTGGTCTGCCACATCTGCTGGGAGGCGGTGCGCTTGGCCCCGGAGGGGGACGGCTGCCGGAGCGGACACACCCGAGGGGTTCCCGGGAGGACCTGCTCGGGGTGGATTAGGAAGCCTGAGCTTCACGGGAAAAGGCCCAAGAAGTGAGCTGTGCGGTGACCCGTGCACAGTTTACACGCCAGGCAGATGGGACTCTGAAGAGTCGTCCTCTGGAGACCAGACTCCTGTCCCCTTTTCCATGGGACTCAGAGCATTGTCTCCCGATGGGTAGTCTCATGAGGCCTTGCCCCCTGACGGTCACCAGGGGCACGTCCAGCAGCCGCTTCATCCTTAGCCGGGATCTGATTATAGTTGGTCCAGTTCGTTTCCTGAGAGCTGTGCCCCTGGTTCCCTGAGCCCTGGGTGTTGTACCGGACTCTGTAGTCCTGAGCCGCCGAGGGAACCCTCCTCTCATGGAAAGTTCCCTGGACATAAGCACCCTGAGGACTCACTGGGGCTTTTGGATGATGAAAGCAGCATTCACCAAGTCTCCCTTTTTAATCTATCGTAGCAGAGAAGTGTCTTCCTTGCCCTGTGCCGCTTCGCTCACCCTGAGGGTCCTCTGGGGCCTTGTGGTCAAGGAGTAGGAAGCAGGTTCTGGGCTCACACCCAGGCCCACAGAGCTTTCAGCTCTGAATGGAATCAGGAAATCCTTTTGAACACCCAAAATACACAAGACTTATGTCCATCAACAGCTATTCATTGTATCAAGGGAGGATTCAATAAACATTTAATTATGTGCCAAGCACTGTGCTAAATGCAGAGGTGATTGCAAAAGAGTGTGAGACACAATTCTTATGCAGACAGTTCACAGGGTATTCTAGCCGGAGAGGTAAGAGGTTACCACACACACACACACACACACACACACACACAGACACACACAGACACACACACGGAAAGGGAATTCACAATTACCAGGTCAATGGTAAATTCTTACTGCCATGTGATGGCTGTGTGTGTGTGTGTGTGTGTGTGTGTATTTTTTGGCTGCGTGGCTTGTGGGATCTTATTTCCCTGACCGGCGATCGAACCTGCGCTCCCTGAAGTGGAAGCACGGAGCCCTGACCACTGAACTGCCAGGGAATTCCCATGGCTGTACCTTTTATAGAAGTTCTAAGTTGGCAAGATCATATTTAAATACACTGGTCAGGGAAGAATTTTCTTTTTTTTTTAATACAGCGGAATTTTAAAAAATGCAACAGAATAGAATTGAAACTAGAGGGACTTCCCTGGTTGTTGCCAGAGGCTGGAGATGAGAAAGCCCAGGTGCGGTGGGAAAACAGTAAGAAGATGAATGGGCCTGGGACATGGTGGTGGGTAGAATAGCGACAGTGAGGGTGGACAGTAGAGTGGGATCCGATGATGAAGGGCTTGAGTGTCCGATCAGGAGTTTTGGATTGTATTCTGTGGGTATTTGGGAGCAGAGGATACATCAACACTTTATCTTAGGAGCTTAATCTGGCAGCAGAGTGGAAACAAGTTGGGAAAAGGACGGACGGATCAGAGAGAGCTGTTCCTGAATTTATCTAACAGTGCAGCGTGGAGCTCATGGGCTGGGAGTGGGGGAGGCAGGGACAGACAGAGGGACGTCGCAAAGGCAAGTCCGAGTGTTGGCATACCAGGTGGCTGTTGCTGAGGTGACTGGGAGAACGGGGCAGACGCGAGCAGGGATACAGAACCAAAGAGAGCGAGATATTGGCTTGGAATTTATTTTAAAAGTATCGATAAGTCTTTCAAGTGAAAATGACCAAAAGAGGATTGAAAATGTTAGGTTGGAGTTTGGGACCTCAGGCCCCCAAATGCAACCTTGGAAATCTTTGATTTTCAGGTGAACGTGAGCAAAGGTGATCTCCTTAGTAACTTCCTCCTTCCGTGCTGGTGGAAGCAGAGGCCTTCTAGGTCCTTCCTCCGCAGGAAGCCCCAGGCTGCCGTTCGCTTGACTGTGGCTTCACGTCTTAAAGTCACTGGAGGACCAGTCGGGTGGCCTCTGTGAACCTCTCTCCTGCTTATAGCGCTTGTTGCCTTTGCTCAGCCAAGGGTGGATTCTGGCCGTAATTCCTCTTGATTGGTCATTCTGGTTGTGCTGTTCAGAACAATCTTTGTTTGAAGGCATGTTTTGAGAGTCCTGCCTGGCTGTGCGTGTGTGCGCGTGTGTGTGTGCATGCCTGCGTGCATGCATGTGCTTGTGTGTGTGTGTGCATGTGTGTTGAAGAAGAGCCTCTGGGTATAGTTATGTATTGCCAATTTGAAAGATCGGTGAAAGAGTAAAAAATATAACTCGACATTTTCTGAGAACTCTTTTTTTTTTATAATATTCTTTTTTCTTTTCTTTTTTTTTTTTTAAACCCCACATTTGTTTATTTATTTATTTTTGGCTGTGTTGGGTCTTTGTTTCTGTGCGAGGGCTTTCTCTAGTTGCGGCGAGCGGGGGCCACTCTTCATCGCGGTGCGCGGGCCTCTCACTATCGTGACCTCTCTTGTTGCGGAGCACAGGCTCCAGACGTGCAGGCTCAGTAGTTGTGGCTCACGGGCCTAGTTGCTCCGCGGCATGTGAGATCTTCCCAGACCAGGGCTTGAACCCGTGTCCCCTGCTTTGGCAGGCAGATTCTCAACCACTGCGCCACCAGGGAAGCCCTGAGAACTCTTTACTAAACAACACTTCTGGATTTTGCCAGTGGAATTGATCTAGATAACATTATCTTGAGGAATGTAAGATTTAGACATTATGAGTCACGAGAACTCTTATAAGTTGCATTATTTTAGTATTTAGTGCTTTTTTTTACACTAGTATTTTGAAAATTTTTAATTCGTTTATTGTGTGTTTGATAACTGTGTTAATCCAAAAATTAGCTAGAGGGCTTCCCTGGTGGCGCAGTGGTTAAGAATCCGCCTGCCAATGCAGGGGACACGGGTTCGAGCCCTGGTCCGGGAAGACTCCACATGCCGCGGAGCAGCTGAGCCCGTGCGCCACAACGAAGAATAGCTGCTGCTCGCCGCAACTAGAGAAAGGCCTGCGTGCAGCAATGAAGACCCAACGCAGCCAAAATTAATTAATTAATTAATTAATTTTTAAAAACGAGAGAGATGGGATTGTTTTGTTTAAAAAAAAAAATTTAGCTAGAATGTCCCATTCCCCAGCTGTGCCAGGTGATAGGTTGTTTCATACAGAGTGAGCTTCTTTGGGGGTGCTATTTATGGGGCAAGTTTTATGTGATGGAGGCTACTTCTCAGGTTTCCTGGAGGATCTCCGCAGAAACGCATGTCTGTTCACCATCCTCTCACGTGGATGGAGGAGGTGGAATAAGAGTTTAAAATGAACGCTCCACATCATTTGGGGTTTTTCTCTTCTGTGCTGCTCTGCGGAGAGTTGACTAGATAAGACATAATCGCTGCTGAGGAAAGCGTGCCGTGCTCTCTACCCTCCTGGAAGTGATCGATCAAGCCTGTGTGGTTGGGCTTACCCAGACCAACCTGTGTACGTTGGAAAAGTACAGTTACATATTTTTGTTTGCTTTCTTTGGAGGTACAAAATTATGTTGCCTTTCCTTTTCATTTTATGTCAGTGGTTTCAACTTTCCATGTATACAGTCCACTGACCCTGGGAGAACTGTGACCATGCCTGTGTGTCTTTAAATGGTTAGAGGATAAAGTTGCCTGAATCAGTCACTTCAGACTAAAGTGCAAAATAGTTATTCATGAGAGCAATTAAAATACTTACAAAATACACATTTCAACATTTCATTGTTTAATATTAGGGTTGTCTCCTTTGTGTAATAGCAAAGCCCAGATTTTATTTTCAGTATGGAGAGAACGGTTCTCTACAGGTGCAGGAACACTCCACTTAAATCCTTCACATACATTCTAGAATAAGTAAATGAATGGGTCGTATTTATGTCACAAAAAGGGGGTCTTTGTTTTACAAAAGGGTTAAACTGCATGAGAACTATATTTAAAAGCTGAAACTATATAAACTGAAAATGATGTAATGTACAGAAATTAAATTTGCACACAACTTTAGAAAAATATCTTTCATAAAGTAGAGCTTTGTGTAAATAGATTTCTGTACATAGCCATGGAACTCATCCGCAGTATGGGAAGGGGCTGCCTTTAATCCCCCTTCCCAGCTTAGGCAGCTCTGTCAGCTGGTAAAGCTCTTATGACTTGCTCCCCATTTGAACTGAAGCGTAAGTGAGCAGCCCTCTGTTTCTCCCTGCAAGGAACTGTCTTCAAAGTCATGGAATTGACATTTATCTCTGGTTTGACTAAAAGGATACGGATACATGTTGAGAATTTGTGTCTTAGAATTAACATTGCTAATCTGTAGTAAAGTGCTACTTTTGTAAATATTCTTTTATTTTAAGAAACAACTCTGTGATTTATAACTGCAAGGGTCAGAGGGAAGAGAAAACCGACCAGTTAGAATTGTTTAGTGGCATCGTTTTATGTATTTTATTTTACATGGCAGACTTTTTTTTTCCTCTGAAAATGGAATGGTGGTTGACATTGGCTTTTATAGAAAATTATATTTATGGTTTGAATTGTGAAGGAGGTACTCTTAAGAGAAGAAGCGTTTCTTGGCTGAATGAGAAGAAAGTGATATACAAATTATGAATGCCTTTAAGCTGTACCAAGTGTTTTCTCCGTCCAAAGTAATATGTATGTTTTTATTGATAAACATACATTCTACAGGTAAATTTGTGGAAGACTAACAGAAATGTGGATTTTTAACATTGCAGTTTGTCTGCCTGTTCATCCAAGTCTGTAGAGGCCAGTGGTGTCCGTATGTCTATCCGCTGGTCTCCCCACCCCCGTTTCTCTACAGGCCAGGGTGTCTGCAAATGTGTCTTCCTTCCTCTTAAAACAAACACTCCTAGCACAAGGGGCCAAAGCCGGTACAGCGTTCTGAGATTCAGGGAAGCACACGTGCGTTGTTCGACTTTCTATTTTCTCCATTCCTAGATGATAAGCAGCATAAAATCTAGGGACAGGAGAAACTTGGCAAGATTGGGCGGTGAGTCAGATACTTGAACAACTTTAAAAAATATTTTTAAACTTTTTCAAGAAGCGTGTTAGTTTCTCAGTGCTGCTTTCACAGTAAACAAGTGGAGATCATGAACTGATGTTGCGTCTTCTTGTCATAATAGACTCTAACTTAGGGTCTGGGGACAGCAGAGTTGGGACAAGGGCAGAGATGACTCTTGATTCTGTGTCTGTCAGCCGTTTGTAACAGAAAGTTTACGTAGATGAATTGTACTTTTCTTCTTGTAAGAGGAAGAGGGACATTTCAGACATATTTCAAAACTGAGTTGCTGTTGAGGCTACAGATAGTTTCTCGAGGGTTCGGGTAAGTCAGGCAGTGTCTCATCTGTTGTTAATTAATGAAATGAAACTGGGGTCACTGGAGTCCAACGATGAATGAAAGGTCAGCGAGTGGAAAAAACTGTCAATAAAGGAGGATGTCAGCAGAGTGGAACATTGTCAGAGATAAAGATCAGGGAAAATGTACTCTTTGGCTGAGGTAGTGTTTTGTGGAAGTTACCAGGAGTCCTGGTTTGGGACATTTCAAGCCAGACTGAGCACTAAATGAATGCTCTGATTTCGCAAAATCTGTTAAATGTTTTAAGGCTGTTTGGATTTGTGCTGCTAGAGATTAGTTGAAAAAATTTGTAAGGAAAAAAAAAGGTTTCTGTTTGTTTTATAATGTGTTATTGCTGTTTTGTTTGGCTTTGGGGTTTTGTTTTGAGGCTGAATAGTGGCTGCTTTCTCTCGTTTTGTTTTTTTTTTTTTTCTGTTTCCTTAGAATTTTCTAGAGCCACACTCACATTTTACTTGTTAGGACCACCAAAGTTAGAAGTGATTTAGGATAAAATGCATGATAGAGCTGCACTTCAAACAGCCCAGGCTGGCCGGCCTTCAGTTTACGATTGTTGGAGAATCTGTCCCCTCTGAACGTAGTTCAGTGGAAGACGGGCTGCAAGTCACCGAGACGCAGCAACAGTCTTACCACCGATTCACAAACTGTGATCGTAAGCCAGCCATGACTGTGTCTTTTGTATCCCCCGCTAGTTCTTCCTCAGCTTTGTTACTGGTCTCATGTGACGCACACTTACAGAGTTCTTGTTTCTCTGGTCAGGTCAGATCTCCTTCCCTTTTCTCTCCCTCATCGAAGTTTTTGAACCATGTGGCTTGGGGGAAGCAAGGCTCTTCCGTCAGTTTGGGAGAGGCCCATGGCCATCTTCAGCCTGGTGAAATGAGGCTAAAATGAGGGCAGGACCCCAGAGATGTCAGCAGGCTGTCCCCACATCCTAGAGAGCGTTGCAGTTAATTCCGTGGTATTTAGAAACACGGTTTAGCAGAGTGAGTGAGAGTACAATCTCGAGCCGGGCTCACGTCCAGCTCTGTTGGTTATCACTCTGTGTCTTTCTGAACCTCTCTTTCCTTATCTGTAAAATGGGAGTAGTCAAAGCACCTACCTCATGGGGCAGTTGTAACGATTGAAGAAATCCTTGTAAAGTGCTTAGAGCAATGCTTGTCACATAGTAAATGTTCAGTAACTCTGGGAGTCCTTATATTATTTATAAATATGATGACTTATAAGTTTCAAATGGAATTCAAGTGGAGTTTCCTTGGATTGTCTGGTTTCTCTGTTCTCTGAGAACATTTACTGGACTCTCGTTTTGTTGGATTTAAATGAGAGATCATCCCATCAACTGTTTTGGAGCCAGAATAGGAAAAAATATGAAAACAGTTCTTTAGAGAAACACCAGAACAACAAAAGTTAATGGAAGTTAAAATTTAAATTATAATCAAAATAGTGGCCGTCAGTTATCGTGTTGGGTAGGTGTAAGATAGGCAAATAATGTATAGACTCTTTAACATTTATTATTACAAGAACTGCTTTGAGGGAAAAACTCACCTTAAATAACTGCATTATGCAATTAAGAGACTGAAAAGGAGAAAACATTAATGAAATAAAATTATAAATCCTAAACAGTGACAGGCATATACGTATGCCAGTATTAACTGACCCCTTTTTTGAGATTGCCGTGGCTTATACTTTAGGTGTAGGGATTCTAGTTTACTTCATTTCAGTAGATGCAACAGCCCTAGCACAGCATTTCCTTGAGTGTGAGTTCTACCAGCTAAGATTTTAAGAGATTTTAGAGGGGAAAATGGGACGGGAAATTCCATGGTCAAATAAGTTTGGGACCCTTAAATTAAATGAAAGTAAACTAGTTTCCTTAGAGATTTTTTTTCAGAGCTTTTAATATGCTTCTAATATGTGTGCTGTGAGTCTCCCAGGGAGACGTGATATGCAGTGTTTCTCTTACTTTTTGGACCAATATCCCGTCTGTCAGCTTCCTGCAGGATGCCAGCGCCCTGGAGCAGACTCTGGGAAATGCAGCCTTAGAAGCGTTACTGTTTTCGCTTTGTCTCAGGTGTATCCTACCGAGGTGTAGCTGCAGATCAGGGGTGGAGGAGGAGGGCCCACAGACGAAGCTGGGAGCTCGATGTCGGATCACTGTACCATGGAGGGCTCACTCTGTGCAGGCACAAAGCACTCACGCATTTTAGCTAATTCAGTCCTCTGACAGCTCTGTGAGGGGGGTGTGATCATTATTCCCGTTTTACGGACAGGAAACTGATAGCCGGAGGGTGTAAGTCACTTGTCCACACCTGACAGCTAGAACGTGGGGAAGCCAGGACACAGACTCAGGTACAGGGGCCTGTGCTTGTCCTCCCTCTGCTGTACGGTCGCAGGGCTCACGTGTGTGTGGTTTGTATGCCGTCTGTGTGTGCACGGGGCAGGCTGGTGGTGGTGAGAGAACAGCAGGAAAGTGTGAGGTGACAGTGAGTTTTGTGTGGCTGGAGAGCGCGTTTGGAAAGGGCAAGAAATGGAACCTTAACGCTGAACAGGTACAGGTCCTGAGGGCCTCGTCGGTCCCGCAAAGGAAGGTGGGGTTTCTGTAATGGAACCCCCTGCTCTTTCTATCAGGTTACCTTAAGAACTTTAATAAGCAAACTGCTTAAGAGTAAAAACAGTGCGGACACTTGGGTTGGAGGCTTAGGGGTGCACACCTACGTTTTGCAGGTGACGTGGTGATTGTCACCGACTTGCTGCGGTCCCAGCTCGCTGCACCGTGCGCCCCATGCTGAGCACGGACAGTGGACGCAGAGGATCATGCTTGCGCTGAACATAATACAGGGGATAAAAAAGGGTGACACCTCCCCCGTCAACTCCCTGCACTTCTGCAGTTTTTGAGGGCATATTTTATATGTTTCTGGAAGCGCAGGAAAGGCTAATGGAATGTAGCTCAAGGAGATGGAGATAAATATTTAATGAGGTTTTAGGGTCCTTTTTAAGATTTTATTTTATTTTTTATTGGAGTATAGTTACTTTACAATGTTGTGTTAGTTTCTTGCCTTATAGCAAAGTGAATCAGTCATGTGTATACGTATTCCACTCTTTTTTGGATTTCCTTCCCATTTAGGTCACCACAGAGCAGTGAGTAGGGTTCCCTGTGCTATACAGTAGGTTCTCGTTGGTTACCTATTTTGTACATAGTAGTGTGTATGTGTCAGTGCCAGCTAGGGTCCTTTTTAAGGCTTGATTAAAGAGGTAAAAATGAGGCTGCTCTGTCTTCTTAACAAGTTAATTGTTTTTTAATTTAATAGTATTAAAAATATACACATATTCCCTATAATCCAGATGTCTTTGGTTCCGAGTTTAGATGTAGTGACTAGTGAGGGTCTGGAGAGTGAGGGATTTATCTGAAAATGTATCAGAATGTATTCAGTTCTTGGGTTTGGATTTGGATAGCGAGGAGTATTTAGATTGGAAAACCCAGAGAAGACCTTGTTCATCTTTTCTTTTCTGAAAGGAGGAGAGAGTGTCTCCTTAGCCAATAGATTTCTCTTCATTAACAGGTAGTGAGATTGTGACCTGATGAAGATCACAGAGTAGGTCATTATATGGACGGGACTAGAAAACACTGAATTCCTCTGAGTCCAGAAATCTTGCCACAAGGCATCCATGTAACCTGAGCAGTTAGGGTCTGTCGGCCCTTGTTCACAGTGCTCAGCCAATGAACAGGAGACCCCGGAATCGGGGGTAATTATGCGACCCTCGATATAGAGAATATTTGTAAGAGTGAGGGGAGTATGTGGTATCTTTGAAATACAAAACTTATACACTAGGAAGATTTAAAGTTCGTTCTAGAAGGAACTTTTAACTCTGTCAATTTTATTTTGAAGAAGTCACATCTGGCCTCAGTTCATGTGTTTTTGTATCCCCATCTTGCATCTGTCTTGGCTTGGTTATCTGCTACTTTCAGTCCTCTGTAAGTCGCACGACATAGGACAGGGAGCAGGGAGAAGACGTAGGATGCGCGAAGGTGAAGGGAGTGAGAGCAAGGGGGGCGTCATGTAAGTGCCTTCAGGGCCTGGGGTCCCTTTCGTGGGCTTGCAGAGCCGGGGCTGGTGCTGGATTGTACCCCAGGCCGAGCTGCTGTGGACGGGGGTCCACTTGCATCTGTGGGGTCTGATTGCTCTTTCCACACAGCTGCATTGAGTAGTTAGCAAAAGGCTGGTTTGCATCTCTGTGCACGGCGTAACTGTACCCTGTCTGTCCTTAGGTGGGTTTGCCGAGTTCTCCCGCTGTTTCCCTGGCCTCTGTGAAGGAAAGTCCACCCTAGTCCCCACCTGCATTTCTCAGCCTTGCTTACCTGTTGCCAACATTGGGCCAACCCGAATTCTGCCCAATCTCTATCTTGGCTGCCAGCGAGATGTCCTCAACAAGGTGGGTGCTTTGAAAATATCCTTCATTGCAGGGTTTCTTGACAGCAGCTGGAGAAGCACTGGGTTGCCGGTGGGCTGTCCTTTCAGACACACGCACCCCGTGTTCTCAGTGCAGCTCCCCTGCGAGCAGCCCAGCAGCCGTACCATCCTCCCCAGTGCCATCTGCTGTGACGTTCTGATCGCCGTAGGAAGGCTAAGCTGTTGTCAAGTGTGCTGTTCTTACAGGTCCAAGAGACCTGCGGTTGGGCACACCCAGGAAGACTAATGCCGCCTAGATTATTTCACATATAGAAATGTATGTATTTACTGCAGCAACTAGAAAGGGACTCAGGTTGGCTTGGATTGAGGAAGATCTCATGATGACTCCTGGCTAGAGGGGCAGGGAGGGGGGTATAAAAGGATGGTGAGGGCCAGCGCTAAGAAGATGCGCTGCAGGCGCCCCGCCTGAGGCCCCTCGGAGCAGTTTGGTTGAGAAAGAAGAGGGAGGACCATAAACCCTGGATGAAAAGGATGTGAGCCATTCTGAACAAGGTGTACCCAACAGAGGAGCCGTATTGATTGATTGAGGCCATTATGTATAACGGTACACACATAACAGCAGTAGAACTAATATCCGTCTGTCTCCACAGCTTATATGCTCTTAACCAGTGGTGCTAGAAAGCAGTGCTCTAACTGCCTGGAAAGTGATTTGTCTCTAAAACCTCTTATTTACATCACCTCTAATTGAAAAAGCAATCAAAGATCTTAATTCAACTGCTGGTGATTTACAAGTGCTGCTTTTGGGCATTTCTGCTTGAGTAGCTGAAAGAATTGGGCTGACCGTAAAATAAGCTTCCAGGTGGGCTTGCTTTATTTTAGCACATGGAAAGAAAAAACACCCTCTCTTTGGGCAGCAAGGAGGCATTCTTTTTGCTCTTTTTTTCTTTTTTGTTCTCAAAACTCCTACCTCTTCAAAATTTTGCCTGGACATTTTTGCTAACATGTCTGCTCTTTCTGTGAGGTATTTGAAATTTGATAGCTTACGCTTGCACTGAGCCTTTCTGGTGGGGTCACGATGTCTTTGAGCACGTGATTTTTATTAGTTCTCTTTGAGAGATAAGCAAACTATGTCACAGAAAGCAAAATTAATTTCCTAAAGTCACATGCATCCCTGGGGCAAACCTGGAGATGCTTTATTTAATCCTTAGATCAGCAAATAAAACAAAATGAAATAAAATTCCTAGTTAAGGATCCTGTTCAGAATTACCCCCGGTAAAACTTAACCAGTCAGCTGGCAGGTGATTTTTTTTTTTAACATCTTTATTGGAGTATAATTGCTTTACAATGGTGTGTTAGTTTCTGCTTTATAACAAAGTGAATCAGTTATACATATACATATGTTCCCATATGTCTTCCCTCTTGCTTCTCCCTCCCTCCCGCCCTCCCTATCCCACCCCTCTAGTTGGTCACAAAGCACAGAGCTGATCTCCCTGTGCTATGTGGTTGCTTCCCACTAGCTATCTATTTTATGTTTGGTAGTGTATATATGTCCATGCCACTCTCTCTCTTTGTCACATCTTACCCTTCCCCCTCACCATATCCTCAAGTCCATTCTCTAGTAGGTCTGTGTCTTTATTCCCGTCTTGCCACTAGGTTCTTCATGACCTTTTTTTTTTTTTTCCTTAGATTCCATATATATGTGTTAGCATACAGTATTTGTTTTTCTCTTTCTGACTTACTTCACTCTGTATGACAGACTCTAACTCCATCCACCTCACTACAAATAACTCCATTTTGTTTCTTTTTATGGCTGGGTAATATTCCATTGTATATATGTGCCACATCTTCTTTATCCATTCATCTGTTGATGGACACTTAGGTTGCTTCCATGTCCTGGCTATTGTAAATAGTGCTGCAGTGAACGTTGTGGTACATGACTCTTTTTGAATTATGGTTTTCTCAGGGTATATGCCCAGTAGTGGGATTGCTGGGTCGTATGGTATGGCAGGTGATTTTACAAGTAGTTGTGTTACAGGTCCTTGTTGTTACTTCTGACATTCAGTGCAGTGGTACCTTGATTTTGCTGCATACCTTTTCCAGGTTTAACAGATGTGTCAGTTAACAGCTGAGTGAGGCCTGCAGGGTGAGAGCAGTTAAACCAGAACCTGAAGTTGAGGTGCGCCGGGGGCTGGTTGCTTTCTGTTTTTAATTGGCTTCTACATGTCTGTATGCTAAACAGGATAGGCACATAGATGCCTTGAAAGGAAGTGGTTGTAAGGGGAGAATGGGTTTATGCAAGCTCAGGGGGAAACAGCTTGAGCAAGGAGTCATTCGGGAAGACTGTGAGAAAGCTGCTGTAGAAGCTACCGACATGCAGACTAGGGAGTGGTGAGAAGAGTGCTTTCAAAGTGGTGAGCAGAGATTTCTGTGTATGTCACCTCTGGATTCACTGTTGAGAAGAGCCCTAGTGCTGGGGGGGATCTTACAGATCACTTAGCCCGCCTCCTTCATTCAATAATGAGGAAATCGTAATTCCAGAAATGTTAAGTAAATTCCGCAACGTCACCCCGCTGATGGGGTTTAGAACTGGATGTGCCTCTCCTTCGAAAAGAGCATAAACTCCTCTTCCTGCTCCACTCTCTGGTTTAAACTTTCCAGGAGAAATAATGGGCTCTCTTCTTCTGGAAGATCTCCAGAGATGAAGATTTTATCATCTCCCCTAATAGTACATTCCTTTTTAGTCAAACTTAGAAGTTTCTAAGAACAGCCACCACAAGACCACTAATTTTATTAGTCATCTTCCTATTTATTTATTTTTAATAAAGTGCCACTGAAACATGTTAAAAGCATGTCACTGAAATTTTCTGAGGGGGATAATAGTGCTTATCATTTAAAATGCTAGGCTCTTTATGTTACTGCATCTAACCCTCATAATAGGATTTGGAGGTAGGCTGGCTCTGAGTTATGTCACTTACTTACCCAAGATTTTGTGGCTAGAAAGTCATTGACCTCAAAGCTAGTGAGTGATAGAGACATCCTCAAACCCAAACTACTCTGGCTCTAAGTCCTGTGTTTGTAGAATACCAGAAATCCTCATCCTCTGGAAATTGAAATCTCTATAACAGACTGTTATGAAGGACTGACAAATCTTAACAGTCTATTGAATCACAGCTGAGATTTGTTTCCTCCTGCTTTTTCTACAGCATATTCTGTACCAGCACCATCCCACAGAAGTATAATGCAAGCCACGTATATAATCTAGAATGTTCTGGTAGCCTTATTTAAAAAGTTAAAAAAAAAAACCCAAGTGAAATTAATTTTAATAACATTCATCACCATATGTCTAGAATATTATCATTTCAACATGCAATCAATATAAAAAATTATTGGCACTTTACAGTTTTTGGTACTAGGTCTTTGAAATCTGGTGTGTATCTTATGGTCTCTGCACCTCTCACTGTGGACGTGCCACATGTGCCTGTGCTTCCACAAATCAGATGGTGCAGGTCAATACTCTCAGCATGTGATTGTTTTTACTTAGGTCTCAAAGACATAGCTCTTCTGGAAAAGACTGTAAGAAGGCACTGGTAGCAAAAAGAACGCTCTTCCTTTCCCCTCACATCTGTACTTTGTTTCCCACAATCTGTCCTCCTCTGGTCTTTGTACTGGAGTTGTACGGCTGTTACACTAAAGCAGTTTGCTGGTGCCCAGTTCACATCTGACTGAGTGCGACTTGAACCAGAATCTCTAGTTACAATGGGAAAGACAAAAGTTCCTGCTGTTTTTTTCTCCTTTACCAGTTAAAATTTCGAATGGACTTTTGTTTCCCACTTACACACGGGTTGTATGATGGAATTCCCTACTGCGAGTAGTTCCTGAGCCAGGACCTCTTCGGCTTCTTCACTAAAGCTGCTGTGCCCCCTCTTTCCCCATTTTAAACAGGGTGCAGTCAGCTTTTTGGGGGTAGCTTCTTATTTCAGTCTTTTAACATGCACAGTTGGCTTTCCTGGGCTGCCTTGCTGTTCTGCCCATCACCAGGACTACTGCCACTTTCTCTGGTGTTCTCGTGTGAGAGTTAGGCTGTAGCCCGGACACCGTATAGCCAAATACTGCTTTCAGGCTTCTCTGTGATCTAGGAAGACAAAGGCTCATGTCGTCAAAATGATCAGTAAAAGTACTTATTCAGGGTCCACTGTGTGTAGAACGCCATACAGAGTGCAGGTTGGTTAGACAAGACCTGTTCCTGAGACGGTAATTCGCAAACAAGGTGACTCGGCAGGAGCGAGAGCCGGCTCTGGACGGGGAGGATTCGCTTCCCAGGTCTTCGCCTCGCCAGCCAGAGCAGTTGAGCCACGTGACCGAATCTGCTTCTTCACCTGCAAACTGAAATGATTCCTGCCTCCTAGTGTTCTCGTGAGGCTCCAGTGACGTGGCCTTATGCCAGGCACCAAGAGCAGTTCCTGGTTTATAGGGACACTGTTATTGTCACCACCGGGTAGGGTATACAAGGGTCTAGGGTGAGTGGTGGGTACACTGGGTGTGGCTGGCGGAGGAAGGCTGGCTGGAGGAAGTAGGTCAATTCTGAAGGCAAAGGGAGTGGCAAATGCAAACTCACTCATTAAATTGACTTCAGAAAGAAAAATTACAACTCCTTTAGCTAGATTTGCAGTGCCTGTGTGATTTAATGGGACCTCTGTCCTCAGCCTAAATGAACATGGGCAACTTGACCAAACAGAGCAGTTGTATTAAGGCTGTATATTAAGCTGTATTCCATATATTACTCCACAGTCTGTATCAACATAGCATAGAGCCCATATTTAGAAATTGGTCCAACTACAGGGCAAAGTTCATTTCATGGTTTAGGAGAAGGAAACTTAAAGGGAAAAAAAAAGTGAATGCAAATCATAGCAGTAAAATTAAGGTTTATTTTTTGACTCACAAAAATTATTTTTGAACACTTTCTTAATTGTGTTTTGAAACTAGAATCTATTTTTAAATTTCTTAGGGGGTAATCTTTTCTACTTTACAACTGAACCCTTTTTTATACCCAGCCTGCTACATTCACTGTAATTTCCCTACTTGAGGCCAATTAGGAGAGAGGACAGTTTGAATTAGTGAAAGATATACATTACAGGCTGGGGGGGGTGGGCAGCAACTTTACTGAGATATAATTTGTATACCATATGATTTATAAGATATTTTTAATTGAGATATAATTGACATATAACATTATATTAGTTTCAAGTATATTAGTTTCAAGTAACATTATATCCAAGATTCAATATTTGTATATATTGCTAAATGATCACGATAAATCTAGTTAACATCTACCACCATACATAGCTACTCCTTTTCTTTCTTATGATGAGAACTTTTAAGATTTCTCTCTTAGCCACTTTCAAATATACAATACACTATTATTATCTATAGTCGGCATGCTGTACATTACATCTCCATGACTTGCTTGTTTTATGACTGGAAGTTTGTACCTTTTGACCACCTTTACCCCTCCCCTCCACCACCTCTGGCAGCCACCAATCTGTTCTCTGTATCTATGAATTCAGTTTCTGTTTGTTTTTTAGATTCCACATGTAAGTGAGATCATACAGTATTTGTCCTTCTCTGTCTGACTTAGTTCACTTAGCATAATGCCTTCAAGTTTCATCCATGCTGCCACAAATGGCAAGATTTCCTTCTTTTCTAAGGCTGAATAATATTCCATTGTATACATAATACCATGTCGTCTTTATCCATTCATCTATCCGTGGGCACTTAGGTTGTTTCCATGTCTCGACTTTTGTAAATAGTGCTGCAGTGAACAAGGGGGTGCATGTGTCTTTTGGAGACAGTGTTTTTGTTTCCTTCGGATAAATACCCAGAAGTGGAATTGATGGATCAGATGGCAGCTCTATTTTTAATTTTTTGAGGAACCGCCACTCTGTTTTCCATAGTGGCTGCACCAGTTTACATTCCCACAAACTATTATTTTAAAAATAAGGTAAAGTAAGGGAACTAACATTTATTGAAACTCGTATATCATGCGCCACTTTATCCTCATAACAGCTTTACAAAATAGAGATCACTAGCCCTGTTTTACAGGTAAGGAAACTAAAGCTGAGGGAGGTCAGGTAGCCCCTCCAAGGTCGTTTGGGTAGTGAGCAGTCACGTGCTGAGCCGGGCTCCCAGTTTTCTGGGACTGGTGCCCGTGTGCTTGTCCTGCACACTGAGTTCACCCACAGTAACAGGAGGAAGGAGGGTTTAGAGGCACGTGTGCTGGCAGAAGGGAAAGTGGTGGTAGAAGTTTATCAAAACTTCCTTCTGATTGTTTCTGTTTTCTCAGTGTAGATCATCCATGAGCAGAGAGAGAGGGTGAGGGAGGACATATGGAGAGTTTGAAAAGAACGGGGAAGGGCTGGAATGGCATCCAGGCTAGAGGCCAGGTGAAGACCAGGGGCACAGAGTGCCCGCTGAGGAGCGTGACCGGAAGGGGGCCCGGCAGCAGCGTTGCTTAGTGTTCTTCTCGGGCCGCGTTCAGATGCCTGCGTGCAGGTGCAGACTCGGCGGCGAGCCAGGTTCATCCAGGGCTGTGATCTTGCCAAGTGAGTGTGAAGAGGTGACGGAGGGACACAGTAATTGAGGGTGAAAGCGAGGGAGGGATTCCAGGTGACCCTCGGACAGTGCGGGGGTTAATCCTCGTATCGTTTATGGTCGGCCCTCCCCATCCGCAGGGCCTCTGCAACCTCAGATTCAACCAGCTGTGGATCCTGTAATACTGTAGTGTTTACTGTTGAAAAGCATCCATGTATAAGTGGACCCACACAGTTTAAACCTGAGTTGTTCAAGGGTCGACTCTGTAATGACTGGCCACAGAATTTAAGTTGGGCCAGGAAGGAAGGACAGACGTCATGAGGATGAAGGACGGAGAGAAGGCTGAATGAGGTCCTGGGGGGATTGAGGGGCGCCAGGAGTGGTGGTGGAAGACAGTAAGCTGGAAGGAAGGACGTGGCGTCCTGCAGCGCGGTGTGTGAGGTTATGGTTACTGGTAACGGCGGAGACCAGACTGGGCCTCGGGAGGGAGTGCTCAAGGTGAGGCGCTCAGAGAACCCAGAGGCCACGGTGTCGGAAGGATATTTGAAGGCCAGAGAAGAAAGATTATGTTATCAGTAGGAAGCATGTGTTAGCCGACTGAGCACAAAGTTGAGCTAAATATTAAACAGCATGAATGCTCTCTGGAAGCCTAAGGATTACGATGTTTAATGACGGGACAGAGTAATATTGAGTTGTGTACACTTTACACAACACACTGAAACAACGCTGAATGAATTACGTAAATTCCTTAAAATGTGGTAGGAAGTCACAGACCTCCATCTCTGAGTAAAAGCAGTCATGATTCTATAAAACAAACCCTTTCTTCATACTTGTAGTTCCATCCCAGTTCTTGCTGTCAGGAACATTGATGTAAGATGCCCTCGCTGCCACTTATATGCCCGGCCGTAAACATTATCAGGAGAGAAGGGAACAGAACAGTCACGTGACAGTCACGTGACGCCTCAGCTGACTGCAGCCCCTCCACCCACCCACCCTTCTGCTCTGCCGCCCTCGGCAGGTGGACGCCTATCTCCCAGCAGCAGTGGGCTCTGGGCCGTCGCAGGGCTACTAACCCCATTTGAACAGTCTGCTCACCAGGACACAATTGTGTTTGCTCTCGGACCTGTTTAGGCCAATGTACTTGTTATTATAACAATGTACGTTAGTTAAAATATTGCATACACGGATGACATATGAATGAGGAAAGAGAGTGGTTTTTCTATGACCTAAGCGAAATGTTTTCAGAAGATTCAGGAAAGGGACTTCCCTGGTGGCGCAGTGGTTGGGACTCCGCACTCCCAGTGCAGGGGGCCGGGGTTTGATCCCTGGTCAGGGAACTAGGTCCCGCATGCATGCTGCCACAACTAAGGAGCCCGTGTGCCTCAACTGTGGAGCCGGCGAGCCACAACTAAGAAGCCCACAAGCTGCAACTAAGGAGCCCGCCTGCCGCAACTAAGACCCAGTGCAACCAAATAAATAAATAAATATTAAACAAAAAAAAAAAGATTCAGGAAAGACAGATTGCTCTACGGTTTTTTCTGTCTTACTAGGCAGGGGAAGGCAGCTGTAGAATATTTAGAGGACAGTCATAATCTAGAAGATTCTGCACTGAGTTATTGCTTTACTAGTTCTTGCTCTTTAAAGAATGGAAAGTGTAAGTGGTAGATGCATTTGGTTGTGATTTTCTTAAGAACTCCAATCAGCTAACCTATTTTAAAAAAAAACCAAGGTCCTGCATCAGAAATCAGTGAATTAATGTACATTTATTTGTTTTGAGTTAAAATGTTTTACGTATATATGTAACATTTTTAACGGTTTCCTCTTTTAACTCATTTTTTCCACTGATGTATAACTACCATTTTTTTCTCATTTCATTTTGTGGTTAAATTATTTTATTATCACTCCATTTCAACACATTCATGTCCCCTCCTCCCTTACATCAGTTATCTAAAATAAAGCTACTACTTAAATGCATCTTTTCGTGGCACACTGTTTTATATATGGAGAATATTGTTGAGACATAAACAGCGTTGTAGGCTTGGATGACTGATGTCTCTTACATGAGGTCAGAACTGCCCCTTTTTCGTGTTTCCTTTCCGTCGGGCCATGACCATTGGGCACGTGGCAGCAGCGGCGTGAGGCTGGGGGACGTGCACGTGGGCAGCCAGGCCTCAGCCGGGAGCAGCAGGTGCCAGTGTGAACACGGCAGCAGGGCCACGCTGTGATGCCCGTGGCTGCAACTGAGGTGACAATCAGGGAAAAAAGAGGTAAAGTAGGACTGATTAGTCTCCTCCAATAGCCATCAAGTGTCCTGAGTTGCTCCGAGAGTCTCCTCAGAGAAGTCCATGCCCAGAGGGGTGCTCCTTTATTTCCTAACTGGTTACAGTGAAAAAGGGTGAAAAAGGATGCAATTAAAACTTTATATTCTGTTACTTCACTTGGTTAAAAAGCAAGTCTGTATGTAGGCCAGTTACTTTATTGCTCCATCTAATTTGCTTTAAAAAGAACTTCAGTAGAGTATGGCAGTTAAGAGGACAGATTCTGGAGATGAATATGCTTGGATTTGGATTTCTATTCTGGACCACTTGTTAGCTGTATAACTTTGGAAACATTACATAAACTCCCTAAGCCTCAGTTTCCTCATTTTAAAAATGAGAAGAATAATAGTATCCATCTCAAAGGTTGGTTGTGAGGATTAAATGAGACAGTCCATTTAATGCTTAGCACAGTACCAGGTACATAGTAGGCATTCAGTAAATGTTAGATGTTGTTTATTAATGTGTACCACGTACCATAGTAGTATATTGTTAATATAACATAGCACCTGTAGCAAAGGTGCCCAACAAATTTTTTATTGAATTTAGGTTTAAGTGGTCATTTCTACAGAATGTAGACTATTAGGCTAATTGTCAGAAGTGTACATTGTTCTAGACTTTGTGTGGGGAAATCACATTTGATGGTCACTACTGACTTGTCTCACGTTAGTGTTGTCCTTTGTGAGCATCGCCTGTGGTCTCTTGTGTAGAGTAGGTAACGCTGCCCGCGTCAGCCTCTCTCCTCAGAAACTCCTTTGTCTTTATTATCAGACTACTTTTAATTTAATAGATCTTTGTCACACTGTTGATGGAAAGGAGAAGGAAATGTAAAAAGGTTCCTTTCTTTACGGAGCGTTCATGAGAAAGCCCTGGAAGACTTTTATCTCCAGTAACGCTGCCGTTCTTGCGTGGGAAACACTGTGGTGATCAGACAGTGGTAGAAAACAGTGTGACCTTCGCTCGTGTACAGACGTTTAAAAGTTGTAAACACCACTGAGATCTAACGGGAGCCTACGGGACCTTCGGAAGGCGAGGGTCAGTCACTCTAAGAAGCTCGCCTAGCTCCAAAAGCTATTTCTTGACTCTGTCATCTGATAGCTGAGAGGGCTGCACACCTGATCTGGATTTACTCAGTCTACCTTTTCTGTAAAACAATATAGTTATTGCGCTGAATGTGGTAAATGAAGGGATGAGCGAGTTGGCAGGAGGCTAAAATAGGGAGAAAATGACCAACTGTCCTTCGGGGAGTTGGAGTTGGAACAGATTTGTAGAGGAGGTAGCATTCCAAGAAAAGGAAGACGTGACCAGAGTTGCTTAGAAGAGAATGATTTCAGGCCAAGAACATTTCCTGAGAGGCAGCAATGGATGACTAAATGAAGTGGGTGGTATAGAAAATGGAAAATGGTGGACGGGATGTTAGCTGAACAAACACGTACTGAGTGCAGCTATGTACCTGGTGCTGAAGGGAGAAAAACAAGCAAGCATCAGGCCAAGATCTCACTACTTCACTGCTTAATAGGAGAGACAAGAGTGAATCTGCTAATGATAACACAGTGTGCTCGGTGCTTTACTAACAGCATGTCCAAAGTCCTGTGGACGGGCAGAGAACAGAATGGTTAATTATGCACCAGTAGGAGGGGTTCATAGTAAGGTTAACTTAAACAAAGTAGAAAAGTGGAAGAGTCATCAGGAAGAGGAACAGGGCCTGCTGAGCTCAGAAACGGTGTGAACAACATTGGGGAAGGGGGATGCACATGTGATGGGATTTGGAGGTTGTACGGGACAGGAGCAGGCAGTGAGACGTGATGAAACTAAGTGTGGCTAAAGCACGTAGCTCGTGTTTAATTACAAGAAAGATTACTCTAGTTGTTGTCTGGAGAGGAAAACACTGCAAACTTCAAGAGCTCCCTGTTGGCTTTTTTGCTACCATGGTGAGGGCTTACCACTGAGCAGCGACTGGGAACAGAGAGAAAGGGTGGACGGGAGGGGTGATACCAGGAGGGTTTGGCAACATTAGGATGGGGGTGGTGAGGAAGAAAAACGGGATGAAATGATCCCATTTTCTAGCTCAAGTGTCTGGGTGGATGTTATTACCAAAAACCGGTTTTGGATTACAGAGAGGAAGCAAGAATTTGAGGCAGAGAAGGGAGAAAGAGAATGTACTGTGTTTCTGACACTTTGAGTTTGAAGGTCCTGAGGAACGTCCAAATAGAGATATCCAGGAAGCAGCTGGAAATACATGTCAAAAATTAAACAGGGTGTGTGTGTGTGTGTGTGTGTGTGTGTGTGTGTGTGTGTGTGTGTATGTGTATTTATTTATTTAAGAGTCATCAGCATGTAGAGGTGATAATTAAAACTACGGAAACAGAGTCAGCCTTCAGAGAGAGTATTTACAGCCAGAAGATGGCCTAGGACTGTATCTTAGAGAACAACCAGCATGTTCAGTTTGGGAAGAAAATGTTCTCATTGTGTGTGCATATACTCTGAAGTCGTAGCACAAAATAAACAAAACAAACAAACAAAAGTATTCTAGCATACTCCCAAATCTTGTAAATCAATGCACTTATTCATGCATTTTGGGGATTACATCTAACATGGTCATAATAAATTTACATAGTTGCCAAGGAGGGGAAAGTCATAGTAAACTGTCGTGGTTTTATTTTCTGTTCTTTGTTCCACTTCTCTCTCTAGTAATGAAGATAATAGAGAATTTACTATATTAGTGATGTGTGATCTTCTAAACAGCCTGTTTTGCCCTTAAAAAATCCTGCTTTAAAGCCTCAATAAATTTAAGAAAACTGAAATCATATCAGGCATCTTTTCCAACCACAACGCTATGAGGCTAGAAATCAGCTACAGGAAGAAAACTGCAAAAAACACAAACACATGGAGGCTAAACAATATGCTACTGAACAACCAGTGGATCACTGAATAAATCAAAGAGGAAATCAGAAAATACCTTGAGACAAATGAAAATGAAAACACGACGATCCAAAACCTACAGGATGCAACAAAAGCAAGTCTAAGAGGGAAGTTTATGGTGATACAAATTTACCTCAGGAAACAAGAAAAATCTCAAATAAACAACCTAAACCTTATGCCTAAAGCAACTAGAGAAAGAAGAACAAACAAAACCCAAAGTTAGCAGAAGGAAAGGAATCAGAGCATAAATAAATGAAATAGAGACTAAAAAAACAATAGAAAAGATCAATGAAACTAAAAGCTGGTTCTTTGAAAAGATAAGCAAAATTGATAAACGTTTAGCCAGACTCATCAAGGAAAAAAGGGAGGGGGCCCAAATCAATAAAATCAGAAGTGACAAGGAAGTTACAGCCTACACCACAGAAATACAAAGGATCATAGGAGACTACTGTGAGCAACTGTACGCCAATAAAGTAGACAACCTAGAAGAAATGGACAAATTCTTAGAAAGATACAAGTACAATCTCCCAAGACTGAACTAGGAAGAAATAGAAAATATGAACAGACCAATTACCAGTATTGAAATTGGATCAGTAATTTTAAAACTCCCAACAAGCAAAAGTCCAGGACCAGATAGCTTCACAGGTGAATTCTACCAAACATTTAAAGAAGAGTTAACACCTATCCTACTGAAACTATTCCAAAAAATTGCAGAGGAAGGAACACTTCTGAACTCATTATATGAGGCTACCATCACCCTGATACCAAAACCAGACAAAGATATCACAAAAAAAGAAAAAATTACAGGCCAATATCACTGATGAACATAGATGCAAAAATCCTCAACAAAACACTAGCAAACCGACTCCAGCAATACATTAAAAGCATCATACATCATGATCAAGTGGGATTTATCCCAGGGATGCAAGGACTTTTCAATATCCACAAATCTGTCAGTGTGATATACACCACATTAACAAATTGGAGAGTAAAAATCATAGGATTATCTTAGTAGATGCAGAAAAACCTTTTGATAAAATTCAACACCCATTTATAATAATAAAAAAAAACTCTTCTGAAAGTGGGCATAGAGGGAATGTACCTCAACATAATTAAGCCATATACAGTAAACCCACAGCTAAGATCATACTCAATGGTGAAAAGCTAAAAGGATTTCCTCTAAGATCAGGAACAAGACAAGGATGCCCACTGTTGCCATTTTTATTCAACATAGTTTTGGAAGTCCTAGCCACAGCAATCAGAGAAGAAAAAGAAATAAAAAGAATCCAAATTGGAAAAGAAGTAAAACTGTCACTGTTTGCAGATGACATGCTACTATACATAGAAAATCCTAGAGACGCTACCAGAAAACTACTAGAGCTCATCCATGAATTCAGTAAAGTTGCTGGATATGAAATTAATATGCAGAAATATGTTGCATTTCTATACACTAACAACAAAATATCAGAAAGAGAAATTAAGGAAACAGTCCCATTTACCATCACATCAAAAAGAATAAAATACCTAGGAATAAACCTACCTAAGAAGGCAAAAGACCTGTACTCTGAAAACTGTAAGACGCTGATGAAAGAAATTGAACACAACATGATGGAAAGATATACCATGTTCTTGGATTGGAAGAATCAGTATTGTTAAAAGACCATACTCCCCAAGGCAATCTACACATTCAGTGCAATTCCTATCAAATTATCAGTGGCATTTTTCACAGAACTAGAACAAAAAATTTTTTTGATTTATATGTATGTAAACACAAAGACCCCAAATAGCCAAGACAATCTTGAGAAGGAAGAACAGAGCTGGAGGAATCAGGATCCCTGACTTCAGACTATACTACAAATCTACAGTGATCAAAACAGTAAGGTACTGGGCACGAAAACAGACACATGGATCAACAGAACGGGATAGAAAGCCCAGAAATAAACCGACACACTTATGGTCAATCTATGACAAAGGAGGCAACAATATACAATGGAGAAAAAGTCTCTTCAGTAAATGGTGCTGGGAATACTGGACAGCTGCATGTAAAAATATGAAATTAGAACATTCTCTAACACCATATACAAAAATAAACTCAAAATGGATTAAAGACCTAAATGTAGGACTGGAAACCATAAAACTCCTAGAGGAAAACATAGGCAGAACACTCTGACATAAATCGCAGCAATATCTTTTTCGGGCCGTCTCCTAGAGTAATGGAAATAAAAACAAAAATAAATAAATGGGATCTAATTAAACTTAAAAGCTTTTGCACATCAAAGGAAACCATAAACAAAACACAAAGACAATCTACAGAATGGGAGAAAATATTTGCAAACGATGCTACTGACAAGGGATTAATTTCCAAAATATACAAACAGCTCATACAGCTTAACATATATATATATAAAAAAAAAAAACCCAGTCAAAAAGTTGGCAGAAGGCCTAAACAGACGTTTCTCCAAAGAAGACACAAAGATGGCCAACAGGCATATGGAAAGATGTTCAGTATTGCTAATCATTAGAGAGATGCAGATCAAAACTACAATGAGGTATCACCTCACACTAGTCAGAATGGTCATCATTATAAAGTCTACAAATAATAAATGCTGGAGAGGGTATGGAGAAAAAGGAACCCTACTACACTGTTGGCGGGAAGGTAAATTGTTACAGCAACTACAGAGAACAGTATGGTGGTTCCTTAAAAAACTGAAAATAGAGCTCCCTTATGATCCTGCAATCCCACTCCTAGGCATATATCTGGAGAAAACCATAATTTGAAAAAATACACGCAACCCACTGTTCATTGCAGCACTATTTACAATAGCCAAGACATGGAAGCAACCTAAATGCCCATCGACAGATGAATGGTTAAAGAAGATGTGGTGTGTATAGTATAATATAATATAATGGAATATAATGGAATACTATTTAGCCATAAAAAGGAATGAAATAATGCCATTTGCAGCAACACGTTTGGACCTAGAGATTATCATACTAAGTGAAGTGAGTCAGAGAGAGAAAGACAAATATGATATCACTTATATGTGGAATCTAAAAAGAAAAAAGGATACAAATGAACTTATTTACAAAACAGAAATAGACTCACAGGCATAGAAAACAAACTTATGGTTACCAAAGGGGAAAGGTGGTAGGGAGGGATAAATTAGGAATTTGGGATTAACATATACACACTACTATATGTAAAATAGATAAACAACAAGGACATACTGTATAGCACAGGGAACAATACTCAGTATCTTATAATAACCTATAATGGAAAAGAATCTAAATATATATATATATGTATAACTGAATCACTGACATACAATTGAAACTAACACAACATTGTAAATCAACTATACTTCAGTTTTAGATTCTGCTTTAAACTTAAGTCTTTACATGTCATTGTGCTAGGTTTATTGGATTTCACTGATTGAATGTAGTCTGATTGTTTCAAGGAAACTAGTCATTTTAATCATTATGCTAAACTTTTCTCTTTAAAAATGATCATGCTAGTATGTTATTAGTTACTTTAATTGCTCTTTCCCTCCCTAGGAGCTGATGCAACAGAATGGGATTGGTTATGTGTTAAATGCCAGCAACACCTGTCCCAAGCCTGACTTTATCCCTGAATCTCATTTCCTGCGAGTGCCTGTGAATGATAGCTTTTGTGAGAAAATTTTGCCGTGGTTGGACAAATCAGTAGATTTCATTGGTGAGTAGCTCAAGTAATATTACAAGCCCTTTGGGTTATAGTCTCATGTAGAGGTATATCCCTGCCTCCCTTCCTCCCCTTTTTTTCTCATTAGAGAAAAGGAACCTATTTCATACAGTTCAAAAGTCTGAAAACACATGATGCTGCTTATCTCATTTAGTGGCCAAGGTGATGTGTGAGTGCCATGACATCCCTAAGGGACTAGCCTTGTGACATCCTAACTAACTTTAACACTACCAGGGTTAAGCCTAATGGGATCTGTGATTATGTATTGGCAAGTGTTTGAAAATCGGTTGAACTTTTGGGATTAAACTTTTTACCCACTTCGTCAAATCCTATAAAAGACTTTTGGAAACTGTGGTGGCATTCCTTAAACTGTTTCTGCCTTGCTGCTATGTTTTCCCCAGAGAAAAGTCAAATCCTGTGAAAACAAATCCCATTACATTTAAAGTCTTTATGTCACAAGATTCCTAAGCCTCAGTCCGTGTGCCAGTAATTTCAAGTAGTATTGGATCTAATGAAATTCCAACACACACACACACACACACACACACACTCTCTCTCTCTCTCACTCTCTCTCTCTCTCCCTCTCTCTAATACTTATGTGGTCATTCCTTGGCGTTGTCTGTGACAGGGTCTGGTGCAGACCGTACTTTGTTCTGCTCACTGGGCCCGTCAGCCCTGGAGCCTCCCTGACTCCCAGCTTCTGGCGCCGTTGTGACATTTTGGTGCCTCGGGATCAGGTCTGCTGGTAGGAAATCGATGATGTGTATTTGAAATGTGGTTTTGGTGGAAAGTGGCTAAACCGAGGAGACGCGTTCTTTGCTCTTGAGCAGCATAACAGGGTGTGACTCTTGATGTCCGTGTGAAGAGTTTTCGTTAGTTTTCCCCCTAGTCACACAAGTTTGAGCACCCTCATCCATAATTAAATACTCTGAATTGGTTACTGAAAGTTCAAAAAAAAAAGAACTAGTTCCTTTTAAACAGTGAAACTATGTAAATTAAGCCCCTCACTATATCCTTTCATCTGCGAGAGGAATTTTCTAGACAGTGCTTTTGGGACTTCGGGCAATTCTGAAACAGATCTCTTTTTTTCAAGATTTCAGATTGCCAAGTCGTCTCCTCTTTAATTGGCATGCATTCTGTGAAACACCTGAAGATAAATGGCTTGATAATTCACATTAAAATAATCACAAACAAAACTCCCCAAATTAATCCTTCCCACCATTCTACTTCTAGGAAATATTCAGCATATCGTTCAACGTTTGCCTCTTTAAAAGACGACAGTTATAGTTAACGTTCCCATTGCATGTCACATTGATCCAGAGATGATTGGCTCTAATTTCAGCTAAAAGTGTGATTTCAGAATCTATTTAGAATAGAACCTGATTCTGTTAAGTCATGACAATGTCTAAGCTTTAGGAGGTTGGTAGAAAAGAGAGAATATGAATAACTTTGCCCCCAGCTTACTTTCTTCTTTCATTGGAGCTCTTGGCCACTTTTAATTCCTACAAAAGGAATTTTACCATGTTGCTGGTTGGTGAAATACCCACTCAAATATGTATCGTGATTTATTGTATATCTGAAGATATTTTTACTTACCAGTAGTTCACTTGCTTGGCCCTGTTTACTGTGAGAGCCACCATCCTTTTCCCACCCAGACGATCCAGGGCAACACGTCCAGCCCACTGTGGAGTTCAGCCCATGTTCACTACAGTTGCTAGTCTCGTCCAGGCTGTTTTAAGCTATGGTTAGTCATGGCAGAGAATATAACTTGAAGACATACCCTCATACCAGGACTTAATAACTTATAGGCTCATACTTTTTATTATTCAGGTTAAATTTCAATAAGTTTGTTTGTTCAGTAAGGTTTGTTGGAAGGACGCAGTTTTCATGGGGTGTTGCCTTTACTCCTAGTGGACGCAGGCAGCGGCGAGCTCGTTTACCCGTCTGTGCCCCGAGTCACTGCCCAGGACCCCCGGCCCAGCTGGCTGCTCGCACGGGCTCCTGCTCCGCCTCACCCACCGCAAACTCAGGGCTTCTGTAGGCAATCCAGGGAGGTAATTAAGAGTATGTGCTTTGGAGCCAAACTGTATTTGATTATCAGTTAAGTGATTCCTGGTGAGTTACTAAAACTTCTGTTCCTCAGTTTCCTGATCTGGAGACTAAAGATAATGTTTCTACCTTTCAGGGATGTTGTTCGGATTGAAATAGATGATGCATGTAAAACACCTTGCAAGGTGCCTGATGCATAATTGGCTCTAATAAATAGTAGCTTTATTTTAAAAATTATCTAAGTCCTTTTCTGTTTTTTCTTAGAGCTGTACTCTGTCACCTCTGTTATTTCTTCCTTCTTTTTAGCCTCTTTAACTTCTCCCTGTCACTGACTCCCTCTTAACCCATTTCATTTGTTATCCTCTCTCTCTTTTTTAACCTAGAATTGATAAAATAGAAAAAACTGAAAAACAGATAAAATTGAAAAAATAGATACATCTTGTTTAATTCCTGGATTGTTGTAGTGGCAACCTGCTTTTTTTTATTTCCAGTTTTCCCCGTCAGTGCCTTCTTGTTGCCCCCTATTCAGGAACCTGCAGAGGCTCCTTAATTGCCTCGAGTCCTTAGCCAGACTCTCCAACACCTGCTTCCCACCTCTGACCCCTCCTCTCCGGTCACTTCCCGCCCAGCGTGCACCAGCCAAGGCTGTTTTCTGAGTGGTTGTCCAGCCCCACCGTGGGTCTTTCTCAAATGTTTCCCTTCTCCTCTCCACCAGGCCGACAGGTATTACCTCCTTTGCCTTAAGAGACTCAGTTTAGCACTCAGTTCTGCCAAGAAATGTGTTCTAATGAACCCCACTTCAGTATAATCACTTTTTAGTTTGATTTTTAAAATATATCATCAAAGCAGCTGTAATTGTAAAAACAGTGTAAGTACCACGCGGAACATTTGAAAAAGAAACCTGTAACCTCAACATCCTAACACATCTGTTATCATTGCTTTATTTCCTTCCAGCCTTTTTCGAATTTTTTATAAAGATTACCTTTTAAAATATGTATCGGTCAGCCAGCCAGTATTTACTGGGTTCACACTGTGTGCTCAGTGTTAAACCCTTTGGGGGAGTGTTAGAAGCAAGACCCTTCTTGGTCCTCCTAGTCTAGTTTCGTGATAATTATTAAAAATGATGAGAGAGTACTGTCAACATTAAAAAAAATATTTAAAGCCAGCCTCCTTCCAATAAGAATTTGAAGCAGCTTACAGTAAGAGGTTGGGCTCAAAAGATAACACACATGCACACACGTACCCATTAAAGTGGGACAGAAGGGCAAGAACCAGGTAATATGGGACTAGGAAAGGCACAGTAAAATCTGAATTACAGTTATCTCTTGAAATTGAGTGAACACCTTAGCTTTGGGCTTCTTAGCAGCCAAGGTGAAAGAGGAAATACTAACAGTAGTATAGGCTAAATACTGAATAGTTGCGAGGAGGAAGAGAGCTGTGTAGCCCAGGAAGGCTTGGACTTTACGTACATGTGTTTATATACTGTTAGGTTGTATAGCGTGTCCTTTTTTCTTTGTTTCAATGTTGTTTTGTGTTCGTTTGTTATTGTTTTATTGTGTTTGATTTCCCTGTCTAAAGGGAAGCTGCTTGATTGTTCATGTAGTACCTTAAAGCTCTATGGTGTTTTGTACATAACAAACAATAAGTCCTATATGTTGGGAATTTGTTATATGTATAACAGAGGTGGTGAGATTGAAGTGTTATTGTATTGTATATTGTATCATTCAGCTGCCAGAGCAGATTCCCTGGATACCTTGTTAATTACAAGAACTTTAACATAAGGTTTGGTAAACTTTTGGTAGTTATCAATGAAAACAAGGATGAAAAGGGAAGAATTTAGCTCATGGCAGCAGCGTGCAGGTAAAGGGTAAGCACATACGTAATTGTTCAGATATAAGGTAGTCACTGTACTGGCTAAAATGGTAGTTGCTTCCAGGCTGTGGGATAACTTCATCCATGTCCACGAGAAAGCTTTTAAAGCTCACCTACAGTGAAAGATGGCAGTACCGTGCGATCGAATTTCCTTGGTTCTTGGTTCTAACAGTGTCCACGAGTCCTTCTACCATGTTATGGGGAATTAGCAAGACGCAGTCAGACAGTATCTCCTGGATATCAAGGAAGAGGTCAGAGTTCCCTTGGTCCTCATTAAGGTGACCTACTGAAACTGATTCATGGTACACACATGGCTTCTTCTTAAATTCAGCAAGTAAAGTTAAGTGAGCCACTTTATGACACACAGAAAAGTCTCCCAGAGAAAAATAGGGAAATTATAGGAAGGTGGATTCTGTGAGTCGGCATTTTACAAATTGCTTGACTTGGTGTCTCTTTGCGTCGTGATGTGGTATCACTGTGATGAAGTCTCTCCCCGTCCCCACCTCCCTGCTTTTTACACAGTTAACGTGTGTCGCATATGTTTAAAATGAAAAAAAATTTTTTAATTTAATTGCTCATATATATCAAATCATTATGTCATACACCTAAAGTACAATGTTATATGTCAATTATATCTCAAAACTGGAAAAAAATGTCTCTCTTACGTAATTCGAAAAAAACTTAACTATCAGACAACATAGGTAAACAAAATATTAGCTAAATCTTAGGATTTTTGATGTTATTTTCTTTATACTATTCTGTACTTCTGAAGTTTTCTACACTAAACAAGTAGAATCACGTGATCACAATGTGTGATTTATACTCAGGGAAAGTTATTAAAATAATGTAAAAAATACATGGTGAAAAGTACTGAATAAGAGGCAAACTGAGTTAGGGACACATTGTTTATTAACACATGTGGACCTTCATTGTTCTATATGTAAATCGTGGGGAAATCATCTTCCCCTACCTCCTTAAAAGAATATTGAAAGGAAAAATAGGTACATAGATGGGCTTTACTTCGAGTTGCCAGGTGAAAGACATTGTGTGAGTAAATGGAAATAAGATTTCATTAATGACCCTTTCTGAATCTGACTCATACAGAGAAAGCAAAAGCCTCCAATGGATGTGTCCTAGTGCACTGCTTGGCAGGGATCTCTCGCTCTGCCACCATCGCCATCGCCTACATCATGAAGAGGATGGATATGTCCTTGGATGAAGCTTACAGGTGAGGACAGGAACATGCCCTGCGAGACTGGCTTCTCCTTTGACCTGAAGCATGAGAAGACGTGGAGGGGGTGGGGAGAGGGTGGTGGTGACCACGTTAAAGCAGATCATGATGATTTTAGTTACACTCTTTACAGGTGACTGGATTTTTAAATGGTTTTTCAAAGACTGGAGAAAAATGCATTTTTATCATTTAGCACTAATTCTGCCCTCACATGTATCAAGTTCATCCTCAGCTACTTTTTAAGTTTAAGGAAGAGCAAATACAGAGATCTCCATCCTGTTACTTGAGTTTATATCTTTGCCTAGTTGGGGAAATATCATTTGTTCTAATTTACACATGAGAAAGAAACGCTCCAGGAGAATACTCATTATAGAATTCCTACCGTGCTTCAGACTTTGTGTCTCTTTCACTGTGGAAAAATCCCAATATATGCAAGTATAAAACCAAATAATTGTCAAACTCCATTCGTTGAGTAGAATTTCCTGCAATCTAGAGTTGCTTAGATTTTTAAAAAAATTTTATTGAAGTACATAGTTGATTTACGGTGTTGTGTTAAGTTCTGCTATACAGCAAAGTGATTCATTTATACATACATATATTCTTTTCATATTCTTTTCCATGTGGTTTATCACAGGATGTTGAATATTGCTCCCTGGGCTATACAATAGGACCTTGTTGTTTATCCATCCTATATGTAATAGTTTGCATCTGCTAATCCCAGACTCCCAATCCTTCCCTCTCCCACACCCCCTTCAGCAACCACAAGTCAGTTCTGTATGTCTGTGAGTCTATTTCTGTTTCATAGATATGTTCACTTGTGTCATATTTTAGATTCCACATATAAGTGATATCATATGGTATTTGTCTTTCTCTTTCCGACTTACTTCAGTTAGTAGGATAATCTCTAGGTCCATCCATGTTGGTGCAAATGGCATTGTTTCATTCTTTTTTATGGTTAACATTCCATTGTATGTATGTGTGTATGTGTGTGTGTATGCCACATCTTCTATATCCTTTCATCTGTTGATGGACATTTAGGTTGTTTCCATGTCTTGGCTATTGTGAATAGTGCTGCTGTGAACATAGGGGTGCATGTATCTTTTCAAATTATGGTTTTGTCTGGGGATATGCCCAGGAGTGGGACTGCTGGATCGTATGGCAACTCTAGTTTTAGTTTTCTTGAGGAACCTCCATACTGTTCTCCATAGCGGCTGCACCAATTTACATTCCCACCAACAGTGTAGGAGGGTACCCTTTTCTCCACACCCTCTCCAACACGTATTATTTGTAGACTTAATTAATGATGGTCATTCTGACCTGTGTGAGGTGATACCTCATTGTAGTTTTGATTTGCATTTCTCTAATAATTAGCGATGATGAGCATCTTTTTCATGTGCCTATTGGCCATCTGTATGTCTCCTTTGGTGAAATGTCTATTTAGGTCTTCTGCCCATTTTTTGATTGGGTTTTTTTTTTTGTTATTGAATTGTACGAGCTATTTGTATATTTTGGAAATTAAGCCCTTTTTAGTCACATCATCATTTGCAAATATTTTCTCCCAGTCCATAGGTTGTCTTTTTATTTATGGTTTCCTTTGCTGTGCAAAAGCTTGTAAGTTTGATTAGGTCCCATTTGTTCATTTTTGCTTTTATTTCTATTGCCTTGGGAGACTGACCTAAGAAAACACTGGTACAATTTATGTTAGAGAATGTTTTGCCTATGTTCTCTTCTGGGAGTTTTATGGTGTCATGTCTTATACTTAAGTCTCTAAGCCATTTTGAGTTTATGTTTGTGTGTGGAGTGAGGGTGTGCTCTAACCTGATTTGCATGTGGCTGTGCATAGAGTTGCCCAGATTTTGAAGTGTATAATTTGGAGTGGGTTGCCTCCACCCCCCTTTCTCCAGGCAGAAGGCAGCCAGCGACAGCAGCACCAAGGACTGGGGTTGTGTTCAGGGACGCGTGAATCGGAGTCCTCTGTGTATCTTGTTGGATAGAGGCGGTTAGCTTGCGTGTGACAAAGGATCAATAAATATAGGCACGTGGAGCCAGGCCTGCTGTAACGATTGGACTTTCTTCTAAAATTGGAAAATCTGGAAAAAAGAAATGAGCTACCTGAACAGCTTCTCACTTGAGGAAGGAACTGAGGAGGCAGGTCCTCCCTGTGTCCGCATCACTTCTCGTCCTCCACTCTGGCTTCTCCCTAAGGTCCTCCTGCACCCAGTAGAAACCAGCAGGGAAGCCACCCTTATATCCTGTTACGAGGTCTCATCACGAGGATCCTGTATTTAAACTTGTCACAGTTGAGGCAATTATTTCTGGCTTCATTAATTTGCTTTAGGTGACTGATTTCCAAGGAGTTTATTTTTGATTTTTCTCTTTCCTCCTGATTCAAATACAAATTTTCAGTGTAGTTGCGCTCCTGCATCTTCTGAGAAGTGTCTTAAGGGTCAGGGGCCACTAAAGAATATATCTACTATTTCTAAAGAGTCTCTGTTTCTACAATGAAACATAAAAGCTGTTTATTACTAGTTTTGATCCCTTGATGACTCTTTTTTAAACAAGGTGGTTACAGAAATGAACCCCGACATCAGACCTGGTTTTTTTCTTTTTTAATATATATTGACTTGGTTGCGCTGGGTCTTAGCTGCGCAGGTGGCCTCCTTAGTTGCGGCTTGCCGGCTCCTTAGTTGCGGCATGCGTGTGGGATCTAGTTCCCTGACCAGGGACTGAACCCGGGTCCCCTGCGTTGGGAGCGCGGAGTCTTAACCACTGCGCCACCAGGGAGGTCCCTAGACCTGGTTTTGAATCCCAGCACCATCCTTTGGTAGCTGTGTGATTTGGGGTAAGTCACCTAAGGACTCTCTGTATCTCTGTGATGGGGGTAATTACACCCACCTGACAGAGGGTAGTTTTGAGAGTTGTTGCATGAGAGAATACTCTCTTTAGTGCATTAGCATAGTGCTTAACAGAGACCACTGTGTAGCTGGTTATTCTGTCACACTGAATCCAAAGGGAAGGAACTCGGAAGTGTGTGCTTTGATGCCCTGGCCATCTGATACTCTCTCTTTTGATCGTTAATTAAAAATGTGCAACGTCTTGAAGTGGCTGTGGGGCCTTTGATGTTGGGAGGCTGAAGGTGACCCACTGCTGTTAAGCTGTGCTTCTGGTGGCAGCGCCGGTCGGGGGGGTGGGGGGAGCGGTGTCATCCCAGGCGGTGAGGCAAGAATCATCTCTTACCAGTTGCACTGGAAGCCTTGGGTCCTTGAAAATAAGGAGGCTCAACCTAGAACTTTAGGGGGCCTGGCCCCCTGCTTCCTAGCACCTCCGGGCTCAGGCTGTAAAGCTCCCCGATGCGGAGGCCCTCCTCTCCTCCTTGACCCTCTGCCCGAAGTTTTAAACCAGCCACCTGACAAAGGTCTTGGGAGGGTCTCTCTGATGATTCCGTCTCAGCTCTTCACTTGCTGTAGCTTAATAACATTATTAACGATAACAGGTAGTCGTCAGATTCAAGCCTTTTTGGGTTTTTCCTCTTTTCATAGATTTGTGAAAGAAAAAAGACCTACTATATCTCCGAACTTCAATTTTCTGGGCCAGCTGCTGGACTACGAGAAGAGGATTCAGAGCCAGACCGGAGCGGCGGGTCCCAAGAGCAAACTGAAGCTGCTGCACCTGGAGAAGCCAAGCGAGCCCGTCCCCGTCCCCGTCCCCGTCCCCATCCCCGCGGAGGGCGGGCAGGGAGGCCAGCCGCCCCTCGGGCCGCCCCGCGCCCGCCCCGCCGCCGCTCCCCCGGAGGCGGCGGGGCCCCGGCCTGCGCCCCCCGCCGCCCAGCCCTCGCCGCCCGACGACGGCCCCCTGGTCCAGGCGCTCAACGGGCTCCACCTGCCCGCGGACCGGCGGGAGGACAGCGGCCGCCTCAAGCGCTCCTTCTCCCTGGACATCAAGGCGGTGTCGCCGTCGGCCGGCGCGGCCGCGCCCCTGCGCGGTCTCTCCTCCCCGGAGGCGGCCCCGGAGCCCTACAAGCCCTCCTCCGCCCTGGAGGGCGCCGGCAAGCCGTGCCAGTTCTCCCCGGTGCGGGAGGTGTCGGAGCAGACGCCGGAGGCCAGCCCGGAGCGGGAGGAGGCCGGCCCCCCCCGGGGTCCCCAGCCTCCTAGGGCCCCCGAGGGCCAGGGCGCGCGGCCCCGCGCGGGGAGGCCGCTCCTGTCGCCCCAGCCCCGCAGCGGGAGCGTGGAGGACCACTGCCAGCCCCGCTTCCTCTTCGGCCTCTCGGCCAGCCAGCAGCACCTGGCCCCCTCCGCCGCCGCCGGGCTGGGCCTCGAGGGCTGGCACTCGGACATCCTGGCCCCCCAGCCCTCCGCCCCCTCCTTGGCCAAGAGCTGGTATTTCGCCCCTGAGCCCACTCACTTCTACTCGGCCTCGGCCGTCTACGGAGGCCACGCCGGCCCCCCGGCCTTCAGCTGCGGCCAGCTGCCCGCCTGCGGCGGCGACCCGGGCCACTCCGTGCGCCGGCGGCAGAAGCCCAGCGACAGGGCCGACTCCCGGCGCAGCTGGCACGAGGAGAGTCCCTTCGAGAAGCAGTTCAAACGCAGAAGCTGCCAGATGGAGTTTGGCGAGAGCATCATGTCCGAAAACCGGTCGCGGGAGGAACTGGGGAAGGTGGGCAGCCAGTCGAGCTTTTCAGGCAGCATGGAAATCATCGAGGTCTCCTGAGAAGAAAGACACTTGTGACTTCTATGGACAGTTTTTTTCCTCGTTCACAAAAAAAATATTCCCTGTAAATCTGAAATATATATATGTACATACATATATATTTTTGGAAAATGGAGCTATGGTGTAAAAGCAAAACATGGATCAACACCGTTGTTCTAACAAACATCTGCATTTGAGAGAGCAGCTAGTATTTCTCTCAACACAAGTGGAAGGGCAGAGGCTAGCTTTCCCCCCAGGCACATGAAACAATTCCATGCAGTGGACTGCACATCCTCTCGTTCTTACTAAATCGAGTTCTATTTGGTGTCAGAGGACAGAAGCGCCCACCATTTTCTTGTCGTGCTACAAAGAGAGATCTCAAATACTAGTCCTGTCCGGTCCCTTCCATAGTGCACCTTAGCGCTGAGACTGAGCCAGCCTGTGGGTCGGGCGGGGAGAACCTATTAGGAACAGAACCTAATGGTAAATCCAAGAGAAATGACCACATCCAAAGCTGATTCACACACCCACGCGCACCTGACAGCCGAGCGATGCGAGAGCATCGTTCTGCTGACCGACCATTAGGGGCCTTGCCAAGATCTACTATAGAGCAACCCCAGTACCTCAGACGGAAAGTCGGGGCTTTCGCCACTACCAGGCTTGGTGGCCCGTTTTCTAGGCATTGTGAACAGGCAGGTAGCTAGTCACCCCTTTCAGACCAATGCAGACGGTCTCTGCACACATTTCCAGTTGGGCCTGGATGGAGGGCGTTCATTTGTTCTTTCTTCTCAGCTTTGTGAAGAAAGGAAGGAAGCGATCTAGGATCAACTGAACAGCCAGGAATCTGGCAGCATCATGATTTAAGCTAAGGCTGGGAGGCTAAACAAGTCTACCTCCCTCTTTATAAATCAAAGAGTTGTTCGAGATGGGGCTGTCAACCCTTTCAATGAAGGTCAGTTTCAAGCCAGACGTGAATTTATTCGGCAGCAGCGCAGCAGCACCGTCACGTCCTCAGCCGCGCTAGACAGCTTCCATTTCGGGTTCATCGCGCAGATGCGTTTTGGGAAGATGGAACGGTAAGGCAGAATTTCATAAGAAACTACCAGGAGGCAGAAAACCGTGGAAGGATTAGTGAAGGTACAGTTGCTGAGGAGACGCAGGAAACTTGTTATTTTCTCAGTGGTTTCTTCCCTTAGCATGCGACCAAGGTGGTATTTCTATAATTAGACTTTCATACTGATAGGGCTGAGAGAGGCTTTGGTAAGCAACGAATGTTCAGAGATAAACAGTGTAGGAAGGTGAGGAGAAGGTGGTTGAAGTTTGTTTCGTTGCAAGCAGAGCGGAAAGACACAGCCAAGCTGTTCTCAGAAACTAACCCCAGCATTTTTTAGTAGAACGGACATATCAGAGTGGAGCGGGACCAAGTGGTCTCAGTCCGTGACCTGCAATCACTATGGAATCAATCCTGGAAGCTGAAAAGAGGAGGTGATTAGAACAAGTACACAAGTGACAGTGCTTACCTGCTTTTAAACTTACGGGCTTGAGTTTCGTCAGCGACAGTCTGGTCCTGTTTTGAAGCCTTAATTCACGTCAGCAGCTTTTTTTTTAGGGTGGTGGGTGGGTGTTAGCATTGTTCTTTACTGTAAGTGTAGCTAGTTGCTGACTCATATCTCAGGTTTTTCTACGTGTGAGAAATGGACAGTCCTGTGAGTTGGATGTGACTTCATGTTTCCCATGGTGACTGCTAAAACCAGCATAGAATGACATGATTCAAAACCGACTTGATTGTGACGATTATGAGCTTCATAGAACATAACTGGTTATGCACAAATAATGGGCTATGATATGGGTATAAAATGGAGAGAGTAAACTGCGTAGGGAGTGCGTTGTTACCATACTGGAAAAGTTCTGTTAAGAGTGATTTAGCTTTTCTATATACATGTAAATTTTGGATGTAATCAGACATTATCAAGGTTTCACACAGTAATTTTTGATGTGTTAATGTACACACGCACCAAACGTGTAACAGCTCCCTGCTTCCAGAGTCTGGTCACAACTGTGGAACATTTTTGAGAAATGAAATTAATGGCTCCAATGCTGTATGTTTCAGGAGGGTTGTGGGACTTGGTTTTAATGCGATCTTTGGGCGGAATTGGCCTTCCAGGAATCATTTGGGATTTCTCTTGGCCATGGTCCCCTTCCTTCCTGTGACCGATGTGGTCCTGTGCTACACCCTTTGGTCCTTGATCACTAACGTCGAGTAATCCGCCCTTGGAATGGAGACTGCCCTGCCGAAGGGGCAGCCTCTTGGGCCAGCCCCCGAGCCACGTGGGAGGCTGAGGGCCGGGCAGGGCGGCAGCTGACTCTTTGCCGCGTGGAATCCGAGGGGGAGCCCTGGAGCCTACCAGGTGATACAGATGGTGATTTCATACGACAGAACTAGACTTCTACGTGAGAAATGCTGGAAAATGGTTTAGGACATTTGTAAAGTTAGGTGGGAAGACTGTATAAATGTTTAATATGAATATAGTGTTCTTTTGTAGTAAGGCAAGCTGTTGAATGGTTGAATTGTGCATTTCTCATTCTGATGTGTCATGAATGTTAATATGATGAAATAAAATCAAAACTGGTACCTGTTTATACATAAATATGAGAAAGGACCTCTCTCTACAGCATGTCCGAGTGGTGAAGGAGGCCTTGGTGGGACCTGGCCTGCTGTCCTCCCGCCGGAGGCATCAGCTGTGTCACGGGATCCATCATTCACAGGGAACACGCTCAGGCGCTAACAGTCTACGGCCATCGCCTTCATTCTTTCATGTGTACGCCAGACGCACACCGTGGTGTAGAAACCTCCGATGACCTCAGGTTTGGTGACTGACTAAAACCAGACTAGGTATAAGGTAGGAAGAAAAAAGACCAGGTAAACATTTGTGGTGCATTTTAATGTAATATGTGGACGGTTTTATAATCCTTATAGGAAAAACTGAGGGAGAGTAGTTATTTAACGATCTGTTCTCCATCCTTGCCATGTACATCATGCCAAGTGTCACATAATGCTTGTAAGTGACACTGGGCATGATGACTTATGAGACTAGAAGCTCAGCCTCATCAGGTTGTTAGTAAAGAATTAGGCATTAAAGGAATAAAGCATTTACCCTCAGTGCAAGCAGATGGGATAGTGGCGGTAAGAAGAATCACAGGTGACATCATTTAAGTTGGTTGTGAAAGGCTTCTGAGTTGAAGTTAGATGTAAGGAAATTTAAAAACAAGAAGGACTGGACTGGGTGAGTGAAGACCAGAAGAGCTGTCGTGACTAGGACCTTGCCACAAAAAGGAGGTGGGCGTGGGATAGAGGAGGAGAGCGCATATGGAATAAATCTGCCTCGAGATGGGAGGTGGCAGGAGGGAGCAGGTGTCTCAGTGAGAGGCTTTGGATGGGAAGCTGTAGATGTTGGAAGGCCCGAAAGTCAAGCCAGTTACTACTTAAACGCAGACAGATCTGAGGGCCTCTTGGGGACCACCAGCCGCAGCAGGCTGGTGTCAGAGGACTAGTTTGGGTCTGACATCATCAGACCAGGGCTCAGGCTAAGGGGAAACGGGGACAAGTGAACAAGACCTGGTTATCCTCAGAACCTTCACCATCATTTTGTCTTAGATACTCCTGTCTGGTGGTTTTCGCTTTCTGACACTAAGCAGATATGTTTTAGGTCTAGTAAACAAAATTTAGGTCTAGGTGCTTTTCTCTGAATATTACTCTTCTGCCTCTATCAATGAAAGAGGGAAGCAAGGTATTTCTTGCATTCTGTGGGGCCCATTCATCCTTGTACAGCAAAATTATACTTGGTTATATCTTTACAATGTTGCAAAATCAACTGGAGAATTACACCACCATCTTGGAAGATGTTTACAAGTCAATCATATTGTTGCAGTTTATGTGCATATAGATATCAAACTGGGTGTATGTAAAAACAAATTTCATTCCTTCGGTTCTGGCTAACACACCAGAGTCAGTTGGAAATGCTTTCCCATAGGACATGCAGAATGTTACCTTGTAGGAGGGTGTCATAGGCAAACAGGATAACTGGGAGAGGGTTAGCTCAGCTGTGGCCTGGGTTCTCTGGTCAGGGGAAGTATGACAGTTTCACAGACTGAATTAAAAATACTTGGTTCACAGAAGCTTTTGGCATAAATCATGCTTCACTATATAGAAAAGGTAGCAGTAGGAATATGCCTTGATTGGTGAAGAAAATTAATCGTCAGTAAATTCTATCATGTCCTATGTTGACACTGATGACCCTGAACAAATTCCTAAGAGCAATGGACACACACACACACGCAGCTCACCGCATGAGATACTGCTCATACTAATAAGCAACTAGATTAGTTGCCAAAAAAGTTTTAATGTTATGGTTTGAAGCACGTGAATAATTAAGTTATCTGGTTACCCTTTCCCTCTGTAGTCACAACATTTGAATGGAAGGTACATGCCTTGTGTGTGTGCAAGAAATTCAGTGTTACTTATTATAAACCAATAAACAACAATGACATCTCTGAGGCACTGTGTAGCTCTTAACAAAGGAATGAAAGTCAGGGTAGGGGGGAAAAAAAGCAAAATTACTTCCCTCACAATTAAGAAAAAACATACACCTAAAAATTCCACAAGAAGAAAACATTTCCCTTCTCTCCACGCTGCCCTTCAATCTTTAGTATCCACATGTTAAGTAATTTCCGACTGAATACTACATATCTGGGTTTAGCTGAGGTGTAAACAAAACAGGAAGACAAAATTTTCACTTACTCTAGGATTTTAATACGTGTTTGTTCACAGCTCTCATTACTGAAGATTCCTTGTTTTCCTTGGGATTTGCTAGGGGAAATGCCAAAGCTAAATAAGTTCTACAAATCAACCCAAAAGAGTAAGTGGCACATGTAGTTCCCCAGGGCCATTAGTTTACGTAGCCTTGGGAACAGCATGTTTATAATACCTATAATGTACCTTTTTCACACGTCGGAGGAGAAAGCAAAGAAATAAGCTAGAGAATACTTTACCAAAGACAAACAAACCAAACCAATTTCTTGAGTGCACTTCGCATATGGAATCCTTAAAAACGCATTTCATCAAATATTCACTCTGGCAGAGAACATAAGTTACTAAGAATGATAAAACTTTGAGGGAAATAAAGATGTGAAATCTATAAAATCATTATAAAGCTGCCCATGAAATCTATCACTTGCTCTTAACCCCACAATTCATTTATTGTAAACTTATATGCACATAATACAAGGGGTGAAGACCTTTCTACTGATCTTCCACTTCAACTAGTGAAACAAGGAGGCTGCAGTATAGCGGCCTGTTGGATGGGGTTCATCACTAGAGGTGAAGAGACTGACAAGCAGAACAGGTCCTTAAAGGAAGCGAGCCACTTGACACCTGTCTAATTCATAGTTAACAAAAAGAAGGAAAGAAGCTCTCCCTTGGCAACTCAGAATTTAAAGTCACTACCAAGACCTAGGGCCAGTGCTCAGACACAGCAGGCAAAGATGCTCCTCACTGTTTCTCGAGGGTGATGTACCAGAACCGCAGGCCTGGGATCTAAGAGCTGGAAGGGGCGTGAGACCCCACCCAGACCACCTCGTGCTCTAGAGGGGGTGGAAACTTCCAGCCAGGGCTCTTTGACAACCCCAGGCAGCCTCCCCATCCCTGAAACATCCGGGAGCGTCCGGCTGGGTCACTGGTCATTAACCAACAGAGATCCAGCATTACTGTCTCTTGAAACAGGAAACCCCTCAGATTCCTAGAATCCATTGGAAAAAGTAAACTATTGAGGAGGGAAAAGTAAAATGTTACCAGTCAGGGTTCAATCAGAGAAGAACCACCAGGAATGATGTAGAATAAGGAGGTTGTTCAAGAGACTCACCTTAAGCAATTAATTAAAGGAGCTGGTAAGAGTCCCTGTTGCGCTGTTTCTTCTTCACCAGGAGTCGCTGGGCAGGTGGTCCAGAAAACAGCTGGATGTGCAGTGGGGGATGGATGGGCAGTGGCGGAGAGCCAAGACACCTGAAGCCTGCAAGCAACAAGCTGGAACCACATCTGTCTCCCACCAGAACCCACGCTGGCTCTTCCCTTCTCTCAGCCCTCATCCTCCCTGCTGCAGAAGACCTACGGAGAAGTTAGTCCTCATACCTGGCCCAGGATCTGCAAAAGCTGAAGGCAGAGTTCTGTGGAGCCGGAGGAGCTGCTGCCCACACGGAAAGTGCACCAGGGCCTGACTGACAGCGACTTTCATCAAATACACATGGATGCTGCTTCAGTTCCACTGACAAATCTCGTGCAAATTTCTCCTGTGCCCAACCCTAACCAAAAAGGAACAGGGAAGGGAATTCCAGGAAACATAACTCGACTTAGCCGAAGTTGGTCATGTTGCGAAACCACCACATACCATAGATATTAAATTAACTAGAATTATTTCAAAACACATCAGATTTGCCTATTGTTCTTCTCTGCTTCTACCCAGGAATAAGCAGTCTATCTACCTTGGACCCAAATCTAAGTTAATATACCATGTTTTGTCTAGTGTCTTTATAAGAAGGAAAAGAACTGGATGGAGCGCTGGCTGGCAGAGAAGTTCTGCACGCTGCGCGAGGTCACCTTTCTGCCACGTCCAGACCATCAGCTGCTGCAACACCGTTGAGAAAGCTCTGTCCTCGCAGGCTCAGTCTGCATGTCACTTTGTTATGTGCTTTTATTTGTAAATTGTATTACGTGCAGTGAGGATGACGGAACGGGATCCCTGAGCTGTTCTGACAGCTCTGTAGACAACCAGCCTTTCCTTCTTTGAAAGCTACAAGCATGTCTCTGTGTTCAGGGCCAGGTTCTGTATACTCCAGGAACTCAAAAAAAGACAATGATGGTTGAGGGCTGAAAAATGCCACTTTCTGTCAGTCTAGGGGAAGGGACTATGAGAATGCCTTTTATTAGTTTTTCAACTTTTCTGCCAGTTTGAAGTTAAAAAAAAAAAAAAAAGTGAAGTTAGGAAAAAATAGTAATTAGAGTAGGTGGGTACCTAGTCTAGCCACATCAGATATTAAAATGTATTGTGAAATTATAATAGTAAGACAGTGTGAAAAAACGAACAAAACCCAGCATGAAACAGTACGGAGAGAAAGATCAATGGATCTGAATACAGTCCAGAACTAGATCCTCAATTACATGGGAATTTAATACACGAAAGGAGCACTGAACACAGTGGGGGGGGGGGGGGGGGGAAATGCATTATTCGATAAATGTGGCTGCCTTCCCCTCCGTGACAGTTCCTAGTATAACCTTAGCTATTTAACAGGTTTCTAAAATTACAGAACATCTTTCTTGATTGTACTCTAATGAATTGCTCTAGGAGTGGTTTAAAGCCCCACTAAAATCCTGACCACCAAAGGCATTATAAAGACGAGCTTCTTTCACCAGAGTGGCCCAACAAACTCTAAAGGTCTAGCTCCCCACTTCCAATCCCTCCCTGGCTCCCTCAGACCCCTTTATCTCCTCTGGCTGGACGTCTCTACCCGCCTTCCTTCCTGATGGGTAAAGAAGCAGTTCCCAGAAGGTTGCCCTCTGAAGAAGGCAGATGCTCCCTTGGCCTCTTCCCTTGGCTCTGGTTTCCAACTTGCCTTTCCAGTTCAGAGGGAATGAGCAATCTTGATATTTTTTTGGTACTTAGAAAATGCTAGAAGCTATTGATTTTTTCCCTGTGTCTAAATTTTTTAAAATTATTTTTTCCATTTAGCTTGGAATGTTCATATTTCTGCTGTCATCCAGTTGTTTTATGCCCTACATTTTATCCCGGGTTCTAAGAACCTTACAAGATAGTGTTCAATCAAAATTCGAGGTTAGAATCAGATAAAGTTTAACTGAGAGATGCTAAACTAAGTGGGATCAATTTTAACCTTACAAATATGCCTAAGGCTGTTTGGACACAAAAAACACCCTCTGAGGTTTGGAGGAATGTAGGGACCCAGTGACCTCCCTAGATCCCCGGCTGCTGGCCTCCGTTTGCCTGCCCGGATCTGTTCGTACGTTCCACTTCTTTGCTGCTGCAATCTTTTCTTCCATTAGAACGTTTATCATGTGCAAAGTACTGCACCGAGTACTTTTGTGGTTACTCAAATTGCTTCATTTCCTAATCTCCCATAGAAATTCAGCAGCACTTGGGAGTTTTTCCTCTTCAGCCTTTTTTGTATCCCCGGCACAATGCCTGGCCCATCCAGTGGGCTCCGTGGACGCCTGCTGGGTAAGCACTCTCCGCTCTGCTCCGCGAGTCTGCAAAGCTAGTAAAGCAAATGAGGGCTAAAACCTGCCTCAAAAATTGGAGTCCTGCCAGCGCTGATGTAATAAGAGGAAACCTAAACTGTATCTGCATCAAGGAAACCAGTTATCAGTGGGAGATGAACCCGACCAGGCTGTGGAAAGGGAGTCTTCAGTTTCCGACGACGACACAGGAGGGGCACCCTAAGCTGACACCGGAGCAACGCCAGGCCAGATAAAGACTTGCTACGGTGGAAACACAACACACACACCTGGATTAAATTAGTTCTTTATGTTTACAACCCACAAGACAGCCTACTGAGAAAAATTTCACGAAGGCGTCAAGGACGCAGAGCTTCTTAAAATATTTCTCCCCTTCTCTTTCATATTTTCAGTCTGCAAGCTAGACTAGATAATATACACTGTCAATTAAAAAAAAAAAAACTACGCAAAATAAAAATAAGTCCCAAGGCAGAGTTCTGTAAAGAATCCCTAATAGTTCACACATTCCAACTTCGGTGACCACTGAGAGTAGGTTTGCTGGCTTTGCAGAGGGAGAGCGCGTCAAGGGAAGGGCTGGGGCATCGCAGTCTCCAGGGCGGCTGGACTGCTTCCCGTGCCCTCAGGGAGCGTCAACGCCCCCAGTGGCCTTCGGTCACCTCCGACGCCTTTGGTTCCAAGCGTCCTGGGGCCCTGGCCGTCCCCGGGCCACAGCCGGTTGGGGGAGGCAGCTACAGCCTGAGCTCGCGGTCGGGCTTCATGCTGAAGGGCTCCAGGCGCTCGGCCTCGGGCAGCAGGCTGTTGAGCCGCTCCAGCAGCGGCACCGTCTGGTCGATGCCCATCTGGATGCGGCGCAGGATGGCCGACATCTCGTTGACCTTCTGGATCTGCTCGGCGTATTTGGCGTATCTTTTCTGGCGCTCCTGCATGAAGCTAAAGAGGGTTTCTACAGACAGATCCATCTGCAGGAGGGAGAGAAGTGAGACACATTCAATCCAGAGGAAACAAGGCCCGTCACAAGGCTGGGGGCTGAGCGCGAGGTGCGGAGCCCACAGGCCACGTGGGGGGCGACCAGCTTTGCAGGAAGCGGAATCACTGGGCATAACAACCTTCCAGGACACGGCCTGACCGGCTGCTGCCCCAGAACCCTCTGCAGAGGGAGACTGGGATGACGGCCTCCAGCTCTGCCTTCTGGGAGCGTGAGGCATCTAGTCCTTGTTGAGACCCTGGGATTTCTATCTCTTTCTCTCTACAGGAAAGAATCCTGGGCTCAGAAATCAGGCAGACCAAGGTTTGACTCCGGCTCTGCCACTTGAGTTGCTAATATGTATGCTTTCTGTCTCAGGCTTTTCATCTGCAAAAATCAGGGGACTGATGGCAGACTTGCAGGGTTGCTGTGAGGACGAAATGAGATGACGAGACGTGCTCAGGACTCGGCTCTGTCCTCCCTCCTCCCTGGAGGCTGCAGACCGCAGTCACTCCGGGAGAGCTGCCTGGAGGGGGTGGCACTCCCCGCCAGGACCACAGATGCCAACCAAGTCAAGTCTATATACCATGCGGGGCAAACAGAGGACTGCTTCGTGCACCCTCCCCCCAATCAAGCAAACCTGAGGCTCTGGGCTCCCCTTTTGTGACCTCTTTTCCTCTCCTGGAGAGGTTCTTTGGTACCTATCATCCAGATAAAAACAGGAGGAGGAGGGAACCGCCAGCGTGTCAGATGCCCGTACCCTCCTCTGCATGGACCCACATCCACTCCCTCCCCACTTGTTTCCTTCCCCAACCAGGGAGGGAACAGTCACACCCCCGAGACTCACGTTTCTGTCCCAAAGCTCAAATGCCACCTCAACCCTTCCTTCTTGTCTCTCCCAGGAGCACGGCCCTTCCCAACCCCAGCATCCAGCAAAGCGCTGGCCCTCAACGCAAGTTACCGCAGAGCCTCCGAAAATGGTGTGATAAAGACAAAAACAAAACAAACACTCTAACATATAAGAGACCCAAGCCAGGGCACCGCCCCCCCCAAAAAAATAACCAATTCTATTTTGACGTTGTACGTTTGAGGAGAGAGGGACGGTGGTGAGGAGCAGGGGGTTTGTTACAAGAACGCAGGGCTTATTTTGTCCCTTGGTTCTCCCATCACTTGTTCTGAAATGCCGAGGGGACAACGAAAGACAGCTGGTGAAGGGCTGGGGTGTGCAGGGAGGAAAAAAAATCCATCTGAATGGGAAACTCTAGACAAGGTGGAAACAGTTTATACCTTCAGAGGGTTCTCTGCAAGCCTGTTCAGGCACTCAGCACTTTGGAGGTGGTGAAGCAGGAAATTATCGTCTTCCTGACAGTCAGCGCCAGCCTTTTCAGGATGGCAATTCAATCCAGCACCTAGGAATACTCCGCCTTCTGAGAGACTGTGGGAGCCAGCTGGAACCCCCATCGGGGACCAGCACAGCTCATGGAACAGCCTGCACCAGAATTCAGAACCTTCTGGGGTCATCACGTTTCACTTGGCGGGGGCATTCCCGGCCCCCAGCCCCCAACTCTACCAGACTAGACAGACTCCTGAGTCAGAGTTTATCTGAAATGGCCTCCAAGGCTCTACCTTATCGTGCCTAAGGCCCTTGGCAATCAACCCATCCCCTCCCCTACGGCCTGATTGACATCTGATCAGACAGCTTTTACAACCATCTTAGCAAAGTTCTTGCTCAATGGCATACACTTCCTTACACACTTCCACATCCAGCTGAGGCCGTGTTTAATGTGTCCAGAGCTTCTGTCCAAAGCCATGTCATGTTTAATGCTCAGGTGAGCACACTGAATTCAAGCACGGTGTTCAAACATGTTTAGAGTATGTCTTCCAAGACTCAATTCCATGACAGTCCCAGAGGGAAAAAACCACAGAAGAGGAAACTTAGGGCTGAGCGACCTCCAAGGTCTCACAGTGACAGAACCAAGACTAAAACCCAGATTTCCTCAGTCCAGCATCTTCCTTTTACTGTATTTAATTGAGAGAGTGTACCATTAGGGGCACACGAGATTTCATGTGCATGTAATGGCATGGCATTAAAGAGCATCAAATCACGTGATGGAAAAGTTATTGCCTTTTAAATCTTCTCCCATTCTTTCTGATTGCTGCAAGTAAAGTCTCAATTTGGTGCAACTAAGACTTTAATACCTGGAAAAGTGTAATAAAATGGGTAATGCCTACTTCTCATGCCCTGCCCTTTGCTCAGACAATACTCCTCCTGACCCCTAATCCCTACCTTAGGATGTATCCATGAACCCCAGGTACAGACTTATTCTAGCATTTCTGACATGACTTTAGGCAATGTCGGTATCTAATGCAATTCTGAATCTTACCATTTTGACAATCGGGAACATATTCACCTTTCCTGTTTCTAGTTTGGCATGTAGATTCTAACAAGGAAGCATAAATACAACATACAGAGTCAACAGACATTTACCGAGTACTATCGTGTGCCATGCACCATGCAAAGTCCTAGCGATATAGATATTAAGAACCAAAACTATTTACACCCACACGGCTTACTGTGTACATTAACATGACTTTTCTTTTCCACTCTCTTTGTTAACATGACTTTACTATTCCAGGAAACTCAGGCCCAGAAGGAGGAATGTTGCAAATAACTTTGTTTCAGGAACTTCCAGAAAAGCCATTTAAATGAAAAAACTATTAGGTTTTCCAATAGACAGAGAATGACTATTTATTCCCCACGACTCTTGCCTCAAAACCCTGGCCTTGCTATGACCACGTGACTAAGTACTAGTCAGCGACATGTATATGAGGAAGTCTCTCATGGAGCTTCTGGGCACCTTCCTAAAAGTTAACTGGCATGCTCCTCCTCTCCTCCTTTGTCCCTTCCCTCCCTCTGCTGCTGCTGAAATGCAGATGCAGGCCCCATGGACCACGAGAATAACTAAGGTCATAATCTGTGGGTCGGCAGAGCAGTGAACTAGAAGAAGTCTGGGTCCATGAGGATTCTTCCCCATGAGAGTCGTACCAGGTATGGGAGAGAACAACAAATTTCCATTTTGACTGTATAGCCCAGGAAACTCTACTCAATACTCTGTAATGACCCATATGGAAAAAGAATCTAAAAAAGAGTGAATATATGTATATGTATAACTGATTCACTTTGCTGTACAGCAGAAACACAACACTGTAAATCAACTAGACTCCAATAAAAATTAATTTAAAAGAAACAAACAAGGTCGGAACTTCCCTGATGGCGCAGTGGTTAAGACTCCGCACTCCCAATGCAGGGGGCCTGGGTTCAATCCCTGGTCAGGGAACTAGAGCCCACATTCATGCCGCAACTAAGAGTTCACATGCCACAACTAAGGAGCCCATGAGCCGCAATTAAGAAGCCCGCCTGCCACAACTAAGACCCGGTGCAACCAAATAAATAAATAAATAAATGTTTAAAAAAAAAAAAAATTTCCATTCTGTATAAGCCACTGTAATTCTGGGTCTCTGTAACACCAGTTCGATTTAATCTTACACTGATAGAATGAATGTGATAAAGTCCCTGCCCTAAGGAACTCACTGTTTACTCTTAAACTCATACTTCAAACCTTGCCCCACATATTCATATACTGTCTCTGGTGGCAGTACCTTTCAAAGGGCAGGTGAAAAAGGAGGTGAGATTATTTGTGGGTGTAAGTGCAGGCTTTGCTATGACATTAGACATCTACAGAAGGGGCTCAAAGTCGTTCCAAATGCCTTATGTGGATGGGGCAGCCTATTTGCCCACCTGGTCGGTCCACTGCCAGCAATGGATCCAAAATATTAGCAAATCAAATCCAGAAACATACAAAAAAGATAGTATATCATTACCAAGTGGGCTTTATCTCAAGGATGTAAGCTTTTTCAGCATCTGAAAATCAAAGTAATTTGTCATTTTGATATAATAAAGGTTAAAAATCATATAATCATTTCAACAGATGCAGAAAAAGCATTCAACAAATTATGAAAAATTTCAGCAAATTAGGAACAGAAGGAAACTTATTCAGTCTGATAAAGGGCATCTGTGAAAACCCAACAGCTAACATCATAGTTAGTGGGAAAGACACTTTTCTCCCTAAGATCAGGAATAAGGCAAGGATGCCCATTCTCACCACTTCTATTCAAAGTTGTACTAAAGGTCCTGGCCCCTGCAGTAAGTCAACCAAAGGAAATAAAAGGCACAGGAACTGGAGAGGAATAAATAAAAGGGTCTTAATCTGCAGATGACATGGTATACCTAGAAAATCTTAAGGAAACTTAGAACCAAAAACTAATAAAACCATCAAGTGAATTTAGCAGGGTTGCAAGATACACGTTCAATATACAAAAATCAATTGTATTTCTATATATTTGCAATGAACAACTGGACAATGGAATAAAAAATACAAAATTTACAATTGCATCAACATAAAAAACTTAGAGAAAACGTCACAAAATATGTATAAGACCTACACACTGATATTACAAAACCCTGCAATGAAAAAGGAGATCTCGAAAATGGAGAGATATACCATGTTCATGGATTGGAAGATTCAATATCATTAAGATGTCAGTTCTTGCCAAATCGATTTATAGATTCATTTGCAACCTGAATCAAAATTCTAGATGGCTTTTTTTGGTAGGGATTTGATAAGCTGATTCTAAGTAAACAGAATGGTCAAAAGAATTTTGAAAAAGAACAAAGTCTGAAGACTTACAGTAATTCTTTCAAGACTTAATTTAAAGCTACAGGGCGGAGTCAAGATGGTGGTGTGGGAAGATGAGGAGTTAGCGTGTCCCCACAACTAGAGTGCCTGTCAGCCGCTGGTGAGGGACTCTGAGGCCCAGGTGATGGGAGGAACCCCAAAGTGAACCAGTAGGACACGGAGGGACTGAGGAGGGAGGAGAAGTGGAGGCCAGACAGGATCGGTGCCCCTGAGGCCAGGGAGATCAGGAGAGGCAGGTGGGAGGGACTCTCCGGGAAGAGCAGGAGAGGAGCGGAGGGCGATCGCCTGGCCCACTCGGGCCGGGAAGCCTGCTGAGCTCCCAAGGCGGTACCCCTGCCACAAAGCCCCATCCAGGCCACGTGGGTCCTCGGGGCATAGGAGGGAGGCCGGGGAGATCGGGAGAGGCAGGGAGGAGAGGCGCTCCTAGACTGGAGGAGCAGGAGAGGAGAGGAGGGCATTTGCTCCACTCACTCAAGCCCAGGAAGCCTGCTGGGCTCCCAGGTGAGGTGTCCTGCCCTCTGAGACCAGGGGTGGGGGGCACGCCTGGGCCCCTTCTGTTCCTTGAGCCTAAGGGCCGCTTCCCACAGCCCCCAGGGCCTTTTCCAGCCCTGTGTGTTCTGAGCACTGGCCCCGCCCCCCACCCAAACATCGCCCCTGCTTAGGCCCCACCATCCAGAGCCAAGTTCTTCCCCCCTCCCTTTTTTTTTCCCTCCTCTTTTTTACTATTGTGGTACTGATGTACCTTCTGGTTGTTGATTCATCTATATTTTTATTTTTATATTCTTCCTAATATATCTGTTAGTTTCCTGGTCTAATCTTATTTTTCACTTTGTTATTGTTCTTTTTTTTTTTTTGCCACCCCAGGCATCTTTCGGGATCTTGGTTCACAAGCCCGGGGACAAGCCGAAGCTCCTGCAGTGGGAGCTCTGAGTCTGAACCACTGGACTAACAGAGAACCTCAGACCCCAAGGAATATTCATCAGAGTGAGGTCTCATGGAGTTCCTCATCTCAGCACCAAGACCCAGCTCTACCCAATAGGCTATAAACTCCAGTGTTGGAAGCCTCAGGCCAAACAACCAATAACACAGGTACACAATCCCACTCATAAAAAAAAAAAAATATCAAAAATTTCTCACAGATGAAGGAGCAGGGTAAAAAACCTACAATACCAAATAAATGAAGAGGAAATAGGCAATCTACCTGAAAAAGAATTCAGAGTAATGATGGTAAAGATGATCCAGAATCTCAGAAATAGAATGGAGGCACAGACTGAGAAAATACAAGAAATGTTTAACAAAGATCTAGAAGAACTAAAGAACAAACAAACAGAGATGAACAACACGATAATTGAAATGAAAAATACACTAGAAGGAATCAATAACAGAATAACTGAGGCAGAAAAACGAATAAGTGAGCTGGAAGACAAAATGGTGGAAATAACTGCCAAGGAGCAGAATAAAGAAAAAAGAATGAAAAGAACTGATGACAATCTCAGAGATCTCTGGGACAACACTAAATGCACCAACATTCGAATTATAGGGGTTCCAGAAGAAGAAGAGAAAAAGAAAGGGTCTGAGAAAATATTTGAAGAGACTATAGTTGAAACTCCCCTAACACAGGAAAGGAAATAGTCAACCGAGTCCATGAAGCACAGAGTCCCATATAGGATAAACCCTAGGAAAAACACACCAAGACACATATTAATCCAACACACAAAAATTAAATTCAAAGAAGAAATATTAAAAGCAGCAAGGGAAAAACAGAAAATAACATACAAAGGAAACCCCATAAGGTTATCAGCTGATTTTTCAGGGGAAACTCTGCAGGCCAGAAGGGAGTGGCAGGATATACTTAAAGTGATGAAAGAGAAAAACCTACAACCAAGATTACTCTGCCCAGCAAGGATCTCGTTCAGATTCGATGGAGAAGTCAAAAGCTTTTCAGACAAGCAAAAGCTAAGAGAATTCAGCACCACCAAACCAGCTTTACAACAAATGCTAAGGAAACTTCTCTAAGCGGGGAACACAAGAGAAGAAAAAGACCCACAAAAACAAACCCAAAACAATTAAGAAAATGGTAATAGGAACATACATATCAATAATAACCTTGAATGTAAATGCATTAAATGCCCCAACCAAAAGACACAGACTGGCTGAATGGATACAAAAACAAGACCCATATATATGCTGTCTACAAGAGAACCACTTCAGACCTAGGGACACATACAGACTGAAAGTGAAGGGATGGAAAAAGGTATTCCATGCAAATGGAAATGAAAAGAAAGCTGGAGTAGCAATACTCGTATCAGATAAAATAGACTTTAAAATAAAGACTGTTACAAGAGATAAGGAGGGACACTACATAATGATCAAAGGATCAATCCAAGAAGAAAATATAACAATTATAAATGTTTATGCACCCAACATAGGAGCACCTCAATACATAAGCCAAATGCTAACAACCATGAAAGGAGAAATCGACAGTAACACAATAACAGTAGGGGACTTTAACACCCCACTTACACTAATGGACAGATCATCCAATCAGAAAATAGTAAGGAAACACAAGCTTTAAATGACACAATAGACTAGACAGATCTAATTGATGTTTATAGAACATTCCACCCAAAAGTGGCAGAATACACTTTCTTCTCAAGTGCACATGGAACATTCTCCAGGATAGATCACATCTTGGGTCAAAAATCAAGCCTTGGAAAATTTAAGAAAATTGAAATCGTATCAAGCATCTTTTCTGACCACAACGTTATGAGGTTGGAAATCAATTACAGGAAAAAAAACCTGTAAAATACACAAATACTTGGAGGCTAACCAGTGTGTTACTAAATAACCAAGAGATCACTGCAGAAATCAAAGAAGAAATTTAAAAATACACAGAAACAAATGACAATGAAAAGCACAACGACCCAAAACCTATGGGATGCAGAAAAAGCAGTTCTAAGAGGGAAGTTTACAGCAATACAATCTCACCTCAAGAAACAAGAAAAATCTCAAATAAACAATCTAACCCTACACTTAAAACAACTAGAGAAAGAAGAACAAAGAAAATCCAAAGCCAGTAGAAGGAAAGAAATCATAAAGACCAGAGCAGAAATAAATGAAATAGAAATGAAGAAAACAATAGCAAAAATCAATAAAACTAAAAGCTGGTTCTTTGAGAAGATAAACAAAATTGATAAACCCTTAGCCATACTCATCAAGAAAAAAACGGGAGAGGACACAAATCAATAAATTTAGAAATGAAAAAGGAGAATTCACAACTGACACTGCAGAAATACAAAGGATTATAAGAGACTACTACAAACAACTATATGCCAATAAAATGGACAACCACGAAGAAATGGACAAATTCTTGGAAAGGTACAATTTTCCAAGACTGAACCAGGAAGAAGTAGAAAATATAAACAGACCTATCACAAGTAATGAAATTGAAACCGTAATTAAAACTCTTCCAACAAACAAAAGCCCAGGACCAGATGGCTTCACAGGCGAATTCTATCAAACATTTAGAGAAGAGCTAACGCCAATCCTTCTCCAACTCTTCCAAAAAATTGCAGAAGGAGAAACACTCCCAAATTCATTCTACGAAGCCAGCATCACCCTGATACCGAAACCAGAAAAAGATATCACAAAAAAAGAAAATTATAGACCAATATCACTGACGAACACAGATGCAAAAATCCTGAACAAAATACTAGCAAACAGAATCCAACAGCACATTAAAAGGATCATATACCATGATCAAGTGGGATTTATCCCAGGGATGCAAGGATTCTTCAATACATGCAAATCAATCCATGTGATACACCACATTAACAAATTAAGGAATAAAAACCATATGATCGGGGCTTCCCTGGTGGCGCAGTGGTTGAGAGTCTGCCTGCCAATGCAGGAGACACGGGTTCGAGCCCTGGTCTGGGAGGATCCCACATGCCGCGGAGCAACTAAGCCCGTGAGCCACAGCTACTGAGCCTGCACGTCTGGAGCCCATGCTCCGCAACGAGAGAGGCCGCGACAGCGAGAGGCCCACGCACCGCGATGAAGAGTGGCCCCCGCTCGCCACAACTGAAGAAAGCCCTCGCACAGAAACGAAGACCCAACGCTGCCAAAAATAAATTAAAAAAAAAAAAAAAAACCATATGACCATCTCAATAGATGCAGAAAAAGCTTTTGACAAAATTCAACACCCATTTACGATAAAAACTCTCCAGAAAATGGGCATAGAGGGAACCTACCTCAACATAATAAAGGTCATATATGACAAACCCACAGCAAGCATCATACTCAATGGTGAAAAACTGAAAGCATTTCCACTAAGATCAGGAACAAGACAAGGATGTCCACTCTCGCCGCTCTTATTCAACATAGTTTTGGAAGTCCCAGCCACAGCAATCAGAGAAGAAAAAGAAATAAAGGAATACAAATTGGAAAAGAAGAAGTAAAAGTGTCACTGTTTGCTGATGACATGAATCTATACATAGAAAATCCTAAAGATGCCACCAGAAAACTACTAGTACTAATCATTGAATTTGGTAAGGTTGCAGGATACAAAATTAATGCACAGAAATCTCTGGCATTCCTATACACCAACAATGAAAAATCAGAAAGAGAAATTAAGGAAACACTCCCATTTACCACTGCAACAAAAAGAATAATATATCTAGGAATAAACCTGCCGTAAAAGGCGAAAGACTTGTACTCAGAAAACTATAAAACACTGATGAAAGAAATCAAAGATGATATAAACAGATGGAGAAATATACCATGTTCTTGGATTGGAAGAATCAATATTGTGAAAATGACTATACTACCCAAAGCAATCTACAGATTCAATGCAATCCCTATTAAACTACCAATGGCATTCTTCACAGAATTAGAACAATAAATTTTACAATTTGGATGGAAACACAAAAGACCCCGAATAGCCAAAGCAATCTTGAGAAAGAAAAGTGGAGTTGGAGGAATCAGGCTTCCCGACTTCAAACTATACCACAAAGCTACAGTAATCAACAACAGTATGGTACTGGCACAAAAACAGGAACATAGATCAATGGAACAAGATAGAAAGCCCAGAGATAAACCCACGCACCTATGGTCAACTAATCTATGACAAAGGAGGCAAGGATATACAATGGAGAAAAGACAGTCTCTTCAGTAAGTGGTGCTGGGAAAACTGGACAGCTACATGTAAAAGAATGAAATTAGAACACTCCCTAACACCATACACAAAAATAAACTCCAAATGGATTAAAGACTTACATGTAAGACCAGACACTATAAAACTCTTAGAGGAAAACATAGGAAAAACGTTCTTTGACATTAACCACAGCCAGATCTTTTTTGACCCACCTCCTAGAGTAACGGAAATAAAAACAAAAATAAACAAATGGGACTTAATTAATCTTAAAAGCTTTTGCATAGCAAAGGAAACCATAAAAAAGACAGAAAGACAACCCTCAGAATGGGAGAAAATATTTGCAAATGAAACAACAGACAAAGGATTAATCTCCAAAATATACAAAGAGCTCATGGAGCTCAATATCAAAAAAACAAACAATCCAGTTAAAAAATGGGCAGAAGACCTAAATAGACATTTCACCAAGGAAGACATACAGGTGGCCAAGAGGCCCATGAAAAGATGCTCAACATCCCTAATTATTAGAGAAATGCAAATTAAAACTACAATGAGGTATCACCTCATGCTGGTCAGAATGGCCATTATCAAAAAAGCTAGAAACAATAAATGCTGGAAAGGGTGTGGTGAAAGGGAACCCTCCTGCACTGCTGGTGGGGATGTAAATTGATACAACCACTATGGAAAACAGTATGGAGGTTCCTTAAAAAACTAAAAATAGAACTACCATATGACCCAGCAATCCCACTACTGGGCATATACCCTGAGAAAACCATAATTCAAAAAGAGTCATGTACCACAATGTTCACTGCAGCTCTATTTACAATAGCCAGGACATGGAAGCAACCTAAGTGCCCATCAACAGAAGAATGGATAAAGAAGATGTGGCACATATACATAATGGAATATTACTCAGCCATAAAACGAAACGAAATTGAATTATTTGTAGTGAGGTGGATGGACCTAGAGTCTGTCATATAGAGTGAAGTAAGTCAGAAAGAGAAAAACAAATACTGTATGCTTACGCATATATATGGAATCTAAAAAAAAAAAAAATGGTACTGATGAACCTAGTTGCAGGGCAGGAATAAAGAGGCAGATATAGAGAATGGACTTGAGGACAGGGGGTGGGAGGGAGAAGCTGGGGCAAAGTGAGAGTAGCATTGACATAGATACACTACCGAATGTAAAATAGTTGGCTGGTGGGAAGCAGCTGTATAGCACAGGGAGACTGGCTTGGTGCTTTGTGCTGACCTAGAGGGGTGGGATAGGGAGCGTGGGAGGGAGGCTCAAGAAGGAGGGGATATAGGGACATGTGTATGCATATGGCTGATTCGCTTTGTTGTGCAATAGAAACTAACACAGTATTGTGAAGCAGTTATAGTCCAATAAAGATTTTTTTAAAAAAGCTATAGTAATCAGGATTGGCATAGAGACATATATAGATCAATGAAACTGAACAGAGTGTAGAAATAGATCTAAACATACATGGGTCAATTGATTTTTTTTTTTTTACAAAGTTTTCAAGGTAATTTAATGGGGAAAAGAAAGGTTTTCAACAATTTTTGGAAGAACACAATAAAACCTGAACCCCTACACCTCACCCCATACAAAAAAATTAGCATGAAATGGATCACAGACCTAAACATAGAAGCTAAAACTATACAACTTTTAGAAGAAGAACCTTTGCTACCTTGCAGTAGGCAAAGATTTCTTAAACAGGTCCAAAAAACATTAACCAAAAAGCAAAAAATGGTTAAATTGATCTTCATCAAAATTTAAAACTTCTCCTTGAGAGATATCATTAAGAAAACGATAAGGCAAGCCACAGACTAAGAGAAGAAATATTATCTATCGATCGATTGATCAACATCTGATAATAGACATATCCAGAATATATAAAGACCTCTTACAACTCAATATTAAGAAAAAAATCCAAATTTGGGATCTTTTCAGGAGAACTGACCTGGGCCTCTGTCTCAAAACATTCATTGCATTTCTTTAAAAAATCTGCTTTTGAGATCCTTAAAAGGAGAATTTAGATCCCTTCCAGAAAAGTGAGCCTCCAACTGATAAGCTGAATATCAACTAAATTTATTAAAAAGAAAAGGAGGGGAGAGGAGGCCAGTGAAGAGCCACTGGAAACGGGCTGGGAGCCTACAGAAAAGTCCTGCCAGAGATGAGCTCGAAGTGGGATCTGGTCCTCTTGGGACAAAAGGTCCAAGGAAGCAAGAGAGTAAAACTTGCTTGAAGATTGAACCCACGGGCACTGTTAAGTTGGACTACAGACCAGGAAAAAGGGAGTAGCTAGATGTTCACCAGACAAGTCTCCCCAGAACTCATTTGGGGAAGGCCCGACACGGTGTGGAAGGGAAAACATTCTGGTCAATTTTCACATCACTTTGAGGACTCTGGTGGCTTCAGGTCCATGACCAAGATGACCCTGGATGCCACCCCTGTCTCTGGATACTTACCGCCACCAGACGAGAAATGGCTATTCATGACACCAACGTCCGTGAGGTTGCGCACTTCACCTCGGGAGGGACCTGTTTCACGGACGCCCCCGTCCTGGCTGAGCTGGGGTGGCAGGAAAGGACTCAGTGGTTTTCAGACCCACTGGCTTAAATTCTCAGTAGTTCACCTCCCAAGGTTTCACCAGAGCTTCCACCTCAGGTGTGAAATGACCATCCAGAGCCTGGGAATAACCTGTCTACACGTCAGCGGCATCCTGAGCTGGAGGTGAGTGACTCCGAATCGCTCTGAGAGGGGTGGGCTTCTCTCAGAAGGGGAGGGGGCTTCGACAGAAACAACGAAATAAACAAAGAATTATTGTGAGGCTTGAGTCACCAAGCTTTATGGACAACTATGTGTAGCTTGCAGGTGAAGACAGCAGTGTCAGACAGAACTGGGTCAAAGTCTTGGTTGTGCATACGATTATCTTTGTAACCTTGAACCAATTACTTAACCTCATTGAGCTTCAGTTTCTTCACCCTTAAACTGGGGATAATGATCGGACTTATCTCACGGGATTAAATGTGAGGAATAAATGAGATAAAGAACAGCCCCAGATAAACAGAGCTCCAGGGAAATCCAGTGGTTAGGACTCCGCCCTTCCATTGCAGGAGACACAGGTTCCATCCCTGGTTGAGGAACTTAAGATCCTGCAAGCCGCGCAGCATGGCCAAAAAAAAAAAAAACCACCAAAAAACAAAACCAAAAAAACCCCCCAGAGCTCCGTAAATTATAAAATAAATGTGAACTGAAAGAGAAACTATGTCTAGAAACCTCTCCTACATGAAAAATGGAAAAGCAAGATTAAGTAAATAAGGGCAGAAAGAATGACATTTCAAGATATCCAAATAGGCACACGTATCTCTGTTGTAAAGGCAGGGAGCTATTGTTATGCCTCATCCCTGTTACACTAAATATCTTCAAGGCTTATGCAATCACTCAGAGGACAATCTACCATTGTGTTTTTTGCTGACATGTTTTGTTTCTGTTCTGAACTCCTGCTACTGAAAATCTTACAAAAGAGTCACATTACTCACCCCAAAGTTCCCTTACAGAAACATTTCACGCCACTTAATAACTGAAATCATTATTCACCTACAAGTCCTTCCATGTGTTTTTGATTTATATGTTCAGCCATGAGAATGAGTTACTATTACACCACTGTTTGCTGCTACCCAACATAGTAAAATTTAAAAATACCCATGTACTTGAAGATATATATATTTTTTTCAAAAATACTTTCTAAACAAGCAGAAGAGCTTTAATGAATGATATCTTCTCCAACAAGA